>NC_141687.1:918398045-919076474 GCF_964263255.1 Lissotriton vulgaris
AATTGTATGGGGTCCAGACCATTTGTCTTGGAGTGCTGCTGGGGCCACTGGCTCCAACACCCATACCTTCTGTCCAGGCTGAAATTCAACAAGGACAGCCTTTTGGTCATGCCAAGCTTTCTGTAATTCCTGGCTAGCCTCAAGGTTTTTGGATGCCTTTTCCATGTACTCTGCCATCCTGGAGCGGAGACCAAGTACATAGTCCACTATGTCTTGCTTAGGCTTTTTGAGAGGTAACTCCCATCCTTCCTTCACTAGACACAGGGGTCCTCTTACAGGGTGCCCAAACAACAATTCAAAGGGGCTGAAGCCAACCCCCTTTTGAGGGACCTCTCTGTAAGCAAACAAAAGGCAGGGCAGTAGGATGTCCCATCTTCGCCTGAGCTTTTCAGGTAATCCTTTAATCATGCCCTTTAGGGTCTTGTTAAATCTCTCAACAAGCCCATTGCATTGTGGGTGATAAGGAGTGGTGAACTTGTAGTTGACACCACATTCCTTCCACATAGCTGTCAAATATCCTGACATGAAGTTGGCATCTCTATCAGATATTACCTCCTTAGGAAACCCCACTCTGGAGAAAACTCCAAGTAAGGCCCTGGCCACAACAGGAGCTGTTGTGGTCCTAAGTGGAATTGCCTCTGGGTCCTTGGTGGCATGATCCACTACCACCAGTATGAATCTGTGCCCAGCTGCTGTAGGGGGATCCATTGGACCAACAATATCAATCCCCACTCTTTCAAAGGGAACCCCCACCACAGGTAGTGGTATCAGGGGGGCCTTTGTTGTTCCACCTGCTTTACCACTGGCTTGGCAGGTTTCACAGGAGCGACAAAACTCCTTGGTGTCTTCAGACATGTGAGGCCAGTGAAAGTGAGGGACAAGCCTGTCCCAGGTCTTGTTCTGGCCTAAGTGTCCTGCTAAAGGAATATCATGGGCCAAGGTGAGAAGGAAACCCCTAAATTGCAGAGGTATAACCAACCTCCTGGTTGTACCAGGCTTGGGGTCTCTACCCTCTGTGTAAAGGAGTCCTTCATCCCAATCAACTTTATGGGCACCTTGAGCATTCCCAGCAGCCTCAGCAGCAGCCTGCTGTCTGAGGGGTTCAAGAGAAGGACAGGTTAACTGAGCCTGCCCCAAGTCTGCCCTAGAAGGTCCCACTGTCCCCAGAAACTCAACCTGATCAGGTTCAAGTTCTTCAAAGACAGTTCCTTCAGGGGTCTCAAGATCAGTTTCCTGTGAAGCCTGATCCTCACTTGCAGGCAGTTGGGAAGGCACTGCCTTTACCCTCCTGTTCTTCTTCTTGGAAGGTGCTTGGTCCATTTTCCAGGATCCAAGACCTGAGGTTCAGAGAGGCACTTTTTGGCCTGTGACCTGGTCACAGCAAGGACATGTGATGATATCCCTAACATCTCTGCATGAGTCCTGTACTCAACTTCTGACCATAGGGAGTTCTCCAGGTCATTGCCCAACAAACATTCTACTGGGAGATCAGCACTAACCACAACTCTTTTTAGGCCAGTTACCCCTCCCCAGGAAAAGTTAACAAGTGCCACACAATGTGTAGTAGTGACATTGCTGGCATTGGTCACCAGGTAATTATCACCTGGCATGTATTGTCCAGGGTCCACAAAGTTAGGTGTCACCATAGTGACACTGGCACATGTGTCCCTGTAAGCTTGAGCCACTTTATTGTTGATCAAAGGCGTCTGTCTGTATTTGCCCAGATTACTGGGACTTATGTCAGGGGTCAAATCTATGTCCCCTTCACAAATCAGGACAGCCTGTGTAAGGGTTCTGACTAGGTCAGAATCTCCTTCAGTTCCCAAAGTGATACCCACTACCCCCTTGGTTTGAGGACCAGCACTGCTAGCTGTACTAGTGGGTGCACTTGCCTTAGGGGCTGCAGTGCTGGGGGCTCCACCCTTTTTACACTCACTTGTCCAGTGAGAGGTGTTCTTACAAGTTTTACACCAGGGTTTCTTCTGACCTTCTCTCTTCTTCTTCTTGGAAGTTTGGGACCCACCCTCTGTCTCAGTTTTGGGCCCTGTTGAAGACTTCTGGTCTTTAGATTTCTGCTCCCCACCCTTCTGGTCTGTTTTCTTCTGGTCACCACCCTGGTTCTGGTTCTGGTTCTTTTGCTTAACTCTGGTTCTTACCCATTTATCTGCCCTCTTTCCCAATTCTTGGGGAGAGGTCAAATCTGAGTCAACCAAATGTTGATGCAACTGCTGGTTCTGACAATTATTTAAAATTTGTTCTCTCATCAGCAAATTATACAATCCTTCATAGTCTGTAACCTTGCTTCCCAGCAACCATCCCTCCAGAGCCTTAGTGGCACACTCAACAAATTCAGACCAGTCCTGAGTCTGTGTCTTCTGGGTATCTCTGAACATTAACCTGTACTGTTCAGTGGTTAAGCCTAACCCATCAATCAGAGCACTCTTCAGGACCAGGTAGTTTCTAGAATCCCCATCACTAACTGTGAGGAGTCTGTCTCGGCCTCTACCTTCAAAGGAGAGCCACAAGATTGCTGCCCACTGCTCCTGAGGGATCTGCTGTACTCTGCAGGCTCTCTCCATTGCAGTAATCCATTTATGGATATCATCCCCAGCTTTGTAGGGGGGCACAATCTTACTCAGGTTTCTGTTATCAAAAGACCTGTCTTTATCCTTGTGGATATTGCTGCCACCAGTGGGTTCTATTATCCCACTCTCTCTAGGCTGTCTTGCTCTAGCAAGTTTCTCTTGGGCCAGGGCAACCTCTAATTCTTGCCTCTGAATCCTAAGCTCAGCCTCTCTCATCTTGGCCTCATGTTCCCTTCTCTGAGGGCTATGTGGAAAATTAATACGGTTTAGTAAACATTATCTGCGCCATCTTGCCTTCTCTCCCGATGCCACACTTTTTGTCGTGCACACCCGCCATTTTAGGTACCTTGGTCAGAACCACCCTCTGCACGCCACTGACCCCCAGCACGGCTCTTCGCCCTCACAAGCTCCCCCACGCACTGGTCACGCCCGCTCTCTCATGCATGGGCCATAAACCCTCCCCATCTGCGCGGCTCTGCCTCGGAATCCTATCCTGTTCCCAGCGCGACACCTCCCTTCATCCCTTTCATAGTCCCAGGTCCTTTGATACAAACCCCCTTTTCCTGTGTGCCCGTTTGTCTTCCTCGTTCCCAGGCCACCACCTGGACCTGCGGATACTGTTTATTGCCCCCCCCGTACAGTAGGAAGCTTCCCCCATTAAAGGACCCTCGAATTGATCAAAGCCCCCACCCTATGAGATCCGATCAACCCCACACATTCCGTGAATCGGCGGAATGTCCAGCTGCGCGATAATCATCACCTGTTGTGACCAGGGTGGGGACTTCAACTGTAAATGTGTGTGGGAACGGGCCTGAAGGGGAGATTCCGAGGATGTCCTTTCATACTTCAAAGCATTGCAAGAATGTGTTACATGCAATAAAGTTCGTAAACCTGTGTATAAGAGGCCAGGCCTCAGACATGCGGTTAGAGCACCTTGTGACGATACTTGCTGTCCGAACTGACGTGTTTCTCCTCCGGAGAGAATAAAACTTCTGTTTCCTGCCTTCCAGTCTCCAGCGCCTGCCTCTTTGTTTGGTAAACTTGAGTGGGTATAGAGGCGGCTAACGCCGGGCAACTTCGGAAAAGGTCTTCTGCCTGTACCTTTTTCAACAATTGGCGTCCCAAACGTGGGGCCCATCAGCGACCAGTGGATCCAGTGGGAGAGGTCCTGACGACAGAGTGAACGACTGCAACGATCGGGAGTGCACCTGTCCGATAGACCCTCGTCTGACAGCCGATCATCCGAACTTCACTGGTTCCGAACAGACCTCTCTCGAGTGATCTACGGTCCTGACTGGGAACCATCAGGAGTGCCGCGAGGAATACGAAGAATAGAGGACGATCGGGCGCTGGATTCGGAAGACAAGAAACTGTCCATGCAGTCCGGGTAAGGTCGTGTAAACACGACAAATTGCGAAATGATTGTTTGATTGGAAAATACTAGTATTACTCTTTGATTGATTTGTTTGGAGATTCGCTGTCTGCAAACGGAGAAACAACAGGCTCTCTCTTTGCAAACAGTGAAGGATAGGTAACGCAGCCGTCGTGCCTATCTTTCTCCCCCACTGATTAATTGATTGAACCCGAACTACTGTTCGCGGATTGTTTTTCTGGAGATTCTCTGTCTACAAACAGGAAAGAACAGGTTTCCTCTCTGCAGATAGTGAAAGGGTAGGGAACGCAGACCTTTTGCGTGCCTATTTAATCTCCCCACTGATCGTTTGATTGACTGAACACTGATTGTTTGATATTGGTTCTTGAGGTATTCACCGCCTGCAAACAACGTAGAATAGAAATATTCTGTCTAGTCTTTGCACGCAGTGATAAGATAGGTAGTGCTGACTTTTGTCCCCATTGTGATCCGTCATGCCTGTCTTCTCCCCACTGATTGGTAGCCTGTTTAGCCCGGACCGCTTATTAGAGGTGGACCATCTAGCTCCGCTGGAAGGCACCCCTAATAAAGACATGTTCACAAAGTATGGATTAGTTACCATAGCTTATAGTAAGCTATGGCACAAGTATACCAAAGAAAATCAAGAGAAACAGTGGCCACTGATAGGATCCTTCGACCTTGATAAAATAGAAACATTAGAAATAGCCCTTTGTAGTAGTAAGACAACGCCTATTATGCTCGACAGTCTCGGTATGTGGCGCAAAGAAGCAATGCAACGAAAAGAAAGAGAAGAAGTCAGAGTAGGTAAAGA
The DNA here is from genome assembly GCF_964263255.1 of Lissotriton vulgaris. NCBI lineage: Eukaryota > Metazoa > Chordata > Amphibia > Caudata > Salamandridae > Lissotriton > Lissotriton vulgaris. Next base: position 918,402,835 of record NC_141687.1, read on the forward strand.
AACACGACAGACAACCTTCCAAGCATCTGGTAGGCCAAAGGAAGGGATAGCGGCAACACGGTTCCAAGGAGTAAACACAGGAAGGGAACAGTGCAAAGGGATGTACCGACAGGACAACCCCAAGACACGACGACCCGAAAGTAATCCCCCGACATTACGCGCAGGACGAACAGACTTAGGACAAAATCAATGTGCTTTTTGTAAATATTTCGGGCACTGGAAAGCCCAATGCCCGACTCTACTGAACACGGGTAAGAGCAGAGGGCCGACAGAAATAACAGGCCGGCAGAAAGGGAAAAGGCGTGAGACAAAGATGAATCAGACTGACACAGACAGGCCGGATAGAACCACCACGTTTGATTACGCCCGATGGCACAGATTTCGCCAGACCGATTTCAGCGACATGTTTGAGTTCTCATAGCTCGAACAACGCTAAAACGGGAAACTCAGTCAAGCTCTAAGTTACCCGGTAACGAACCCCGTACTACCGCTACTGTTCCCGAACACAAAAGCCACCCTTTCGGATAACACACAGGAACAACACACAGAATAGTTTCGGACAGATTAGTATACATTCCATTAATGAACTCAAACCTCGAGTGCAATGGGACTGATTACTCTCTGTTTGCCCCCCCCACTCTGTGAACAAAAGCAATTACAGGCCTGCATAGACAACCCCCCGTTCAGGAAAACTGTTCTTGTGGACACCCCACCCCCCATTACCCAGGCATAAATACCTACCCCACTGTAGCGAGGTTCTCGTAGTAAAAGGATTCAAGGAAACCAAGTCTCTGTTATATAATTTAAGATTTAATTCCAGTAAAGTAACACCGTATTAATAGGAGCAATACAATACATATTACACCCACTCCGGAAGTTCCCAAAATGCAGCAGGTCACCGGTCACGCCCATCCGGAAGGTGAAACACGCAGCACGTGTGGGGCGGGGTCCTGCTGACAGCCGTCGATCGAAGAGGTCGCCGGTGGGAAGTCCAGGAGGCACCACGGGCCCGGCATGTCCCATCCTCTTCTCCCATATGGTCTAGCAGTTAGGATTCCTGGTTCTCACCGCCGCGGCCCGGGCCACGAGTAGGGAGAGGGCGGATGCAGATGGCCCCCTCCCTCGTATCTCCTGGTCCAGCCATCACGAATACCTCCGCTGAAGAAATGGTGCAGGGGGGCCGGGAGAGGGAGGAGGCGCGAACGAGCCTCCCTCGCCTCCCCAGGTGGAGGTTTCCCAGCCCCGGCCCGGCGCCGAAATCCTCCAGCCGGGCGACGCACATACTTGCGCAGCACAGGACATACAACGGCGACGCACATACTTGCGCAGCACAGGACATGGAATGGCCAGCCGCCATACTTGTGCAGCACGAGACATATGATGGCCCTCAAGAGTACTTGTGGAGCACGTGATATGGTCCGGCCATCACGTATACCTGTGCAAAGGGACGGCGTGGGGTGCACTGGGAGAGGGAGGTGGCGCGAACGAGCCTCCCTCACCTCCCCAGGTGGAGGCTCCACAGCTGCACCCTAGCGCCCTGAACCGAATGTCCTCTCCTACGGCACGGTGTTCCATTTTTTGCCCCAAGAAGTCTCATCCACTCTTGCAGACACGACGAAGGGCGACTGCTGCGGAGTCTCAAAATGGCGTCTGGGCCCCCTGGAAGCCGAGTCTAGGCCGCTAGAATAACTTTGACCAGCAACGTAACTTGGACGCTTGCCCACCTGGGCATGAGCCCCCACCTCCGACAACATCTCCACAGCTTTGAAGATTCTACAAGAGTCCCAGGAGCCCTCGACCCCTGCAGGCTTCCGGTGGGGAACAACTGCCTTGATCACTCGAACAAGTTCTGGCTGAATCTCAACGTGACCCGGTAGGGGAGATTTTTACCTCCCTCCCCTTTTTGATTGACGGTCCACATTGCCTGCCCTTTCTGTTAGCACAAGTTTTGAACTGCCGAAAAGGACTCTGGTCCAACCGCCGGTTGTTGGGAACATTTTTGTCCCTGATGCTACTTCCGGACTAACCCGGCCTCGCCCAAAAATGGCGCCGGTGGCAATAGGAACTAACGAACACCTCGTGGTGTCTTCTTTTGCTAATAAGACTTGATGTTCTGAGAATTGTATATGATCCTTTGTACACTTGACGTAAAAGGGGGAGGGTTCACTTGGCGAACATGTAAAAAGATCCCGTTAAAATGTTGGTTTCAATGTACGATTTATTATGATATTATTGTAACTGATACATAACGACGCTTATGACACACGCCCACGGTATGCTTCTAGGAAATTTGATTGCAACTAATCTGACTATGCTTCCAATTATGAAATGAACGTCCCCTGATCCCTCAACTATTGATAGACGTTTTTAAGTTTCCTGCAAATAACCAAATGAACTCTTTTAAAATATTTTTAATGCTGCAGAATAGCCCCCTACTGTACACACTTCAGCCAACGCCGTGTCCGGCCAAAATACGATTGCACTCTCATATTTACATGCTGAACGATTATGCAAATAAAGGTTTTTCAAACTACGAACAGGTATCGCATACTTTTGTAAATGTGGGATCAGCGGAAAGGGTTTTTTTCTGTACGACCTGTTTTGTTCTCTTTTTAAGGTTATTAGAAAATGGTCGCTCAGCCTCGAAATGATGATCGAATCTAAGGCACGATACGCTGCCCCCAAATGTGCGACTAGCTCAGGAACAAACGCATGAAGGAGGACCTCGACTACTGAGAATGGGTAAAGTAAAGCGGTGTGAATGATTAAATGTTATAAAGGTATGGTACTCAAAGGTACTAGGGAATAGGGTTGGCCAAAGAGCGAGTATGCCTTAGGACATCACAGCATTGGGAATGATTTAAGGATCCCCGATAACTAGATACCTCGCACTAAGCGCCTCTAATTTTTTAACGTCTCCCTACACACGACCTATAATGCCACACTCGGACCGTCTCCCTCATGAACAACCTATCGCTCGCCATCCTTACCACACTGCCCGCCCCCTGGCTTCGGAAACCAAGATCTCAGGGATTATATCCCGAGGGGATAAGACGAGTAGGTGGTAAGTAAAGGACTTTTGTGTCCGTACATGTGATATGCTCAAATGTTGTCCCCCTCCCTTCCCCTCTTTTCCTCCCTCTACAGGTTACATTGGAATCCCGACTGAGGTATAGTGAAGATCTGAAGCCACGCCATGTCTGATACATGAAGCGGACTAACGCAGCAAGGTGGCACCTAAAGACACCCACACACTGCTCTTGTAACGAAAGAGCCAATAGTTGTATGATATGATGAGACGCGACCACCCCTAACCCGTGTTGCGTGAATGAGCACAGACCACGTATGTCTGAAACTGAGAAAATGTTTTCGATGCGACTGAAGCATTGACTTAACTAGGCAAAGGACTGAGAGTGCGAGGAGTGCGACACAATGGTGCCCTTTTACTCAATGCATGTCCCTCTGTCAAACTGCATGCTTTCTAAATCCTAACCCAGACCCGTAATGTCTCATGTTGTGTAAAGCGCCGAATAGCCTATCTTAGTACACGGCCACTCTCCATGTTGCACGTGTACTGTTTAGCCTATTGTTGCATATCTCTCTCTCTCTCTCTCTCTCTCTCTCTCTCTCTCTCTCTCTTTCTCTTTCTCTCTCTCTCTCTCTCTCTCTCTCCCTCTCTTCCACACTCCCACTCTTCCTAACGACTGGCACCTAATTGGCGAACCACCATCCCTGGTGCACCACCCAATTGGATCCAAATATCGCAAGTATTTGCACAAATTTGCCTTAACTAAAATTACATTAATACCATGTTACTACCTCTCCTTTCTGCTAAATATTGATGTGATCTAAATTGGCCAAAAAGGAAAGGACAGGTAAGACGACTGAGGTTCCCTAATCTGACCCGTAATAAGGGAACTACATGTCAGTGGCTTCTGTGATAAGATGCCTCAGGTAACGCGACCTTCCCCGTTCCGAATTATCTCAATGTCCAAACAGTAAAAGTGATCGAAGCATCCCCGTTTTCCCAGAACGCCCCCAGTTTTGTATCAGCTGCCCCGGACGAGAGTTTGAAAAATGTGACTCACCCCTGGTTGTAAGGGATGGGTCGACTTACGGCTGACACATGCCAGCCGTTATTCCTAGAAATGATTTGTTGACGAACAAGCTACAAAATTTAGAATTTGAGAAATGTCCCTGAACGCTTACCAACTGAACTGTAGCCTTCTGCTAGATAACGCCCTTGCGACTCAAAGCAGGACGATAGTCCCTCATCCCAGTTTGCTATGTGCCTAGTTGTTTTTCACAAGACCCCAGTCACCCCAAGGATGAGTCGAATAGTTATCGCAAGACCCCCCGTTTTTAATGAAGTAGCCAGGTTGTAAGAGACTATGTAGAAATTAGAATGATGTTTGCGAAGTTAAGATTAGATTGAAATGAAGACATTGTTGCAGTAAACCCTGTTGAGAGTAAAATGTTTAGCTGAAAGATAGGATGCATTGATATAATGGAAAATTGTTGAGCCTATGTTCATTCCTCAGAAAGATACCTATCAGACCATGGTGATAGCACGTTGCACTTTTTTGTAAAATACAAAGCCCTGAAGGACGTTATAGCTTTGTAAGACTCGTACTAGAAAAGTGGGTGTCTGCCAGAAGAACTGATGTGACTGTAATAAACAAATGCAATGAACAGGTATCAGACCTCGTACCACGACAATGAATGTAATACCAACAAACGCCAAAGAAATAGTCACGAAGAAAAGTTGTAGGGAATCCAGCAAACCTATCAACAATTATTTACACGTTGGTCGTAAACCCCAGTGTAACGGATGTTTCCCCAGTTGCTTGGAGTTGGGAGAGAAATAGACTTATGTGATTACCTTCTACTGCCAATTCTCTAAAGACTGTCTTTTCAAACTCATTTAAGGGTACCACCGTCGGAGGAGATAGAGACCGGATGTGGGAGCACGCGGCCTGACTGCTGATCGTGGAACATCAGCGACTTTGACCAAGGCGGGACCGCAACAGTAAGGAGTCGCAGGACGAGGCATTGTTTCCGACCAAATGAAAGGAAAGGGCTGACCTGGTGCCCCTGTTCGATGATCAACAAATGCCGAAAGTCCCCGCCCTCTGAGCCCGATCATGGGCCCACCTACCTGAAATTTTTCGTCCCCCTGGTCTGTTCCCGATCTGGCCCCGCTCCATCCCCTCTTCCCCCGACCTACCCTAAGGACTACTCACACACCCCTTCTTCCACCTGAACTCTTTGACAATTGACTCGAAAAGGAAAAACTGCAGTCAGATTGAATAGGGTTTCGTTGCAAACTAAACTGAAACTTGGGTGCCCTGTCTAAGGTACCCACGAACGAATAGTTTGGACACAGGGCAAAAAAGGACCTTTTTGACCAGAAAAACGAGGAAAAGGTTGTGCCCTGCAACGCAGGACCTGGACTAGAGCTGAACGCATAGCTCCACCGCCGGTGCTCAACAGTGCCAACAGAAAACGACAAAGAATGCCGAGAACTCACTAATAATGGTCCACGACAATTAGACACTGGAAAAGGCAACACCCCTCACCTTCGAACAATGACACCCCTGATTATCGTTTTTACTACGTCTCATTTCTCTCCCAGCCACCATTGTATTGATTATGCTCCAACCGAGAACGAAATGAACTTACATATGTAATAACCTATCAGTTCATATTCCGAATGACTATAAGCATCTATGAAATGTACCCAACGCTCTCACTACAGAATCACTTTTTGTCCGATATTGCATTACTATGACTTTCCTGCAACAAGCTTAACGATGGGCCCGCCTCCTAAAATTAAAGATTGTAAATGTAATGTTTATGCACAGCTCCTTCGCCTGGGTTCCTACTACTTTACTTATAACTGCCACAGTAGACATGGTAGGAAATAGGCCAGCAAGATGTCTTAGGAATGTTAAAGGGAGGACTGTGGAAAATTAATACGGTTTAGTAAACATTATCTGCGCCATCTTGCCTTCTCTCCCGATGCCACACTTTTTGTCGTGCACACCCGCCATTTTAGGTACCTTGGTCAGAACCACCCTCTGCACGCCACTGACCCCCAGCACGGCTCTTCGTCCTCACAAGCTCCCCCACGCACTGGTCACCCCCGCTCTCTCATGCATGGGCCATAAACCCTCCCCATCTGCGCGGCTCTGCCTCGGAATCCTATCCTGTTCCCAGCGCGACACCTCCCTTCATCCCTTTCATAGTCCCAGGTCCTTTGATACAAACCCCCTTTTCCTGTGTGCCCGTTTGTCTTCCTCGTTCCCAGGCCACCACCTCGACCTGCGGATACTGTTTATTGCCCCCCCCCGTACAGTAGGAAGCTTCCCCCATTAAAGGACCCTCGAATTGATCAAAGCCCCCACCCTATGAGATCCGATCAACCCCACACATTCCGTGAATCGGCGGAATGTCCAGTTGCGCGATAATCATCACCTGTTGTGACCAGGGTGGGGACTTCAACTGTAAATGTGTGTGAGAACGGGCCTGAAGGGGAGATTCCGAGGATGTCCTTTCATACTTCAAAGCATTGCAAGAATGTGTTACATGCAATAAAGTTCGTAAACCTGTGTAGAAGAGGCCAGGCCTCAGAGATGCGGTTAGAGCACCTCGTGACGATACTTGCTGTCCGAACTGACGTGTTTCTCCTCCGGAGAGAATAAAACTTCTGTTTCCTGCCTTCCAGTCTCCAGCGCCTGCCTCTTTGTTTGGTAAACTTGAGTGGGTATAGAGGCGGCTAACGCCGGGCAACTTCGGAAAAGGTCTTCTGCCTGTACCTTTTTCAACAGCTAGTCATCTCCTTCCTGGAGTGACCATGAGAGCCTCTAGAAGCATGGGAGTTGTTGAAGTCACCTGAGTGATTCCTTCTCCTCCTAGGCTTCTGGTTAAGTCCACCTGGGGGTCTGAATGGGTTGTTACCTGATTCAGTCCCAAATAGGCTTAAGTTAGCCTGGTTCAGTCTACTGACCAGCACCTGACTATTTCTGTCATCATCTGACTCACTGCTTTCCACCTCCTCCTCTTCTTCCTCTTCCTCTTCCTCTTCCTCCTCATCTACCCGAGGAGCTCCAGTGGTGGAGGCTTCCTCATCTACCAGGATGATAGGGGCAGGGGTGTCTACAGTGTCATCCTCTGAGGGATGGCCTCCTTCAGCATTCCCTGTGGGGTTTGCCTTAGAGGGCTTTAGAGTCTCAGACTGGTCTAAGAGCTCTCTTAGGTGGTCTGTAGTAGGGGATGGCCCTGTCTTCAGACCCCTTAAGACACAAAGCTGTCTTAATTCCTTAAAGGATAAAATAGCAAATTTGGATGGTGCCCTTGGAGGGTCACTCTCAACAGGGATGTTCCCAGTGGAACCCTCTGCTCCAGACATTGCTCTAGTGTGGGTGGATTTGTTGCAATCTACCTACACTGGTGTTTACCTACTAAACCTATCTAGTAGTTGTAGCTAGGGTGTGCTACTCCCTTTGCTCTACAACAACTAAGTTCAGTAGAACTTATGTATACTAGTCTTGTTTTATATGTACCTAGCAGGTACCTGTATGATCTTTCAAATGATAATCTCAAAGATTGTAATGGTAAAACAACAGCAAGCTCAGATCCCAATCCGCTGCTCACCAATGTGAGAAGTTGGCCTGGTATATAATGCTCACTAATTCTAGTGATCACTTTGTACCATGCCAAGCAACCCTTATGATGATGGTTGTAATTCAACCTTGTAGACCAGTTATCCTAGTCGTAACGTGGACAAAGCAGTCTTAGGCTAAACTCTGAAAGGCATGTGAAGCCAGCTGTATTACCATACACAACCCCCTTGAATACCAAATGAAAGGGACACCACACAGATATATATTGAAAATATATATTGATTTATTAACTATAAAATCCCCTGGACTCTTTATGAGCACAGAAGCACAAGCGTTAAATCACAAGACAGTTTAAAATACACAAAAGTTGCACAATATGGATGAGCCATAGGGGCCACCTAAACCATATACTAAGAAAGTGGTATAAGAGATACCAATAGGAAAGGGAACAGGCCTAGGGCCTTGGGAATCGCTGGAGCTATTCGAGACTATCAATTATTAAGTCGGGTGCAGTGTTCAAAGTGCACGCACTTTCCAATGCAAAGTCTATGGTGCGTAAAAAGTACAAAGTTAGAAAGTTAGGAACCTTCCGAGTGACCTACGGAGCTGAAACTTAAGACACAGGCCCTTGAGATGTGTACCAGTGCAGGAGCACCGGCGGAGCTGAGTTACCTCACCCACAGGAAGCGGGTGCACAGGGTCGAAGTAGTGTCGGGTTTCGTCACGCTGGTCGATGGTGCTTGGAGCTGAAGATGCTGCAGGCGGCTCGATGTGAAGAGTTCTGGTGGATCCAAGGGTGGATCTGAAGATGTGAAGACCTGAAAGCAGAGGGGACAATGTTCAAAGTCACTAGCCAGTGACTACCGTGGAACCAGATTGGAACCAGGCGATGTCGGGTGCAAACAGGCGTTGTTGGGTAGCTTCTCTCTGCAGCCACGTGGACACCGGGGGTTGAGGACGTCCAGGAGTCGGTCACGAGCTGTCCCACGCAGGCTTCTCGCTGTTGGCGGTGTCGACAACTTGATCGGAGCAAACAGGCCTTGGCAAATGCAAGCCACGCAGAAGTTGAAAGATGCTTAACACTCGGACCAGCAAGGTCAGAGCGAATGCTTCTTTTTACAGGAGCTTGTGTAGGTCTGGAGCAACCAGACCTGCTGTGTAAATCGTTGGTTTCGTCGCCAAGATGGCCGCTGACCACGTGGCTAGTGGCCGGGATGGCGCATCGAGTGGCACAATGCAAAAGGGCCCCACGCAGATCGTGGCCACCGTACAAATCAGAGGCCACCGAAGTCATCTGCGGCGTCCCCCAAGGATCATCTCTGAGCCCCACCCTCTTCAACGTCTACATGAGCCCCCTCGCGGCCATCGTACGCAAACACAACCTCAGCATAATCTCCTACGCCGATGACACCCAGCTGATCCTCTCCCTGACCAACGACCCCGCCGCCGCCAGAGCCAACCTACACGAAGGGATGAAAGAGGTAGCCGAGTGGATGACGACCAGCCGCCTGAAACTGAACTCGGACAAGACGGAGGTCCTCATCCTGGGCTCCTCTCCCTCCGCCTGGGACGACTCCTGGTGGCCTCCCGCCCTGGGCACCGCACCCAAACCGACAGACCATGCACGAAACCTGGGCTTCACCCTGGACTCCTCCCTCTCCATGACCAGGCAAGTCAACAACGTCTCCTCGGCATGCTTCAACATCCTACGCATGCTACGGAAGATCTTCTGGTGGATCCCCACCGAGACCAGGAAGACCGTCACCCAGGCCCTCGTCACCAGCCGACTGGACTACGGCAACGCCCTCTACGCCGGTACCACCGCCAAGCTCCAGAAGAGACTCCAGCGGATCCAGAACGCCTCAGCCAGACTCATCCTCGACATCCCACGAACCAGCCACATCTCCGGACATCTGAGAGACCTTCACTGGCTCCCCGTCAACAAAAGAATCACCTTCCGCCTCCTCACCCACGCACACAAAGCCCTACACGACCAAGGCCCGAGCTACCTCAACAGCCGAGTCAACTTCTACGCTCCCAAACGCCACCTCCGATCAGCCAACCACGCCCTCGCCGCCGTCCCCCGCATCCGAAGAGCGACTACAGGAGGAAGGTCCTTCTACTACCTGGCCGCCAAGACCTGGAACTCCCTCCCTCCCGACCTGCGCCTGACCCAAGACCACCTCTCCTTCAGGAAGAAGCTGAAGACCTGGCTGTTCGAGCAGTAGCGGCTCCCCCCCCCCCCCCCCCCAGCGCCTTGAGACCCTACGGGTATGTAGCGCGCTTTATAAGTGTCACTGATTGATTGATTGATTGAGGGCTGATCTTCGGTGCAAGGGCTGCTCGGTGGTGGGGGTTCTCAGTCCCCAAAGTACATCGTCGAGGATACCTCAGAAGCTGCGCAGTCAGCTTTTCAAGTGTCTTCCAAGAGGTCCGGTCCCACGTCACTCGGTGCCTCCACGGGTCCCTTCTTTGCAGGGACTGTGGATCGGGCTCTGAGAGGTCTGGGAGTCTGGTTCTTGTCGGGCTCTGGGCTCGGGCTCCGGCGGAAGGCGGCGGCAAAGCAGACGTCGAGTTGCTGGTTGGTACCTGTGTTCACAGCGTGGCCACTCCTAGGCCACAAGGGAGATTCTCTTCAGTCTTCTTAGCAGCAGAATGTCGAAGTCCAGTCGTCTTCTTAGTTTCAAGTTGATTCAGGATGATCTGCTGTGCAATGGCACTGCTCCCACTCTTATTCCCAATCTGAGGGGTGGATCACCTACTAGGTCCCTCCTCTGGGAGGAACCAGGAAGGGGGGGCGGTTACACCCGCTTTCCTTTGTCCAGTTCCGCGCCAAGCCTGGGTCTGGAAAGTCCCAGGACCGGTTTGGACTGGCCTATGCACGGGGACACCTTGTGTGCCCCGGGCATGTCTGATTCTATTCAGCCCTGTCCTACCCAATACACACAACCCTGTCTGGGGTGGTGCTCGCACCTCCCAAGGCAGGAAACCCTTTGTCCAGGCCACCATCTGCCGAGTTTCGGTCAGCAGCAGGAGGCCAGACTCGTGTCTTTGGTGGCAGCATCCATTTTGTGATGCTGAGGCTCTGGTTAACTTTAACCGGGGTTTAAGGTTACACACATGTCGTGTCCCTCTAGAAGGGTGGAATGCTATCCCCGTCGACAGAACTGTCGAGGGGATAGTATTCCAATTCGTATGACACCTTACTCGACATGTTTTGATAAAGCCAAACCAAAGATAGCATTTAACCGCGAGGATTATAATGCACTTAAGAGTATATGGTATGGCAATATCCCGGAACAGCTTAGGGAGTGGTTCCCGACAGCTGCAGACAGGCTCAGCTCATGCTAGAGCACCATTTCACATATTTCCAAGCACTCTGCCTCCAGGATTGATGAGGCCTTCCATAGGAGTGGCTGATAGGAACATATGTGTCCAGTTTAGGGTTAGGCACAGACATAATGTACCTCAGTAAGAGGTGATTACACCAACTTACCCCAGCTGAGTGATCAGCCAGTTGTGTCAAGTATGGAGGCCAGGCCAGGGGTGGCACAATGCATGCTGCAGCCCCTGGTAGGCCTTGGATACACCTATGCCCTGGGTACCTATGGTACACTACTACATGGGCTCATAAGGTGAACCAGTTCCAATTCGTAATGCACCTAAAGTGCATTGGCAGTAATTTAGAGAGAGAACAGCAGGCTGTGGGTCTGATTAGCAGGCCCACAGCCACATTAAGTCAGAAACCAGTGAAGCAAAAAGCAAAATTTTGGGGTGACCATAGGATAGCAGACCTTACTCTCCTACACATACCTACCGGTTTACCATCAATCTGAGAGTGTCCCGCCGAAATCGCGGAGCGGAAGTTGTTAACAGAACGATAAGCTAGCCCCTCCGATGCTTTTGCAGAAAGAAAATGTATGATACAGGGCAGTCCTGCCCCCAAGGGATCCACGTGCCGTTCCATGCACCAACGAACCCAGCCCTTCCAAACGGAAGTATACCGCTTCCTGGTGGAGGGAGCCCAGGCTTGGTCAATAAAGGCTGAAGCCTGTTCCGAAAACTCTGGCATTTGCCAACGTTTCCTGAAAGCTTCCAGGCCATCAGTGTTAGATGCCCCGACAGAACCATCGGGTGTATTTCTCCCTGAGGGCCCTGGAGCAGCGTCGGAGAATCCGGGATCCTCCTGGGAAGGTCGCAGCACAGTTCCAGCAGTCCCGGGAACCACGGCTGCGACTTCCAAAGGGGAGTCACTAAAATCAACTCCGCCTTCTGACGCAGAACCCGAGAGTACAAACGGGGAATCAGAATGAAGGGGGGAAACGCATAATTCAGTGACTGAGGCCAGTCCTGAGAAAAAGCATCCATCGCTAGAGCCAGCGGATCCGGTCTCCAACTGAAAAACAGAGACATCTGACGATTCAGGCGGGACGCGAAAAGATCGATCAGGCATGTCCCCCAAATCGATTGCAACCAGTGCACCACTTTCGGGTTGAGTTGCCAATCGCTGTAGTCCTTCAGGTGGCGCGAGTGCCAATCCGCCACCACATTTGACTGACCCGGGATGTATTCCGCCGTGACCGAAATCTGATGGGTCAGACAGTAATGCCAGAAATCCTTGGCTATCTTGACTAACATGGAGGATCTTGTACCCCCTAGTTTGTTGATGTAGTGCACCGCCGAAATGTTGTCCATCCTTAGTAGGATGCAACAAGACACCTGTTTGGGTGCCAGTGTTCTGACTGCGAACGAACCGGCGAGCAGCTCGAGACAATTTATGTGCAGCTCTAGCAGCTGCAGAGACCACCTGCCTCCGGTGGAAATACTTCCACAACGCTCACCCCAGCCCCAACGGCTGGCATCGGACTCTATGACCACTTCCGGAACCGAGCCGAAGACGGCCCGACGGTTCCAAGCCTCCACGTGGCCCAACCACCACTGGAGTTCCTGTCGAACTTCCGACGACAGGGGAACCAGATCTGTGTAGGAGAGACCTTCCTGAAGGTGTCGAATCTTCAAACGTTGAAGGGCCCGGTAGTGTAGGGGCCCCAGAAATATTGCTTGCACAGAGGATGCCAAGAGACCCACTACTCTGGCAATCGCTCGCAACGTCACCGTCTGTATGGATAACAGAACGCGCAATTCCTTCTGGATGTCGCGCAGTTTCGACCGTGGGAGACTCAGCTGAGCCTTTTGCGAGTCTATGAGAAAACCCAGAAATTCTATCTTCTGGGACAGGCAGAGAACCGACTTCTTCTCGTTGACGACAAAACCTAGGTTTTGCAGAGAAACAATGGTCAAGCGCAGATGCTGAAGAGCTGTATCCTGCGTCTGTGCCATGATCAGAATGTCGTCTAAGTACACTATCATACGGAGCCCCTGCTCCCTGAGATATGCAATCACTGGTTTTAACACCTTGGTGAAGCACCAAGGAGCCGACGAGAGACCGAAAGGCAGGACCAGATACTCGTACCAGTGGTCTCCCCATTGAAACTGTAGAAACCTCCGATGGGGAGTAAAAATTGGAACGGATAGGTAGGCGTCCTTCAGGTCCAAGCAGACCATCCAGTCCCCCTGTTTCAACAGGTCCGCCAGAAAAAAATGGATGCCCTCCATCTTGAAGTGTTTGTAAACTAAGAACTGGTTGAAGGATTTTAAATTGAGTACCAACCGGTAACCTCCACTCTTCTTCTGTACTAGAAAAATATTGCTGCAGAAACCGCAAGGGCCCACGTCGCAGCGTGCTATCGCGTGTTTCTGCAGCAATTCTCCTATTTCTGAATCGATAAAAAGCTCTTCTGCTTGGGAAAAAACCAACTGTCTGGGGAAAAACTCCTGAACGGGGACCTGAAAGAAATGCAGATGAAAACCTCGAACAGTCTCTAGGACCCAGGCGTCCTGAGATAACTGAACCCAATTGTGAAAGAAATAATAAGTACGACCCCCCAAGGGCAACAGGAAAGGATCTGGAGCACTCACCTCCTGATTCTGAAGCCTGGAAGCCGCCATGGTAAGAACCCTTGTTGAAGCCTCCTCTGGTGGAATCCCATTCTCCTCTACCACGGCCAAAATCACCTCTGTGGGGGCCTTGGAACTGCTGACGGCCAAACGAGCGACCCTGGCTTCGTCCGGCCCTGTTAAAAACACCAGTTTGTAGGGCACGCTTGATGCCAGACTGAGCTTTATCCAAAGTGGTAAAAGTACCCACATACTTTGCCACGTCCTTAACAAAACGGTCGCCGAACAGGTTGCTATCTGCCAGAGGCCCTGGTTCTGCATTGGCCAGTTCAGTGAGGTTAGAGTCCATCCTCATGAGAAGGGACTTCCTACGTTCTGTCGAAATTGCACAGTTCGCATTGCCCAAAAGGCAAATGGCCCTCTGGGTCCAGCCCGCCAACACATGCGGATCCATGGCCGAGTTGGATTCTTGGGCCTCCAAAGCCATCTCTAGGATTTTGGCTAGAGGACCGACCACGTCCAGGAGTTTGTCCTGGCAGCCCCTCCATGCGCAGTCTATACCCTTTTTGGGGGCCTTGGCGAACTTCTTGAGAAAGGTGAGCATACTGGGGTCAAAATTTGGGGGTCTCCGCCACCTTGTCGGAAATGTCAGGCCACGGGCATTCCGACCGGAGTCTATTGCTAACCTCTTTGTCAAACCTCCTGCGGAGATTGTCATGGATAAAGGCAGCGACCTCCGGGGCTGGGAGCCAATCGGAAGATCTTGGGTGGACGATATCTGCCGGGTCGAAAGTGAAGGGAGTGGACAGAGACTGGGCAGATTCCACATGCTTGGATTTCTTTGACCGCTTTTTAGGTGGAGATTCATTAGAAGTGTCAGTAGCAGTGGTAGTATCCGTGTCAGTATCAGTAACCACTACCTGGGTGTTCCTACCAGAATCAGGAGCAGGCAGGGAGGACATAGAGTATGAGTGATGTCGCTGCGCCCTTCTTCGCGGTGTCAGCTGGAGTGAAACCCTTTTGCATTTTAGCAAACTTTTCCAGTTGTTTTGTGATCGGTTTCAGAGCACTAGCCAGAGCCTGCTGTACAGTTCCAGGAACTGCCTTTTCCAGGGCCTTGTTGACGGAGTCTTGGACAGTGGCATTCAGAGCCTCAACAATTTTATCTTCAACAGAAGGATTAACCACTTCCTCAGCATAGACATTCTCCTCATCATATGTCACCCAGTCCTCCATGGTGGCACCAAATTTATACATAGACTTGCTCATGATGACCAAGAGCAAAAGAAGAAGAGGAGTCACAGGGGGAGCCAACCCACACCACAAGATATAGAGATAAGGGCAATCAGGTACCTAGCTCCTCAGCCAAAGTTATTGCAGCCCACAGGTGTAAAGAGGGAGCCAAAATCCTTTGAAAGTGCAATCAGTCCAAAGAGGTGTGCTCCCTCTAGGCCCAGCAGTTGTTGCAGCTTGCCAAGCGTCAAGAACCTCCTCCGATGGAATCAGCAGGAGAATGATCGAGAAAAGTATCAAAACTGACTAAAAAAAGGGCAGTAGCGACGTGCGTAGCCCAATCCTACTGAAAACCAGCCCAATTGGTCTACGCACGTCGAAACTATTAATTTAACCTAACTATTGGCTCCGAGCGTGTGAGGCCAATTATCGAGGGCCAAGCGCTCTATATTTTAATAAAATCTCGCCGTCGACGAGTCGGTACCATGCCCAGTGAACCTACACATGTCCCCAAAAGCAAAACGGCAACCGCCGCAATCTCCGTGCCTCCGCGCGTGCAGGTAAGGACAATAACTCCTCGGGAAGCAAGCGCGATATCAGCGCTGCTCCCGCAAGCAAAACTCAGTGCTCCGGTGCGCTCGCGGGCCCCGTAAACTCCGGGAAGGAGCGCGAACACACGCGGAGCCGAGAGTTGAACAACGAGCAACCCGCTCTAAACACTGTGCGCCGCAGCGCGAACAGCAAGGCTTGTGCAAGGGCACAGCGTTCAACAAGAATGATCGGTACACAGCGGCAACATGCACAAATACATTAACAAGCCATTGAATCATGTATAAATACATAAACAGCCATTAAACGATATAACCAACTATTACAAGTTATGATAAGAGCAATAAGTAGGCACTTAACTGGCTGCGTGAGCAGCAAAGAAAGAGGACTATATCCAGTGTTGCCTAGTTCTTATGGGCTTTGACAGGAAGTGATGTATGTTTGCATCATGGGAAATGTAGTTTGTTTACATTTACAATGATTTTCATTGGCTGCTGTGTGTAGCATTAAAAGAAAGAGAAGCATAATACGAAGCCTCCGGTCCTGTAATAGAATCAGGACAAGGTGTCTGACGGGTAACATGATACCAACAGATCGGGGTGAGCTGGGGGGGGTGAGGAGGAGGGAAGGGGCGATGTTGGTAAGAGAGACTCCCTGCTTTGCGACCATAAGAGGCAAAGAGGCAGAAACCCCTTCCACCAAAAACTGAAAATTGCTCCAAGAGTCTTCCTGAATCCTCCGTTGATCTGCAAGCTGCTGGAATTGCATTCTAAGAACAAGCAGCTGGATTCAAGATGACAGTGGTGTGAATGTGTGCGCGCAGGGTATTTATATCTTTCTCTATTGGTGCTGAACTGTACAGTCTGCCTCCAGAACACGTGACCTAGCAGGGCAAGTGTGATAGTGGGCGCCCTTAGGATTGGTCGAGCCAGTCGCTTGTCAAGCGCATGCTGCACCGAGGAAGTGTAGAGGAAAAAAGTGGAAATTAATGAGCAAGAGGATTTCTGTATTGCATGACGCCACTAGAGTCTGATACATAAGTATAAGAAAGAGGGAGCTGTGTTTTTATGAGAAAGGCGACTGGCCTCCTAAAATTGCTGGCATGCCAGTAACCAGAGCCCTGTGTGGCTGCAGACCTCAACGGATCGAGTGAAAGAACAAGGGAGAAACGCAGGTGGGGTGGCTATGGAGACTTGACCCGCCTAGTAACCCAAACTCACCATTCAGGCCGGTGGGCTGCTGCAGCACGGCTCCCGAGGTGCCGTCGATGACTTTGATGCTGCCCCGGCTGGTGACGGCTAGGATGGCGTTGAGCGCTGGGTTGTAGCGCTGTACAGCCCTTCGTCCTGGAAACGTATTATTGTAAAAAAAGAATTGTGATTCGTGTATATAACGTAGCTATATACGCTGACTCCGAAAGCAGAATTTCTTTATTAAAGATGGGAACTGGGTGCGACAGTATTCCCAGCAGAGACTGCATCATGGGACAACAAGGAAGTAGTCCCTACACAAATACATAAGGCAGAGCAGTGGAACCTAACTGTAGTTGGTCGGTGGTGCTGCCGGCCAAAGGGATGCAAAACAGAAGTACCGCATTTGACCGCAAGCCAACCATAAGCCCGCTAACAAATCGAAAGCCACCGTTAACGAATGGAAAGTGGCAGGAGAAACTACCGGCAAGAGGCAGAGTTTCACCCAAGTATAGAAATTACGTAATGCCTCATAGCGGCAGCGTGACCGAGCAGGGCCATTGTGATAGCGGGCGCATTTAAGATTGGTCGCGCTAGTTGCTTGTCAAGCGCATGCTGCACCGAGGAAGTGTAGAGGAAAAAAGTGGAAATTAATGAGCAAGTGGATTTCTGTATTGGATGACGCCACTAGAGTCTAATGCATAAGTATAAGAAAGCGGGAGCTGTGTGTTTATAAGAAAGGCGACTGGCCTCCTTAAATTGCTGGCCTGCCAGTAACCAGAGCCCTGTGTGGCTGCAGACCTCAATGGATCGAGTGAAAGAACAAGGGAGAAAGGCAGGTGGGGTGGCTATGGAGACATGACCCGCCTAGTAACCCAAACTCACCATTCAGGCCGGTGGGCTGCTGCAGCACGGCTCCCGAGGTGCCGTCCATGACTTTGATGCTGCCCCGGCTGGTAACAGCTAGGATGGCGTTGAGCGCCGGGTTGTAGCGCTGTACAGCCCTTCTTCCTCGTAACGTATTATTGTAAAAAAGAATTGTGATTCGGGTATATAACGTAGCTATATACGCTGACTCAGAAAGCAGAAT
This sequence comes from Lissotriton vulgaris, assembly GCF_964263255.1. NCBI lineage: Eukaryota > Metazoa > Chordata > Amphibia > Caudata > Salamandridae > Lissotriton > Lissotriton vulgaris. The sequence continues at coordinate 918,420,480 of NC_141687.1, forward strand.
TTTGTTATTAAAGATGGGAACTGGGTGAGACAGGATTCCCAGCAGAGACTGCATCATGGGACAACAAGGAAGTAATCCCTACACAAATAGATAAGGCAGAGCAGCGGAACCTAACTGTAGTTGGTCCGTGCTGCTTCCGGCCAAAGGGATGCAAAACGGAAGTACCGCATTTGACCGCAAGCCAACCATAAGCCCGCTAACAAATCGAAAGCCACAATTAAGGGATGGAAAGTGACAGGAGAAACTACCGGCAAGAGGCAGAGTTTCACCCAAGTATAGAGATTACGTAATGCCTCATAGAGGCAGCGTGACAAGCAGGGCCAGTGTGATAGCGGGCGCATTTAGGATTGGTCTACCCAGTTACAAGTCAAGCACCTGCTGCACTGAGGAAGTGTAGAGGAAAAAAGTGGAAATTAATGAGCAAGAGGATTTCTGTATTGGATGACGCCACTAGAGTGGAATGCATAAGTATAGGAAAGCGGGAGCAGTGTTTTTAGAAGAAAGGGGACTGGCCTCCTAAAATTGCTGGCATGCCAGTAACCAGAGCCTTGTGTGGCTGCAGACCTCAATGGATTGAGTGAAAGAACAAGGGAGAAAGGCTGATGGGGTGGCTATGGAGACATGACCCGCCTACTAACCCAAACTCACCACTCAACCCCCATTGCCTACAGCACCACTCAATCTCCACCGCATACAGCACCGCTCAACCCACAACGCCTACATCACCACTCAACCCGCAACGCCTACAGCACCACTCATCCTCCACCGCGTACAGCACCACTCAACCTGCAACGCCTACATCACCACTCAACCCTCAATGCCTACATCACCACTCAACCCGCAACGCCCACATTACCACTCAACCCGCATTGCCTACAGCACCACTCAATCCTCACCGCGTACAGCACCACTCAGCCCGCAACGCCTACATCACCACTCAGCCTGCAACTCCTACAGCACCACTCAATCCCCACCGCATACAGCACCACTCACCCCGCAACGCCTACATCACCACTCAACCCGCAATGCCTACAGCACCACTCTGCCCGCAACGCCTACATCACCACTCAACCCGCATTGCCTACAGCACCACTCAATCCCCACCGCATACAGCACCACTCAACCCGCAAAGCCTACAGCACCACTCAACTCCCACCATGTACAGCACCACTCAACCTGCAACGTCTACATCACCACTCAACCCCCATTGCCTACAGCACCACTCAATCCCCACCGCGTACAGCACCATTCAACCCGCATCACCTACAGCACCACTCAACCCGCAATGCCTAGAGCACCACTCAATCCCCACCACGTAAGGCACCACTCAACCCACATTTTCCAGGATTGAATTGACACAAGACAGCACTGTGCAGTGTATGTTGTGTGACGGATCTTGGCACATTTATTGCACAGGGTCTCTGCTGAAGCAGTCAACCGAGCCTGAACGGCCAGTTGGGTCTTGAACACCTTCAAGCTTATCCTTCCAAGACCCTACATTCCCGCTTTGAAGCCTCGCCCCAAGCATAGAGCAAACAGATGCTGCTGTGATTTAAATTCCAAACAAAGGCCCCGGGACAGGCCGTTTGAGGCTGTAGACTGGAGACAAAAGGTCTTTCAACATTAACAAGTTGGATTAATAAATAAACAAACTTTTTTTGTTTTATGTGCGAGCCTGGAAAATTAACATTGAGTGCGCCAATGGGGAAGGAAGAATATGGGGGGGAGGAGAAGTGGGGGAGGGGCCGCGAGGATGGCTAAACTTGGCATCTCAAAATAGGCCCCCACCAAAGGAGGCCAAGCGGGCGCGGCACGGCGACTCTGTGCGCCCCCGCCAGCCCACTGACTTGAACACACTAACACAGAGCAATGCACAGACTGGTCATGCACCAGTCTTCCACTACCAGAGAGCCGTGCACAGACTGTGCATGCACCACTCACACTAACAGAGCAGTGCACAGACTCTGTGAGCACCACTCTCCATTAACAGAAAGCAGTGCACAGCCTTTGCATGCACCCCTAACCCATTACCTAAGCACAGCTCTTATAGCAGACAGTGCACAGACTGTGCGTGCACCACTAATAGAGAGCACTGCAGACTGTGCCTGCACCACTCTACCACTAACAGAAAGCACTGAACAGACTACGTATGCAGAACTTTTCCATTAACGGCCACGTGTTGCTGTGGCTCAGTCTGGTTTAATGGAAAAGAATAAAGAAATAAAGAAAAGAGTAAGCGCAGGTTTATAATATGCCATGTTAGATTATTTATTTTAATTATTTTGAAAGTTTAATGTTCTGATTTGTTACCTTTGCCTCAAATTGTAAAGCGCTCTGATATCCTTCGGGATCACGTTTGCGCTATACAAAACTTTATAAATAAAAAGTAACAGAGCAATGTCCAGACTGTGAATGCACCACTCCCCCCCAACACAGAGATATGCAGATGGTGCGTGCACTGCTAACAGCACTGCTCTTACAGCAGGCATTGCACAGCCTGTGCATGCACCACTCCACTAAAAAGGCTGTGTACAGTCTGTATGTGCACCACTAACAGACAGCACAGGTTTTTTCATCAGACAGTGCACAGACTGCACCACTCTCCACTACCAGAGGTGCACAGGCTGTAGGTGCCCAACTCTCCCACTAAGCGAGAGAAGTACACAAACTGTGCATGTCCCGCTCCCACACTAAGAGCAGAACTCCTACAGCACACAGTGCACAGATTCTGCATGTACTATACCCCCACTAACAGAGCATAGCCCGTGGGCTGCTGCAGCACGGCTCCCGAGGTGCCGTCGATGACTTTGATGCTGCCCTGGCTGGTAACGGCTAGGATGGTGTTGAACGCCGGGTGGTAGTGCTGTACAGCTCTTCTTCCTCGTAACGTATTATTGTAAAAAAGGAATTGTGATTCGGGTATATAACGTACCTATATACGCTGACTCGGAAAGCAGAATTTCGTTAATAAAGGCGGGAACTGGGTGCGACAGGATTCCCAGCAGAGACTGCATCACGGGACAACAAGGAAGTAGTCCCTACACAAATAGATAAGGCCGAGCAGCGGAACCCAACTGTAGTTGGTCGGTGCTGCTTCCGGCCAAAGGGATGCAAAACGGAAGTACCGCATTTGACCGCAAGCCAACCATAAGCCCGCTAACAATTCGAAAGCCACAGTTAACAAATGGAAAGTGGCAGGAGAAACTACCGGCAAGAGGCAGAGTTTCACCCAAGTATAGAGATTACGTAATGCCTCATAGAGGCAGCGTGACCGAGCAGGGCCATTGTGATAGCGGGCACACTTAGGATTGGTCGAGCCAGTTGCTTTTCAAGTATATGCTGCACCGAGGAAGTGTAGAGGAAAAAAGTGGAAATTAATGAACACGAGGATTTCTGTATTGGATGACGCCACTAGAGTCTGATGCATAAGTATAAGAAAGCGGGAGCTGTGTTTTTATAAGAAAGGCGACTGGCCTCCTTAAATTGCTGGCATGCCAGCAACCAGAGCACTGTGTGGCTGCAGACCTCAATGGATCGAGTGAAAGAACAAGGGAGAAGGGCAGGTGGGGTGGCTATGGAGACATGACCCGCCTCTTAACCCAAACTCACCATTCAGGCCGGTGGGCTGCTGCAGCACGGCTCCCGAGGTGCCGTCGATGACTTTGATTCTGCCCCGGCTGGTGACGGCTAGGATGGCGTTGAGCGCTGGGTTGTAGCGCTGTACAGCCCTTCGTCCTGGAAACGTATTATTGTAAAAAAAGAATTGTGATTCGTGTATATAACGTAGCTATATACGCTGACTCCGAAAGCAGAATTTCTTTATTAAAGATGGGAACTGGGTGCGACAGTATTCCCAGCAGAGACTGCATCATGGGACAACAAGGAAGTAGTCCCTACACAAATAGATAAGGCAGAGCAGTGGAACCTAACTGTAGTTGGTCGGTGGTGCTGCCGGCCAAAGGGATGCAAAACAGAAGTACCGCATTTGACCGCAAGCCAACCATAAGCCCGCTAACAAATCGAAAGCCACCGTTAACGAATGGAAAGTGGCAGGAGAAACTACCGGCAAGAGGCAGAGTTTCACCCAAGTATAGAAATTACGTAATGCCTCATAGCGGCAGCGTGACCGAGCAGGGCCATTGTGATAGCGGGCGCATTTAAGATTGGTCGCGCTAGTTGCTTGTCAAGCGCATGCTGCACCGAGGAAGTGTAGAGGAAAAAAGTGGAAATTAATGAGCAAGTGGATTTCTGTATTGGATGACGCCACTAGAGTCTAATGCATGAGTATAAGAAAGCGGGAGCTGTGTGTTTATAAGAAAGGCGACTGGCCTCCTTAAATTGCTGGCCTGCCAGTAACCAGAGCCCTGTGTGGCTGCAGACCTCAATGGATCGAGTGAAAGAACAAGGGAGAAAGGCAGGTGGGGTGGCTATGGAGACATGACCCGCCTAGTAACCCAAACTCACCATTCAGGCCGGTGGGCTGCTGCAGCACGGCTCCCGAGGTGCCGTCCATGACTTTGATGCTGCCCCGGCTGGTAACAGCTAGGATGGCGTTGAGCGCCGGGTTGTAGCGCTGTACAGCCCTTCTTCCTCGTAACGTATTATTGTAAAAAAGAATTGTGATTCGGGTATATAACGTAGCTATATACGCTGACTCAGAAAGCAGAATTTTGTTATTAAAGATGGGAACTGGGTGAGACAGGATTCCCAGCAGAGACTGCATCATGGGACAACAAGGAAGTAATCCCTACACAAATAGATAAGGCAGAGCAGCGGAACCTAACTGTAGTTGGTCCGTGCTGCTTCCGGCCAAAGGGATGCAAAACGGAAGTACCGCATTTGACCGCAAGCCAACCATAAGCCCGCTAACAAATCGAAAGCCACAATTAAGGGATGGAAAGTGACAGGAGAAACTACCGGCAAGAGGCAGAGTTTCACCCAAGTATAGAGATTACGTAATGCCTCATAGAGGCAGCGTGACAAGCAGGGCCAGTGTGATAGCGGGCGCATTTAGGATTGGTCTAGCCAGTTACAAGTCAAGCACCTGCTGCACTGAGGAAGTGTAGAGGAAAAAAGTGGAAATTAATGAGCAAGAGGATTTCTGTATTGGATGACGCCACTAGAGTGGAATGCATAAGTATAGGAAAGCGGGAGCAGTGTTTTTAGAAGAAAGGGGACTGGCCTCCTAAAATTGCTGGCATGCCAGTAACCAGAGCCTTGTGTGGCTGCAGACCTCAATGGATTGAGTGAAAGAACAAGGGAGAAAGGCTGATGGGGTGGCTATGGAGACATGACCCGCCTACTAACCCAAACTCACCACTCAACCCCCATTGCCTACAGCACCACTCAATCTCCACCGCATACAGCACCGCTCAACCCACAACGCCTACATCACCACTCAACCCGCAACGCCTACAGCACCACTCATCCCCCACCGCGTACAGCACCACTCAACCTGCAACGCCTACATCACCACTCAACCCTCAATGCCTACATCACCACTCAACCCGCAACGCCCACATTACCACTCAACCCGCATTGCCTACAGCACCACTCAATCCTCACCGCGTACAGCACCACTCAGCCCGCAACGCCTACATCACCACTCAGCCTGCAACTCCTACAGCACCACTCAATCCCCACCGCATACAGCACCACTCACCCCGCAACGCCTACATCACCACTCAACCCGCAATGCCTACAGCACCACTCTGCCCGCAACGCCTACATCACCACTCAACCCGCATTGCCTACAGCACCACTCAATCCCCACCGCATACAGCACCACTCAACCCGCAAAGCCTACAGCACCACTCAACTCCCACCATGTACAGCACCACTCAACCTGCAACGTCTACATCACCACTCAACCCCCATTGCCTACAGCACCACTCAATCCCCACCGCGTACAGCACCATTCAACCCGCATCACCTACATCACCACTCAATCTCCACCGCATACAGCACCACTCAACCCGCAACCCCTACATCACCACTCAACCCGCAACGCCTACAGCACCACTCAGCCCGCAACGCCTACATCACCACTCAACCCACATTGCCTACAACACCACTCAATCCCCACTGCGTACAGCACCCCTCAACCCGCATTGCCTATAGTTCCACTCAACCCCACCACGTACAGCACCACTCAACCTGCAACGCCTACATCACCACTCAACCCGCATTGCCTACAGCACCACTCAATCCCCACCGCGTACAGCACCACTCAACCCGCAACGCCTACAGCACCACTCAACCCGCAATGCCTAGAGCACCACTCAATCCCCACCACGTAAGGCACCACTCAACCCACATTTTCCAGGATTGAATTGACACAAGACAGCACTGTGCAGTGTATGTTGTGTGACGGATCTTGGCACATTTATTGCACAGGGTCTCTGCTGAAGCAGTCAACCGAGCCTGAACGGCCAGTTGGGTCTTGAACACCTTCAAGCTTATCCTTCCAAGACCCTACATTCCCGCTTTGAAGCCTCGCCCCAAGCATAGAGCAAACAGATGCTGCTGTGATTTAAATTCCAAACAAAGGCCCCAGGACAGGCCGTTTGAGGCTGTAGACTGGAGACAAAAGGTCTTTCAACATTAACAAGTTGGATTAATAAATAAACAAACTTTTTTTGTTTTATGTGCGAGCCTGGAAAATTAACATTGAGTGCGCCAATGGGGAAGGAAGAATATGGGGGGGAGGAGAAGTGGGGGAGGGGCCGCGAGGATGGCTAAACTTGGCATCTCAAAATAGGCCCCCACCAAAGGAGGCCAAGCGGGCGCGGCACGGCGACTCTGTGCGCCCCCGCCAGCCCACTGACTTGAACACACTAACACAGAGCAATGCACAGACTGGTCATGCACCAGTCTTCCACTACCAGAGAGCCGTGCACAGACTGTGCATGCACCACTCACACTAACAGAGCAGTGCACAGACTCTGTGAGCACCACTCTCCATTAACAGAAAGCAGTGCACAGCCTTTGCATGCACCCCTAACCCATTACCTAAGCACAGCTCTTATAGCAGACAGTGCACAGACTGTGCGTGCACCACTAATAGAGAGCACTGCAGACTGTGCCTGCACCACTCTACCACTAACAGAAAGCACTGAACAGACTACGTATGCAGAACTTTTCCATTAACGGCCACGTGTTGCTGTGGCTCAGTCTGGTTTAATGGAAAAGAATAAAGAAATAAAGAAAAGAGTAAGCGCAGGTTTATAATATGCCATGTTAGATTATTTATTTTAATTATTTTGAAAGTTTAATGTTCTGATTTGTTACCTTTGCCTCAAATTGTAAAGCGCTCTGATATCCTTCGGGATCACGTTTGCGCTATACAAAACTTTATAAATAAAAAGTAACAGAGCAATGTCCAGACTGTGAATGCACCACTCCCCCCCAACACAGAGATATGCAGATGGTGCGTGCACTGCTAACAGCACTGCTCTTACAGCAGGCATTGCACAGCCTGTGCATGCACCACTCCACTAAAAAGGCTGTGTACAGTCTGTATGTGCACCACTAACAGACAGCACAGGTTTTTTCATCAGACAGTGCACAGACTGCACCACTCTCCACTACCAGAGGTGCACAGGCTGTAGGTGCCCAACTCTCCCACTAAGCGAGAGAAGTACACAAACTGTGCATGTCCCGCTCCCACACTAAGAGCAGAACTCCTACAGCACACAGTGCACAGATTCTGCATGTACTATACCCCCACTAACAGAGCATAGCCCGTGGGCTGCTGCAGCACGGCTCCCGAGGTGCCGTCGATGACTTTGATGCTGCCCTGGCTGGTAACGGCTAGGATGGTGTTGAACGCCGGGTGGTAGTGCTGTACAGCTCTTCTTCCTCGTAACGTATTATTGTAAAAAAGGAATTGTGATTCGGGTATATAACGTACCTATATACGCTGACTCGGAAAGCAGAATTTCGTTAATAAAGGCGGGAACTGGGTGCGACAGGATTCCCAGCAGAGACTGCATCACGGGACAACAAGGAAGTAGTCCCTACACAAATAGATAAGGCCGAGCAGCGGAACCCAACTGTAGTTGGTCGGTGCTGCTTCCGGCCAAAGGGATGCAAAACGGAAGTACTGCATTTGACCGCAAGCCAACCATAAGCCCGCTAACAATTCGAAAGCCACAGCTAACAAATGGAAAGTGGCAGGAGAAACTACCGGCAAGAGGCAGAGTTTCACCCAAGTATAGAGATTACGTAATGCCTCATAGAGGCAGCGTGACCGAGCAGGGCCATTGTGATAGCGGGCACACTTAGGATTGGTCGAGCCAGTTGCTTTTCAAGTATATGCTGCACCGAGGAAGTGTAGAGGAAAAAAGTGGAAATTAATGAACACGAGGATTTCTGTATTGGATGACGCCACTAGAGTCTGATGCATAAGTATAAGAAAGCGGGAGCTGTGTTTTTATAAGAAAGGCGACTGGCCTCCTTAAATTGCTGGCATGCCAGTAACCAGAGCACTGTGTGGCTGCAGACCTCAATGGATCGAGTGAAAGAACAAGGGAGAAGGGCAGGTGGGGTGGCTATGGAGACATGACCCGCCTCTTAACCCAAACTCACCATTCAGGCCGGTGGGCTGCTGCAGCACGGCTCCCGAGGTGCCCTCGATGAATTTCATGCTGCCCCGGCTGGTAACGGCTAGGATGGCATTGAGCACCGGGTTGTAGCGCTGTACAGCCCTTCTTCCTCGTAACGTATTTTTGTAAAGAAGAATTGTGATTCGGGTATATAACGTAACTATATACGCTGACTCGGAAAGCAGAATTTCGTTATTAAAGATGGGAACTGGGTGCAACAAGATTCCCAGCAGAGACTGCATCATGGGACAACAAGGAAGTAATCCCTACACAAATAGATAAGGCAAAGCAGCGGAACCTAACTGTAGTTGGTCCGTGCTGCTTCCGGCCAAAGGGATGCAAAACGGAAGTACCGCATTTGACCGCAAGCCAACCATAAGCCCGCTAACAAATCAAAAGCCATAGTTAACAGATGGAAAGTGGCAGGAGAAACTACCGGCAAGAGGCAGAGTTTCACCCAAGTATAGAGATTACGTAATGCCTCATAGATGCAGCATGACCGAGCAGGGCCAGTGTGATAGCGGGCGCATTTAGGATTGGACGAGCCAGTTGCTTGTCAAGCGCCTGCTGCACCGAGGAAGTGAAGAGGAAAAAAGTGGAAATTAATGAGCAAAAGGATTTCTGTATTAGATGACGCTACTAGAGTCTGATGCATAAGTATAGGAGAGCGGGAGCTGTGTTTTTAGAAGGCTACTGGCCTCCTAAAATTGCTGGCATGCCAGTAACCAGAGCCCTGTGTGGCTGCAGACCTCAATGGATCGAGTGAAAGAACAAGGGAGAAAGGCCGATGGGGTGGCTATGGAGACATGACCCGCCTAGTAACCCAAACTCACCACTCAACCCCCATTGCCTACAGCACCACTCAATCCCCACCGTGTACAGCACCACTCAACCCAGAACACCTACATCACCACTCAACCCGCAACCCCTACAGCACCACTCAACCCCCACCACGTACAGCACCACTCAATCTGCAACGCCTACATCACCACTCAACCCGCAACGCCTACATCACCACTCAACCTGCAACGCCTACATCATAACTCAATCCGCAAAGCCTACATCACCACTCAACCATCAATGCCTACATCACCACTCAACCCGCAACACCTACATCACCACTCAACCCTCATTGCCTACAGCACCACTCAATCCCCACCGCGTACATCACCACTCAACCTGCAACGCCTACAGCACCACTCAATCCCCACCGCATACAGCACCACTCACCCCGCAACCCCTACATCACCACTCAAACCGCAATGCCTACAGCACCACTCTACCCGCAACGCCTACATCACCACTCAACCTGCATTGCCTACAGTACCACTCAATCCCCACCGCGTACAGCACCACTTAACCCGCAATGCCTACAGCGCCACTCAATCCCCACCGTGTACAGCACCACTCAACCCGCATCACCTACATCACCACTCAATCCCCACCGCGTACAGCACCACTCAACGCGCAACGCCTACATCACCACTCAGCCCGCAACACCTACAGCACCACTCAATCCCCACCGCATACAGCACCACTCAACCCGCAACGCCTACATCACCACTCAACCCGCAACGCCTACAGCACCACTCAGCTCGCAATGCCTACATCACCACTCAACCCACATTGCCTACAGCACCACTCAATCCTCACCGCGTACAGCACCACTCAACCCGCAACGCCTACAGAACCACTCAACCCCCACCACGTACAGCACCACTCAACCTGCAACGCCTACATCACCACTCAACCCGCATTGCCTACAGCACCACTCAATCCCCACCTCATACAGCACCACACAACCCGAAACACCTACATCACCACTCAACCTGCAAATCCTACAGCAACACTCAATCCCCACCGCGTACAGTACCACTCAACCCGCAATGCCTAGAGCACCACTCAATCCCCACCGCGTAAGGCACCACTCAACCCACATTTTGCAGGATTGAATTGACCCAAGACAGCACTGTGCAGTGTATGTTGTGTGATGGATCTTGGCACATTTATTGCACAGGGTCTCTGCTGAAGCATTCATCCGAGCCTGAACGGCTAGTTGAGTCTGGAACCCCTTCAAGCTTATCCTTCCAAGACCCTACATTCCCGCTTTGAAGCCTCGCCCCAAGCATAGGCTGCAGTGATTCAAATTCCAAACAAAGGCCCCGGGTCTGGCCGTTTGAGGCTGTAGACTGGAGACAAAAGGTCTTTCAACAATAACAAGTTGGATTAATAAATAAACAAACTTTTTTTGTTTTAAGTGCGAGCCTGGAAAATTAACATTGAGTGCCCCAATGGGGAAGGAAGAATATGGGGCGAGGAGAAGTGGGGGAGGGGTCGCGAGGATGGCTAAACTTGGTGTCTCAAAATAGGCCCCCACCAAAGGAGGCAAAGCGGGCGCGGCATGGCGACTCTGTGCTCCCCCGCCAGCCCACTGACTTGAACACACTAACACAGAGCAATGCACAGACTGGTCATGCACCAGTCTCCCACTACCAGAGAGCCGTGCACAGACTGTGCATGCACCACTCACACTAACAGAGCAGTGCACAGACTCCGCGAGCACCCCTCTCCATTAACAGAAAGCAGTGCACAGCCTTTGCATGCACCCCTAACCCATTACCTAAGCACAGCTCTTATAGCAGACAAAGCACAGACTGTGCGTGCACCATCAATAGAGAGCACTACAGACTGTGCATGCACCACTCTCCCACTAACAGAAAGCACTGAACAGACTGTGTATGCACAACTTTCCCACTAACGGCCACGCGTTGCTGTGGCTCAGCCTGGGTAAATGGAAATAAAGAAAGAAAGAAAGAAAAGAGTAAGCGCACGTTTATAATATGCCATGTTAGAATATTTATTTTAATTATTTTGAAAGTTTAATGTTCTGATTTGTTACCTTTGCCTCAAATTGTAAAGCGCTCTGATATCCTTCGGGATCAAGTTTGCGCTACATAAAACTTTATAAATAATAAAATAACAGAACAATGTCCAGACTGTGAATGCACCACTCTCCCCCCAACAGAGAGATATGCAGTTGGTGCATGCACTGCTAACAGCACTGCTCTTACAGCAGGCATTGCACAGCCTGTGCATGCACCACTCCACTAAAAAGACTGTGTACAGTCTGTATGTGCACCACTAACAGACAGCACAGGTCTTTTCAGCAGACAGTGCACAGACTGAATGCACCACTCTCCACTACCAGAGGTGCACAGGCTGTGGGTGCCCAACTCTCCCACTAACAGAGAGAAGTACACAAACTGTGCATGTCCCGCTCCCACACTAAGAACAGAACTCCTACAGCACACAGTGCACAGATTCTGCATGTACTACACCCCCACTAACAGAGCATAGCCCGTGGGCTGCTGCAGCACGGCTCTCGAGGTGCCGTCGATGACTTTGATGCTGCCCTGGCTGGTAACGGGTAGGATGGTGTTGAACGCCGGATGGTAGCGCTGTACAGCCCTTCTTCCTCATAACGTATTATTGTAAAAAAAAGAATTGTGATTCGGGTATATAACGTACCTATATAGCTGACTCAGAAAGCAGAATTTTGTTATTAAAGACGGGAACTGGGTGCGACAGGATTCCTAGCAGAGCCTGCACCACGGGACAACAAGGAAGTAGTCCCTACTCAAATAGATAAGGCCGAGCAGCAGAACCCAACTGTAGTTAGTCGGATCTGCTTCCGGCCAAAGGGATGCAAAGCGGAAGTACCGCATTTGACTGCAAGCCAACCATAAGCCCGCTAACAAATCGAAAGCCACAGTTAACGAATGGAAAGTGGCAGGAGAAACTCCCGGCAAGAGGCGGAGTTTCACCCAAGTATAGAGATTACGTAATGCCTCGTAGAGGCAACGCATGCGTGCTGCCTAAGCGAGACCTAAAAAAGAGGAGAAATAAAAGTGTTTCTCCTCATGCACCATTCTAACGCCTGCTCTTGCATGGAATATGTTTTGGCTTTGCCATAGATTTACACCTCCTTGTAAATCTGGGGCAGTGTCAAAAAGAAATGGGTACTACGCTGGAACGCCCACAGCAACACACATCGCAGGGGAACATCCTTTACCACGCAACTTTTACAACGCAGTACCTTTACCGCACAGGTATTACAACGCAAGTCGTTACAACAACTTGCTCTGGGGGGCTCTGTAGGATAGGGAATAGTTTAATTTACTATCCAAAACCTTCCCTACTATCAACGGGGACTGGAGTTGGAATAGTAAATTAAACTATTCCACTATCCAGAGCCCCCTAACGCAAGTCGTTGTAACGGCATGCGTTGTAAAACCTGCGTGGTAAAGGCATGCGTGGTAAAAGCATGCGTTGTAACGACATACATCCCACATTGCATGCCCCTTTCACGCAGATACCTACATGTAAGGGTACCATATTTACAAAGTGGCATTAACCCACAAAAAGTAGCTAAACGCCATTTTGTAAATATGGTGCAGGGCATTCCGCCCCCGGAGCATCAAAAAAAGTGGTGCTATGGGCTTGTACATATGCCTCAGAGTTTTGTGGTTGGTGGCAGTTGAGAACAGGAATGGTCGGGAGTTTCTTTCAATCTTTGAGTTAAGAGTAGAATAGCAGAAGTGGAGTTTGGAAAGAACTCGAGAGAAGTTTGAGGGGGAATATGGGGCTGACATTTTGGTTTGCTGTATTTTGAGAAACATGAGTAAAAGTGATTTTTAAAACAGAAAAAGGGGCATACCTTTGTACAAGGTGTGTTTAAAAAGGATGTAAAGACTCTCTAAGTTAGAGAGCTAAATATAACAACAGTTTAAAAGAAGACAACCCTCCAGCTGCGTACTAGAAGAAATGCAACCTGCCTGATAGAGGATTGTGGAAAGAATTGTTACTGTCTGTAACATGAATCTCTGGGACTCTAAATATGCTTCAAGTTTAAGAAAGAAGGCTCCTTGCTGATACTGATGGACAAAGTGATCTAGGTTTTGCCTCCTTGAGAGCCTACTTGCATGTTGGAATCTCTTTCTTAAAGCGGTGACAGGCAAAGCGGCATCTACCTGGATGAGAACCAATGGACTAGAGGCAATTGGACATCTCTACAGCCAGTTCATGTGAAAAATCTCCCTTGTGCTAAGGGAATAGGCTGAGGGGTCGAGGCTACGGTAAAAAAAAAACTGAAAAGTTGACGGTGGATCTGGCTGGGAGCTGTGGGGAGGTGGAGGTGTCAGCCCACGGCCTGGCATCTAAGAAGGCTTTGCTAAAAGATTGGAGACTTTTAAAGCATCAAGTAACTAGTTACATAAATGTTTCTAAAAGCTGGACACTTAGAACCATTTAATCTATGAAGGAACAAAACGTCGTGACATTTATCTAAAAGTTGGGCACTATGAACATTTTCATCTGCGTGTGATCGAGACAATGGGCCAATAGAGTGGAAGAAATAAGGGACGTCATCGGCTATGTTGTAAACGTTTTTCTTGCTCTGAGCTTTTGGCTGCAAAGTTGGAAGCTAATGTAGGACTACAAACAAACACGAATCCGCCCTTGTGGAACCCTTTTCTCCCAAAGTTTCCAGCTTTGTATGTATTGGCATTTTAAACCACAAAGACGTGTCTAAGTCCAAAGGTGCAACTTTTAACTAGCATGGTTCTATATTTACATTGACCAATGTGAAAGAACAGTTTGTATCAAATCAGACTACACTCCGATCATTTTGAGAATTAAGGGGCATATTTATCAAACCTCCATGCAATGCAAGCCAGAAAGCTGTGCTGTGTTGTGTTGTATGAATGGGAGAAAGCTGAAAAGCATCCAGTGTACTAAGAAATGAAGCTCTTCATTTCTCTCTGAGTGCTGGAGAAATTGTGGCTGCTTAGTGTCAACACAGGCACCCTTGCATCATGGTGTAAGGGTGCCATTACCTGCTTTATGGGCAGGCTTGTTTTACTTCCCTGCACAGAAAAATTCCAAAGAGGCATATTCCTCTTTCTAAGTGAAATGGAGAACGTATTACACATAAAAGGAAGAAATAACAAGAAGAAATACAAATTTCTCCTCATTATGCCTTTCTGTGACAGGCATACCGATTGAACCCAATTCCAGGCTCACAAACTTTATTAAATCTGAAATTGCCTGAAATCAATGGGTGGATGCAGGAATACCCACCACGGAACCCTACTACTAAGAAACAAAACACAACGAAGTGCAAGCTGCTGCGTTGCATTACATTTCTTTACTAAGCTATGTAAGACCACGCAAATCAGGCCAGGTGTGTCTTTAGAGATCCCAAATAAGGTTTTGCGTTGCCCTGTGTCACCTTGCACAATCCGATGGTGATGCAAAGACTTATTAAATATGGGCCAATGTTTATGTTTTAACACTTTTGGTTTAGAAATGTTAAATCATTTATATCCTAATTGTAATGTGGTTTTAGTGTTACTGCACAATTACCACATTTACTTTCTGAGGAAGGCTATGCTGCTTGTGCTATCTCCTATGAGTGAGCCAGATCTGCCTCACATAAGCCTGTTTATCATGTGACATCAAGCCTAATGCCTTCTTCTTGCACACTAGCCCATCATGCCTCTACAGGGAAAAAGCCTTTACAACGTGGTTTTTACCACGTTGTACCTTTACCACGCATGTTTTTATAACGCATATGCTTTTATAACGAATGCCTGTACCTCGCATTTAAGGTTCAGTGTGGGGTGTCTACCCCCACAAATACATTGTTTATTTATATACATATATAAACAATGTGTGCTAAAGCCATACATTGTAAAAGCATATGCGATCCAAAAATGCGAGGTAAAAAATGTATGATAAAGGTATGCTGAGTATTTCACATGTTACATCATATGACCATCTACAGAATTTTTTCAACTACAAGCAAATCAGTGTTGACTAGTGTCCAGCACAAATGGCCGAGCAAACCTCTTCTGCAAAGAACAACATGCAATCACACACATGTTTCAACATAGCTGGGTAGACATGTCACTCTAAGAGCGTCTGATTGAGTGTGATTTTGCCTGAGGGTCCCTTTGTTACCCTGCAGGGGATAATGCCTGGCAGTTTGAGCTTTACTTATCCTTCTGCAACAGGAACAAGTCTGAGTTGAACATGGTTGAGCCCTGACTGGAGAATTACAGTACATAAAAAACAATGGATTTGATTGCAGACCGAGTTAATTACCAGCGATAACGATTAATTTAAACATTCCAACTATCGATTTTCTGTTTTTCTCTGGTACATGACATACGTGTTACAGACATGCCAGGATGTGGTTCCAGTAGCCCACTATGTCCTGGTATTTAAGCTGAACTTGGTGTTGATGCCCAACCAGGCCGATACTGTTCTAGGTTTGCTTGTGTTTCACTTCAAAGGAGAAGTGTCCCTGCAGTTCAGTGGAGGACCATATACTCGGCGAATGACTGTAATGGAAGAGGGAGAAACAAATCAATGAGCTGGAATGCAGAGTGGAAACTAGTGGCTGAAATAAATGTAATAATTCCACCATTTTTTTAATTCACTGAACCAGATATATATTCACAAATGGAAAATTCAGATACCAAAGTACAGTAGCCAGCAGAAAACCCTATAAACACAGTGTTTGGAGACAATTACATAGACACTCCAGGAAACTCATACACATGACGATAAAGCTGCTTGTGGTGAAGATAGCATGGCAACAAAGTCATAAGAGACTGAAGGAAAAACAAACAGGAACAAGCAGTAGGTGTCTATATGTGCAGAGAGAGTGGAACATTTCATGAGGCTATTTATTGAATCTCAGTGGGTCAAGCTGTGAATGCTATTATTACCTGCTTACTCTTTACAGCTGAGTCTCAACTCTATAATGAGACATTTTCCAAGTCTCTAACACTTACAGAAGAGGATGTGCGGATTTTTTTTATCCTATCCCATTACCACAGACTTGCAGAAAATTGATGTCTGCTATTCCTTGGCAAAGTAACTGATGACTAATCTGGCATGTAGGGGTCAAAGGGTGTTTATTAGACCTGACAGTGTTAGGGTGGTATTCCCAAACTTTTTGCCTTCACATCCCTGTTTTGCTAAAACTTTTTGCTTGTGCCTCCCTGTCTTGCTGACCTCTGTGTATGTTACCCCTGCTAACTAGTGGAAAAGAGCATGTGCTCACTCCCCTAAACTTGGTACAGTTGTCCTACACCTGATTGGCACATTTAATTTACTTATAAGTCTGTAGTAAATAGTACTATGTGTGTCCAGGTACTGTAAATTAAATGATGCTAGTCAGTTGCAGCACTCATTCTTCCACTCACTAAAGTAGCGCTGTAAATCATATCGCAGGGCTTGCCATGGCAGAATGTAGTGCAGTTTTAAACTGCCATTTCATCCTGCCCAAATAATTATTTTGCTGGAAATAAACCTTACTTTCGAATACTTATAAGTCACTACTAAGGGTGGCACTAAAGGCTCATAGTACATGGTGCATGTTATTTAAAAGGTAGCACATGTCTACTTAAGTTTCACATGTCCTGGTAGGGAAAATCTTCAAAGTAATTTTTCACTTCTGTAATACTATCTCTCCCTTAGATTTCATTACAAGACCGGAGGCTACCATTATGCATATTTCTTTTAATGTAACTCCTAGCAGCCACTTGAAAGCATTAAATCACAAAGTGAAAACACAGTTCTAGAACAGAATTGTCAATCTGTATAATAGCCATGTGCACAGAACACTCTGCCTCTTTTAAATGCGTCTCCAAGTAGATAAGTTAATCTCTTTATTACTCTTTATATGTTTCTAACCTTATTTTGATAAAAACCGTTATTGTTACTCTAATAGCCTTTACAATGTATTTCTCAAGGGTTTTTCACCTTTTTCACTGGCCTCTTATTTACTGAGATCAACCTTTACCGTACCCTGATCCCCTCCCTCCCTCCACCCCCTCCCTGGGAATCTAACTACGTATGAGCTAATCCCTCATTAGCCCCTCCATCTACCCGCAACTTCCCTCCCTTACATCAAAACGTGGACTCCGATAGCCTCGTTCTCACCAGAGAGACCCTTGCGGGGAGCGGGCGTTTCAATGACCTCAGAAAAACCATTCCCCAATGACTGGCATGCTTCCAGAGAGACCCTCGCGGGCAACGGGTTGTTCGCTGGGCTTGGAAAATATTTCATTATGCTCCGGCCAACATTCGGGGCACCGGCCAGGTTCCCTCTCGTTTGAGAGAAAGTGCACCAGTAACATCTTAAGAGCAGAATGCTCAAGACCTACTATTCATGAAAACATCTGTCAGACTCCCAACCTTGATCCTGAACTAATTAAATTCCTCTTTAAACTCAAGACAGACCCCAGGAGGCATGGAGAGATCACTTAAAGCATGTCAAGACAGTTTTCTCGACATTCTTGGACCTCTGGCCAGGATTAAAGACATGGCCAAAGAAAGCTATATCAATGGAACAGCGCTCAACACAGAGCTCCTCTGAGGGTGGAGCCAGAAAGCAGTGATCCTTTTGGGGAATGCTAATGTGGGGCTGAATGCTGAGAGAAGAAGAGTGGTTCTTACTAGAATAAATCCAAAGTTAAGCAATATGGCAGACAAAGAACCTTCCCAAAACCCTAAACGATTACTTTTTGGTGAAGACACAACACTTGATAAAGCACAACTTAACATGAGACGCATGTTCAACCCAAATTTCTTTGGACGGGCCAGAAGAAGGGGCCTTTCGACCGTGTGGTTCAACCAAAGGACCTACTCTAGGTTCAGAGGATTCAGAAGAAACTGCCAATCATGCAACCCTTCACAATTCTACTGAGAGAGAGGGAGAGCCTCGTGTACCAGAGGGTTCAGATTACGTGCACAACCCACCAACAACTTCCAGATTGAGTACCTTCACCCCACTTCCTTCTTTTTCCCTAGAAAAGGTCGGAGGCAGACTCAGATTCCTTTCTCAAAATTGGAAGAAAATCACTCAAGACCCCAGGATACTAGAAACTATCCAAGGTTTCAAGATAGATTTTTATATAAACACAGACATCACAGCCAAGAGACATACCACTGACAAAGAAACAAGGAAAAATAGTAGAGGAGGAAATAACCTCCATGATTCAGAAAGGGGCAATCATAGAAGTACCATGGGAATACAAGAGATTTGTAAGTACTTTGTTTCTCATCCAGAAAAAGCATAAAGGGTGGAGACCCGTTATAAACCTCAGGGAACTAAACAACTTTCTAGTTTACAGGCACTTCAAGATGGAGGGCATGCATCTCCTGAGGGATTTGTTATTAGAGGGAGACTGGATAGTCAAACTAGATTTAAAATATGCTTATTTTACCATCCGCATGGCAAAAGAACATCAACCCTTCCTACAGTTCATTTGGAACATCCACCTATTCCAATTTCAAACTCTACCCTTCGGGCTATCATCTGCCCCTGGTGCTTCACCAAAGTTATGAGAACTATCGCCTCACTCCTAAGGGAAAGAGGGATATGACTGATTATATATGTGGATAATATCCTTATCATGTCCCAACACCACTTACAAATCCTACAAGACCTAAAGGTAGTAATGGATCTCATAGAAAGCTTAGGATTCATTATAAACAAAGAGGAATCGATATTAACACCCTCCAGATCTCTAGAGTTCTTAGAATTTACCATAGACAACAAAATGCCTTCTTTTACTGCCCCCAAAGAAAATAACCAAAATATGGAAGGAAATCAGGTTTGTATTGAAACGAGAAAACCTAACCCTAAGGAAATTAGCCAGACTTCTTGGTCTTATTTCATTATTTATACAAGCTATCTTCCCAGGACCTCAGAATCACCGAGGTCATCAAAGAGTAAAAGCAAGAGCTCTAAGGTCGGGCCTATGGTACGGAGATCAGAAACACCTAGTTTACGAGGCCAAATCTGAACTGACTTGGTGGTTCAAGAATTTAGATGCCTGGAATGGCAAAGCCATTTTTGGGAGCACACCAGAATTCATTCTGGAATCTGATGCGAACCTTCGTAGATGGGGAGCTTGCCTGCACAATTAGAATACAGGTGGCATGTGGTCACAAGCAGAGAACTCTCATCACATAAATTATCTAGAATTGACAGCAGGTTTATATGCTCTAATGTGCTTTAAATATTCCCTTCAGGGAAGATCAGTCAAGATGGACAATCAGTCAGCTGTGGCCCATATAAGTCGGTTAGGGGGGTCCAAATCAGCAGATTTATTGAACTTAGCCAAGAAACTCTGGTTGTTCTGCCTAAAGCACAAAATTCTAATAAAAGCAGAATACCTCCCAGGAAAGATAAACGTATCAGCAGACTGGAACTTGAGATTCCTCTTAGATCACAGCGATTGAAAACTCAACAAAAACGTGTTCAAAGCCCTCAATCAAATTTGGGGTCCCTTAGAAGTAGATCTGTTCGCAAGCAGACTAACATTCCAATTAGAGAAATACCTGGATGCCAGACCCAGCTCTCCTCGGAGAGTCATGGGCTCCTGGCACACACTACAGATATAACAACATTTGGAGAAAATGGGTACATTGGTGCCTGGAGAGGAACCTGGATTCCGTGGAGGCTCAAATCGTACACATAGTAGATTTCCTTGTAGAATAATTTGAATGTGGTCTTAGTTACAGATCGATTAACTGTTACAGATCAGCTATTTCTGCAGGTCATGCCCTAATCAATGGAAAAACTGTAGGTAAAAACGTCATAGTATGCAGAGTCTTAAAAAGTATGAGACTAAGGAGACACTCTAAACCTAAATACAAGACTCTGTGAGACATAAAACTAATATTAGAACATTGGAATGTTGGGAGCTCCATTGAAAACAATTGAGTGCTCTGGGCTTATAATGGCTGGCACAAGCCTGGAGCTCCAACATTCCAATGTTTCTTTGTTCACTGCTCTGGCTGTGAACAAAGGCTTCAGGGAACCTGAGGGGATTCCATTCCCCTCATGCTCCCAAAAGGAGGTAAGTTAGATGACATCCTTAAGGCAGCTGATTGGTCTAATGCAAACACATTTGCACAACACTATTGCAAACCAATTGACCATATGTCCGATGTAGTCTTACAAAGCTACCAACATGCATAATGGTAGCATCCTATCTTGTAATGAAATTGTGATTCTCCTATTACCATGACAAGAGAATCTGGATTTCATTAAAGATGCGGAGGCTACCATTATCCCACCTGTCCTTTCTCATGGGTGGTTAACAATAAAAACAAATATACAAACAGAATCTTTATTAAACGTATTGTCTGAAAATTGTTTGATTACAATAACAAATTTGACATATACTTTCACTGCATGTCTCTATCGCCTTTTTTCTATTCTGTCGCTCCAATCAACGGAACACTTGTACTCCTTTTTTATTTCAGATAACCCTATATAAATGACTCGCCATCCAAAGAAAGAATATACTGAGTTTCCTTTATTCACGTTCATCTCCACTTGCACTTAAAAAAGGGAGGAGCACGAGAGAGAAAAAGAAAATTAAAGATAACTTTTGAGAACTGTTTCATAATACATTGCATTTAAAAGAGGCAGACTGTTCTGTGCTCATGGCTATTATACAGGTTGAGGATTCTGTTCTAGAACTGTTTTTTCACTTTGTGATGTATTGCTTTCAAGTGGCCGCTTGGAGTTACATTATAAGATATATGCATAATGTTAGCCTCTATGTCTTTAATGACTACATCGGACATATGGTCATATGGTCTAGATTCTCTTGTCATGAAAATGTCAAATTCAGAAAGTTGGAATTTTTCTGTCTAAACCAAATGTGCCTTTCTGCTAGTATCCAAAGTCACATGACTGTTAAGGGCGCTTTTGTGTTTAGTGCACTCCTTACAGACATGGGGACAAAATGGCCCTGTGTGTGGGACAGGGTTTTGCTCTCCTGAGCAGTATTTATTTTCTAAGGGGTTGTACTCAGCCCTTCCTGAGATTCAAAGAGGTAACCTCAGGGCATGCCCATCCCTTTCCTGACTTCTAGTGGATACCTGCCCCGCCACTGACAAATGCAGTTCGCACTTCGGCCCGCCTACCCTTTGTTACCCTTAAGGGTATGAAGCCAAAGTCAGGGAAGGGGAAATGATAGACCGAGAGGGCATTTCCTACCCACAGACTGGCACTGGGGATAAAAGTGCTACCTTCAAAACCTCTAATGAGAAAACTCCTGGACCTGTGGAAGATTTAGAAGAAGAGCTGCCCTGCTGTCTGAAGAAGGACACTGGACCAGCTTGCCTTAAACCCAGGCTCCCCAGAAGTGACTCCAATTGTCTGTTGGTTGACTTCCTGCTTGCTTGAGCCACAGGGACACAAATAAGCTTCCAGAGGTCTCCCTGCAACTGCTCAGCTGGCCAGTACAAATTGGACATGTCTAAACCTGCCTCAGCCCTGCTGCTGGCATGTGCTTAAGTGAGTCCTGATCCCCATGAGGTGCTTCCCCAGGCCATGGACCCTTGATTGACATCAGAGTGTACTCCTCCTGAACCCAAGGTGAAGATACAGACATTTTGGGCTCCCAGTGACCACAAATTGGTCTCTTCTCACTGACAAAAAGACCACCTGTGATGGCTGCCAACGCAAAGCCCTAGCAGGACTTCCACTTCGCACCTACTGTGATAGCCCATGACAACCACCAGCACAAAGCTCCAGAGGGACCTGCACTTCATGGTGACAGTGACAGCTCGCAACAACCACCAACACTAAGCTTCAATGATGACCAGTTCTTTGCACCAAAACAGTGACTGTCTGTGATCCATGACATGCTCCTTACGCTGACAATGATCTCCTCGCAGATCGCACCAACGCAAACAGCATCTCCTCGTGTGAACTTGAGAAGGTAACTCTTCAGTAGGATGAGCTAGGTCCCTGTGTCCAATCCACACTTCTTCGCATTTTGCCTCAACTTGTGACTTTATCCTGGTCCAACACAACCATATATAAGCAAGTGGCGCTTTGTGCTTTCTCGCACTGTTTTAAAAAAAAACATTTTTATTGGCATTTCACAATGAACAATAAACGGTACGGTGCATCATTATATCAGGGCATATACAAGGTGTATCACAATTTTATACATGAGTTGTTCATCTGTCACCTCAGTCAACAAGGTTTTCTTCGTACGCCTTTGTCTATATTTCTGTACAGGGTCACATGCACTACATTTTAACCTCTCTTTGGTCTTTCAGTTACTGACATCTGACAATGATTCTTCTTGTAGGGGCTCACAAATATTACCTCAGAAAGCATTCCACTTGACCCACATGAATCCATTTTTTGTTTTGGGGCTTCCCCTATGTACATAGACTGATTTTTCTATTATCATTGCATTGTCCATATCAAGACACCATTGGCGATGTCTAGGAGCCTGTCTCGACTCCCAGAGCTGAGCTATATTCTGCTTTGCCACATTAGCCACAATCACTCAACATATTCAAAACTTTCTTACTAGCTCGATCTCAGATCAGAAATCAATAATTTTAATGGGGCGCTGTAAAACTCACCAATGTCCCAAGGTATTTTCGGCACACATCTTTCTTTTCTACTTAATGGACTCGACTCAGTAGTGATCAATTAATTGCTGATGACACATATATTCAAAAACTCCTACGGGAAGTTGAAATTTGGATGAGGGCCAACTGCCTACAGCTAATTTAAAAAATAGAACGTATTATTTTCAAAGCTAAATGACAATCCATTCCGTCATCTTTCTTTAGCTTAGGGCTTCTCAGATCTTAGTCTCCACAAAGACGAAGAGCATACAGTTTTATTTTGACATCGATAGGTTTTTGAATGTTAAGACTGTCTTTGTCATTGGGAGCTTCATCATCAGCTTAGTAATACGAGACGCCTATCTCCCTTCGTTGTCAACTCACAAAGCTAAGGTCATTGAAGGGGCTGGAAACTCCTGTTTGGACTTCTTTAATAGACAATATGTCGCCCTCCATATCTTCCAAAACAAGAAACTCCAAAGGGACCTCATTTGCTGCAGTACATCTGATTTCAAGTTTAAAAGATGATATCATGTCCCAAACTAGAAAAAAATTTATTTGCCGCCACAACAGGCAGAATTTTGCTCTACCGCTACTTCAGGGTCTCTTTTGTAGGAATTCTCTTTCTAACGACCTAAGGCATATGTCTTCCTTGCCTTTGTTGGTACAAGTCCTCAATATGCACCTGGTGTGGGTCACTTACATGACCCACATCTGCCATAATGCAGTCATTTTTTGGCATTAAGTACATACCCCCACTCCTAACACAGCATGAATCTAAAATTACACTAAGACAAATCACGATCTCGCACAGTGAAATGATTTTAAAATTATTTAAAATTCTTGGATTGGCATCAGACTCAAACGCGGCAACATTTAAAATATAGAGTGCCTTATTTACAAGACCCTTACACCACCAGGGAGTCACTTTTTCCCATATTAAGGGGCAGATTTACAAGCCCCTTGCGCCCTTTGCATCGCCTCTGCATCACTTTATTTGACGCAACGCCAGCACACATAATGCGGCCAATATACAACGTGGCGCATCTTTGGAGATGTGTCACATTATAAAGCCTTGTGTCACATTATACCTGCGCCAGGTATAATGTATGCAGGGTGGGCATGCCCATGCAAAAAAAAGCCATGTAGAGCTGACGCAGTGAAATTTACAGCATTTCACTGCATTACTCTACACCTTCACTGCATCAAAATCCCTGAGCCTGCTCACACCAGGCGTAAGGAATGACGCAAGGCTTTATGTATGGGACTCACCTATATGTTGTGGTACATTGTTGGAGTTGCCATGGAGCACTGTATTGTAAATACAGTGCATCCATGGTGGTGCAAGGACGTTTGCCACTGGCGCACAGAAAGTGACTCATCTATGCAGATACGTTAGTTCCTTGTAAATCTACCCCTGCAATGACTCACCAGCGGCGGCAGGGGCTAAGCCCACACCTAGAATGCTCTGAACGGCTGTCAAAAGCCGACGGCGCCAAGTCTTTTTCAACGAGGAACAGTGATGGAAGCAGTAGCGACACGTAGTGGGAGTGTTGCGGGGCGGTGAGGGGCAGGGTGGGGGTAGTAAACTCCGGCATACAGCCGACTGAAGGTCAGTACATAAGTAAATAAATAAAACGAATTACATTGTGCGCGCAGCAACGGAACGTTGCAGCGCGTGCAATGTAATTTGTTTTATTTCTTTATTTATGTGCTTTCCTCCGGTCGGCCGCATGCCGGAGTTTACTACCCCCCACCCTGCCCCTTCCCCGCCCCACTGCCCGCAACACTCCCACGACGAGCCGCTACTGGATGGGAACGAGTTCCTTCACGTAAATAATCGATTTACGCAAAACTTGGGCTTTTTTAGTTCAAATTACTAAAACAAAACGTAGCAGGAGGCAGAATCTATTTCAGAACCTTTAATGAAACGTGCCCTTGATCTGGATGCAATGCGCATTACAACGCTTGCACAGACAGAAGAGCGCCCATTTCAGAGTAAATTAGTTTGCAAGTACGGAATTAAGTTCTGTCAAGGAAACTTTTTATTATAATCATTAAAGACAGAAGCAAGAGAAAAAAAATAATAATAATAAAGAACCAGATGGTGTTTGCCATATGGGTGAGCCATTGACATAGCGTGAATTAAAAATATACAGCCTCCCAAGAACCCGACTCAAAGCTTTCATTAATTAATGATGCCATTGACATCAAACGTGTGCATTAAAGTTTCCTGCTTAATTGGACTTGCCAACTTTATGTTGATATCCACGGACATGCAAAAGGGACACCATAAATCTTTCAGCAGCAGCTTATCAAACTTCATAGCTGAGTTAAGAGGAGTCAGGATATCTTTATTGGAAGAAGATAATTGATATCGAACAATTTAATATTTTCCAGGGAGAGCCAGAGAATTATGTGTGTTTGCACAATAGGTTTCCCGCCAGATCTAACAGGTGCCACTGCTGTTTTACTGTGCTTAAATCCCCCTGAGAAATTTCATTAGCAGAGTGTTTTCGGCCCACCTCACTGACGCCTTACCCTAGCACTGTGGGCTGGTTTTTCACTGGCTATACAGTGTCAATGGGTTTCGTGATCACGTTAATGTCAACTGAACTATTACCAGCACTTTCGTAATGAACAACTACTGATTTATTACTTGATAATATTGCTAAATTAATGTTGCGCTGACATTACCTTGAGATTAAGTGAGAAAACGGTGCAAATTGACCTTAATAATGCCTAGTTACTAGTTAATTACTAGTTGCTAACGCTGAAGTAATTATTTATTGGCAGTAACTTCATATAAAGATGGATCCTTGCTAGCATGCGGTTAATGATACTAATGCAAATTGAAATATTTTATTGACATAAACTAAACGCAAATAATGCTCGAAAGAACGTTTTGGAATATGGTCATCATGCTGTAAAAACATAGCTGTAACACAACTTCACTGTATTTTTAGTGCCATTCTCATATGAATCTCAAATAGTGTTAGAACATTTTAATACCTACTTGGAGGACACAAATTCAGTAGCGGCTGCAGTAGTGGTGAGGCGGTTAAAAAAAAATAGAAAGGAAAAAGAATTCAACTTTTCTGCCGGCCTCTGCTTCTCCCCGGTCCTGTTCTTCTCCCTTCGATTCAGGAAGTAGGAACAGGAAGCTCCCAGGTTTCCAGAATACCCTAGCCAATCATGATAGCAGCGTTGTGATTGTTCTGAACGCGGTGGTTTGGTGCTCGGATGGGGACTGGGAGCCAGGGCATGTTCTCCATCCAGGCTGTGCAACATAGCTCTGTCATGCATACTCAGAGAGTGCCCAGCATTCCTCCCCCTGCTCTGTGGGCAGTGTAGCCCACCCGCCGCTACAGAGGAGTACTGAAAAATAAAATGATAATAACATGTTGCTATTATGATTTTTGTTTTCTTGTGGGGCAACGCTCACCGCCCCTGAGTAAATCTCAAAGCATTGTCCAAGAGACCAAAGAGGACTCTTTTTGTCTGATTTAGAAGTTCATAGCCCGACTGGTCAAAGGCAGTTGGAAGTGTCAACATGTGTCAGTAATTGCGAGAAGACGATTTTTTCAAGCATTTCACTTAACATGGCATAACACAACAGGGAGATAACGGATCTGAAATTAGCCAGACAGATTGGTACAGATTAGAATTCTTGAAAAAGGGTTAGCCAAAGGCTTATTTTTTAAAATGGCCTTGATCAGATCTCAGTTTAACTGAGATGTTTAGTAGCTAGCAGATGGTTGTGGTGAGGACGGGTGCAAACGGTTGAGCTGTCATACTGCCGCTGGAATACTCTTTAGGACCTGGAGGTCTCAGCAGAGGTTGCTTTGACTCGGGGGCAACTTGTGGTTTGTGGCAGCAGCAGGGGGACCCCCTCACCCCAGTTTCCACAGGAACATCGTGCCCGCTATCCAGGAGTGGACTCCAGGGACCAGGAGCCTCCAGGACTTGCTCACCTGAGATCGAGCTGACAGCCCCGCCTCCAACCTCTATTTAAACAGTTGTGGTCCCCGTATCGCGGGACGCGGGCGGGAGCCAGGCAAAGCCCGGGCATAGGGCAGGCCGTCTGTGGCCAGAAGAGGCCGGGCCGGGCCACCCCCCTTGGCATTTTAATTGAGGAGCACCGACACACGATAACAAGGTAAATTCTGAGCTGAGTACTGAGTACTAGAGCCTGTAACCATGTCAAAAGGGATGCCATAACTGAGCAAGCGAAAGGGGGCCGCAGGCACTTTGGATGATGTCATCATAAGGCCCGAGTCTGTGCTCATCCACCAAATCCAAGCTACAGAGAGATGGCTATGCTTAGACCTAGCAGCACCTCATTCATGCCTGTCCATTGGGGTTGCTGATGAGTCACTTCCTGCTGTGAAACCAAGAGCTAAACCTGTGCCATTGAGTCGGGATATAGAGATAATAAAGACTCCACCGATCATGGCTCAGATTACTCAGGACCCACATGCCTAAGGTTACCAACTGGCATGGGTGCAAATTCAGGACGGTCAGTGTAAAAATTCAGGACAAAGGGTCAAAATTCAGGACACAAATTCAGGGCAGAAGGTCAAAATTTAGGACAAAAATTTGGGTCGAAAACATAAGTTTTACAGACATATCAGAGGAGGTAGCACAATAATATAGTAAGTAAATAGACAACCAAAAAAATTCAAGTCAAAATAAGTTTAAATAAGGTTGAGCCAATCCTGCACTTCACAGTTTCACTATGCCCACAACTTTGCAAAGCAACATCGGCCTCTTTCTGCAATCAAGATTTCTGCTAATAACAAACATTATTAAATTGTATTTTTTTATTTGTATGTTTAAATCTGTCTTTTAAATGTACAGTGAAACCGGTGTTAGTTATTTCATTTTTATTTTCTCCAGCATGGCACCAAGACAGAAGCAGAATGCTTTGCCCTAGTCCCATGCAGGAGAAGGCACCCCACATGCTGTCACTACATTTGGGCCCATTGTCATTCTAAAGTGCTAATCAGCTGCAGTCTCAGAATGACAACGGGCCGCTCCACAGTCCGGGAGGGGCGGCTGCAGGCAGCCTCTTTAGTTTAAAAAATAACTGCGAGAGACCCCGAGTGAAATCTTTTAAACTCACCGGGCCTCTCGCATGGGAAACAACATTCCTTATTGAGATTTCCCATTTCGATTTTAGTATGTCTGTAAGGCGTCCGTAATTTGGGATCCCCAAATTACGGACGCCTTGTGGACATCATACTAAAATGACGGACGGTCCGTGAAATTTACGGATGGTTGGTCACCCTACACATACCCCAGCTAGCACTAGGTAACTAAACGGCAGATTTTGACTGCTCCTGTATTGGGTAGTAAGATTAATGTTTCAAAACCCAACCAGGTGGAACCTAGAAGAAAATCAATAGACTCCAATACAGCTAACGCGAGGAACAACAAAGGTGGGGCTGATATTCAAATACTCGAGGCTAGGCCAACTAATTATATCTCCACCCAGACTGAATTACCTTTTGCCAGTGGCTCTAACACACACGATTTGGGCATCGAAATTTTGGACACCCTGATGGAAAGTTTAGAATCTAGATTGGATGATCTAATGGGAGTTTTTGCCATGAAATTGGATGGCCTATGGAAAGAAATGCATAAAATAAATGGGGTAGCAGTAAATATAAAAAGGGTGGGAGAGGGTATAATTGCTCTTGAACCAATGTTGTCCGGTATATTAAATTGTGACAAGGCCCCTAACATTCACAGAGTATCTGAAACCATGGCACCACCTTCAACAACTAAGGAGACAGTTGCAGCGATAGCGGGGGCACACTCAAAGGAAATGCAGACAATTGCAGATCCCCTAAGCCGTCCTCGGGGCCAAATAATGGTAGCAATGATGTTACCCGAGCACCCAGGGAGCCAAGTCCTATCAACAACCTGGACGTTTTGCATCTCCCACCGGCCTCTGTACCATATGTCCTGGTTTTAAGCAGAGTCCCCTCATTAAAAAAGGGACAGAGGGAGTCATGGTTAGACCTGCAAAGAAAGTCAGTGGACGGACTTTGCAAGCACAAACGTTTTGAACCGCACAGAAGGGAGGACATAATTATGGCAAGAAGAGTCGGTGGGTAGGCCCCTCTCATAAATGCATTCAGGAGGATTGTGTTGTTCTAAATTTTAGAAGGCCCCAGCAGGTTTGCTATCTTTTGTCCATTAATGATGCAACCCTTAATCCTCCTACCGATATTAGTGCTCTTCCTTTGGGTTACTTTTAAAAACGTTCAATCACCCATAACAGTTGCCCTGGAACAACCATACCCCTGTCTACTAATTTCCAAGTTCTCCAAAGTTTGGACCAACAAGACTGACCACCAATATCCTTAGACTTTACGGCTGATAGTATCTCGCCAACTGGAGTTACACCAATGGCACCACTCTGTGTCCAAGTGAAGAAAAACCCAGCAAAAAGGGATAATGGAGCAAGTTTGAGTATACTTAGCTGGAATGTGACAGGTCTTCCATCAAAACTAGATAATACTGAATGGTTAAAATTTGTAAGGGAACATGATATTCTTATGTTCCAGGAGACTTGGCTACTGAAAACCTATATATTGAGGGTTTTCATTGTTATAGTGTCCCTGCACAAACACCTAGGATGGGGAGGCCATCAGGCGGTTGTTTCTGGGATTTAAGGTGTCAGCAGGGGGAAACTTCAAAGTAATCCCAACAAATAGTTTAGACCTCCAAGCAGTATTGTTTAAAAGGGGTATTCAATTTTACTTACTGAATTTTTATAATAATGACTTTCAGTCAGTTCCTAAGAAAAGCTTTTTAAAGATATTTGATTTTGTTTCAGATCTGGACAATCAATCTGCTAAGGGAGACCCTTTGGGTATTGTAGTAGGTGGTGATTTTAATGCCAAATTTCACGGTCAGGGTGCAGATATCGATACAGTTCTCTGTGCACAACCCTCGCATATCAGAGGCTGAGAAATCAAGAGGCTGATTAAATCGTACAACCTATCCAATGTTATGGATTTAGTCGTAGGTTCTCATAGGAATAGTCACCCGACATATAGAGGAAGGGGGAGTGGTTCTGTAATAGATTACGTTTTTGTATGCCCTCTAATAGAGAAACTGGTGGCATCTGCTGCGATTATACCCTCTGATTTTGGGGATAATAACCCCATTAAGGTAACACTAAACATAATCGGACGGACCATCTCTCATATTGAATGCGGGGTTGCAACCCTAACGGTTTCAGCAGATAACCTAAGATTATGTTGGAAGGGGGCTGATAATGCAGAAATCTTTAGATACTGGCAAAAAAGTAGCATGCCTCTGATTGAGACTTGCTTTTCCCTTGAATCAGCACCTGCGCAGATAATTGAGGATTTTGGGAAGATATGCCGGACTGTCAAAACCATCATATCTAAACCTGCCATAAAGGTGGCATCTGTCCCTAGTTCCCTAGTTAGTTCAATCATGTTTGCTCCGAAGCAAATAGGAACCTCCGCAGGGCTCTAATTACTATTCCAGGATTCCCCACAACGGTTAAACAGGCAAGAAGCGATTATAAGGTGGTAACCAAAAACAGGAAAAATGAAGTTTTGAAAGTACGTTGGGACTAGCTGTCCGATGCTGCTAACCTAAAAAACTGCAACATCTTTTGGGCGACAGTGAGGGAAGTGCGTTCCATGGGGCAGTCAATGACGCCAATTAGCTGCAATATAACGAGCAAGGCCTGGTTGGATCACTTTTCCGCTATTTATTCTGTCCCTTTTTCATCTGATTCAACTCCTATCATTGCCAACCTAACACCTATAGACATCGGCATCTCTGAAGTAACTGAAACAATCAACCAAAGCCTAGGTAATAAAGCGCCTGGCCCAGATGGGCTGCCAATAGACCTAATTAAATGGAACCCGGCTTTCTGGGCCCCTTTGCTTTTGAATATTTGTAATAATCTGATTCTGGCAAAGATTCCTGATACATGGGCCAGAAGTATAATAGTACCGATCTTCAAAAAAGGCGATAGGTCACTTCCGTGTAACTATCGCCCCATCTCCCTATTAGATAACACTCTCAAAATTCTAGGGAGAGTTCTATTTTTTTTTTTTTTTGAAATATATTTTTATTGCAGGAATCAGTAAAAAAAATTACAAAGTGGACCGGCATTATAAGTTCAGACGAAAATAGTAGATCATATCCCATCCCCCCTCAGTGAGATATTCAGGTACACAGCCATTCAGCCCACAACCCGAGGGTCGGGCGGCGATTATCAGTGAGGGCCCAATAGGAGGTCGAGGCCGGTCCGGATGAACCACAGTCCATCATCTGCTTTTCCAAACCATCCTACAAAAAAGGAAGCGAAAGAAAAACCCCCCCAAAACCCCTATGAACTAAACAGAACCCTCCCCAACCCCGCCATCAGTGTATGGTAATAGATGTAGAAGGAGCCATGGGAGAATCTCTGTAAACTATTAGCAGTCTCGGTGCCAGGAGGTCAGCGTAGGCGGCGTAAAATTCAATCGGAAGGCCGTCTAGGCCCGGGGTCTTATTCCTCGCCATCCTTTTAATGGCGCTGCGGATTTCACCCAGTTCGATGTCGGAGCCCAGAGCTTTCGCTACGTCCGGCTCCATCGTTGGGAGCTCCAGGGGACGCAGGTAGTCCTCAATCAGGTCGGGGTCCCTGGGTGAGCAGCTGCGGTACAAGTGTTCATAGTAGCGCTGGTAACAACTCAAGATCTCAGGCTGAGTGTACACTTCGGCCCCCTCCGCCGTGCGCATGGACGTCGTTAGAGTGGTTTGGCGTGTGGGATTAGCTAACCACGCCAGCAATGCGCCCGATCTGTCACCCTCCGCGAGCGACCTAGCAGTATAGGCCTTGTAGTCGAAACAGCGCAACCGCTCGACCTCCGCCGCCACCGCCTCCTTCGCCGCTGCTGTGCGCTCCTGGAGTTCAGGACGCCCGGGGCGGCGGAGTTCCAACTCACGGAGCCTCCGATCAGCCGCAGCCAAGTCATCAAGGATGATTCGCCGCATGCCCACCTTTTTAGAAATGCAGTAGCCCCTGACCACCACTTTAAAGGCGTCCCATACCAGCGCCCTCGATCCCGCAGTACCCCCATTGGACGCGAAATAGTCCGAGATTTTATCCTCCAGGTCCGCCTTAAAGACTATGTCCTCCAAGATCTCCGGGCGCATTTTCCAGGTGGGCACAGCGGCAACCCCGGGAAACCAGCGAAGGTCCAGCAGGAGAGGGTTATGATCTGAAATAGTCCTGGTCAGATATTCAGACCGGATCGCTGCTGAAGCCAGCTCCGCCGAGCCCAGAAACCCGTCCAGTCGGACGTGCAACTCGTGCAGGCCCGAGAAGTAGGAGTAGTCCCTAGTGTCGGGGTGTTGTGCCCTCCAGATGTCCGTGAGCCCCCAGTGCGTCTGCCATTCCCTCCTACCTTTAGCCACACGGCGAACCGGAGAGGCAGGGAGGGGGGGTGCGAGCGGTCGGCCTCTACGTCCACTATTGAATTAAAGTCCCCTCCGACCAGGAGGGGCCCAGAGAAGAAGTGGGCCAATGAGCCCGATAACCTGGAAAGGAAGGCAAGCTGGTCCACATTAGGCGCATAAACACAGCAAACGTTTAGGTCCCTCCCCCCCAGTGTGCCTGAGATGGCTACGTAGCGACCCTCCGGATCCACCACTGATTTCGTAACCTGGAATGGAACCCCAGCTCTGATCCAAATCAGCGCCCCCCTGGCATACGCTGAGTACGAAGTATAGAAGACCTGCCCTCTCCACCTACACTGTAGCGCCGCCCCTTCCGCCTTGTTAAGATGGGTCTCCTGCAGCAGCGCCATTTGCACCCCTCTACGCACTAAATAAGCATGGACTTTGTGGCATCTAGACATAGTGTGAAGTCCCCGTACGTTCCAAGTAATGCATTTCAAATTAGTAACATCAGCCATTGTCCCATAACGTTCGTTCCGGGTCTCCCCACCCTGGTCTCAACAAAGAAAGAGCAACAATCAACCCAACACTGATGGCGGCCATTTTCCCCAACCAAAAAACAACAACTCCCGTTCGGAACAAACCCCTGCCCACCCTCCCCAGAACAGGACCCAAATAGTACCATCTAGTTCCCATCCAAACCATACCCCCAACAAACCCACAATCCCCGACTAATCCTGCGGTCGCCACCGCAGGAAGGCCTTAAGGGCTAGGTGCGGGCCGCGCGCCGGTAATGGGCCCTCGACTCCCGAGCTGCCGAGACTAAAGTGAGCCCAAAACACAAAGCTATGTCACGAGCAGGGCACCCCTCCCCTATTTTCACCGGAGTTCATGGGCAATCGCCTACCCCTGCCACCCTTGCTGCAGACCCCCACCCAAACGGAAGCAGCTCACCCCGTCATCCCTGTCCATCCAAAAGGTCCTCAACCGAGTTCGGAGTGATCACCGGCATGTGGGCACTGTCGGTCACCGATTCGTCCGAGTCCGTTGGTGCCCCCTGGTCTCCAGGGTCCGTTTCCTCGGCAATGGGGCCCTCTCGCGAACCAGACAGCGTAGACAATACCTCCAACACTCCCTTCCGTTCCGCCGATGTCTCCACGGTAGAAGGCCTGCCTGCCTGGCCACGGCGACCCCGAAGCCTGTTGGACCGCCGTCGCTGTCCAGGGTCTGCTGCCAATTGGGATGACGAGCTGAAACCATCTTTACCAGCCCTGTAGAGTTCGAGCCAGTTACAGACTTCCTCCGGGGAATCAAAGAACTGGGTCTTGTCGTCCACGATTATGCGGAGTCTTGCGGGAAAAAGGAACGAGTATTGGATGCCCTCGCTCCGGAGTTCGCGCTTGATCGCCAGGAATGAGGACCGTTTGCGCTGGGTCTCATACGTGTAGTCCGGGAAGATGTTTACCTGGCTATTCTCCACCTTGTAAGGGCCATTATGTCTGGCGGCATTAAGGACGAGGTCTCTGTCTCTGAAATGCAACAAACGTGCCACCACCGGCCGTGGGGCGCGGCCCTGCTGCGGCGGCCTCGCTGGCACCCTGTGTGCACGCTCCAGGGTGTAGAAGGAGGACAGGCCTTCCGGGGCCACCGTGTCCCGGAGCCAGGCCTCCAAGTAGGCCACCATATCACCATCTTCAATCTTTTCCGGCAGGCCCACCACTCGAATGTTGTTTCGCCTGTTACGTCCCTCTGCATCCTCCGCTCGCCACTCCAGGGCCTCAATCCGGGATAGGGCATCCTTCATCGTCGCGGCTAGGGTCTTCTGCGCGGGCTCTAAGGTCTTTACTGAGCCCTCCACTTCCTTGACTCTATCCGAGAGCTTGCCATGGTCCGCTCTAAGGAGGTCCAAGCTCGTCACCACCTGGGCAATGTCCTGCTGGAGGGCCGAGCGCGTGGTCGCTATCGCCTCCAGGACCCGGTCAAATTGTTGTTGCAAGTGAGGACCACCAGAGCTCTCCGGGTCCCCACGATCATCTTTGTCCGGCGCCTCCGAATCCGAGGCGGCTGGGGTGGTCCCCTTACGTCCTTTCGGTTTTCCCATGGCACTGGGGTCCCACGGTGAAAAGTCAGTCAGCTGCACCACCGAGTGCGGGCGTCGACTATGTCCCTCCCGGTAGGCTGTCGTGGAGCCGAGGGTCGTCGATCTCCGTCTCCAGGGCCTGTTGGTCTTCTGCAACCTCGGGCCGCGCCATCACCGTGTCGTCGGAGGGCGCTGAGGAGGAGGGGGGGACAATCGGCGCCAGGTCGGGTAGGCCGGCTTGGCCGATGAGGATCCGGAACGAGGGTCACCAACGCCGCCAGAGACTTTGTGGCGCCAAGGCGCCGCGCTGCCCATGGAGTTCAGTCGCTCGGCGGAGTGCAGCCGGGTGCGGCACAGGGGGTCGGCTCCACACCCAGGGCCGCCAGACGTCCGTGTTCCGAAGTCAACGATAGTTCGGTCCTCAGACCGTCCGGGATCGGTCACCGTGTTCAGATTCCGAGTAAAGCGACACCCAGGCCATCACATCATAGGGAGATAGGAGGTGGAGGGTGCGCCGTGCCCAACGATGCTCCTCCGGGTGGAGGGTCCCGGCCAAGGAGTCGAGAAGGTCCGGGCGCCATCTTGGGTCGCACTCCGCGGGTCCTCAAACTTCGATTTTCCGTAGGATCAATCGGTTTTCGAGTTTCACCGGGTGTCTCAGCAGGCCCCAATCAGTCCGATCATCAGTTTGCGGGGGCTAGGGTGCCCCGCGGACTCCGATCTGCAGGATCAACGCGGGCTCAGTCCCGGAGCCGAGCTCTCAGGCGACCATCGCCATCGGCGTCCAAGCCACGCCCCCTAGGGAGAGTTCTATATAATAAAATTATAGATTGGACAGAAGCAACCAGCATCTTAGACCCTTGTCAGCTGGGTTTCAGAAGGAAGGTAGGAACAAGGGAACAATGCCTTAACCTGAACCTAATTATTAGTAAGTATGCCATCGCCAAGAAATCCCCGGTTTACATGGCTTTTATGGATCTGTCCACAGCTTTTCACCTAGTAAATAGGTCAAAGCTGTGGGCTATCCTTTTGTCTAAGGGTCTAGACGAAAACCTGGTTAACTTTCTGGCTTACTTGAATAGAGACCTTAAGGCTCAAGTAAGAATTGGGGCGAGAGGTGAGGTTTCAGGATTCATTAACATCGGCAGGGGGTCAGACAAGGTTGCGTGTTGGCCCCCCTGCTTTTTATTATATACATTAATGACCTGAATGCTTCCCTGAAATTGGCAATCCAAGATATCCCATACATTAATAAAGTGCCCATTCCTGCGTTGCTCTATGCCGACAACACAGTTTTGATAGGTCGCACATCAAATTCATTACGCCTCCTTGCTCAACATTTTAATATTTTTATGAAAAACTTAGATTTGCAAGTTAATGTAAAAAAATCGTTTTTAATGAGCAGCGGCCCGGGTAAACATGCTATACGCCCGATTGTAATAGACGGCCATAAGATGACCGCAGTAAAATATTTTGTATACTTGGGTTTGGCCTTTGCTGTGAACAGCTCCTGGAGTGAACACTTAGCCCACGCCAGGAGCAAGTTCTCAAAGGCCACTAACTCGATATTAAGTATTCCTTGTCCCAAGACCATGGGAACAGTATTAGCCATACAAAAGATTGACGAACTCCAGTGTATTGCGGTAGCCACTGAGATATGGGGGACGGTCAACTGCTCTGGTATACAGCAGGAGGAGAATAGGTTTTGCAGGAAATTATTGAATGTCCCAATCTCAACCTCCCATTACATATCCCATAAAGAGCTCAATATTAATTTTATTACTGATTGTATTAGGGCTCGCCCGGCACTTATGTGGATTGCAGTGTGGAAGAATGAAGCAGCCTCCTTGACTCAGTCAATTATTAAGGACTGTCTAGGTTGTGCCAAGTGGCTAGAAATCCCATGGCTGAGTGTTGTGTTGAGTAGTTTGCGCAGTATAAATAAGGAAAGCATTTTTGGGACCCTACACTCGCTACCTTAGTCGCAAAAAAGGAAATGCAAAACGCTCTGTACTCCCTATATAAGACCAAGCGGGAGGTAGCAGAGGCCAGTAAAATTACTGTGCGCAACTACATGGACACCGAACGGTATAGTTATCCACTCCATATGTATTTGTCCCTACCAATGAGCTGATGGGAGACGAGCCTATTCTCAATTTGTTTCACACTTTCCTTCCACTTGGTTATAGCCTTGATCCAAAATCAAACCTGAGCCCTTGTGATGGGAGGAGTGAGCAAACTATCAAGCACTTTATATTTTTCTGTAAATACTATAGCAAATATTTTAAACAGTTTTTATGTTCATATTTTAACAAGAGAAGACCGATCAGTTTAGAGGCAGCACTTCGTTCTATGTAAGCTTAGATGATGTGGACCTTATTTTTCGTACTTGCACTTTCTTAAAATCGGCAGTAAGGGCTCGCAGATCAATGATTGATGCTTGACATAATTATAAACAGTTATGTATTGTGACTTAATTGTTCCATTACCTTAATAATCTATTTGCACTGTGATGATGTATAGTTTTGCACAAAGTCACTTTGGATTTGTATAATGGAATTTTTTAAAGATTTTAATGGTTAATTTTATATGTACTTGTTTTTGTGCATTTATGGGTACTGTTGTACCCGAATAAAGTTGAACTGAACTGAACTGAACTGATTCTTTCACTTTGGGGGAAGTAGACAGAAAGGACAAGGTACAGTAGAGCAACAAAGCAAATTGAGAAACTGTATAGCAATCACAGCAATTTCTTGCCTCATATACTATTTGTCCAGAGTTGTGGTGTAGGTTGAGTCTGTACGGTGCGTTACAAAAAGTCACAGCTTCAGTGACTAATTTGAAGAAGCCTCTAGCTCAACAAGCAGCTGCTGATGTGGAGTCAGCTTGATCGATTTCCCTGCTTCCGTAATGAGCAGTTTATAATCTCTCCTTAAACAAACATAGTTTTCTTTATTGGCATGACACCAATGCTTTCCACAGTGATTATTGAAGGCCGGTGGTTTAATCTGCAACTGAAAAGAATTAAACAGCTGAACTGAAGGATGGAGTCTAGAATGAAGCCTCACATCAACACGGATTGAGGCTGGAGTCCATATGGAGTTTATTGAGGTGGCAAACATATTAATGGCAACATTGCAAGGTCCATTACATTTAGTTGAACTGGCATTCTACAGGAGGGATTTTGATTGCTAAGGCAACCAGCTAAAATGTTGCATGATCACTTCAAAGTGGGTGAAATATAAGTTTTTAAGGGACAAAGAGGCAGAATTAATAAACAGGCAGGTCATTTTCCAGTGTGAACTAGGTACTCATAAGTCATATGGCCCATTGCCCACTCTCGTAGGGTTACAGAATGACATGCTTATATTACTAAAAGAGGTTTCTATTTGCAGGCCCCTTCAATTGTCTACCAACACAGAAATGATGGCCTGCAATGTACTGCAGGTCTCCATCTCAGTGTTCACATTTCTAGTAAAGCAGCCTTCTTTGTAAAATGTATTTTCTGTTTGGGAACTGTTAAGAAATCCTGTCTCTAGTTGGCAGAGGTATGCACCCTGTCCTAGTGAGGACCATAATACTAGTCGGGGTAAGTCAGCTACACAACTCAGCGGAACCCATGTGTCTATGAGAATGACACATAGAACCAACTGCGGATTCCAAATGCCGCACTTGCCTCTATGTGTTCCCCAGGTAGTATTTTAAGTGTAAGTTGGTAGTTTGGGTGCACAGTCAGGACCTGCAACCGCCGTTGTAGGATGCCACCTGCCAAGCAGGAAAACAGAACTGTGAGGACAATGGAGCGGTGCACTCCCAGGACTGTATTGCGTTAATAAAGAAGCTCGATCAGTGTCTTTGTTGCGTCAATATTCACCTGTTGTACGGGTAGCTGACACGGCGAGACCGATATTCCAGGTCTCTCTTTACCGGCCCTTATCAAGGAGTCCACTTCGCCCTTGCAGCAACTGCACTGAGTGCCACTGATTCCGTCCTTACACACAGGGAGCAACCCAGGCTGGACCTACTGTACCCACATCCTCCACGCACCATCCATCCTACATCCACATTTCCATGACGAAGTTCAATCCTTGAACGAAACGCGTTGGCTGATGTATTTTACTTCCCACATGGATTGTCAAAAATAAAGATTGATGCAACGAAGACACTGATCAAGCTTTTTTATGAACACAATACCATCCTGGGAGTGCACCGCTCCATTGTCCTCACACTTGTGTCTATGAGCCTAACCGTCATGGAATTCTCTTTTATTGGACGATTTTCTTCACCAACCGTAGGTGACATGCTTCATCGTTGGGAACTCAGAATACTGGCTACAACCCCCTCACAGAGAGGGGTGAACTCAGGGATGAGGGGTATACTAAATAGCCAATAGTTGAGCTCTGGTGTTGAGGGCAGCAGAGAAAGTGAGAGTGATGGTTAAAACTAACTACAGGGTTCGCAAAGAAACTTTATTGGAGTGACCCTGGGCTAGAATTAAAAACAACAGGGCACAACGGGAGTGATTAAACCCAATTTAGTGTCACAAAAAGGTGGGCATGTTTCAGCCTGTGACCCAGAGAGGTGTCACGCCTTTCTTCGGGACCTATAAGTAAGTGCTGCTTCACAAAAAGTGCTCAAATGAGATGACAAACAACCATATTACTGGTATTCAAAACCATCCAGTGATCCAATGGGACGTCAGAGGGTGAAGAGGTTCCTCTTCTTTAGTGTGGGACGCTGCTTGCCGGTCTTCTGTCTAAAGGAGAGAGATCCCCCATGAAGCCCCATGCCAAAGCGGGTTGAAGCATGACCCCGACTTCAGCAGTTTACCGCTAGTGAATCCTTCACTAAAGGGGTGAAATCACTCCCGCTGTGACCTAATGTTTTTAATCCTGGCCCAGGGACACTCTAATAAAGTTGCTTTGTAAACCCTGAAGTTAATTTGAACCATCACTCTGACTTGCTTTGCTGCCCTCAACACCCCAAGCTCACCTATTGGTTATTTAGTACACCTGCATGGCAATGCACCAGGCGCTGGCCGATCCTCATCAACAGTACAGTCATATAGATTGCTAACATGATCCTGGTTGAGATCCAGGTTTTGGAAACACATTTGAAAGCCATAGTGTCACCCAACTTACATAAGAAACAGAGGGATTAAGCCAATAAGACCAACAAAGATTATAAAGAGGCCCTTTTTACCAGTAAAATCAACAAATTTAAGAACGACCTAGCACGATTTCCCCTATTGAGGGTGCATCCCTATATCTGTAAATAATACGCACTTCCTCGGTTTAACTAAAAGGGACGAAAGTATGGCTTAAACTACTCCTTCCCTGGTACAGATAGTGGTTGAGCAACACAGCCCCCTACACCATGGGGATACCCGACACCCAATTTTCAACCACCAATTGCAACCTTCTAACCTCCTTCTTCACCCTTCTAAAAACCAGCTTCTTTAGGACAAGGCTAAGGCAGGTTAAGAGGCAGGAGGAGACGACATCAACAACAAGCACAAGTACCATGGAGCCCCTTCTATCTCCACCAGGGCCGGACTGGCCATAGCGTGCACCGGGAAAACTCCCGGTGCGCAGCACGGGTGGAGGCCGGTTTTGGGCCCCTGTGGGCTGTTTTTGTCATAGGGACGTTTTTGCAGCTTAGCTGCAAAATCGGCACTGTACCAAAATCGGCCGAAAACCGGCCCAGCAAAGAGCTCGTCGGCACCTCCAACCCCCACGAGTGGGGAGGGGGGCTGGCCAGCACTTTGCCAGGGCTGGTTGTGGTTCCCAGTCCGGTCCTGATCTCCACGTTACACTCAGAGTATGATGAAGACCAACCCACAAACAGGGAGGAGCAGTGACACAATTTGGTCGTGAATTTGAGTAGTATAGTATTATCCCCCTGTGAACTGAGGGTTCTCAACAGGGGTGTTGGTTGTGTGCCTACCTACAAGGGAAATGATTTCCAAGTGCATCAAGAACTATCACAAATTTTTCGCAAAATTAAATTGCCTTTCTTTTTTTGCAGAAAGTGACACAAACAGCATTGAGACCTCTTTGACCAATACTAATCTTAGTAGAAAGTTCACTTTCAAATTTCTGAACCCACATGATACCACCAGAGGTTCTAAGTTTTGAAAAAGCTGTACTCAAAGAAGTGGAATTCAGCTTCAGAACCAAACAGAAAAACATTTATAATGTGCCAAAAGAGGAACTTACGGCCTCGAGCAACCTTAGTAATGAAGACTCTATCATCAATTAACCAGCAGATAAAGGAGGGGCTTCAATAATCATGGACACTACCACATACATAACTGAATGACTCAAACAATTGCTCTTATCTCCCTCTTAAATGTGATCGGACCATGAGATTATCTACTGAAATAAAAAACACGGTGGAAAAGGACAAGGTCAACAGTTGGGTCACTCTAAAAGAAGCTGACTTTCTCATCATGACTACTCCTGTTGTCCCTTATTTTAATATCCTCCCCAAGATCCAAAAAACCCAAAGACCTCCCCCAGGTAGAACAATCATCTCAGTTTGTGGATGTTTTCCCTGAGGCCTCTTGTATGTGAGATGCCTACATACCACCAGGATACCAAGAACGTTGTTAGACTTCTGGCTGATGTGCCTTTCACGGTCGAGACTAACTATCTGGTCTCATTTGACGTTGAATCACTATACACCTGCATCCCTCAGGATGAGAGCTTGACTACAATAAAGGCTCTACTTCCAGAAAAGGACCTTGATACTATCACTCCAGTTTCTTATATCATGGGTTGTGCATGCCTGGAAATAGAAGAGAATGTCTTTCGGTTTGAGGACTGTCTGTACTTACAGAAATCAAGTACTTCCATGGGGGGTACCTTCTCCCCAAGTCTGGCAAACCTCTATAAGCATTCTTTTGAGACTGAGTGGATGCTGGCACCTGATAATCTTTCTCGCTCCCATATTATTGTATGGAAGCGATATATTTATGACACCTTGGTTATCTGGGGTGGTGAAGTGGACTCCATTCCTAACTTCAACCTATGGCTAAAAGCTCTGAACCCCTACTTGAAATTTACTTGTGAATTTAGTAAGAAGTGCCTTCCATTCTTGGATTTACTCATCTTTCCCTCTACAGGTGGCATGGAGATGGAATTATATTTAAAAAAAACTATGGCTTGCATCTATTAGTACCATATACGAGCAACCACCCAATATCCATGAAGGATAAACTCCCATTTGGGCATGGCAGAATTGCTCCAATATGGAGAAAATGCAGCAACTCTGTCCGTACATCTACAGGACAGAGACAATCCATCTGCATTTATAAGTAGACCAGCGAAAATGTCAGAGAACAACAATGGAGATGCTTTGTTGGAGATTCCCCAACCCAATGAATCAAGGTCAACATCAAGGTTGACTTGTGTCAGCACATTCTGCACTCTTTCCAGCCAGATCAAGAAATCGATCGGTAAGAATTGTCAGATTCTCAACAAAGGTGAAAGATCAATTGAACATCCTCTATGTACCTTAACCGAAGCAGTAACCTCAATGATAAGCCAGTAAACACTAGACCCAGGACACCAAAAATGGCAGGACAAAACACCCTCTAGGGGATCCCAGTGGTGAAGGGACATTTTCCAGGTGACTCCTGTGGAGTATGTGCACAAACCACACACACACAACTGGGATTGATAGCAGAAGCAACAAGCCATGGCCGACAGCACACCATTTGTAACAGAGAAAACTTGACATATCTGATCCCTTACCCTTGCAGCCTTTGGTACATTGGAATCACAATACGCAAGGTGAAGACTCGCATAATGGAACATAAGAGCACCAGAGGATATAAAAAACATGCTATGAAACTCACCGACATCTTTCTGGACAAGGGACATCAGGCGGAGGACCCTAGATGGCATGCTTGAGCAATCTAATATAGCCCCCTCTGCCTCTGAAGTCACTAGTTTCTGTTTGTCAAGGAAAAGAAGTGGCTGTACAGGCTATGCAGTGATAGAGAAGTACGATATGATGAGATTTCTTGGTCCTCTATCCCCTGATGTGAGATAGTCACCTCAAGGTTATACTAACTCACACTGAACTACGATTGGTGTTCACTGTAGCACAACATAGTGTCAATCATGGTGACTCCCTTGTTCTCCCTTCCACCCTAAAGCCCTTTTATGAGCCCAAAAACATTTTTATATGGCCCATGTTCTCTGAACACACAGTTAGCGAAAGCTACATTTTCTAGCTGTTTAATGCTCTACTGATGTTAGACAGTTCATTCTCTGGACACATTAATTGGCACTGGTC
This sequence comes from Lissotriton vulgaris, assembly GCF_964263255.1. Classification (NCBI taxonomy): domain Eukaryota; kingdom Metazoa; phylum Chordata; class Amphibia; order Caudata; family Salamandridae; genus Lissotriton; species Lissotriton vulgaris. The sequence goes on from NC_141687.1 coordinate 918,463,377, forward strand.
TATGACTGGTTTTCACCCATGTGCAACATAGCCTTCAATCGTGATGGCTCCCTCTGCTTCAACTTGAAGCATCTTTATGAGTTTAACGATTTGGCTCATGTTTCTCGACACATATCCGAAGAGCCAAACTGTGCACCTGTTTAGAGTTTTACCAGTACTCCCCTTGAATATGATAATTCAAGGGTGTTTTGAAAAAATTGCATGCCTGTACATATGAGAATCCCTAGCACAGCTTAGCACAACATTTCACTTTTGAATACATGAGTTCCCCACCTGTTAAATGCGCTCTATCACCCCCTTGCTGCTTTTGGGACTACAATTCCCATGTAACTGGGTCATGTGACTGCGTGTGCGATGCAGCCATGCCGAAACTGTTACATCATTTGTGGTCATGTGGCAGTGACGCAATGCAGCCATGTTGAAACTGACTGCCACACACCAGTTTGGGCTTGAAGCAGTACCAGACCAGTACTTATATGGTGGCCAGATTGCGGGGTTTCTTGTCCTCCCACTGTGGCCAAAAAGAACACCGACTCCCTTCGATCAGATACCAGATACGCGCCTACCCCTTTTTCAGCATAACTGCCTCATTTTGTCTTGTTTTCTGGGGGCCCATTCTTATTGAAGCATGGGCTGGCTGGTGCACTACTGGTGCTTTCAAGATACATAGTCCCCAGTTTTTCAATTGACTAAGATATCACTGCTTACTGGGGTCTACAACTTCATTATATTTTCCATTATCACTCCTATCACAAGTGTTTAACAAGCATATACTTCCCCTCTGGCATGGGATGACACTGTCCGTCCTGGCCACTATTTAGGCACCAATGGACACATATGGTGTTTGTCTGCCTTTTTGAAAGCACACTAAACCAGTAGATTATTTGAACTTGCACCTTTTGAGGGTTGTTCCCTTTTTTTGTGAGGTCAGGTTCTCCCACTGTTTTCCTTCCTCTCTTGCCAAACTAGGCTCCTTTTTGCGAACTAGGTCAATCCTTGTTTCTTGTGCGTAGATTAGATTTACCTGTTTAAGTTTGACTTGTTTGCTTTTCTGTATATGTGGGTGTAGCATTTCTTTATAATGCATCCTTTCCTATGAATTTTAGAGTGGCAGTCCCTCCTTGCAGCATAGCAGTCCTTCTTCCTAGAAGAATGTCCTCAGATCCAGAAGGATACTCAATTGGTGAAGTCAGGAGTCCGGTAATTATACCCAGTTGTGCCTTTGAAGTGGGGGAGACTTCACAGAGGCCTTTAAAGTACACAAGGTCACTGCATTTCCTTCCCTCGCTCAAGACTCACTACAGGATGGTATTCAGCTCTTTGTGTGGGAACAAGCAAACCCTATTCAGGTTTAAGTGTCAGCTCCTCCCTCCCAATCTAGTTCAGGAAGGCCCATCAGCCTGGTGATGGGTCTTTAGGATATGAGTGTCGCACCCTAGCTCCCTTTGTGTGTAACTGTCTAGAGGGAATGCACAAAGCCCAGCTGTCACCCACCCCAGACATGTATTCAGAGACAGGCAAAGGCACGGAATAGTTAGAGTTAGAAAGTGCAACTTTCTAAAATTGACATTTTCAGAATTACAATTTGCGTAATGTTATGTTATCATTTTATTTATAGAGCGCCAATCACCAGGAGGTCTCTAAGCGCTATTACATAAATAGAAAATTCAGAATCCTTTCCAGGTCACTATACTCCACATACAGCTTGTCCAAACGCCTCCCTGAACAGGAGGGTTTTAAGTTTCCTCCAGAAGGGTAGTAACCTAGTTTCCTTTTGCATGCTGTCCGGTAGTTTGTTCCAACTTTGGGGGATGGTAACTGAAAAAGCCTGCTCCCCTAAGGTCATTCTGTTAAAATGTTGACAAACTAACAAACGGGACTTTGATGACCGAATGGAGCGTCCGGGCACATAAGGCCTCGAGCGGTCTTTGATGTATTTAGGTGCATCTCCAAACTGGGACTTATGTACAATGCACAGCCCCTTGAATTTAGCCCTTTGCTTGATGGGAAGCCAGTGTAAGCGCTGCAGTAGGGGGGTGGCATGGGCTATTCTTGGCAGTTTATAAATTAACCTTGCTGCATCATTCATAACCACTTGGAGCTTCCCAAGGAGTTTTTTGGGAAGCCCAGTGTAGGCTGCGTTACCATAGTCTAGGGGTGACAGGATTAATGCCGTCACAACCATCTGTAAGGTGGTAGAAGACAGAAAGGTCACCAATGTCTGAAGTTGCTGCACCAGGCCAAAGCAACTCCCCACCACAGCAGATACCTGTTTTTTAAGGGTCAGTCCATTGTCCAGCTTTATACCCAAACTCCTTACTACTGGCACACGCATTGGGGTAGTGCCCTGCTCTTGGGGCCAGAAAAGATTGAACCAGGGCGGGACCCCTGAAGTGAGGGCGAGCACTTCTGTTTTATCTGGATTTACCGGAAACTAATTGGAGGTCATCCAGTTCATGGTAAACCGGAGGATGTTCTGGACGTTATGCTATGACTCAGGAGAGTTGTCGATTCGCACAATTAGCTGTGTATCGTCAGCATAGTTAAACACCTGACAATCTGTTCTGGCCAATACATCTATCAGAGGCTAAAGGTAAATATTAAAAAGTAGAGGGGACAATGCGGAGCCCTGTGGGATCCCCCCTTGTAAATTACCTCTCTTAGAAGTATGATCTCCTAATTGGACTCTTTGAGACCGGTCCTCCAGGAAGGAAGGAAGCAATTGGAGGACTGTCCCAGTGACTTCCAGCCACAGGACACGGGCTAACAGTTGCACGTGGTTCACCGTATCGAATGCGGCTGAGAGTTCCAATAGGATAAGGGCAGAGGGGATCTTCTTATCTGCTGCAAGCCGCTGGTAATCCAGCACTGAGAGCGTCACCAACTAAGTGCTGTTGTGTGCCCTAAAACTGGCTTGCAGAATGTGTAGCAGCTGACATTGTTCAACAAAAGATGAGAGGACTCTGAGTACATGTTGTTCAAGGACTTTTGCCAGGAAGGGGAATCTGGAAATGGGTCTGAAGTTTTTAAGGATCCTGTTGTCCGCACCTACCTTTTTCAACAGTGGGATCACCAGGGCTTCCTTAACCCTCTGTGGACCCTCTGTGCAACCCTTCCTGTAGCCAAACACAGATTTAATATGGACAACACCTCATCCTCTATCACTGGGATGATGGTTTTGAACAACTTCGGTGGACAAGGGTCCTCAGGTGACCCAGATTTTACTTTGGCCACAATAGGGGCTAAATCATGCAGTTCGAGCAAAGGAAACACAGAGAGAGCAGTAGCCTGAAAATCCACAGAGTCCTCCACTGACAAAGGGCAGGGGGCAATGCTCGTATTACCCATTTCTGTAATAATATCTCCCACCTTAGTTAGAAAGAAATTCTGTATCTTGTCACAGTCAACATGACTGGTGACCGTCCTCGGCTCAGACAACTCAGCTCCTTGAGTATCCTAAAGGTCTCTTTTTGAGTGTCTATCGCTTCGCTAATCCTAGCTTTATAATATTTAGTTCTAATAATCGTGGATTTATAGCAAGCCAACTTTGCATTATAAGCATCCTTTAATTTAGGGTCAGAACGTTTCCGCCAGAGTCTCTCACATTGACGGAGAGCTTGTTTTTCCCATCTCAATTCTTGCATGTACCAGGGGGTCCCCTTCCTACTATTTGCTATTCTTTCCCTATGAGCAGAAGCCACCTCATCAAAGACTACCTTTAGCTGATGTAAAAATTGTTCATACTTCAAATCTGGGTCCCTAAACTGAAAACTAAGATGAATTGTCCGGTTCAGCACTTCCCTCAACTTGACGTCTTCAAACTTATGCCAGTTTCGTACCACCCTCCATCCCTTAGGTGGATGTTTGGGGCGGCTGTCTACAGGGAGTGAGAGACTGATCAGGAAGTGATCAGACCAACTACATGGTCTGCAATCCATACATGATGTGGCTGATGACGTGGCCCAGATAAGGCCCAAGATGTGACCTTTCTCATAAGTGGGGAGCCCCACAATTTGGTGCCGCCCCAGCATGTTCATGGCTTCCTCAAACCTACTAGAGGTACAATCTTTAGGTATTCGATCCCACTGGTAATTAAAATTCCCATCAACTAAGATCTGTTGACATCATGAGCACAGATCACTCATAACCTCGTGAAACAAGTCATTAAACAGTGGAGTTGGCCAGGGAGGACGGTATACCACTACCAGTATTAAACACGAGGATGTAAGTCCCAACTTGATCCCCAGAACCTAAACCCCAACCAAACTCTCTTCTATTATTTTCTCAGTAGCAAATATTGTGTGTGTGAGAATTGTCACTCTGTCTCCCCTTTTATTTCCCAACCATGTCTCTGATAATGCAAGGAGATCAAGCTCCCTCTCCTGGAGCAGGGTAAAGACTATGTTTAGGGAGGGACCGACTATTTAGCAGGGCAATCTTCAAGTTAGCAGGTGCCTCTGGATCCATACCTCTGGGCCTCAGCGTCAGTACATGAGGCTTTAAAGGGCTTCTACTGCCTACTAGAAGATTTTATGACTGGAGCCGTTCAGCTACTGAATCCAGGAGGGGCGGTATATGGAGTGTGCTCTTAAGTGTAGTGAACTCCTCCTTGGTATAAATGCAATTTTTGACTAGGGGTCAAGGCCCCTGGCCACGGTCGGGCGTGGGCAGGCGCGGACCGGTGCAGAAAGGCTTGCCTTAGGCACGCCTTTGGTGCACCAGCCGCGCTCCTGCTGCGTGTATCCACTGCGTGTCCGCCGTTGCATTGATGTAGAAGGCAAGGATGTGCCAGGAAACTAGAACGCTCACCTCCTTGGAGCGGCAGGTAGCCAATTGCTCACTCCACTCGAATAGCATAAGCTGAGGTGGACCGGAAAGCGGCTCGGGGGTATGGGAAGTGGATGTTAAATAGGCGCCAATCAGGTATGTGGAGACACAAAATCTAAAGGTTTTTTTGAAAAGTACCAGTATATTTCACTAATACAAACATTGTATAAGACTCACAAGTTCTAAATTAAAATTCTACATGGCAGTAGTATCGTCAGCGCGCACAAAGGAGACCAGCATCTAATGCGCTGCGTGTCTGATGCAGCACTGCTGTTGAAGGCGAGGATGTGCCAGGAAATTAGAACGTTCACCTGCTTAGAGCGGAAGTGAGCCAATTGCTTTCTCCACTTGAACAGCACAAGCTGCGGTGGACCGGAAAGCGGCTCGAGGGTATGGGAAGCGGCTGTTAATCAAGTATGTGGAGACACAAAATCACCTTCCTGCACAAAAACAATCAATTGAGGTGATTTCCTCTTCCGTGTAAATCTGCCCCTCAGTTTGCAACATTTGGGTCAGATAATGTGTAGGTCTGCTATCTGAAGCCTAAACCTGTAAGTTCACTGTGGGATAGGAACTTATGTCCAGGTTAGAACCAGACGTGTGCAGCATATCAATGAACCCAATGAACTCTTTAGCTTGGATTCAATACTAGAATTGCAGAATATACATTGCTTTAATATAAAAGACAAGTTAACCACCTGAACTATTTTCTGAGTTTTGGAAGTGGAAACCTATCGCTAATATAGTACCCAAGTCTATAGCACTAATTTGTTTGCCTTCAGAAGGATGGAGGTCTGAGTTGACCCTCTGTGATTCGAACTTGGGACCATGAGTTCACAAACCTATACCTGGAGTATTATTAGTCAGCTAATCTGCTGAGCCACCAACCAAAGTGGGTTTTGAGGATCAAACTTTTTTACCATAGTATTTATTCTACTCCGTGGAGGTCAGCTGACGTCAGTGACCTCCCTCAGAGTTGGTTATGTGTTTGTTAAGCTTCTGCTGAAGCCATTGGTTTTAGTACTGAAAGTATGACAAAGCTAGGTGTCATAGTTGTCATGGCACTTTACTGCTGGGTAGATTTGTCACCTCATCTTACTTTTTTGATCCTCAAATTCACCAGCTGAGCAAGACTGGAAGCTGTAGCCAAACAAGGTTTCACAAGTTGAAATAGCTTTACTGCAAGGTCCCACTGAACCCAGTTTTCTGCAGTGCAAAAAATCCTGAAGCCCTAGTGTTTTCTTGCCTAACTAGAGTGTGCCCCTTTGGGGAAGTCTCAGGACCTTTTCCCAGTCCAACAAAGTAAGAGAATGCCAGTCCTATGTTTCTCAAGCTGCAATAAGGAATCCTCCTGGCCCTGGGCATTCTTGCAGCTTTCATGTCCACAGGGCATCTAATATTTCTCCAGGAAGGGCTCCTGCAGGACCCAATTCTCAATTGTACCTAGTACATATAAGTATGAGAAGTCCTTCTGCTTTTTGTGTCCCCAGAACAGGCAAACTGGAGGTCAACCACTTGAACCCTTGGAGAGTAAATCCAGCTCCTAGGTGCCAGCTAGAATCGGGAGACTGTGATATATCTTTGCCCAGCAGGCATGCAGAATCCTATTTCTCCAAGATGTTTTCCTCCTAGCTCAGGAATATTCAGAGGAAGTGGTGGTGAGGTGCCAGTCGCATTCTGTGCACCAGCAGGTGATTTGATAATTCCCTTTAATGAATCCTAACTATTTTCTCAACACATTTCACCTCTGTCTCCTTTCTCTCGCTCCACTTTGCTCTCTTTTTTCACTCTTTTTCACCCGCTTTTTCTCTTTTCTCTTTTCTCTGCACTTTTCTGCTTTCTGCACTTTCCTGTTGTTCTGCACATTTCCACTCCATTTTCCTTTATTCCTCCTTTTCCTTTATTCTCTCATTTGGCTCGCTTCTCTCTCCTCTCTGTTTTCACTCGTTTTCACTCTCTTTTTCTTTTTTCTCAGCACTTTTCTACTGTTCTGCTCATTTCCACTCCCTTTTCCTTTATTCTTCCTTTCCCGCCCGTTTTATATTCCCCACCGCTGCTGCCCCTGTGGCCCCTCCCCCAGCACAACCAGTACAGCCGGCCCAATTTAGCTCCCCTCCCCGCTCCCGCCTCCCAGCTGTCCAGCCCTCCCTGATCCCTACTTAATGGCGGACAATGGGCGCGCCAAAGGTAAGCCCGTCTGCTCCCTACCGTGACCAAACCGTGACCAGTGACAGAAACCCTGGACCGCAGCCTGCCAACTATAAGACCCAGCGACACTCCACGCACTTAACCCAGGCCACAACAACAACTGCAAGCTAGCGTCACTGGCTGACACCCACAGACCCTTCAGCTGTTACCACTGCTGGCACACATAGAGCACCGCCAAGAACACGGACCCAGCAAAACCCACCCACAAGAACACAACCAAACCAAAGGCCCTGCAATGCGTCCTCCTCAACATCCGATCCCTCCACAAATATGCCACAAAATCTGGTACCTCCTTGACAGCACTACACCGGACGTAGTGTTCCTGGACCAACACCACCTCGGGACCGGATATCACTATCGCCATTCCCCAAGGATACAAGATCTCCAGGAAAGACCATTCCACCCGCCCAGGAGGAGGAGGAATCGCCATCATCCACAAATCCACCCTCCGCCTGAGCACACTCCCCGATGAGCCCACAGACCTGATGGAACATCTTCACTTCAAAATACTGGCCAGCCCCCACCACCACCCTCTGAGGAACCCTCATCTACCGCCCTAAAAAAAAATACAGGAACTTGGTTAGAGAGAGAGGGGAAAACCAGACGAGATCAGAAGATGGATCAGTCACATTACTCCTGTGTATTATTTCTCCCTCTAGAATAACCATGTCTTCAGTTTCATCCTAAATTGCATTACATTCTCACTCTGCCTGATGTTAGATGGAAGCTCATTCCACAGTCGTGAGGCCACTGAGCTAAAAGCTCTTTCCTCCTGTCCTAGCTCTTTTAAATCTTGGGATGTTGACCAGATTTGCTGTTGATGAGTGGAGGTTTCTTATAGGAGTATAACATGTAAATTTTCACTACAGGGGTCGATGGCCCAGGCCATGTGCTGCCTTAAAAATAACCCAGAGACATTTAACATAAATACTCTGCTGTATCGGTAGCCAATGAAGGTCTCTTAGAACTAGGGATGCAGAAGATCTGCGTTGCCAATTTAAGGCCAGCTTTGCTGCTATTATTTAGATTCTTTGCAACTGCAGTATCATGGAGTTAGGGGCTCCAAGATACAGCAAGTTGTAGTAGTCCAGTCTGCTCAAGAGAACACTCCTCACCACTTGTATTGTAGCAGAGACTGGTGATAGCGGGAGAATCTTACGTAGAGCTCCAATCAAGGAGAAACAAGTGCCGACTGTTTTGTTAACTTGTGAATCCACTAGGAGATTGGTATCCATCAGCACCTCCAGATTAGGTACTGTTTTAGTTGGAGTTAACATGCTATCCGTAGGGGTAAGCTGGAAATCAGCAGGAAGGGGACGGGCTATTTTTCTTGAGGTGCAGAGGATAACTTTTGTTTTGTCTCGGTTAAATTTGAGAAAGTTATTTTTAAGCCAGTTTGTAGTGCTTTCCATGCACTGATGAAATACATCCATGGAAATTGTTTGGTCTCCTTCCAGCGAGAACATAAGCTGTGTATCATCAGCATAGTTGACCACTTCCACTCCAAAGGATTTAATGTTGTGAATGACATCATCATCATCAAGGAGTTCTCCCAACCCACCAGCGAGTTGACTGACATCCCTTCCTCACAATACCTCTGCATCAAACTCAGCACCTTTTTCCACCACAAAATCAAGAGCATCTACCACAACTTTGACGAAGAGAACCAACACACTGACCCTCAATAACCACCCGACACGCTGAAGCCAGCGATTGACAACTGGACAGCCCTCACCACCGAAGACACACTGAAGATGTTGAAGTCAATACACTCCGGGCCCCTACGGACCCCTGCCCCCACCACATCTTCAACAGAGCCGCTGACACCATCGCACCCATGCTCTGCCACACCATTAACCGCTCCCTGGCAAACGCCATTTTCCCCGATGACTGGAACACGCGGAGGTCAACCCCCTCCAGAATACCCCACCGACCTCAAAAACTAAAGACCCTGCTCTTGTTCCCAGCGAAAGTAATTGAGAAAGCTATCAACAGCCAACTCGCCACATTCATCGAAGAGCCCAACAACCTCGACTCCTTAAAAACTGGCTTCAGAAAAAAATACAGTACAGAAACCGCCCTCCTCGCCACAACAGACGACATCCGCACCCTACTGGACAAAGGAGAAACAGTAGCCCTCATCCTCCTCGACCTCTCAGCAGTGTTCAACACAGTCTCCCACCGCACCCTAATACGCAGACTTCACGACGCAGTGATCCAGGCAAGGCCCTCAACTGGATCCGCTCCTTCCTCTCCGGCAGAACACTGTGGCTCTGACTTCACCCTTTTCTCTCGGACCCTACACCAACAACCTGTAGAGTCCCCCAGGGGGCCTCCCTCAGCCCTCCCTCAGCCCTACGCTCGTCTACTTGGCGCCGCCCGCCCCCATTGTCAGAACCTATGGACTCAACATTGTGTCATACGCAGACAACACCTAACTCATCCTCTCCCTATCCAACGAACCCAACACTGCCATATACAACTTTCGAGAAGGCATGGAAGCCGTTGCCAAATGGATGAAAAACAGCTGCCTACAACTAAACACCAACAAAACAAAAGTACTCATCATGGGCCTGAACCCCGATGCCTAGAACACACCTGGTGGACCCCCGCCCTCGGAAGCCCACCCACCCCACAGACCACACAAGCTACCTGGGAATCATCCTGGACTCCGAGCTCAAAATGGACTGCCAGATCAACTCTGTTTCATCCTCCTGCTTCCACACTCTCTGCCTCCGACGTAGGACCTTCAGATGGATCCCCCTTGAACACAGAAAGACAGTCACTCACGCCCTGTTCACCAGCAGACTCGACTACGGCAACGCACTCTAAGTGGGAATAAACAAAAACCTCACCCACAATCTCCAGAACATCCAGAGCGCAGCCGCAAGACTGGTCCTCAACCTTCCAAGACACTGCCACATATTCCAGCACCAGAGCACACTCCACTGGCTCCCCATTGAGGCTAGAGTCACCTTCAAGATGCTTACCCATGCACAAAAGGCCCTCAACAACACCGGACTAGCATACCTGAACAGCTGACTCAAATTCCATGCACCCCAAAGAACCCTACGATCAGCCCAGCTCTCCTACACCATGATTCCCAGCACCAGAAAGACCAGATCGGAAGGCCGCTCCTTCTCCTTCCTGGCGGCCAGAGCCTGGAAAGTCCTTCTGCTCCACCTCAGACAGAAAACATCGCTCTCGACCTGGCTCTTCGACAGACCCCCTCCATGATGGACTGGAACCTGCACCCCCCCACCCTTACGGGTGAGTAGTCGCACTTAACAAACCCATAATTGATTGATTGATTGATTTCACAACACATCCTTTTTAGTTTATTGCAAAAAATCCCTGAAGCAAATACCAAATGAAAGATAGCTATCCCCATACTCTTTTGAGAAGGGGTTCTGGTCCTTCCGTGGCCACTCCCCTATTCAGATAAGGTGACCACCTTTCTGTCAGTGCACATAGTTGTTTTCACTGCTTTTGGGGCTGGAGTCAGAACGTTTAGGGTGGCCCAGGTATAAATGGAAGCAGTTCCAGTAAAACTTATTTGGCATGCTTAAGTCCAAAGAAGAAGTGGTGAGGCTATCCTTTGTCAACTGTTTCTGTATCACTCCCAGACGGCTAACCCCAGTTAAATGGCCAGTGGTTGACAACACCCTTGGCTTTCTGGGCTCAGAGACCAAGTCATTACTCTCTGGCTGAAGGGTTGTTAACTCCCAGCCATGAATATGTATTGGGCGCTCTTGCGTAGGGCTCAGAGTCAAACAGGTTCTAAACTGGGTTTCTCTAAGGCATCACAGAGTACAGCTTTTTAAAGTTACTTTTCCACTAAAGTTATCAAAAACGTGTCTTCGCCTTTGCATTAACACTTTGAAACTAAAAGAAAATGACATTTTAATTATTTTTCTATTATTTTCACAAGCAAAGACAGGAAATATACATTTAATCCAATCTAGGCCTGTTACTGAATAATGTAGCTTTGGAAAGATGGCCACTGGCAGACCGTAGGAGAGCAGTCGCACTATCCCTCTCTCCTGTCATGACGTGATAGAAGTGATACCCTGCACACCTAGTGACCGGTGGATAATGTTGTTTAGTGCAGAGTGGCTTGTAAAACTATTGTATCACCCTCGAGAGCCAACTCAGACAAATACTCACCGTAAGGATCTTGACACGGTCCAGTATGTGGTGCGGTGCTGGAAAGCCTTCTTGGAGTGCCGCGCGGTGCAGTGGAAGAATTGGCGCAAGCATACGATGGTGCCTAGGGGAGCGAAACCCAAGGAGCCCAAGAGACAAAAGAGCAGTCTCTCTCAACAGCAGCAGCGTACTCGACTCCAGGAGCAGCGGCCCCCACATCACTACGCGGGGGGCTGGCCACAAAGAGAATAGTGGCGGCGGCTACATCAAGAAACACAGGATCAGCAGGAGGGGCAGCGGCGCTGCCTGAGCAGGATGCGGGGGAGAAAGATGTAGCCCTCGATAACAACAAGAAAGGTGCTAGAGGCCGGGCGCCTGCTGTTTGGAAGAAGCAAGGATGCTCCAAGCAAGGATATGCTTGGGCAGCCAACATTGTTTGAAGCTTTTCCCACAGCTGGAACACCAAGGGCAGAGGCAAACACATGGAATCCAGGGAAAATTCCAGCCCAGACTCCTCGTGGCATTGAGCTGAATGCCAGGCAGAGCAAGCAGAGCCAGGATGGAAAGGATGACTGCAATTAAGGGCTGCTCAGTGCAATGGCAGGTATGGAGATTGAAGGGAAGGAGGTAGCAGCGGGAGCACCCATGCCAGTATCCACGCCAGCATCAGTGCCGCAGGAACAGATGGGGCATTTGGAAGGCCAACCCCAACAGGAGTTACAGGAGGTAAGAGACTGCACATCATTTGTAGAGCTCGCGGTAACAAACGCAGCAGGGCAGCAGTTGGCCCAGGAGCGGGAGCAGGCTCCGGCAGTGATTCTTCTCGCTAGTGACCAGGCGCAGCCACAGGCACAGGCAAAGGCACAACCACAGCAGCAGAAAGGAAAGGAGGGAGCTGTAAAAGTGAGACAGCCAGGCAGAGACTTACGAGGCACCGAGACTGAGAAGGGGAAAAAGGCAGTTGTTCAAACAAAACTAATTAAGGCAGCCAACCGTTTCAAAAATAGAGGGCTGAATAAAAAAAAGCGAGAACTTAAAGGGCAGGGCAAATTCCGCACCCGGACGTGCAGGGCCAAGGAAAAAAACAGGAACAGCAATACCAGGGTCCCCGAGAGATGACTATTTTTTTTCATTGAATGATGACACAGGGTCCTCAGCCTCTAGCGCGGAGAGCATCTTCGAGGAGTCCGACTCTGAACCCGACTCTGGCTCAAATTCAAACTCAGAAGCCTCCACTGAAGGAAGCACTTCAGATTATAGAAACTCTATAGGAACAAGGCGACGCAGGTGAGGATCACGGGTTAAGCAAAGGAGAGAACGCAGCCCCCAACAAGGAGAGGTTGCCAAGAGACTGGACTGGGATTATTCTGCAACATCCCAGCTATACCAGGAGAGTGGAGCCCTAGATGTGCAACAGGCCACAGCTGGTCAAGGGGCGCTACATCCCCCCACTATGGAAATGTTGTTCGGCACTCTCAAGCAAATGCCGGGAGAGGCCAGGACAGAGTCCAGAAAGGCTAGGCAAGCATAAAAAAAATACAAGAGTCCCTCAGGAAAATCATTAGGCTCTACGCAGACATGGCAGGAAGAGTAACCCTAGTGGAGGAGCAAACTGGGAATCTGGAGGAAGAAGTCTCCAAATGGCAACAATTTAAAGAGGTGCAGCAAAAACTGGCAGACAACATGAAGTGGAAGCTCGAAGACTTCGAGAATCGTCAAAGGCGTAACAATGTGAGACTCTTGGGAATTGCCGAAGGAATTGAGGGGCAGGATGTGCCTGCTTTTGTGGTTACTCTATTAAAAAATGCATATCCAGAACTGTCAAATTGGAACTGGGACACTGAGGTGCTGAGGGCGCACAGGTTCCCCTTGACTCAGAAGAAGGGATATACAGCTGCAGGAGGCGCGAAACCCAGAGCAATTTTAGTTTTTCTTGGAAATTACATTTTTTGATAAGAGGTGATGGACAGAGCAAGACCCGAGACAAAAAGAACAGCGGAGGGGACCACCTTTTTTGCTCGTCCTGACTTTTGCCATGCAACAGTAGAGAGCAGGTGGAGGTTACGGCAAATGATTCCGGCTTTCCAGGCTTTGGGACACGAAGTGTACTTGCTCTTTCCATCACGACTGAAAGTTTTGATAAATGGGAGGGTCACAATGTTCTTTTCAGAAGTAAAAGCTCAGAAGTTCCTGACGGAGTTGAAGGAAAAGAAGGCTCAAGGTGGGGCGGCACCCTAATAACATTTTATCATATGCATTCTAGGAGGGTTTTTGTTTCACAATTTGAGGACAACATGGGGGAAGGTGGTGGCAGGATAATGGAGGGGTCGAGTGGGTGAACTGGCAGGAGGGGGGGGACGCTGCTACCTACGGACACACCGCAGCTGCACATAGGTCATGATTGACCTATTTTCCTGTAAAGGGGGGAGTCTGTCGAAGGGGGCAATGGGGGGCTGCAGGGCACACTCTTGAAGGGCACAAGGCAGGACACGAACACGACACACTAAGAGATGCATTCATGTGGGAATTATTGGAGGATACCGTAGATGAAGAAATAGAAAGTGAGGACGTGAGCACTGATTGTCAGGGTGTGAGGCAGATGGAAAAAAAAAGAAAAAGAAGATGAGCACCAGAATAATTACTATCAATGTTTGTGGCTTGAATGATCGCGTCAAAAGACGAGTGGCAGCCTATTTAAGAGCCTCAGGGGCGGATTTCATGTGTCTACAAGAAACACATTTAGAAGGCAATAAGGGGCATCTTTTGGATCAGCTAGGCTTTCATGTGCTGGCATACTCAAAGCAAGAGGCAAAGACCAGGGGTGTTGCAATACTCGCTAGAAAAAAACAGGTACAAGTCAGGAAAAAAGTAGAGGACGTATGGGGCAGATGGGTCCTAGTAGAGTGCTTAGTAAATGGGGATTGGATCACGATAGGCTCCATTTATGGCCCGACGCAGGATGATCCAGAGATCTTTACTTTTTTAGATACGGAGCTTCCGGCATGGGCCCCGATAGTAATTCTGGGGGGGAATTTTAATATCAATTGCATAGGGGGGCTCGGTGCGTGCTTGGCAGGGAAATAAAAAGGGCGGAAAAAAAGAGTCTGTAGGGCGATCATCGAGATGGCAAGGAACAACTCACTGGCTGATGTATGGTTTACACTCAAGCCACAGGACGATGGGCCTACGTATTTCTCCGCTCCGCATAGGATAATCTTGCAAGGTTAGATTACTTTATGATTTCAAATAGATTAATAGCAAAAGCACAGATAGGAAAATTGCCCCGTATCGTATCAGATCATAACCTGGTAGTGCTTGCCTTAGACACCTCAGTAAAGATCAGATCCACGCGCAAGTGGACCTTTGAACGTAGGTTATTAAAAGACAGCAAATACATCTCGCACATGAAAAAGTGGATAAAAAACAATTCGGAAATTAACTGGATTAGCACTACTACAGGCTTCACCTGGGATGCTTTTAAGGCAGGAGTACATGGAGAAACTCTTAGTTACAGCCTATCAAGCCAAAAAAAAGAGAGGGAAAAGGCCGCCAGGTTATCTCAGACTGTGGCAGATGTTGAGGCAGAGTTGGGTGCACTAATTCAGGCAAAGGCGCCAATAGATCAGACTCTTGGGGAACTAGCGAGGGCGAAAGCAGAGGCAGGGGAAAGTGTCGCAGCAAAGGCAGCTGAGGTATATCCAGCAAGGGGGGAGCACTGTCATGAGTACAGTGAAAGGGTGGGTCACACTCTCGCAGTGTGAACCAGGCAAAAAGAGGCACTGGGAGAGATAAAGGGAATTATGGACAGTATGTGAGGTATTTAGACAATACTACACTATAGTGAGGATCAGGTAGCTGATGAGGCACTGATGCAAGAATATCTGGCAAACATAATAGCCCCATGCTTTACGCAGGAAGACAGAGATGAACTGGAGGCACCTATGGGAGAGGAAGAAGTGAGATTGGCGCTGGCAAGCCTTCCGGAAGGGAAAGCTTCAGGCCCGGACTAGCTGCCAATTGAATTTTATAGAACTTTTCAGGCAGAAATGTTTAAGTATATCTTGGAAACAATGCAACAGGCACAAGAGAGACAGTCTATCCCTAAATCGTGGGCCGGAGCAGAAACTGTTATTATCCTTAAAAAAGGGAAGGCACCGACGGAGGAAGAGTCCTATAGGACAATTACACTACTAAATGCAGACAAAAAAATCTATTCTAAAGTACTGGCCTCTAGGCTCTCTAAGGTGATAGGCACATTCGTTAGTAAAACACAGCATGGTTTCATTCCAGGGAGAGGGACAACGGAACACATACGGAAAGTCATTACCCTATTTGATGCCACAGCGGTCTCAGGAGACCCGATGTCGGTTATGCTTCTAGACGCGGAGAAAGCATTTGACCGGGTCTCCTGGGACTATCTTTGGTCATCTTTAGGCTGGACTGGTATTAGGAACAAATTTATACGGGCTATACACATGATTTACCAAGCTCCAACAGCACAGGTGAGGGTCAACGGGGGAGTATACGAAGGAACTAGAAATCAAACGGGGCACTAGACAGGGCTGTCCCTGCTCCCGCTGCTTTTTGCTGTATTCCTGGATCCTTTGCTGCGCAGATTAACTGTAAATAGGGACATTTTACCAGTTAAGTCCATAGGTGGAGAAGATAAAGTGCTGGCATATGCCGACGATGTAGCTGTCATCTCATCGGCCCCCAAAGAAGCTATAAGTGAAATAGAGAAAGAAGCCGCATTGTTTGGTAGAATATCTGGCTACTCCCTTAATAAAACAAAAACACAAATTATTATAAACAACAAGGTGGGGTGTCTTGACAATCGAGTCATAAATTCAAGGGTGTACCTGGGGGTAGAAATAACCGCAAATCTCGATAGTATTGTAGCAAGAAACATCGAGCCAATAATTAATAAGGCGAAAAAAGTCTTAGGATAGATGGCATAATCTCCACCTGTCGGTAGTGGGGCGAGCGAATGTGGTTAAAATTATGCTGCTGCCCAAACTGTTATACATATTTAGGGCGATACTGTTAACATTCGATCCCAAATGGTATAATGCTCTGGAGCAGATAGTAAATAGGTTCCTATGGACACATGGGAAAATGAGGCGGGCTTTGAGGTACATGACACTCCCTAGAGATAGAGGTGGGTGGGCAGTGCCGGATTTTAAAACGTATCACTGGGCGGCGGCCCTTCAATATATGTCTGAGCTTATTGGTAGGGCATCAGAGCAGGTAGGGGATGCTACCTCAGTATATTCAGTATTGATGTGGGGAGAAATAAATAATGTGTTCTTAAAATACACTGACTTTAGCTACTACAAGAGAACTACATTTAAAACTCTGATTTCAGCATATAAAATCTGGGCAGCATTTAGAAATAAATATGGACTGGGAAGATATAACGCCTATACACGAATAGATGGTAATAAAGCTCTTCCGGCAGAAATATTCGCTGACTCAGTGTTTAGAGACTGGGGTCGAAAGGGTATTGTGAGCATTAAAGAGTTAATGGGAGAGCAGGGAATGTATCAGTTCTCGGAGATACAACAAAAGTATGGTGTCACCACAAAAAGCTTTTATAAATACCTACAAGTGAGGAGTTTCTTGGGTTCGAAAAAGGGCGGTCCGGCAGGATTTAAGGAAAATGCAGTATTGGAATATATTGCTAAACAAGGGAAGTGTACGATTAAAGAAATGTATTTAGAACTGTTAGAAAGTAGGGAGGATGATCTAAGAAAACATGAAGATAAATGGATAGAGAGGCAGGGGGCAGGGCAGGGAAACTGTCAGCTCTCATTAGCATTAGGGAGGAATATATTGTACAGGCGCAACATTACATAACGATCTTCTCCCTTTACTACACGCCAGCCAAAATTGCACAATGGAGAGGCACTTCCACAACCACATGTACACGCTGTAATAGTATGGAAGCAGGGATAGCCCACATCTTTGCTACATGTCCAACATTACTTCCTTTACACAAAGAAATTGAAAAGTTTCTGGAAAACGCGATGGGTATTAGTACACTGCTCACACCAGCAAGGGTGGTCTTGGGAGTGGATGGGGAACGTGTGGCCAATAAATTCCTGTTTATAGCAATGGCAGTTCTGAGACTATGTGTGGCGACAGCATGGAAGGACCCGGTACTCCCTACTTTTCACCAATGGCTGGCCAGGCTCCTTTCCATATACAACTTGGAAAGGGAGATATATGCAAGGAAGGGTAGACGGGGGAGAAAGCTAGGCCTATCAACATGGGAGCCCATGGAGCCTGGACGAAAAGATAAGGATAATGAAATGACTTAGCTTGACCATTTGGTATATTTTTTTCTCTCTTTTCTTCCGTTTGTGTTCTTTGTAGCACTTCCATGTATTTCTTCACTTGAATTTCTGTTTCAATTTCTGAACATGTCAATAACAGTATTTGTATGTAAGTTGCCATGCAGCCAAGGGGGGGGGGGGGTGGAACGGGGGTAAATACCTAATAAAAATACCTGTACAGTGAAAACAGCATTTGGATAATTGTTCACTGTGAAAGGATACTATTCATATTCCCGTTTCATACATTAAGCACAGAGCGTATTAAGCAGCGATCCCTGTATGCTTATAAGGCACTCTATAGGAATAACTTACCTAATGTATAAACGAGGGACTCCCTACATGATAAAGGTACTTTTCCTGGCATATGTCACTGCAGTGCTTTTCAACGACAGCCAGAGCACATTGATGCGATCAGGAGTCATAAATACACTAATAGCATGAAACCAAATTTACAGTATCATTTTAGGGGCTCAGCACACACACTGTGGAGTTGGAAGGCAGTGGTGAAGCTCATACAGTTCTAATACCAGAAAAATAGGGTCCATAAGCAAATGAAAACCGTGGGGTGAACCCATAGAAAATGAAAACTTTGCTACAGATGTCACATTGGAAGACTTTGTTAATAAGTGGCATGTTACAAAGCATTTGTGAGGGGCAAAACATACCTCATAAATATGCAACCACATTTTCATTAGCCACTGGTCCTGATTTCCAAACAGGATCCGTGACTAGTGGAGAGACACAGAGCAAATGCAGGGCAAGCGCAGAAGATGTGCCTTGTGACCTCCTTACACATCAAAGAAGAAAGTATACATCTGTCACTCTTATGCATTGGCTTCCCTAAGCCACGTGGGCATAGTAATGATGTCAGCATTCAAGCAGCCTTATGTTCAAAACACCTATATGAGTAGAATTGAAAAGTAGGTTCACTAAAGGTCCTGTTTATTTGGTTTTATGATATCAAAACGAATACCTTTACCATACATGCCTTTCTCACTTAGACTTTACCATCCATGCTTGTGCCATGCAGACGCCTCTACTACACATGCCAAGGAAACCCACCAAAATCCCCTTTTTTAAATTACTCCTAACCTTCTTTTATGACTACCGATCCGTGAACCCTAAGTTACCTATAACTTCCTTTACCACTACCCAACCCTAAACTGTCAGATTAACATAAACTCCTTTTACCGCTACCCACTTTTAAACCCCAGCCTACATTGACATTTTGAATATTTTGTTTCATAACTTTATCTCCTCGTAAATCTTACCGGCACTGCATACCGTGAATGAATAGGACAGCCTCCTAACACAAATAGTTACTAAAGAGTACTTACTGGATGTGCATGCTCTGACTGTAATATTTCCGTATGGATCACAATGTCATAGGTGAACTGGCTTAATACTTCAAAATATTTAATAATACTCTAATAAATATAGAATAATATTGAACTTCCTACTTAAGCTGTAATAGACTTGCACTATAGACCTATCGGCACATTACCATAGCGTGACATCAATTTTCAGTGACATAGTGCATATTTCAAGATGGGCACTCCCTATTTCCAAGGTTTGTGACATTACTCAAAACCACAGGGACGTCCTTAGGGGCATATCAGCAACAGCCGGCAATAATTATCGCTAAGCGGGCTTAGCGCAAGGATAATTATCGCTGGCTATCGCTGGATTTTATCGCTGAGATAGCGCACTATCAGCAACGCATACCTCCAAAGCGATAAAAATCCAAGCTATACCTGTTAAATGTGGGATTATCGCTGGAAATCCAGCGATAATTGCACAGCCATAGGCGATAGCTTGATGATAGGGCAGGGCAGAATTAGCCATAATATCCACCTTCCATTGGATATAATGGCTAAATAATATTAAAAGCAGGTGTAAGGAAAGTAGCGATAAGCACGGTTAGCGCTAATTTTCTTATTGCTGTGCAGGTTAGCGATTGTCTTGATAATTGGAGAAATGTTAAGCAA
Organism: Lissotriton vulgaris; assembly: GCF_964263255.1. Taxonomy (NCBI): domain Eukaryota; kingdom Metazoa; phylum Chordata; class Amphibia; order Caudata; family Salamandridae; genus Lissotriton; species Lissotriton vulgaris. The sequence continues at coordinate 918,482,881 of NC_141687.1, forward strand.
CATTCTCCACGTTAGTTTAGCAGGGTACGCCCACTTTGCATATCATTGGTGATGCAAAGATGGGCGCAAGGGAAAGCGGCGCTGCAGCATAGGAACACGCTTTAGCATGTCCTTGCTGATAGTGCGATAAAAATATCGCCACTTTTCGCCCAAAAACAGACGCTAAAGCAGCGATAATTTTACCGCGCCACCTTGATGATATGCCCCCAAGTCTCTAGCGGTGAGTACATTACAGACAATATATAATGCCTAAGCTTCACACCGATGCACCCGATAATGCCCGCTTACACTGCGGTTTCTGACACAGCACGGAACTATGTACTGAAGATACGATTGAACAAGTACGTTTTTGCTGTGAAATGCTTGCCTCAGACAATTCTGATTTTCAGCCTATATTGACACTTTTCAATGTTCTGTTTCATAATTATATTTCCCACTTAATTCGGATGCTCACGTATTGAACTGAATGGACCTTGAAAATGCAGGATGGAAACTTTAATACATCATACCAATTGCTACTAACTAAAAACGATAACTTCCAATATCTTGTCACAAACAGTTATAGTTTAGTAGGTTGCCTCCTTAAATTAATAAATGACGAGTAGGATGTACTCACACCAACCCTTGGCAGACATGACATACAGACTAGTCAGATAAGTAGTTATCAAAAATAAACTTATCTATAGTGTAACTGATCGGACCATCTACACTCGAGGATAATATACCGACCTGTGAGTTTAATACTATGCTTATAAATTTAATTATACATTATCGGTCCACAGCATGACTTAGAGTCCACACACAGGATGACGACAACCTGAGGTAAGACCCGACTCTCCTCTTCCACCTACCCCTTGACTGGTAGTTGTCCAATAGAAACAGCAACATAAAGCTTGTGGGCCTTTCCAAATTAATGGTATGGCATACTCGTGAAAACTTCTCATGTAATACAGATATCAACAATAGGCTAATGAAACTGAGTGAGTACCCAAGTGAACCTCTACTGCATTTCACTATTGACTTTACCTCATTTCTTGATACGTAATACACACAAGACCAGAGAAGTAATCCTAAATGTAGCACATGTTATTGTCTGGGTGATTCTCCACCATAACACGTGCCAAACTAAAGAAATATCATTGCACGCTTTAACTAATGAATGTACACTATATGTCTCCCAAATACACAGAGCGCCTCTGGGGTCACCTGACCCAGGTGAAGGGTTCTATAATCCATCTAGCTGCTCCTCCTAAATAGATATGGCTTTGTTTATGATGTAAAGTCCTGATGAAGTCTGCTGTGACTGGAAAAGCCAGAGATGAAACAAGTGTTGGCAAAGGGCTTGTATGATAAGAAAGAAATAACTGTTGAAACCACAACCTCAACTTTGGATATCTGTGGGTTTGGAGAACTTTGTAGATAAAACACAGAATGACCTCAATCTTCGCCAAAATGAACTGGAGTACTAGCCACCAAAGTCTATAAAAGAATAAGGCATCAATAAAAACCTATATCAAAACCAATATCAGAGTTACAGATTCATCTTCCATTCCAATTCCCAGTGTCCAACATACACTCAACATAAATTTCCCATTGATCAAATAACAGAAAATACAATCACTTTTAAAGGATCCTATACCACGAGATTCGTAAGTTTCAAGCACACCTAATTATGAGCAATACCCAATGCCCATAGTACTTACTGTTTGTTCTGTAACCACCCACTTCAGCTGCTGTCTTGAACATTTTGGGGTGATTGTTAAGTGGGGGCTGAGAAAACAGAGGGTCCGAAAACGCGTTTTATAGTGTTAATTTCCATAGGTACCTTAGACATGACTATAGCCCGAACTACTTAATGAAATTGCACCAGATTTGGCAGAAAGGTAGCTCTTGGTCCAGAAAACGCCCTTTTTGTTGAATGGTGTGAATCCATTTAGTAGATAAAGAGTCATTTAAAAACAAATCCCATTTTATATCTGGGCACGTGGAGGATCTGTGACCCCTTCCAATCTCGTGCTGAGATCTGATTGGTTGCCAACACTTCAAAGCAGTAAATGTTGGCAGCCGTCTTGTGACTCGGCTTTAACCGAGTCACTTAAATAAAATAAAAAAATAGAAAAGAGGGCAGGGTACAAAGAACCTCATCCCCTGGCCTTTTGGAGGATTTAACACAGATCTCTTGACTGGGGGTGAATGTTTGATTCATTCAGCATTCCGTCCATCATTTGTTGCCGCAGCAATTTTCGACCTAATTGGGATGGGTATGTCGAGGGTCAAGAAAAATATATTTTTTTAAATTGCTGAGATCCTCAGACCCTCCTAAATTTTTTAAAAAAACTGAAGCACAGTCTCTCGTACTTTGTTAATTATCAGCCTACGGGTGGGCCAGGTCCCTGGGGCATTTTGCAAATAATGGAGGGGGGCACATGTACCCCCCTTAAAGGACTTATTATGCCCTGGGGACCACCACCTCCCGAGGGCTTTTTCTCTGTACTGAAGGTAATGATTGACATTGTTCATCATTCTGTCTATCAAGTGTTCTTTTTGTATTAGACACCCTGAGTGGGACGGGTATGCCCAGGTATGGGCACTGTGCTCTCCAAGCTACAGGAGTCAAGCTAGCCTAGCTGATGAGGGGTGAAACCCCAAAACCAGTCCCACAATGCTTGTTTCCAGTCCAGGGAGTACCTGGCCACACATTCCAGACTTGACTGTTCCCAGGGGAGCAGGGTCAAGACTGATTTACATATGGCGGTGTTTAAACTGGAATGGCATGGGGAGAACATACACAATGTATTTAGGCCCAGATCTCTGTACTGGGGTGAATGTTTGACATTGTTCAATAATTTGTCCATCAAGTGTTCTTTTTTGCATTTGTAACCCTGGGTGGGACCAGAGCACAGACATTTGAGGCCGGGCCCCAGGGGTAGGGTCTCCGGGGACAAAATCGGCCCAAGAGGTGGGTCGCTCGGCCCCCCTTCCTTTAATTTCTAAAAAGTATGTTTTCAATTGCCAGGCCCTGTTCGATGCGGTCCCTAGGGCTGAAATCAGCCAGGGGAGGGGTAAAGCGCGTCTCCCCTCCCCATTGAAATCATCTCCCTCCCCTAATTCTTTTATTTAGAAAAAATGAAAAGGCCAGGCCCCAGTGGAAGTGGGCTGCTCAGCCCCCCTCCCTTTAAGTTATGAGTGATTATTTGAGTCATGTAAAATGTGACATCATAAGCAGTGGGTGTAAGTTAGAGTAGCTCAGGTAACTATAACTGCTGAATTTCACTTGTTTTGTATGAGTGAAATCTGAAAATCTGAGCCTAACTATAACGTCCATGTAACCTTAGATTGTTACAGTGAATGTTATATATATATATAAAAAATGTGCGGCAGCTGTATGATGCAGACAGTACTGTGGACTTCGGGACCCAGCATTCCTCGCTTCAAAAGTGGCCCATTCAGGGCTGGACACTTGTATGTATATAATTAACTCCACAGCACGCACACATTCACTGCGTCCTTGCCTCTGAGGAAGAAGGTTGTTTAATTTCGAAACGCATCAGGCACCAGGGACGCTTTGAACTGACGAATGCTTTCTGTACTTGACTCTCCGCTCATACCAATAAAAGGTTTTACCTGTGAATGGCGTTTGAGTTCTTCCTAAAGAGAGGGCAACCTTTGGAGCAGCGATATTGTGGCGGCAGCCCAGCCGTCAGGAATGCACCGCCCCTGAGGTAACCATAACTTACGCCCCCGCAATGCACTGCTAATGCCCTCACATGCTTCATGATCATCACTCTTGACATGGTCAGTGACATCACTGATGACATCTCAAATGACATTATCCAGTGATTTTAACTGTTTCATAAATGTTTATGACACTTAAATATACATAATAAGCTACTGCATAAGTGAAAATATTATTTGTTCTCTTACTACTAATAAGGGATACTATTTGTATCATATGTCCTCTGAGTGAATGTGCCATTGTCTGCATCAATGTAGTAGCTGAATTTATGTGCGACTGGGTATGCAAGTGGATATATGGATGTGTAAGTGGGTTTGTGAGTGGCTGTATAGGTCTGTCATTGACTTTGTGAGTGGCTGTATCAGTGTGTCAGTGGGTAAGCGAAGGGCTGTGTATCTCTGAATGGGTGGATGAGTGGTTATTTGGTTGTGTGAGTAGCTGTGTTACTGCTTGTATGGGTGTGTGAAAGGGTGTGTGAGTTGCATATTAGCGTGTGAGTGGCTATGTAAGTAGTTGATTCAGTGTGTGACTTGGTGTTTGAGTAACAGTGGGTGTGTGCACGGGTGTGTACATGGTTGTATGAGTGTAAGTGGGTTTCTCAGTGGTTGTATGGGTATGTAATTGGGTGTTTGAGTAGTTGTGTGAGTGGGTGAGGAGGTGTCTGAGTGGTTGTATGGGTGTGTGAATGGGTGTGACGACAGCACAAGGTACCCGCAATAAGCGTTATATTTTTCAGGTGGGGGGTGCATGCTACACACTGTTTGTGTTCCCCTTACGGACATTGAACAGGGGATAGAGCGAATAGTAAGCAATAATACCAAACTGATATTTAAATAGCAGTCACCATGTCTGCCGCAGCGCTTAGAGACCGCAAGTCAGAAGTGGAGGAAATGTTTTCTGACAATCCTCCGCAATGGGCAGCAGCTTAATGAAAATATTGCCATGAAAATAACAACGGGTGTGAAAAGCCTGAAAGATAACAATGGTACCCTGGAGAAATACATGTGCCAGGAGACAGCTAAATGGTGGGAGGCAAAATCCCTCCAGAAATACTTGGATGATGGCAGAATACTGAGGGGGCTGCGAATCATGCTGGCCCCTAGTTATGATACGCCTAATCCTTGTATGATGGCTGAGTGGGCTCAATGCAATCTGGACTCTTCGCGCAGGCTGGTCCAAATCTTGGAAAAATGCGCCAAAATTGATCGCATAGAGCTCCAGACCAAAATAGATGCCCTCAATACAGAAATTGAGTCACAGGGTTACCCACAACAGAGAAAAACATTCCAAGACGATATGATGCTAAGGTTAAATAAAGAAGAAGACAAAATTAAACAAAGAAAGATACACAAATTTCAAAGAGATAAGGACGATCAAGCCAACGGGCAAATTTTTACATTTGCCAGAAAATTCGACTCTTTCAGGAATAAAACGACAAGAAATAGCAGGCTTAACCAAGGGCGCATTGAAGAATAAGGGGGTGCAACCTCAACATCAGCATTTGTCCTTAGCTCAGCCCTGGAGAGCGAATCTCAGGCAGAAGTAACAAGAGGAAGATTAAATTTGGGAGCGGCAAAACCATCACTGGGAGAGGAATTAGTCTACCTCAGGAGAAGTCGAAGAGAAACTCTGAGACCGCGGATAACTAAACCGGCAAAAACGAAGGATAGAAAGCAGGAAGCAGCGAAGACGGGCTGCCAGAAAAAGGAGACAGCAGTGGCAATCGCAAACCGGCAAAAGGACGAGGACAATGAAGACGCAAATAAATATACCTCCTATATCTTCACATACCACTAATGCAGGTAATACCATCATTAATCTAACGGATATAAACCTGGATGCAGCCGAACAACAGCTTTTAGCTTTAGGCTGGTCATACTATCTGGAGACAAACTTCGATTATAGAAACACACAAGTTGACATTTACAAGTTTATGTGGAAGCTTAACCTTAAAAAGTTCCATAAACTTAAAGCAAAACCAGACGAGGCCATAGACCATATGGACACTCAAGACCAAATTGCAATTACAGGAGATCATCGAAATCTTATGGTATCAGATTTGGGTGTTCTAAAGGACCTCTATAAACTAGGAGAACAAGCCAAGACAATGCAGAACCCCACAGGAACACAAGGGGAATGTCCAGGAATGTCTTCACAGGATCTCCTGTCCCCTACATATGCTATGTGTGTTAAACCTAAGACTGGTTTTAAAGAGAAGTCCAAATTCACACCCATTATGCGAAGAGATTCAATAGATTTGTTCAGCAAAAATGTAGTGGCAGAAATGAAAAAGCTATACAAAGATACTAATACAAGCATACAGAAAATTACAAACCAGGAGTGGAAGTACCGACAATTGGTGGACAAAATAAACAAAGAGAAGCAGGTTGTGGTAAGAAATGCAGATAAAGGGGGAAACATGGTCTTATGGCCCTTGACCGATTATATGGAGGAGGCAACTAAACAGTTAACTGACACTGACTGTTACCGCAAAAGTTCCATCCAGAAATTCAGACAAGTACAAGACAGTTTTAAAAAAAACCTACTAGCATGGAAAAGCCTGGGTCTATTAGATCTACACGAATACAAATATTTGAAAAAGGAGAATCCTACAATTCCAATAATCTACTTTGTCCCCAAGGTCCATAAATCAATGAATAAGCGATCCGGGCGGCCCATCTTTTCAGCCTGTGATGGACCCCTCGAGAATGTGTCTATATACATTGACTCATTCTTACAAGAACACGTCAGGAACCTGAAATCATACGTGCAAGACACAAGCAATTTCATAAGAAAAATCAACAAGATTAAATGCCCCGAAGGTTACCAACTCATAGCACTTGACGTATCATTTTTATATACCTGCATAAGAAACAACGACGGGATTAAAGCAGTAGAACACTTCCTAGCTAACAGTCCGATGAGATTTGCCAAACATAATCAAATGTTGATATTTTGTCTGGAGAACTATCTATTTGTGTATAAAAACCAAATGTTTCAGCAAATCAAAGGTGTGGCAATGGGGTCCAGCTTTTCCCCCAGTTATGCCTGTTTATTTATGGGTTGGTGTGTGGTAAATAAAATTACCTGGTACTTAATTTCTATGCGGTAAAGTTCAATAAAATAGCTCAATCAAAATAAGAGACACAGAGTCCGTGGCATCTGGGGTTTAAGGGGTTTTATTCCATAAAATGGAATTGGTCCGGACCAGGTAGCATGATCCATCACCACGAGGGTTCAGGAAGGGAATCATGGACATGTACAATGATTTATTAACAGTACACAGTATATATAGTATCATTACAGTGGTGATGGGTTCAGAAGGCGTAACAGCTGAAAGAAACAAGATAAGAAACATGTGCATAACAATATGTAATCAGAAGGCGTGCACAAGGGTGTACACGGAGGTGGGTGCCAGAAACGTCACATAGAAGAAAAAACATTTCAGCATTTCAGTCATAGAAGTGACACAAGTGGGTGGATCCCTAGAAGAATCCTGCAGTGTCAGCAGAAATATATGGCAGAGATGCGTGCGCAGCAGCATGACGTGTGACTGACGTGGTACTGGAGGGTGAAGGGGACTTGACATTTAGCGCTAGGATTAGAGACAGAAGTCTGGTGGGTCAGATCGACTTGTTCCTAAATCATATCTGGTATTTTGTGTTTGGAGAACTGTATTATCTAGAAGGAAAGGTCTCTCGGGCAGAGGCTATTCTATACTGACTGCTAATGCGTGCATATGTGTCTACATGTAATGCGAGGGGCCATGGGCCTACCATGTTAACAGGAGCTATTAAATATTTAGAAAGGCCGGGCCCTTTACTCTGCAGCTGGGGGGATGTTTACCTAAACTACTGGACAAGAATGTATTTTCGAGGAGCGGAGCAGATAACTTGAAGGCTGAATACAGTTTTGGCAGGCAGTCAGGCAGAGCCGGGCATCACTTGCCGCGCAGGGAGTAAGTCAAAGTTCAGGAATGCAGATGCTCTGAAAGCTGCAGCTTTCAGAGGCAGAAGTCAGGAAAAGGCTCGATGGCAGAAATCAGGGCCTTCGCCAGAGCCATGAAAACATGAAAGTGCACCATGTAAAGACGGTGGCACGGCATACTTAGGAACTGAATTATTGATCCATTCATGGCGGATCTGAAAGAGGACATGTTAACGTTGGACGCAAATGTATTTGCGTCTTCATAGCTAGTTGTGGAGGGAACATACATGTACTTGAAGCACATACATGGCCGTTGGGGTACGTAGTAGGGGACACAATTGAGCATAAAAATTCATATTACCTCATTCCCTCCTTGTCCCCTACGGACCCTTCATGATATATCAATCTTCATTAATCCATCTATTTGTTCATATAACATCATTTGCTCTTCCTTTTTCTGACGGGAATTTGAACTTGAACTTGAATGGGGAATACATGATGTGGCGCACAAGCCGCATATCGCCGGCCCACATTGTAGACATAGGCAACAACTGAATACTATGAGAAGGGCTATTCCTAGGAAGGATAGGACTTTCCATCCCCAGGCTGATAACGTGCTCCAGAACCAACCAGACCAAGTCCAGGTGCCTGGATTCTGGTGTATCTGACTTGCAATCTGGTGAAGACGGGTAATGGCTTTATATACTGAAGGTGCGTTTTGTGGAATGAAAATACAGCAACTCGATCCGATGACTCTACAAGCTCCGCCCCTATCAGCCAGGATGACGTCAAGAACAAGACGATTTTGAAGGACAACAAGTCTCATAGCAGACTGTTCCTCTGTTAAGTTGCCTAGGGCGGAAGTAGTTTCATCTATTACTGCTTCAAGGGTTCTGGTTAAGTGTCGTATCAGTTTACTATTCGATACAGTGCCTAGATAGGGGAAGAAACCTTTATTGAAGTCTGTGTATTGCTCCCATGCCGTTTCAGTATAGTCGACAATCGGGAGTTCTCTCTTGTGTCTAGTATGTACTGGGTGGGAGTTCCTATGATAGTCAGGAGGAGCTAGGAAAACAGGTGGTAGAAGGAATGCAATGTAACAAGTGCCATCCCAATCTAGGGGTAAACGTATGTATGCTGTATGGCCACAAACAAAATAAGAATGACGGGAAGCTTTGAATGTAGACTTGCCTTTATCACTGAATTCGACTACAGTAGTACATTCGCTGTGACCTAGGTGTACTGAACCATTCTTTCTGACACATAGTTCACCCTTAGCTGGTAATACTGACATAGAGGGTAAGTCTGGCTTGGTTTCGGACTCGACATTCAGAATCATGAGGTTAAGTGTAAAATTACCTAATCCATATACTTCGTTTTCTAGATCTGTCCCTGTCCTTTTGGGAAAACCCTCCTTGTCAGGGAAACATACTTTGTGCAGAACAGTGTTCAGATTTCCCCATACCCAATTGCCTTGGTAAACTGCGGAATCAGAATCTAAGGAATTAATTAAACTAAACCATGCACCACAGGTGCCATTGTGTGTGAACGGGTACGGAAAGAGGGGCAGAACTCCCTTGTACTTCTGATAGGGAGGGAGTCGGCCACATATCCAACAATTGGTAGCATTGCTGGTCTGATGGGAATGGTGTAACATACTAATGAATGTATTGTTGCGCAGCGCAAGTCGGTAAGACAATTCATGCGGGGGCAATTCACTGAAAGTGTGCTCGACAGTGACATTTGAAGAAGAATGTGTACGCTTGAAAATAGGATAGTACATGTTTAACAGTATACTTGCAGTAATAATCATAAGACTCAGAAAAAACATAATCAATAATGTCACTATACAGTGACTGCGGAGAGTTTTACAATATTCATGTTTCTTGAGCTGTTTCTGTCTATCTCTCTCTCTATTGGGGTCTAACGGGTACATGTCAGAATCAGGTTTAACCGATTCACCTAGGGGAGGACTTAAACAATTAAACTGTCTGACTTGCTAGACCGTAACTTGGATTAATACTCCTGATGCAGAGTTTTTCTAGAAAAGGGGGTTTTGAGTCACTGGGGTCATTTTCATTTTTGGTCAAAATTTAAGTTCCAAATTGTCCATAGAATCGCCATCCTTTACGTCCTTGATAGCAGTCCTCGTGGTGTGTAGCACAAGCTTCGGCGTCCTCCAATGCGGCTCAAGGGGGGCTTGATCGGTCAAAAGTTCCGCTCATAGATAACATCTCCAGGGACTATGGCAGGCTCCTGGACTTGGGTGTTGTCAGGGAAGGCGGCGGCAACCTGTGAATGAAGAGAGAGTAGTGCAGATATCAAGGAAGCTAGGTAATCTGTCAGCATGTGATTGTCAACATCAGATATTTTATTTTAGGCATAGGCGTACCCCTAATTTCGTTTTAAGTGTCTGATTATGGCTTTCTACAAGGCCTGCTACAGTATAATCTGGGACTGGGTACGCTTCTGTCCATCTAGTTAGTGCACACACTAATTTGTCCATTTGGATATAATCCATCTGAAGGAACTCAAAAGGGTGGTCAGGAGGATGGAATCCACCTTGTTCCACCGGAATGCCTTTACCTGGATTGAACTGACAACAGATCATGCAAGTACGCACTTTCTGTTTTGCTGCTGCTCGTAAATGTTTATTGAACCAAAGGTTTTGAATACTGTCTAACATGGCTTTTTCTCCTAAATGTGCAGGACTATGTGCTGTGGTAATAATAACTTGAACCATAGAGTCGGGGAGAAACCATGTGGCTTTTCCCTTCGTCCTCCATCCCTGTTCTGTCTGGATCCCTCCTAGTTCAGTCCATTTCTTGATTTCGTCTGGTGTAGCATGTGTCTGTATGTCAATTACATCTAAGGCGGGATCCCTGACTGTCATGCAATGAGTTGGCGTCGGGACTATTGTCTTTGTCAAGTCAGGTGTGTGAGTCTGTGCTGTAAGCTTGGCTGTTCGGTCTGCCAGGTCATTACCCTGGGAAATGGTGTCAGTAACTTTAATATGTGCTTTACACTTCATAATGGCTATTGCTGTAGGCAAATGTATTGCTTCTAACAGAGCTTGAATGAGAGGACCGTGCTGGATCTTGGCACCGTGTGAAGTTAAAAAACCTCGTTCTTGCCAGAGGACTCCGAAGTCGTGTACAACTCCGAATGCATAACGGGAATCTGTGTATATGTTAACTTTCTTGTTCTTGGCTATAATACAGGCTTGGGTCAGAGCAATGAGCTCTGCTGCTTGGGCTGACAGGGTGTCAATACGATGTGTTTCTATGACATCAGTTTCTGTTGTTACTGCATATGCAGCCACTAACTCTCCTGTACTTGTTCTCATACATGAACCATCCACATAAAGTGTCAGGTCTGGATCTGGTAATGCGGTGTCTGTCAAGTCTTGTCTGGGTTTCGTCGTAATGGTAACAACTTCAACACAATCATGTGCCAAAGGGTCTGTCATATTTAATGGCAAAAGTGTAGCTGGATTCAATGTGTTACAGCGTCTGATTTCTATGTGTGGCTAAAACAATGTCAATTCATATCCTGTCAGTCGTGCTATAGTCAAATGTTGAGTTTGTGTTCGGTTTAAAAGAACTTCCACGGAATGTGGAACTTGTACTGCCAATTGGTGTCCTAACACTATAGAATCACTTTGTCTGATTGCTAGAGCTGTTGCTGCTACTGATTTCAAGCACGCAGGCAAAGCCTGGGCTACTGGATCTAATGTACTAGAAAAATAGGCACACGGTTTGTGTGAACCTGCTTGGTCTTGAGTGAGGACCGACAATGCAGTACCTTCACGTTCTGTGACAAAAAGTGTAAAAGGTTTGCTGTAACATGGTGTCGCTAAAACAGGTGCTTGACATAAGGCTTTCTTCAAGTCGTCAAAAGCTTGTGTATGTTCCTGAGTCCAAGGGAGGACAGTCGATGACGCTGCCTCCTGTGTTGTCAACTGTATAAGTAGCTTGGCTAGAAATGCATACTGAGGGATCCATTGTCTGCAGTAAGAAGTGAGGCCTATAAAGGCCCGTACCTCCTTTTGTGTACTGGGCTGTGACATATTTACAATTAACTGGATACGGTCGGGTGTTAGCTGTCTCCCCCATTTGGACAGCAAGTGCCCAAGGTATACCACTTGCTGAACACAGAATTGTAACTTCGAAGGGGACACCTTGTGTCCCTTATCAGCCAGGAAATGTAAGACTGTCAGTGATGCATGTTCACATTCGTGTTCACTTCGAGCGGTGATCAACAGATCATCGACGTACTGGAGTAGGTCAGTGTTGTCAGGCATGTGGATACTGTCAAGTTGTCTTTTCAATGCTTGGCTATAGATGCTAGGACTCTCTGTAATTAATCTAGCAAAAATAAATTTTCAATTCAAAAGCACAACTTTTTTTTTTCTAAATCTTGGGAATAGTATGACCATATGTTCTATAAATGTATTTTCTAAATGTATCTGAATAAAATCCAAATCATTTTTGCATGGACAGAAGGGCTGGGTGGGGCCTTTGCTACTCCATACTCCTTTTAGAAACAGCCCCTCCCTCTAGAAAGATGTTCGTGCTTCAGAGTTTTGAATCAATTCCAAACATAATCAAGTAGAAGCCGAGCTTCATTGCGATCTAAATTGAATAACTGCCAAATGCTGATCTCATGGCAGGAGCAACACTCCTGCCAATTATCCTGTTTACACTACTGAGGGAAAAACTATTCATTTGCAAGCGTGCCTTATCTGAAGTCAATTAAACCTTTTAGTACTGACTGTGAGGAAGAGCAACTTGACCCCTCCCTTACATAAACATTTCTTGCGCGGAACGAAATTGGATGTTGGCCAATGATGACACTGGTCGGTGATTCTGTCGCTGGGAGCTATGCTAACTTCAAGGTCGAAAAACACATTCTTTGTAACTCAAAACAAAATCTGTTCCCAGGCCAGACCACTATTTCTCAAACTAACTGAAGGAAATTTAAAACGTGATGTAAAGCATCCTAAATCAGTAATTAATAAGGACATATTTTTTTGGCTTTGTAATTCAGACACATGCTGGCATTTTAAAATAATTCTGTTACAATGTACTGTTACTTAAAAGTTCCACTTTCTAAAAAAAACACTTTTGTCTAACTAATGCAGCTAGAAGGCAAGACATTTGAAACATGGGCATTTATTTGGCATGCAGATTAACACACAAAAAGGGGACAATTTGATTCTGAAAAAACGAATTATCATGGACTGTTGAGTTTAATATTTCTCTGCACCTATCAATTGAAATTTCTCCACTAAATGTTTTATCTGAAACCTCCTGTGTGAGCATTACAGTCTAACTGACCTCTGAATCAGACATAATAAATCCTATTTTCAAATGCTGGTGGACATATATCAGGCAGCATGTTTAAAAAGGTTTGCATTATATAACAAAGAAGTCAAAATTTAGTGTGCAAGCCTTTCTATTCTACCTATTAAAAGGGCCTTGTTCATTAATTTTCAAACAGCCATTTTTACTAACTAAGTGAGTGCGATAACTGTCACACACTGGTATGCTGTATGTCAGAAACATTTACATTTTGAAAAAAAATTCAGCTTGCAGTAGGAAAATATCCATATATATCTTCTATAATATTATTTTCTATAAAAGCACACGGTTGCATTTCACTAATTAAAAGCACATTCTATAATGGGTCTGTTTTATAAATTCTTCTCTACCATTAACGCACTAATTCTAAGACACTGGTCCGTGTGCCATCCACAGCTGAAAACTCTTATCACAATCCGACTGGTTTATTTATAACATTCCGACCTCCGGAAGAACACATTAAATCATGTGTCCTAAGGCAAACCCACACAAATTCGTGGACGCATTTCAAATAGAAAGTTAAATGAACACTGCTTTCTGTTCTCCATGCAAGATGTGACCATGCTGTCAGTAAGCTTGACAAAGCACATAGGCAGAACTAGTAACCAATGAAAAAGTAAAATCAAACCATCATACATTTAAACAATCACTGACTTTTAGTGTCAGCTCACATACCCATGCATGTTTAAACAGCATGTAAAAATAAATACTGCCTTGACCTTGTCTAGTTCTCTCTGCTTGATGAATTGCTTTCTCTGTTCTCCTATGTGACTCTTTGCGCCATAACTCAATGGCATCTTTCTGTGAGGGTCTTGATTTCTTTTTCCATAGAGCTTCTTCTACTCTCATGATGCACTCAGCATCCCATGTCCCTGTAACAGGCAACCTATATTTCTCTTCTAACTCCTTGGTGTAGTCCACCCACAAGTCTGAGTACAGTATGGCATCTAAGCCATGCTTGTGGTACATAAAGTGCCCTGGAGTGTCCCTAGGTGGAACAGGCACTGCTTCTTCTAGAATCCCCTTTCTAGTTCCTATCTGTCGTAACTTACTGAACAGCGGCATTTTTGAACCTTGATACTTGATACTTACTCGAACTCGAACACCATAAATACAATATACACAGTAATGCAGATCAAACAATCACTCATACTACGACATTAAAACACATTTAAACATTTCGAACAGAAAACCACATATTAACTAGTAACATTTACTTGATGTACTGCTAAACAGCACAGATACACTGCTAAACAGTGCAGACCGGGTCTGTGTACCCAAACTCGTCTTGACCGGGGCAAACTAATGCACCCGTCTAGATGCGTCCCCAGCAACGGTACTCACCGGGAAGCACGGAATCGGAAGGCCTCGGAAAACTTGACACTGGACTGGACCCTGGACTGGACTCGACTCGCGACGTAGATACTTCGGAACTTCGGAACTGGTGGGCCTCAAGACACCTCGGACCTTGCACTCTCGGCTGGACTCGGGTTGGGATCCTCCGCACTCCTCACCGCCTCGTCTGGGTGTCGATCGCAGTCTCAGTCACCTCCGTTGGCCTGAGGGAGATACAGGAAATCCTGCGGATGCGCATGAGTGTCCGTCCGGCTGTGGCAGGGGACTAGGCCTGCAACGCACCGCCGGCGCGTAAGGTGGGGGAGGGTCCCATCTGGGGTGCCAATTTATGTGGTAAATAAAATTACCTGGTACTTAATTTCTATGCGGTAAAGTTCAATAAAATAGCTCAATCAAAATAAGAGACACAGAGTCCGTGGCATCTGGGGTTTAAGGGGTTTTATTCCATAAAATGGAATTGGTCCGGACCAGGTAGCATGATCCATCACCACGAGGGTTCAGGAAGGGAATCATGGACATGTACAATGATTTATTAACAGTACACAGTATATATAGTATCATTACAGTGGTGATGGGTTCAGAAGGCGTAACAGCTGAAAGAAACAAGATAAGAAACATGTGCGTAACAATATGTAATCAGAAGGCGTGCACAAGGGTGTACACGGAGGTGGGTGCCAGAAACGTCACATAGAAGAAAAAACATTTCAGCATTTCAGTCATAGAAGTGACGCAAGTGGGTGGATCCCTAGAAGAATCCTGCAGTGTCAGCAGAAATATATGGCAGAGATGCGTGCGCAGCAGCATGACGTGTGACTGACGTGGTACTGGAGGGTGAAGGGGACTTGACATTTAGCGCTAGGATTAGAGACAGAAGTCTGGTGGGTCAGATCGACTTGTTCCTAAATCATATCTGGTATTTTGTGTTTGGAGAACTGTATTATCTAGAAGGAAAGGTCTCTTGGGCAGAGGCTATTCTATACTGACTGCTAATGCGTGCATATGTGTCTACGTGTAATGCGAGGGGCCATGGGCCTACCATGTTAACAGGAGCTATTAAATATTTAGAAAGGCCGGGCCCTTTACTCTGCAGCTGGGGGGATGTTTACCTAAACTACTGGACAAGAATGTATTTTCGAGGAGCGGAGCAGATAACTTGAAGGCTGAATACAGTTTTGGCAGGCAGTCAGGCAGAGCCGGGCATCACTTGCCGCGCAGGGAGTAAGTCAAAGTTCAGGAATGCAGATGCTCTGAAAGCTGCAGCTTTCAGAGGCAGAAGTCAGGAAAAGGCTTGATGGCAGAAATCAGGGCCTTCGCCAGAGCCATGAAAACATGAAAGTGCACCATGTAAAGACGGTGGCACGGCATACTTAGGAACTGAATTATTGATCCATTCATGGCGGATCTGAAAGAGGACATGTTAACGTTGGACGCAAATGTATTTGCGTCTTCATAGCTAGTTGTGGAGGGAACATACATGTACTTGAAGCACATACATGGCCGTTGGGGTACGTAGTAGGGGACACAATTGAGCATAAAAATTCATATTACCTCAGGTGGGAGGAGCTGGTCCTCATGAAATAATTTGCCCACGCATTTAATGAAAGGGTTAAAAAATGGTTAAGATCTATAGATGACCTTTTTATTGTGTGGAATGGCTCGGAACAAAGTGCACAGGACTTTATCTCGGACATAAATGTTAACAATTTGAACCTCAATTTTACTTATTCCATCAGCTATGAAAGTATAACCTTTTTAGATGTTAAAGTGTACATTAATAACAATCACTTGGCAACAACACTGTTCAGAAAACAAACCGCAGGCAACGCAGTCTTGCATGCATCTAGTTCACACCCACTGCATCTAATACACAGCATCCCCTACGGGGAGATGCTTCGTATTAGGCGGATTTGCAGTGAAGAAAAGGATACACAGCAAAGTCAGATGGAGTGCAAGAATAGATTCCTCCAGAGAGGCTATAAGTCAATAACTATAGATGCAGCAATACACAAATCGAGGAGCAGAGCCACACAAGACCTATTAGATTACAGACCTAAACCACAGGGAGCCGCAATAACTACATCAGATGAGCCAACTAGACTCATTTTGGCTTATTCGAGACAAGAAGGGCAGATAAGGTCTATTATAAGATGGAACTGGCAAACAGTACTTGGAGATCCAGTTATAGGAGGATCACTTCCCAAAAAACCCACTATAACATTTAGGAGATCTGCGACAATGGGCAACTGTTTAGTCAAAAATAGCCCAGAAGACACAAAATCAGGCACCTGGCTCACAACTAGAAAGGGTTTTTACAAATGCTCCAGCTGCAAAGCCTGCCAATATGGAATTAACACCAAGTCCTACAAAACAACGTTTAGTGACCATACCAAACTGATTAACCAGTATTTATCGTGTAAAACTGAATTTGCGATATACGTTCTTGCCTGTAGTTGCAATTTGTATTACATTGGTAGTACAAAATTGATGGTACACAAAAGAATCTTGCAACATATGCGCGCCATTTTAAACAATGATCCAAGTGAAAAGATCCGATTTCTAGTCAATTTGAAGAAAGATAAATTGCTTTATTGGAGAGCGAGGTAGATAACGCCAGTTTAGCTTCACAGCTCACAAACCAACTTCTATAATCAAAAGTTAATATTCCATCCTAGCAAGGTAAATAACATTCTAATGATGACATGCAGAAGTGCCAACTCTACATATCTCCTTACTTAATTAAATTATTAAACAAAAATTTATACATTTTTACATATAAAAATAAACTTAAATGAATATGATAACATTTCTATTTTTATTACATTCCAAAAATATCAATTTTCAGAAACATGTACTGGAGCACGACATTCACATATGTTTCCAGTAATTAAATTTTTTACATTCCAAAAATATCAATTTTCAGAAACATGTACTGGAGCACGACATTTGCATATGTTTCCAGTACTCCAGGCTGATCCATCAGAAAGAATAACAACATTTCTTTTTTCAGACTTGTATCGGTGCAGAAAATTTGCAGTCACCCTTTGTAGTTACACCACCACGTTTTATGGTCACCCAGTCGCCAATTCTAAATTCACTTTCTTCCACACCCTTCTTTTCATTATAATACTTAGCAGACTCAGTTTGCATTTTAAATACTGTATCTTCGACCGCACTTCTGACAACCCACACACAATGTTTCACTTTCAACCAACCGTGAACCTCTTTGACACCAGGTTCACGTCCTTTCAAAGATATAAAAGGAGAAACTCCTGTTATCGAATGTGGTGTAATTCTATAGGACCACACCAATTTTTTCAATTCTTCACTCCATGATAATCCATTAGCTAGGGACAACTGGATATTATCCATAATTAGTCAGTTAATTCGTTCCACCAAACCATTGGCTTGTGGCCTAAACAAAGCAACTCTCTCATGAATAATCACAAATTTAGAAAGAAATTCCTGTATTTCTCTCGACACCATTATCTGACACCAATGTCATAGGTATCCCTTCATTCATAAACACTCTTTCCATAAAATCAAGAACCCTATGAGTATTTATAAATTCTGTGCTCAATGACCATCAAAAACCTACTGCGAGAACCAAGCTTAGCAATTGGCACTAGAAAATCAATTGGCACTCTTTCCCATGGACGTTCAGGAAAAGATGTGCACACCAGTGGAGGTTGCTTTATAACTTTTGTTTTATCCACTTGAGCACAAGCATAACATTCTCTTACTGCATCTTCAATCTCTCTATCCATTCCAGGCCACCAATTGGAATATATCTACAGCAACTTACTTCTGGATTTGCTGTGAGTACAATTTTATTGGATGGAAACACACGCTTGACAAGATTTAATTCAAAATTGTGTAATTTTGACTCTCTAATAAAGAAAGGAAGATTCATTTCCTTTAATATTCTTCTCAAGATTGTTTAAATCTAAGCCTGAAGGTTTTATTACAGAGGCTTAGACAAATTCTACCTGTTTTTATCGTCATTTCAGGACTGCATGTATTAAAATGTAGCTGAAGTGTTTGAAATTAACTACATGATATGTTACCTTATTGGTTTTAAAATTGTTATTTTTTTATAATGTTGTCTTTTATGATTCCAAAATCGAAACGAAGACTTATGAATTGAATTGCATGTATTAAACTGTAGCTGAACTAAAGTTGAGCTCGATATAACTGAGCAAACTGAGCATAATCTCAGCATAATTTTTGATTATATTTTTAAGAGCTGAATGTCTGAAAATCACCTGACTAAAATTTCATTTTTGCCTTTAAAAGATGTTTCCACAGTAAAGTGTTGAAGATTATTTGAAGGTAAACACTGTAACGAACGGCCATATTGGAAAACAAACTCTATTTCCTCCCGAAAACAGCCTGAATGTTTTTCTTGGCGGCCATATTGGAAAACATGCTCTAATTTCTCCAGAAAACAGCCGGAATATTTTTATCGGGGACCATATTGGAAAACAAGCTCTAATTTCTCCCGAAAACAGCCTGAATGTTTTTCTTGGTAGCCATTTTAAGAGATTGGGCAATGCTTCATTGAAAAGACTTGTTTACAAGATTGTTATTGAAAAACGATTGCAAAAGCAACAGAAATAAAGAGAGAAAAGGACAGTTTTCTACAGCATTAATTTTCTACAGTTTTGGGAAACATGTAGAAGTGCTATTTTTCTAAAAATTGGGAACATTTGGAGTTGAAAAGCATAATAAATGGACCAGTGATTTCAGAAGAACAAAGTTCATCAACTTTCTGGTTTGTTATTTTAAACTATTATTTTATCTTCTTATATTAACTTATTGTTTTGACTTGTTATTTTATTAACCGATATTTCCTTCTAGGAACGTTGTATTGGGTCTATATTCTCATTGTAAAATGTTTTGTTATCAATATGGGTGATCAATCTATGTCTGCTCCTCCAAGTTTTCTTCCTACACCTGTTGAACCAGCAATTCTTTGGAAAGATAAATTGCTTTATTGTAGATTAAGGTAGATACCTCCAGCACAGCTTCACAGCTCACAAACCAACTACTATAATCAAAAGCTAATATTCCATCCTAGCAACACAACTAACATTCTAATGATGACATGTAATTTCATTGATTTTTGGGCTTATAGAAGCTGCAGGTAAATGGCTCCGAACTATGTCTTTGATTGAGCGATTTATTTCTATATGTTATTTTTGGACAGTTTTGTATTGTCATTTCTATGATTGGATCTGTTTTTAAAATGTGCCAATTGCATCATATAAACTTGCTTATAGCATCTGCATCATTGGAGAAGGTGGTGATAAGTCTACATTCTTGGTCTAGTTTCTCCTCAAAAGTTTTTTCTTTAAGTAGACTATTATGCGAAACCTTCTCTGCTCTCTCTTGTGCATGTTTCAGCACACTATCGGAGTATACTCTAGTTCTAAATCTGTCTATTGTATCACATTCTACTTGTTCGTAGTCTTGTTTTCTAGTATAATTTCCTTTTAATCTTAATAGTTCTCCATAGGGAATGTTGCGTTTCATTGGGTTTGGATGGCTACTAGTCGCTTCTAAAACAGAGTTGCCCGCTATAGGTTTACAATATAATGTAGTACATATTTGCCCATCTGCAATAAATATTTTCATATCCCAAAAATGTACTTCTTTGGCATGGATTTTTCTTCTAAATTGGAGGTTAACATTATTTATATTAAGGGCTCTTATATAATTCTTAGCCTCTGTTCGTAACCCTTAACATAAAATGAATAAATCATCAATGTATCTATACCATGCATCCCTGTGATCCTTTCGATCCCCAATGGGTTGAAAATTGCGACCTACCTCATGAATATCAATGAGGTAGGTCTATTTGACGATCCACTGGAAATCGCGAATACACTTTAGTACATCACTGTTTCCGATTACCTAATAGCGTATTGCAAAAATTCGCTATTAGGTAATCACAAAAACAAAGGTATGTAGATCTGGCCCCTGGACTCTTTAGTGCAATCCTGATGATTTTAAGAGGAAACGGCAGGTCCGACACGTTTCTGCTTGACACTGGAGTCTTTTTCACAGAATGTGCCATTTTGAATTAGTTCACAATATGAAAAGTGACAAAGTGCAGCAAACGTAGAAATGATACTATAGAAAAAATACTTGGGGCCTTATTCATGGCATTTTTGCGTAGGGCAGCGCACCAAGGGTAGTTGCTGCACTGCCCTATGGCAAAGTGAAAGGGCAGGAATGCACCACTTTTAAGCATTCCTTTCCTTACTCCATGCGCTGGAGCCATTTCAGCAGCCTTTCACCAATGTAGGCACCCTTGCACCATGGTGCAAGCGTGCCTCCATTGCAGGCAGGGCTTGGTTTAGTGCAAGAAGAGGCACCTTCCTACACGAAAAAAAGTCAAAGAGGTATTTTCCTCTTTCTATGTGTGCTGCACACATGGAAAGAGGACAAAATGAGAAGAAATGAACTTATTTCTCCTTGTTACTCTTCACCTCCGGAGGCGTACGGATTTGGTGCTTCTCGGGTTTACTTGACTTTGTAAGTCTGGGGCAGCGTCAAATTACAGGGGCAACACTTATTGATCGCCTCCTGGGTGCAGAGAAAGGCACTGCAGCGATTTGCTCTGCGTCATCTTAGTCATGATTTATGAGGCCACTCAAAGCCATGCAGGTTTACTTTGCATGGCTTCAAAATTTTTATTAGAGATCAGTGTCATGCATGTACCACTCTAAGTGGTGCAAAAGTGATGCAGGTCTCTCATAAATAAAGCCCTTTGGGGCATATTATCAAGAGCGGCGATAATGGGCTTGATAATATGTTCTTGTGAATTCCCACAGCAGTCCAGGTTCTGGTGTTAACCTGGTCTTCTATGGGAATTCACAAGGGCATATTATCAAGCCCATTATCGCTGCTTTAGTGGCAATTTCCTACCGCTAAAGTGGCGATAATTTTATCGCTGTTCTTGATAATATGTCCCTTTGTGTCCTAGAAAGAGCCCTCTTCCATATCGGACTCGACTCTTTGTAATCCACTTGCTCTCCCACCCTCGCAGCTCCACCATCAAGTGAGACCTACCCCTGCACTCTCGAGTGTTGGTTTGAGGCCCTCCTCCACCTGCAGATTTCCCTGCGCCTCATCCAGTGGACCTCTGTCTCCTTCCTCTTGCTAAGGCCCTTCCGCTCCACATCAAACATACAACATCGCTCCCCATCTTCGCAATCAACCTCAAGACCTGGGTATTCGATGGACCACCTCTGTGATGGACTGGAACCTGCACCCCTCCACCCCCAGCGCCTTGAGACCTTTATGGGTGAGTAGTACTGTTGGCCACATCACTTGTTTCCCCATTATCCACATCAGAGGTCAATTCCGAGCTTCAATCCTTGGTGCTTTCTAGCATTGTTTCCTGAGGCCTATTCATCATTGATGCTCTTATTTATTCATATTTATTTGAAAAGGTTAGCATCCCATTGGTCTCATTGTCTGTTTTTATCTCGTAAAAATGTATGTTGTTTACATTGCTTTATTTCATTTTCATCATTCTGCAATTGCTTTGACATATTTTCGTTAAATATTTTGATAATTTCCTGTGCATTTGAGATGTCATCAGTGATGTCATGAGTGATGTCACTGACCATGTCATGAGTGATGTAATATGTGACGTCATCAGCAGTGCATTGTGGGCGCGCAAGTTATAGTTAGCTGAACTAACTATAATGGGGGAATTTCAATGGTTTTGTACGAGTGAAAGGTTCAGCTAACTATAACACCCCTTTTTTGAGTGAATTTCTAAGGTTTTTTGAATGCTAATTCCCAGCTATAACATACCTAAAACCTATGGTTTTTTCCAGTGAATTTCAAAGGTTTTTAAATGCTACTTTTTAACTATGCCTACAGAGATAGGACATGTGAAGAAAGAAGAAAAAACAACGCACAGAAAGAAAAATAAGAAATGCAGAAAGAAGCAACAGAAGTCAACAAAGAGGAAGAAAAGTGCAGGAAGAAAGAAAACGTGCAGAACGAACAAACAGAAGAGCAGAAAGAAGCCTTGTTGCTAAATCATCCTGTACCCTCAACTTTTTCAGACGGGTACTGGTGGTAACTGACTCTGACTAACCAGTCCTAGAGCCAGTGCTATGTTAAAAGATACTTAGGGGCAGATTTATGTCGAACTTGCGCCACGTTTACCCCGCCGTTGCGTCACGTAACGGCGCGGAAATGTGGCGCAACCTTGCGACCTATTTACAACTCGACGCATCTAGGCAGATGCGTCATGTTGTAAAGCCCTGCGCCACATGAAACCTGCATCAGGTTTCATGTGGGAGTTCTGTCGCAGGATGGGCGTTCCCTCGTAGGAAAGCCCCGTAAAACTGACGCAGGGAAATCTACAAGATTTCACTGAGTCAGTTTTACGACGCTGCTGGGTCAAATCCTTACGCCTGCTTGAAGCAGGCGTAAGGAGTGACGCACCACGTTATGTATGGGTGGCCTCTGTACATTGCAGGAGTTGCGTCGCACTTGCGACCCTACTCCAGCAATGCGCCGCCCGTACACCACAAGATGCGTCACGCATCTGCCCTTCCTTGCACCATGGTGCGCCGCATTGTAAATGCGGTGCATCTGTGGTGCCGCAAGGAGGGAATTGCGTGACGCATCCCTGCTGATTTGCAGAGATGCGCCAGAACTCATAAATCTGCCCCCCCGAATACAGTGAAAACACCTACATTCACTAGGGAACACTATGCGTTGGGGTCTCCCTGTGATTGGCATGACCTCCTCTGAAAGCCCCTAGTATGTAATAGGGCAAGGGGATTAAAACTACCTCTTAAAACACGCCACAGGGAGTGTTTGCACATGTCACATCAGGCCCTGTCCCCTCCCTTCCGCACTGTGTAAACGCGCCCTTTGGCCATTTTAAGTTGGGAGATTAATACCCCTTGAATCCTGAAGGTACCTAGTGTCCTACTAGCCCACTAGGTACAGTAAGCGCCAAATAGCTGTGTTGCAGAGAGGTGTAAAAAGGGGCAAGGCCTAGACCACCTCTTTGCAACACAGCGCAGTGGTGCTTGCTGGAAGCACCTGGAAGGCTAGTTGGACTCCCTGGAGCCCTCACGATTGAAGGGGAATTATTTCCCCAACTTAAAACGCTCCACAGTTCGTGTTTGCACACGTCAGCTCAGGCCCCGTCCCCTCCCTTTACCACTGTGTAAACACGTCCTGTGGCCATTTTTACTTGGGAGATTAAGTTCATTTGAATCCTGAGGGTCCATACTGTCCAACTAGCCCACTAGGTATCTCCAGTAAGCGCCACAGAGCTGCGTTGCAGAGAGGTGTAAAAAGTGTAATGGCCTGGATCACCTCTCTGCAACGCAGCGCAGTGGCACTTACTGCAAGACCCTGGTGGGCTAGTTAGCCCCCAAGGTCCCTCAGGATTGAAGGGGAATTATTTCCCCAACTTAAAACGCGCCATAGGGTGTGTTTGCACACGTCACCTCAGGCCCCGTCCCATCCCTTCGCCACTGTGTAAACATGCCCTGTGGCCGTTTTAAGTTGGGAGAATAAGTCCCCCTGAATCCTGAGGGTCCCTAGGGGCAAATTAGCCCCCTAGGTATGTCCAGTAAGCGCCATTGCAGAGAGGTGTAAAAAGGGGCACAGCCTGCACTACCTCTCTGCAACACAGCACAGTGGCGCTTACTGAAAGCACCTGGTGGGCTAATTGGCCCCCAGGGTCCCTCAGGATTGAAGGGGAATTCTTTCCCCAACTTAGAGCACCACAGGGCCCCTAGAGTCAAACTAGTCCACTGGGCACCTCCAGTAAGCATCACAGAACTGCGTTGCAGAGGTGTAAAAAGGAGCATGGCCTCTGAACACCTGTCTGCAAGCAGCTCCCTGGCGCATACTGGGCGCATACTGGAGATACCTCTTTAAATAGTTGGCCCTCAGGGACCCTCAGTATTGAAAGAGAATTAATTCCCCAACTTACAACTCGTCACAGGAAGGGGGCGTGTCCTGAGGTGACATGTCTGCAGACACGCCCTGTGGCGCGTTTTAAGTTGGAGAATTAATTCCTCCTCAATCCAGAGAGTCCCTGGGGGCCAACTAGCCCACCAAATACCTCCAGTATGTGCCAGAGAGCTGCGTTGCAGAGAGGTGTTCAGAGACCATGCCCCTTTTTACAACACTCTACAACGCAGCTCCATGGCACTTATTGGAGGTACCTGGTGGGCTAGTTGCCCCCCAGGGACCCACAGGATTGAAGAGGAATTAATTCCCCAACTTAAACCGGGCCGCAGGGTGTGTTTGCACACATGCCAACTCAGGTCCCACCCCCTCCCTTCACCACTGTGCAAACGCGCCCCGTGGAGCGTTTTAAGTTGGGGGATTAACTCCCCTTGAATCCTGTGGGTACCTAGTGTCCTACTAGCCCACTAGATACAGTAAGCGCCAAATAGCTGCGTTGCAGAGAGGTGTAAAAAGGGGCAAGGCCTAGACCACCTCTTTGCAACACAGCGCAGTGGTGCTTGCTGGAAGCACCTGGAAGGCTAGTTGGACTCCCTGGAGCACTCACGATTGAAGGGGATTTATTTCCCCAACTTAAAACGCTCCACAGTTCGTGTTTGCACACGTCAGCTCAGGCCCCGTCCCCTCCCTTTACCACTGTGTAAACACATCCTGTGTCCATTTTTACTTGGGAGATTAAGTTCATTTGAATCCTAAGGGTCCATAGTGTCCAACTAGCCCACTAGGTATCTCCAGTAAGCGCCACAGAGCTGCGTTGCAGAGAGGTGTAACAAGTGTAACGGCCTGGATCACCTCTCTGCAACGCAGCGCAGTGGCACTTACTGCAAGACCTTGGTGGGCTAGTTAGCCCCCAAGGTCTCTCAGGATTGAAGGGGAATTATTTCCCCAACTTAAAACGCGCCATAGGGTGTGTTTGCACACGTCACCTCAGGCCCCGTCCCATCCCTTCGCCACTGTGTAAACATGCCCTGTGGCCGTTTTAAGTTGGGAGAATAAGTCCCCTTGAATCCTGAGGGTCCCTAGGGGCAAATTAGCCCACTAGGTACGTCCAGTAAGCGCCATTGCAGAGAGGTGTAAAAAGGGGCACAGCCTGCACTACCTCTCTGCAGCACAGCACAGTGGTGCTTACTGAAAGCACCTGGTGGGCTAATTGGCCCCCAGGGTCCCTCAGGATTAAAGGGGAAGTCTTTCCCCAACTTAGAGCGCCACAGGGCCCTTAGGGTCAAACTAGCCCACTGGGCACCTCCAGTAAGCATCACAGAACTGCGTTGCAGAGGTGTAAAAAGGAGCATGGCCTCTGAACACCTGTCTGCAAGCAGCTCCCTGGCGCATACTGGGCGCATACTGGAGATACCTCTTTAAATAGTTGGCCCTCAGGGACCCTCAGTATTGAAAGAGAATTAATTCCCCAACTTACAACTCGTCACAGGAAGGGGGCTTGTCCTGAGGTGACATGTCTGCAGACACACCCTGTGGCGCGTTTTAAGTTGGAGAATTAATTCCTCCTCAATCCCGAGAGTCCCTGGGGGCCAACTAGCCCACCAAATACCTCCAGTATGTGCCAGAGAGCTGCGTTGCAGAGAGGTGTTCAGAGACCATGCCCCTTTTTACAACACTCTGAAACGCATCTCCATGGCACCTATTGGAGGTACCTGGTGGGCTAGTTGGCCCCCAGGGACCCTCAGGATTGAAGAAGAATTAATTCCCCAACTTAAACCGGGCCACAGGGTGTGTTTGCACACATGTCAACTCAGGTCCCACCCCCTCCCTTCACCACTGTGCAAACGCGTACCCCGTGGAGCGTTTTAAGTTGGGGGATTAACTCCCCTTGAATCTTGAGGGTCCCTGGGGTGCAACTAGCCCAACAGCTACCTCTACTAAGCACCACAGAGCTGTGTTGCAGAGAGGTGTAAAAAGGGGCGTGGCCTCAGAACACCTCTCTACAACGCAGCCCCCTGGCGCATACTGGAGGTACCTGGTGGGCTAGTTGGCCCCCAGGGGCCCCCAGTATTCAAGGGGAATTAGTTCCCCATCTGCAAACGTGCCAGTGGGTGCATTTGCAGAGTGCTGAAACAAGGGAGTGTGACCTCCGGCGCTATGCCATTATTTTATTTTTTTAAGAAGGGGGGGCTACCTTTTTCTCATTTTTTGGCCCTGGGGACCCCATTCCCCAGGACCTGCCCCCTAATTTTGTTTTTTATTAAAAAATTTGGAAGGGGGCCCGGGGTATTGCCTTTTTGAATTTATTTGAAATGTTTTGGAGGGGGGCTGAGTTGCCCCCCTCCTCTGGCCACCTATAGCCCCAGGGACCCCATCCCCCGGGGCCAGCCTTTCTATTTTTTGGGGGGGGGAGCGGGGTCACGTGGCCCCCCCTTCCGGGCCACTTGTAGCCCCAGGGACCCCATCCCCCGGGGCTGGCCCTCTCCGTTGGGGACCGTGGGGGGGTCCCTAATTGGCTATTAGCATACAGCTTGTCATCAGGAGGGTGCGCGGATCCTCCGCTGCCATAGATATTTATGTGATTTTGCTTTTGATTTTGTCAGCAACTACTGATCGGATTTACACCATTTAACAAAATGGCACGAGTCTGAACCAAGGACTACCTCTTTGCCAAATTTGGTGTAATTCCGTTCAGCAGTTCGGGCTGTAGCTGCGGCTAAAGGTTCCTATGGGAACTTGCATGGGGAAAACACGTTTTGGTACCCCCCTTGTTTCTCGGCCCCCTGTTGATAAATCGCCCGAGACTTTCAGGATAGTGGACCATAAGTTTTGAAAATTTCACGAAGATTCATCAACCGGCGCCAAAGTTATTGGCAATAGAATGTTGTGGATTTCCTATGGAAAATTGGTCCTAACTATAACTATCTACTGGCGACCGCCAGTAGGTAATATGTGTGTGTGTGTGTGTGAGAGATATATATATATATATATATATATATATATATATATATATATATATATATATATATATATCAAGAGCAAAGGGCGCAAGCGCTTCAGGAGGGCTCGACCGCAGCAACCCGAACCTCCGGTCTTTGTGTGGCTCCCATGCGATGTCTGGAAATTGCCTCTTGGTTAAAAGTAATTCCGACACGTTTCGGGGACAGAAAACGCCCCTTCTTCATGGGCTAGGTTGACAAACCACCAAGCTCACCTTGTATGAGCAAACACGTTTTATTTGCACATTGGGCGTCGTCCGCCCAGAGTGGGTGGAGTCACAACACCGGGACTTGTGGGATTTGAAGTCCGTGCAAGGTGAATAGTTATGATGCCCTTAAGTAGGGTGGTGTTTCTCAGCATGATTCTTGTCCATTAACTCCTTAAGTACGAAGGGAGGGAATCTTTAGACATCGCTGCATTTACATGGGGTTGTTACGCTGTTAGGCGAGCGTCCTGCCACTCGTCCCAGTCTTCAAAGATAGAGGTGCTTGTTCTGCCTCTGAAGTGGAGCCCCTCCCACGGTCATGGCGGACTGTCAAAATATCAAGAGCAAAGGGCGCAAGTCCTTCAGGAGGGCTCGACCGCAGCAACCCGACCCTCCGGTCTTTGTGTGGCTCCCATGCGATGTCTGGAAATTGCCTCTTGGTTAAAAGTAAGTCCGACGCATTTTGGGGCCAGAAAACGCCCCTTCTTCATGGACTAGGTTGACAAATCACCAAGCTCACCTTGTAATGAGCAAACACGTTTTATTTGCACATTGGGCGTCGTCCGCCCTGAGTGGGTGGAGTCACAACACCGGCACTTGTGGGATTTGAAGTCCGTGCAAGGTGAGTAGTTATGATGCCCTTAAGCAGGGTGGTGTTTCTCAGCATGATTCTTGTCCGTTAACTCCTTAAGTAGGAAGGGAGGGAATCTTTAGACATCGCTGCATTTACATGGGGTTGTTGTGCTGTTAGGCGAGCGTCTTGCCACTCGTCTCAGTCTTCAAAGATAGAGGTGCTTGTTCTGCCTCTGAAGTGGAGCCCCTCCCACGGTCATGGCGGACCGTCAAAATATCAAGAGCAAAGGGCGCAAGCGCTTCAGGAGGGCTCGACCGCAGCAACCCAACCCTCCGGTCTTTGTGTGGCTCCCATACGATGTCTGGAAATTGCCTCTTGGTTAAAAGTAAGTCCGACGCGTTTCGGGGCCAGAAAAAACCCTTCTTCGTGGACTAGGTTGACAAACCACCAAGCTCACCTTGACGGTCTGCCATGTCCTTTAGCTATTGCCCTCGTCCTTCATTTTTTTGCTTTCTCTGATCTTGAGCTACTTCTTTGACCTCTTCAATCTTAACTTTTTCCTTTGTTGATCTACTCTTCCCCCTTATCTCTCACCCTCCACTCTACGTATCTTTTTTCCTCACCTTAACCTTCTTTCCTCTTTTAATGCACATCCTCCTGTTCCCCTATTCTCCTTAGTTCTCATTATTAATCCATCCCTTCCTACTTTCCTTTCTTCTTTTCTCTCTTTGTCTTTCCTAACCATCGTCTTTCAATTCTTGCTGCATATCATGTCTGACATATTCATTTTAGCACAAACCTCCTCTGTCCCTGCCTACCTTTCTTCTTTCTTTTCCATGATGCCTGCCTTTCCACATTCTTTCTCTGCATCCATTTCTCCTCTCTTGGGGGCATATTATCAAGGACCGGTGTTAAAATTATCGCCGTTTAATCGGCAGGAAACTGCTAATAAAACGGCGATAATGGGCTTGATAATATGCCATTGTACATTTCCATAGAAGCCCATGTTCTGGTGTTAACATGGGCATCTATGGGAATTAACAAGGGCATATTATCAAGCCCATTATCGCCGTTTTATCAGCAGTTTCCTGCCTATATAACGGCGATAATTTTAACACCGGTCCTTGTTAATATGCCCCTGGGTTCCTTAACTTCCCCTACCTCCCCTTCTATTTTCTTTTACTTAGTCATTCCTCCTACCCCCTTGTCCCATTATATTTATCTTTCTCATCTACTGTTTCCACTCTACCTTAGCTTTCATACACTCTCCACTAAAAATCGCCCTTCTGTTCTCTCTTTCTTTTTTCCCCTTTCCTCAATTTTTTTACTCCTTCTTTGTTCATTTGCTCCCCTTATCTTTCCTTCCATGTGTTCCATCTCATCTTGCCTCTCATCACTTTCTCCCCTTTATTTCCTTCTCTTCCATTTCTATGTTAACTCTCTCCTTTTCTCTTTATATCCTCGCCTTTATTTTCCTTCTCCTCGCAACCCCGTTTACCTCTCTTTCTTCGCACTTCCTATCCGTGTACCTGCTTTTCCTCTTCTCATGTCTCTCTCGCTTCTCTCCTCACCTCCTTTCTCATCTCTTCATGATGAGGTTGTTATGACAGTTAGACAAAGAGAAATTCAGCTGGATATTTTTGGGTGAAAAACCCTCCGTGATGAATGACGAACACTATGGTTTAAACAACATCACAGCAAAGAAGCAGGTCTCCCGAGGCAAGGAGATGGTATTTCTGTCACTGGTGATGAAGTGAAAACTTTACCGTTTCATTCCTGTATTATTAAAGATCTCAGTGGCGCCTGGGAATAGCATGGCTGAGCGCAGAAGTTCAGGCTCGTGAATAGTAGTCAATGGAACAAATGTACCATTAGCCCGACTGCAGAATTCAGAAACTTGAGAACTGGGAAATTTAAGAGGGGTGGGGGGCAGACGTGTGCCCTGAACATTGAACTAGTAGACTGCAAAAAACATGCGATTGTGTGTAGATTTTAGTTGCTCTAGCGTTCGTATAGCATGCATTTCATCGGTCCACGTTTGATAAATTCTGATACAACTTTGAATTTATAAATGCATCTGATTTCAGCTAGTACTAGGTGCTCCACTTCTAGTGTTTTGTTTTTAACCCTGGGCAGTTGAGAGCTGTTGTCCTGCTTAATTTCAGTTGGACCAATTAAACGAACACGCTAGCAAGCAATTCTTGTAAAAAGAAAATCCTAAAAGGAAGGAAAGCAGCAGCTGGCCGCATAAATGCAAATCAGTCTTTGGCCCACCTCAAAAGGGGACGTCTATCTCGAACTGCACGGCCATGGTCAGATTGAATAAAAATGCGAGCAACCCCAGATGTGTTTCAGTGCTGTTGAGCCTCATAAGTGAAGTGCATCTCGAGTTGTCTGGAAAGGAAATACAGCGACCTAGGTCTGGGCATACCAACTTCACTGTGCACAACTCACTAAACTCAAATAAAATGGCTAAAAATATTTGAATAAACCTGAGCCAATGACTGTTATTTCAAACACATTTTATTTAATCATCTAGCACTCCCATTGCATTCCATTAAGGGACAAAACTGTATGCAACTCAGGGCTCGTCCATCCTTAATGTGACAGTCCAGCCCAAACTACAAGGCCATGTTCCTTTTGAATATGAACACAAGCGATCCAAATGTTGGAGAATAATTTTTTATGTAAGTTGGTTCAGGTCCCTCAGTCTACCTCAGCCTTTTTTGTGCACGCGAAGCTCAGCCTCAAGCTTGATATCTTTAAGTCCGCTCCTGTGCTGGATTAAGATCTGGGGCAGGGTGGAACTGAAGCTTAGCTGGTTGATCCTTGAGGACTATTTGGCCCTGGATCGGGTAGATGGGATTCCATGGATAGCTTATGTTAAGGCAGCCTTTTCTTCTATAGGTAGGTCTGGAACATTTTTGGACCCTACCTCTCTCTCCATCTGCGACCTGGGGAGCATTAAAAGGTTGTTTTTGGAACGCTCTCCAAGGCCGGACTGGCCGTAGCGGGCACCGGGCACCGGGCAATCCCCCGGTGCACCACACGGGTGGGGGCCGGTTTTGGGCCCCAGGGGGCCGTTTTTGCTACAGGGCCGCTTTTGCAGCATAGCTGAAAAATCGGCCCTGTACCAAAATCGGCCGAAAACCGGCCCTGGCCCCGGCGGCCTCTCCAACCCCCCAAGTGAGGAGCGGGGGCCGGCCGAGCACTTTGCCGGGGCCTGTTTTGGTTCCCAGTCCGGCCCTGACGCTCTCGCTCTGAGAGAGATGGCTTAGAGTTTCAGAAGCTATCATTTCGAGATCACATGCTCTTAAAAACTATGCAGGGAATGGAGCTGTATCTGGTCTTGGTTCGCTCACAGCATGACAGGTTCTTATTGGCAATTTTAGGTTCAATCAACTGCACCATTTTTTGGCAACTCCATGTAGGTGGGTACGGCAAGAAGTTAGGGCACCCTGAGGCTGCGACAATTTGTCTCCACAGGACATGCTGCATTTTTCAATGTTTTGCTCTTATTTCAGCTCTCTGAGAAAGCTCTTTTTAATTCCCTTGTTTAAATGTTTGAATTTGAAACAAGATGGGCCTACCCTGATGTATTTTCTGATGTTCCCCACTGAGTATGTGATTTTTACTGTTGCATACTTTTTAAGAGCTGTGTGTTTGTCTAGGAGAACGAGACCTGATGAATTGTCTCAATGTTCACAGTTGTATGAGTAATTATCCAGTTTGGTTTTACCATCTATGAATCTGATATTATTGTCTTTTGATCTGTATTCTTTTGGGTTGATTTTATTTACCAATTAAAAATGTATGTTGATTGAACATAGGTCAACACAAGAACGATCCCAAACCAATTTAGAGACGTTGGGTAAATTTGAATAAATGAAATTATATCTGAATGACAAAAATCTTATCAGTATAACCAGAGATATGAAATTTCAAAGTTTTAGGTAAAATATTGCTCCTAAAATGCCTAAAGCACCACTTGTAGTCTTCTGGTTGTACTAGACAGGGTGAAAGTCACAAGTTTAGGTCAACTGTGATGGAACATGGGCTCGATATAGGGACCATGTTGGTCCCATTGAAAAAGTTACCTTCTCACAGTCATCCGAAGAGTTCCATTCACAGCGGAGGAGGCCATGAAGATCAGGGAGAGTGTTGTGCATGGTTGTTGCTTTATTGTGAAGAGCATTTCTGGTGTTGAGGACAGCCGTCACTGTAGTGCGAGGATTCGGTTGGGTGTCGCAGACCGTCATTGTTGAAACTTCGCGTTGACGGGTACCATAGGCTATCATTGCTGCAGCATGAAATGCAAATCTTGAGTTGTCGGTCATCACTGGTGGTCACAGTAGTGCAAAGAGTTAGGTTCATTGGATCATCACATTGGTGGTCATCTCGAACAGCACAGTCTCGCCATGAATGGGCCCATTTGTGAAGAGCCCAGGATTTACCTTTCTTTCACAGGAGGCCCTATACTGATGCAAGCCATGGGTCCAGAACAGGGCAAGGCACCTCTTGGGGATCAGGAACTTGCTCCAGCAGAGGCCAGCAGGGTTCAGGCAGATCCAGTTGTAGGTCCAGGCAGGTTCATTGTAGCAGTTCAGCTGGACAGTTGTAAGGAAGTCTCTGGAGCGTCCAGCTTGTTGAGTCTCTGTAGCTCAGACAGGAGGTCATCTAACTGACCCATCGAGTCACCCAGATAGCTTGGGATGAAGGGAGCAGGTCCAGCCTTCCTTCTCAGAGAGCAGGGCAGGCTTCAAGCAGCCGAGTCACTCTCTGAGGGTCAAGGCAGTCCTCAAGCAGCAGGGCAGTCCTCTGGGCAGTAAAGCATGCCTCAAGCAGCAGAGCAGTATTATGGGAAACAATGCAGTCCTTCTTCTGTAATGTCCACAGGTTTACGAGTGTACTGATGAGTGGCTCTGGAGATCAAATATTTCTACATGGTGCCAGCCTTAGAAGTGAGTAAATTCCCTATACTATACCCACATCTGGTTTTGGAAAATGCTTCCCTTCACATGTCAAGGCTCCTAAAATTCTGGCTTGATATACAAACTAGTGTCAGGTTCCTATGTGTGTACTGGAGACAAGCCCTTTAAAATGTAAGTGGGGCTGGATACAGCTTCACCCCCAACCATCCTGGCATGATGGCCCATTCTGCCCACACCTAATCCTCTTTGGTGTCACTGTCTGAATGGAATACACAGCCCCCAACAGCAGAGCCATTCACAGTCATGTGACACAGGATACTAGCAGAAGGCACAAGTGGTTAGGATAATAAAATGCCATGTTTCTAAAAGTGGCATTTTGAGAAATGTGACAAAAATCTGACTTTACCATTAAAGAAGATATTAAATTGCAAATCATCAACATATCTCTATCTGCCTCCAATCCAATATTAGCACATATTAGTCAATGGGAGAGATGGGTCTTCCAACAGTGAAAAACAACTTTAGGAGTTTTTCTATGCCAAGACATGTAAATCTTAATTACACTTGCCCTACTTCTGGAATACAATGCACTCTGCTCTATGAGCCTTTAAGGTCTACCTTAGGGGTGACTTATGTGTATTAAAAAGGAAGGTTTAGGCTTTGCAAAATATGTATTTTGCCAGGTGGAAATGACAATTTCAAACTGTACTACAGGCTGCAGTGGCAGGCCTAAGATTTTTTTCTAAACTACTTTACTTAGTGCCATAATGAGTGCTACAGGCCCACTAGCAGCATTTAATTTACAAGCCATGGGTACTTGTAACACTATTTACTATGGACTAACAAGTAAATTAAATGTGCCATTTTGGTGACGATCAATTGTACCATGTTTTATGGAGAGAGCACAAGCACTTTACCACTGGTTGTCAGGGAAAAAATCCCAACAATCATCATGCCAACAAAAACTGGTTCAGTCCCAGAAGGCAAAAATCTGGGGGAGACCCTGCAATAAGGGCCGGATCCAAAACCCACCACTTAGAGAAACTAAAGCACATACATGGTGGATTTGAATACTTGAATCAATTTAAAACACTAGTGATTACTTTCAATATATTCCATTGTTTCAGCTTGTCTCTGGCATTTCAGTTAGGGATCAACCAAATGATAAATGGTCCCATCTGTTAAAAGAGATCATTCGGCCCCAAGCACTATGACATATCTTCTCTGAAAAGATCACAACAACCCAAACATGTGACAACCTAGCTAGATTTCATATGTAGTGCACAGCTTGAGTCCTATAAGGCAGCAAGCAATAGCTTGCTTAATCTCCACAACGGCCCCCACAACGCTAAGGATGCCTGGCATCCACCTTGGGGGTGCCCAGGAGTGGACGCCTCACAGGGAAAGCCAGGATGGGTTCCACAGCGGTATTCGTACAAGCGCCTTGAGACCCTTGCGGGTGAGTAGTGCGCTATACAAGTATCAACTATTTTAAAGAATCTTGCTATCGCCCTTTTAAATATACCAGTTGAATCTTCCCACCTCTTGCTTTCTGTGACCTTATGAAAATGGGCTATGGATATGAATCACTGTCCTTCATTTCTAGTAGAATCAAGATTCAAATCAGTGAATCGTCATCTTCATCTGCTTCTTTCTCATTATCGCTCCCAATAGGCAGATTAGCTGTGGAGTGAAATGTGTCAAAGTATAATGTAATCGCAGTTGATTTGTTGACAGGGTTGTTAGGTTGTGTTTGCTGGGCAGGTAGTCACTCTATAATCCTTGTCCGATTCTGCATCTAGTTAGAGCAGAACTCTTTTTCATCGGTGACATATGTTCTGTCATTTAATGTTATGTTATTTTATGGTATATTATGTTATGTTATGTAGATTTGTAGAGCACACCATCAACAGGGAGGGTGTCCTGGCAATGACGTTTTTACTGAATCTAAAAAGCCATACTTGTGGGTGGAGACAGGTCATCTATCTCCATGGATGCATTTATGCATTTATTATTGACTGGAAACCCTGGGCTTTGTTCATTATGCCATTTGGTCATGTGGCATTCTTTTACAAGCACAAATGGCAGAATTTACAACTGCTAGTCAATCAGAAATGTGACCTAGTAGCTGTTCATCCCTTTACTCCTGCACAATGACAGAGTAATATTGTGCAAAACTGATTCCCACACAGTGGGTGAGAAGTGGGACTTTCATGATAAGGCACAACTGAAAGCTTGTAAATGCCGACAAACATGCCTGTTCGTGCCACTCAAAATGTCCCTCTGACCCTTTTGTACCCAAGAATTGGGTGGAGGCTTGGTTCTGCCAAATGCTGGACTGGATTCACACTTCATAGGGGCTTACAAGAAGGGTGTTCTGAATGGGGCACATTTTTCGTCAATCGAGAGAAAACGAAAGAAGGAAAAATCTGCTATTGTACAAAATCACCGGTATATGATGGAGCGTAATTTTACTATGCATACATTTCCATAGTGATCAAAAAGCAGCACTCATATCAAAAAACAATGCACAAACTTTTCACAACTGGCACAGCCTCCTGAGTTTCCCGTAGAAAGTTCGAAGAATAGCTAAAAAAAACATAAAACACCGTCCACGGAAAGCATACGCTCAACACATACAATGACAGTTTTTTGTAAATAAGGCCCGGCTACTCCAGCTTTATATATGCTTCTGAACTTGTTTACCTCCTACAAAAACTGCAGGTTTATCTGTATTGGACCACCAGTGATGCTGCAAGGGAGGTGAGCAGATATGTTATTTCTGAAAAACCTTGAAGTGACTTGATGTGGCACTCAAAACATGGCTGAAAAAACTATCAATATTGCTGGATATTTTCTTTTTCTACCTATTACTTGAAACTATGTTGCCTTTACCCTTAAAAATTGATCTTGTTAAGATGTTTTAGAATAGGGGTTCTCTAGTTGACAGTGGTTTGCATCCTGTCCAAGTAGGGACCCTTCCTACTAGTCATGGTAAGAGAGTTACAAACCCAAGATAACCCTGCTGGCAGGCCATGTGAAAAGCATTTGAACTTAAGCATACAGCAACACAGTAAAAGCAATACAAATGAACACCACACCAGGTTTAGAAAAATAACCAACAGTTATCTTAACCAAACTACACTAAAACTACAAATATCCAACATACACAGATCACAATATCACTTTAGAAAGGTTTAAAACAGTTCAATCCATATAAAACTATGGATGTATCACTTTTTGTGCAAAGTACCCGAGAAGCGTCAAAATCACAAGACAATAACAGAGGCAAGGGAGCTGAGGTGCCGAAAAGCAAAGCGATGCATCAGTTCCTTAAATGTAGGGAAGGTGATACATTGGTTCCTTGCTCTAGGGGAGGTGACGTGTTAGTTACTTACTGAAAGAGGAGGTGATGGGTCGTTTCTTTCTGCTAGGGGTGGTGATGCATCGATTCCCCGGATACACAGCCTCAGTTCCTTACTGAAGCACAGCATCGATGTAGACTTTGAGCACAGGTGTGATATGTGGAAAATCCAGAAGCGCTGGAGTCGATGTGGCAGCGTAACAGGGGCTGCAACAATTTTCCAGCCGCAACCAGGTGATGTGTTGATTCCTTCAGCCACACAGCAGGGCCGAGCCTAAACTCCAAATCTTCAGATCTTCCCAAATGAAAGTTACACTTGTAAGATGTTACAAGGCAGTTCCAATGATAACCTGTGGCAGAGCTGTCCTTGCAATAGTAAAAAATGAAACTAGGAATATTTCACTTTCAGGGCATGTAAAACAATCCCAGACTTGAGCTACCTTTCATATACACTACACCCTCCCCATGGGGCTACATAGGGCCTTCCTTAGATGTGGCTTACATGTAATAAAAGGGAAGGTTTGGGTGCCAGGTCAACATGGCAGTTTAAAACTGCACTTGCAGACACACCAGTGGCAGGCCGAAGACATGCTTGTAAGGCTACTTATTCAGGTGGCACAATCAGTGCTGGAGGCTCATGAGAAGGCACCTCTAAACGTCCAAATTCTTTTTTAGAGAAAGGCGAGGGCAGGGGCCGCGTAAGGTTCAAACCCCAACCGCAAGCATGGGACATGAGAACCCGCAGCAAGAACTATTACAAATCGTAAAAGATTTTTCCATCATTAATCTTTCCTCTAAAAAACTTACCATTCATGAACAATCGGTCCTTGAACTTGGAATTAAATTTGTCCCCAGCACCAAAACAGATATAGTCAACTTAAAAATAGAGGCCCAAGATCTATTCAGAAAAATCAGACTTAAAGCATTCTTCCACAATAAGGAAAATAATAAGATACCTGAGCCTTCCAATCTATCAAATAAATCAACTTTCACTCCAACATCACAAATGGTTCCTAAACAAATTCTGGCGTTCGAGCAGGCCGTTCTTTCCTCTCTCACCCAGTTAGGTAGACAGAAAAACTTCTCCAAAAGAAACATTACAAAAGACCAACAGAACGCACTAAAACAACTAAGCAAAGATACATCAATAGTGGTGAAGCCGGCCGACAAAGGGGGTGCCCTGGTGGTATGGCAGAAAGAGAAATATGTAGAGGAAGCTAATAGCCAAATTGGTAATACTGAATGGTATAGGAAGCTAACAGAAGATCCCACCAATAAGATACAAAATGAGATACAAATCAAATTAAAGGAAGGACTAGATGAGGGCATACTAGGCCCAAAGGAATTTGATTACTTAAACAAGAAAAATCCACGAATTCCAGTAATCTATTTCCTACCAAAGGTTCACAAAAACCTACAGAACCCACCCGGAAGACCAATAGTCTCCGGGTGTGGGTCTATTCTAGAGCCAATTGCCAAGTACGTGGACATATTCTTAAAACCATTCATGAGTGAAGTCAAGTCGTACATCAAAGATACGGCGGACTTCATCAATAAAATTGAAAACCTACCATTTAATGACAACAAAGAACTGATGGTGGCATTTGACGTTAATTGGTTATACACCCAAATCCCCCAAGAAGAGGGATTAGAAGCCATCGAGTTTTTCCTAGACACAAGGCCCAAACCCCAAAGAGTCCCGACCAAATTCATAATCGAGTTGGCCAGCCTAGCACTCAAACGGAATTTTTTTAGATTCATGGACACCTTCTACATGCAGGTGAAGGGGACCGCCATGGGGGGTCCTTATGCCCCTGAGATGGCGGTCCTCTTCATGGCCCTGTATGAGGAACGATTCATTTATCAAAACAATCCGTATAGCGAACACATCGTAAGATGGTATCGCTATATTGATGACGTCTGGTTCCAGTGGAAAGGTACAAAGACACAATTGACTGAATTCCACCGGTTGTTAAACAATAAAGTTCAGTATGACTTACAGTGATTCACGACTAACATTTCTTGATGTCGCGGTCTTCCATCAGAATAATGAATTGATAACCACCTTACACCGAAAACACACAGACAAAAACACCATTCTCCACTACCGGAGTTTCCACCCACAAAGCCTCAAGGAAAATTTACCCTACAGTCAGCTGTTGCGAATTAGACGCAACTGCTCTAGAAAAGAGGATTACTTGATACATGCTGAGACGTTGTGCGAACAACTAAAAGATCTTACACCTCGAGAAGATTTGCTAACTAAGAAAGACAAGAAACCACTGGAACTACTGGTGTGCGTCTCAACTTATGGGCCACTCACCAATAAATTCAAATCTGTAGTCTTAAAAAATTGGCATCTGTTATCTAATCTCGAAATTCCTTTCGCTAAACCCATGTTCGCCCTGAAAAAGAATAAGAGCATGGGTCAACAAATAATTCGAGCAGACTTGGGTACCTCCAAAGTCAAAAGTGATTTACGCACCATATGGAACTTAGATCCGGTGAAAGGCCACCACAAATGTGGTACCTGCATATCGTGCGCTAGCACTATTGAAGGCACAACGTTTGAACACAACACCATCAAGTGGACCCACAATGAATTCACAAATTGTAAAAGCAAGAACATTGTTTATGTAATAGTTTGTCCTTGTGACAAACTTTACATTGGGAAAACTAATCAGCAAGTTACTCAAAGATTGGCCCAACACCGTTCAAGAATCAAAAAAAAAGTGCTGACCGCACCTATGGTACAGCATTTTATTGATCTAGAGCATACCGAGAAAGATCTAAAATGGTCTGTACTGTCAGGGATAAAGGCTCCCCCACATGGGGGTCTGTTAAGAAGCGAAGCGTATCTGATCGCAAATATATGACTGCGTGAGTGTAGGCTTGAACGAATATGGAGAGTGCTAAAATTGTTTAAATGGGTCTGATGTAACATGACCACTGAGAAAAAATGCCCCCAAGAACTTAAAATGCAAATTGCAAATAACTTGCACTTTTGGAATGAATTCGGGACTACATGTCCCATAACCACCTGCGCGTATGTCACAGCATAAACTTAGTCACGTGATTACCAACAAACACTCATTCGAGCAGAGACCTGACTAGACGTAAGCAGCGACACAGAAACATTGCAGGTGAACTAGATATCTATCAGAGAATATCGAGAGCCGCGCGTGACAAACAATTATTCTAAAACACGCATTATCCTTTACACTTCGCAGCGCACGCGGGAACCGACATACAAACAAAAGAGGCGGTGACCCACTTAAAAAGATGACGTCCATTTAACACACAGAAAGCCCGTTGTAAGTAAAAGAGAATCTCAAATATGTTTTGAGGAAAACACTTGGAGCGCTTAACTGAAACTGCTGTGTTTGAACGTTACAGCACCCGGTGATCGTGGGGGGAACAACACACAAACAATAGAGGCGGCGCCCCCTCCTAAACGATGGCGTCCTGTTAAACACACCAAAGCCCGAAGTAAGTAAAGGTGATTTATAAAAAGTTGCAGACGATAACATTCAGAGCCTTTTAACTGAAACCACTCTGTTTGAATGTTACAGCACCCGGTGAACTTCTCGACACTAAACCTGCACTAAATTTAGTCTAAAGGACAAGCGGTGGCAGAAACGACAGTCATTTAAAATGTAAGTTATACTGAATATCCGGGGCAATTAAAACAACTAGTGACACAGTGTCCCCAATGAAAAAGAGATACATCCATTGTGTTTCACTTTGCAGATCAAAACAAAAACGCCAGTCAAGAGTCTCAAACAAACACAGTAGACTCGGATATACAGCACAAGAAGGTAACAAATAAATGCCAAACAACCCTCTTGCAAGTGACATTATATGTGAAGGTCCCATATTAAAGTATGTCCTCCCCTTACTTCAATACAGGTACCCAACTAATAAGCCCTGAAGAAAAGTCTGATAAATGAATCACGGACTTGGAAACGCGTCGGCTTTGGGACATTCGCAAAAACGAATGCTTTTTCCGCAAAAGGCTTGTCGAACATTTCCATGAGTGTAATGGCATAAAAAAACGTACATTAGGTTTAAAGCCTTTGCGTGACCAGGTTTATACCAAATACGAAATTTCTATCCACAAACCTGGCATAATCATTTAGTAGGGTACAACTTTGAAGTCATAAAAACTTGTTTGTGATAAATGTATTGTATAATAGTGAAACGTACTCATTTATAATTTTTTGTGGTATTGTAAAAAGTGTTATAGTTTATGTAAATATATGTTCTGTGCACGGCAACGAACAAACCTCAGACGTTGTTAGAAATGTCCTCAAAAAAAAGTGTTGAAATTTGTAACTATTTGAAAAAATCAAGTAAAAACATCCAAGGATTAATTACCTTAGGGTGTGATTCTGCGTAAAATAAAGTACAGGCAGAACAAAACAGTGACCGGGTCCTTCTTGTTTTATAGCAGGATGCTCATGAGTAGCATTTGTTTTACAGGGCCTGTGCACACACAGTGCACTTTACTAGGGACTTACCTTTAAATTAAATATGCCAATCATGGATAAACAATTACCAATACCATTTACACCAGACAGAATATGCACTTTCACACAGATTGGCAGTGGTAAACTGCCCAGAGCCCGAGAGCCCACAAATACAAACAGGTCAGAAAAAATAGGAGAAGAAGGCAAAAGGTTTGGGGATAACCTTATAAAAAGGGCCAGGTCCATCAATGTTTATGTATCATGAGGGTGCCTTAAGCCTGTTAACCATTATGGTTGTGAAAGGAAAGAGGATACTGCTGAGAGAGGTTAGAATGAGATTGTATTACAGCTGTAAATTTAAATGAGGATGCAGTGTTGAGATGATGTAAAGATTTACGTTTTTGTCATTGTTCTGCACTTCTTCACCATTGCCTACTTTGATTTAGCTTAAAGCAGATTGAGTTGGCTAAAAATCCAGATTTATAACACGTGGTGTACCATTATCTTCTGGATAACCACTATCTCGTTAACATGCAAATGTCACATTTGCACTGCCTAATAAACTTGTACTGCGTGGCAGGCGCATGTTTGATGTCTGCCTCTTGTGTTCATTGTCTATACTATATTGGATTGCAACATTTATAAAGTACTTACTAACTCTCTGTGGGGCGCTGTAGTGATTGCCTACATAGATGTAAATGTACATGTATTTATATAGCGCAAATCACCGACCCGGTATCTAAGCGCTTGCTTAGGGAACCCGTCCTGGTATTCCCCTGTGAGATAACCCCGGCAGGGTATCCACAAGGTGAAAGCCAGGCATCCCACCGCGAGGGGCCGTTGTGGAGATTAAGCAAGCTATTGCCCAGAGTCACAGAGTGTGAACCCATGAATCGAGTAGGCACCGGAGCGAGAATTGTCGAGTCCGTGGACATTTTAGGACTCAAGACCCCGCCGAGCCGGGAATTGAACCATGGTCCCGGGCTGACCTCTGCTTCCAGGTCTGCCTCCTCTAACCAGTGAGCCACACTTCTCCACTTCTCCACATAGGTATCCTGCAATACCTTGTAGGGTTTGTGTTTGAAAGTATGTTGTCTTTGTTTTGATCCTATGTGCGGAGTGTTTTCATGTAATGCGTTAGGAGCATAGAGGTGCGGGTGGCATGTTTTGGGATGCAGCGCTTAGCAGTGTGATGGATTAAGCAGTGTGAGAGAGGGGTAAGCAGTTTATGCTTTAAGTAAGGTGTCAGCTTTGTACAGCTCTGCAAGTCCTTTTATGGCAATTCTTATGATCATAGTTAATTTATCTGGTGACTGCATTGGGATATCCTTTTCTAGAATTTTTTTTCATGCTTATGGCCCTGAGTAGGCAGAGTTTGGAGGTATATCTGGTTGAAAGATTTTCTGGGATGAACGTATCCTCTCTCATCTGATTGTCATTGTCAGTTGTCTAGAAGCAGTCATAGTATGTAGCTTTTTTTGACCTGCAGTGGTGGACTAAATTGAAGCCCTCAGTTGGCCAGTGGCTTGTCTTAGATCTCTTCAGTCATGTCATGCCTGTTCAGCTGGTGATGGGATATTGCTGTGGATTGTTTCAGTACTGCGAGATGGACATGACTCACAGCAGTTTTATTTTATGTGATTTGTGTGAGTGTCAAGCTGTATTAGGAAATTATTATGCAGTCTGTATGAACTTCACATGGCTGTCCAGCTACTGAGTATTATTATATTAGTGGGGGCCAATAGAGGTATATATTACATTGGATTTTAATAGCTTTTATATAGTGCTTACTACCCCTGATGAGGCATTAAAGTGCTCTAAGCCGGGCAGCAGCTGCTCCGGAATCAAAGATTAATGTGTCTTTTCGGTGGCTATTGTTGGTTATAGGAATTAGTCTTGTTCTCTAAATGAAAATCATTCCCTGCATTTGCTCAAGTTTCTAAGTGGTAGATTAGATGAGTTAGGTATGATCTTTGGTGGAAGTCAGAATATGAATTCATGCAAATGTTTGATGATATTAATAGTTAAGCTATAGAGGATTATGTATTGGTAAGTGTGACGGGGTGCTGGGTGAACCCCGTAATGATCTGGACTGGTGGTCCGCCGCTCCCCTCTCACCTTGCACATTGTCCCCACAGCTGCCCGAGACCGAGTGGAGCGAGAAGCAAGACGAATACTGGACCCCTCCTGAAATGGGAATCGGCTCCTTTAATTGGAACGAGCCGGGTACGTCAGCCACGCCCCTTCTCTACGGAGCAACGTCAAATAGCGGAAGTACTGTTTCCTCGGCGGACGGCGTTTCCCTCGAGGAGGACTGTTTGCGGACCGGGAGGATCAACGCGAGTGAGACCAGGAAGGAGGACGAGCTGCAGACGAGCCCTGCTGTGTTCGAGAAGCCAGGAGGCCAACGTTCCGGTGCTTCGCCCTGCCACGGTCCCGAGGGAGGAACGTGGCTTGACAAGGTACGGGGCCGGGTAGCAGGGTGGGTTGGACGTCGTAGCGTCCCTACCGAATAGTACCGCCTCGGAGTGTACCTTGTATCCCTTGTACCCTTCCCTTCACGAGCACTGAAAGCACTGCGCCTCGTTAGAGGGTTCACTTGCACCGGGTTTCCTTCACCCCCCTCCCTTAAGAAGTTGTACGTATTGGACGTCCCAGTAACCTTAGTCTTCTTGTCTGTCTTTTCGCTTTTGGGTGTCGGCGGACCTCTCGAACAACGCCGTGTGGCTACCAGGAGAAGAACCGGCCCGAGGCCCTCCTACTATTGGTCCTTAGGAGTCACCGACGGATGTGTCCCAAACCCTACTGTTATTTTGTTGAACTCTTTGCAAGACTGATTTTCCCTATCGGAGTGATAATCCTGTTATGCAGAAAAAGACTTATATTCCAATAAAACCTTCTTTAAAGTCCCTACTAAAGGCCCCTACGTTTGTCTTTACTCCTAACCCCGAGATAATTGAAGGTCTGGAACAACAACCTGAACCCCCCCTGGGACAACTGGTGTCAGAAGTGGGATCAGAAACATCTACCATCTGCCAAAAAGAGATGGAAGCCCTCATAGACCATATCATTAAAGGCCAAGAGAAGCTCGAGTGGGCAGTACAGCAACAGATACAATGTGCTCAAGCTGATAGGGATTTAATTAAGTCCACCGTATCGGCCCAACTCGAAGGCCTAAAAACAATGCCGCCTCCCACGCAAATCGTATCAGGAGAAGTGCGTCAGATTACCCCTCATCAT
This sequence comes from Lissotriton vulgaris, assembly GCF_964263255.1. Classification (NCBI taxonomy): domain Eukaryota; kingdom Metazoa; phylum Chordata; class Amphibia; order Caudata; family Salamandridae; genus Lissotriton; species Lissotriton vulgaris. The sequence goes on from NC_141687.1 coordinate 918,527,006, forward strand.
AGCGGGGTAGCGCTACAAAAATACATTCCAGGAGAAGATCCCGATGCTTTTCTACTCAATTTCGAGAGGGTGGCCCGGGCTATGGGATGGCCGGAAGAGAAGTGGCCGTTCTTTCTTGCTCCTCTTCTCACTGGCGAGGCTCAATCCGCTTATCAGGCCGCAAACCCCTTGGGGAGTACAACCTACTCGACCATTAAAGAAGTCATTCTTGACCATTTGGGTCTAGACCAGGAGGCCTACCGAGTAAAATTTCGCAAAGAGAGAGGAGCACCGGGAGAGAATCCAAAGACCCTTTTCTTTAGACTACGAATGGCCGCCAACAAGTGGCTTAGACCGGAAACGTGCACGAAGGAAGAAATCCTAAACAAGATATACCTGGAACAGTTCATGGAGGCTCTGCCTTATGCCACCCAAAGATGGCTACGTCAACATGCTGATCTGGATGTAAACCGAGCAATTGAAATGGCCTCACACTTTTCCAGAGCCCAACCACGGACTGTAGTTTGGGATACTGACAAAACTGAAAAATCTCAAAAACCAGTGGCACCGTCAAAACCTGACAAGAAACCCCAAGTAAAGACAGAAGCATTTCGGTCCCGTCCTGCCGGCATGATCTCCCCCTTGAACAGAGGGCCCCAGTGTTTCGAATGTGGAGAGTGGGGCCACATTGCCAGAATGTGCCCGCGAAAAAAACCTACCGAAGAACCCATGGAAGTGGGCTATCTACCTAGGACTGTGATGTATTCAGCGGAGCTTGGTAGTGCCTTTTATGTGAGTATGAAGGTGAATGGTCTCATAGTGAAAGCTCTGTTAGACTCCGGATGCTGACAGTCGGTCGTCCAGGACCGTTTTGTTAAACCTGAACAAATCTCTACCCCGGCCACAGTGTATATACGTTGCGTCCATGGCGACGTGAAACCCTACCCAGTAGCTGAATTAACTTTGTACTTGCCCCAAAGAGATCCCTGTAAAGTACGGGTGGGGGTGGTGGACTCTCTACCAGAGGACATGATACTTGGTACCGATAATCCTGAATTCCTTTCCCTGTTTAAAGAAACCTTAAACACTAATCAGTCTCCAAAAAACGTTAGTCTCTCCCCCGACCCCTGGGTCGCGGACAAAAGTTTCCGTTTTGCACAGGCGGAAGATCGAACCTTATATAATGCGTGGGAGTCTGCTCACGCGAATGAAGGAAACCCCAACCAGACCTTCCCCAGGTTCTTGATAAAAAAAGAACTGCTGTATCGACAAGCCCAGAATGAAGGGGATCTGCAGTTGCTAGTACCAACGTCCTTTAGAGAACAGGTATTGTTCTTTGCGCATGCCCATCTAACAGCCGGTCACACAGGCAAGGAGAAAACTACAGATGTAATCCTCCGTCATTTCTTTTGGCCAGGCATCTATAAGGATGTACAGACTTATTGTGCCAAGTGTGAGATATGTCAACGGAGGAACACACAACGTCCACCGGCCGCCCCCCTCCAGAGGATGCCTATCATTGGGACGCCGTTCGAAAGAGTGGGGATGGACCTTATTGGTCCGCTGCCGAAAACTCCGCGAGGCCATCTGTATGCTTTGGTTGTGGTCGATTACGCCACCAGGTTTGTGGAAGCCTTTCCCCTACGTACCACTACAACGTCAGCCATTGCAGAGAAATTTGTTGAACTGTTTTCTCGGGTCGGTTTTCCAAAAGAGGTCCTCACGGACCAGGGGACCCCATTTACGTCCAAGTTAATGAAGGAGGTGTGCCAGCTCTTGAAAGTTAAACACCTGAAAACCTCGGTATACCACCCCCAGACAGATGGCCTAGTAGAAAGATATAATCAGACCCTCAAAGCCACCCTGAAAAAAATGCTGTCTGCAGAAGGGCCTTCCTGGGACAGGCTACTACCCTTAGCCCTTTTTGTGATCAGGTCCCAAAAACAGAGCAGTCTAGGCTGTTCGTCGTTTGAATTGCTGTATGGACGAGTTCCGCGGTCGCTGTTGGAAATGACTAAAGAACTATGGGAAACCGAAGAAGCAATGGAGAAAAAAGGAATGTTGGAGTATACCACTCAACTACGGAACAAGCTGGGGAAGCTGAGGGAATTGGCTAATTCTTCGCTCGATCGGCAACAAGAGCGAATCAAAACAAACTACGATAAGGGGAAGAAGCTACGCACGATAGCAGTAGGAAAATGGGCTCTGGTACTTCTTCCATCCATCAGTAACAGTTCCAAAAGTGAATGGCAAGGACCTTATCAGGTGATTGAAGCCATTGGACAAACCACTTACAGGTTACAGATATCTCCGAAGAAAACACAAACATACCATATCAACCTGCTCAAAGAATGGTTGGGGGTTCCTCCTCAAGGCAGTCATGTGGTCGCACCCGCAGACCCTGTACCATCCTCGTTGTCACAGTTGGTTGTGAATAACGATCTGTCCCCAAGACAGAAAGAAGAGTTACAGGAAGTGATGACCCCCTTCTCAGACGTATTTTCGGATACACCCGGGAGAACCACTCTAGTGGAACATAAGATTGACACAGTACCAGGAAAGATAGTGAAACAGCGGCCATATAGAATCCCTGCTGCACGAAGAGAAGCCGTTCGGAAGGAAGTTTCGGAGATGCTTCACTTGGGAGTAATTCGACCATCCCAGAGTCCCTGGTCTTCCCCGATCGTCATGATACCCAAACCCGATGGCACGAAGAGATTCTGTATGGATTTCAGGGCCCTAAACTCGGTGTCCCAGTTCGACACTTACCCAATACCCAGAGTGGACGAACTGGTGGAAAAGATAGGCGACGCCCGTTACATCACTACTATTGACCTCACGAAGGGGTATTGGCAGGTGCCTCTTCGTGAGGAAGATCGGAAGAAGACCGCCTTTGTAACCGACGAAGGGTCCTTTGAATTTACAGTTCTACCCTTTGGCCTACATGGGGCACCAGTGACGTTTCAACGTCTCATGAACCAAGTACTGCGGCCATTCACCAACTTCAGCTCTGCGTACTTGGATGACATTGTCATATACAGCAATAGTTGGCACGAACACTTGAGACACTTACAGACTATACTGACGGCTTTACGGGAAGCAGGATTGCATATTAATGCAAAGAAGTCAAGGGCAGCCTTCACCAAAGTGAACTACCTAGGATACGTTCTAGGAGACGGGGCCATTGCCCCTCAAACTGAGAAAATCAGGGCAATAGAGAAGGTGCCTTTCCCAGCAACAAAAAGAGACATGAGGGCGTTCCTAGGACTGGTGGGTTACTACCGTAGGTTCATTCCCAACTTTGCAGAGGCCGCGGCTCCCCTAACGGATCTCCTCAGGAAAGAAGTAACAAACAAAAAGTTCTTGCACCCATCCCAGGAGGCTCTGAATGCCTTTCATTTCCTGAAAACCTCATTGACTACTTCACCCGTCCTACTGTCACCTGACTATTCTAAGCCCTTCATTCTAGCAACGGACGCCTCAAATGTGGGTATTGGGGCAGTGTTGTCCCAATTGGGTGAGGATGGGATTGAACACCCAATACTATATGTGAGCCGGAAATTGTTTCCTCGGGAATGCAACTATTCCACGATTGAGAAGGAGGCATTGGCCATCAAGTGGGCTGTGGACAAATTGAAATACTATTTGGAAGGGGCCCATTTTTGCCTACATACTGATCATGCCCCTTTGAGATGGATCCATCAGAACAGTAGCCAGAACTCTAGAGTGTTGAGATGGTTCCTGTCTCTACAGCCCTACTCCTTCTCTGTTAAGCATCGTAAGGGCAAAGACAATGGGAACGCTGACTTTTTATCCAGGGTCTTTCCTCTCCCCGATCGGGAGATGCCAGGGGGGGAGATATGTGACGGGGTGCTGGGTGAACCCCGTAATGATCTGGACTGGTGGTCCGCCGCTCCCCTCTCACCTTGCACATTGTCCCCACAGCTGCCCGAGACCGAGTGGAGCGAGAAGCAAGACGAATACTGGACCCCTCCTGAAATGGGAATCGGCTCCTTTAATTGGAACGAGCCGGGTACGTCAGCCACGCCCCTTCTCTACGGAGCAACGTCAAATAGCGGAAGTACTGTTTCCTCGGCGGACGGCGTTTCCCTCGAGGAGGACTGTTTGCGGACCGGGAGGATCAACGCGAGTGAGACCAGGAAGGAGGACGAGCTGCAGACGAGCCCTGCTGTGTTCGAGAAGCCAGGAGGCCAACGTTCCGGTGCTTCGCCCTGCCACGGTCCCGAGGGAGGAACGTGGCTTGACAAGGTACGGGGCCGGGTAGCAGGGTGGGTTGGACGTCGTAGCGTCCCTACCGAATAGTACCGCCTCGGAGTGTACCTTGTATCCCTTGTACCCTTCCCTTCACGAGCACTGAAAGCACTGCGCCTCGTTAGAGGGTTCACTTGCACCGGGTTTCCTTCACCCCCCTCCCTTAAGAAGTTGTACGTATTGGACGTCCCAGTAACCTTAGTCTTCTTGTCTGTCTTTTCGCTTTTGGGTGTCGGCGGACCTCTCGAACAACGCCGTGTGGCTACCAGGAGAAGAACCGGCCCGAGGCCCTCCTACTATTGGTCCTTAGGAGTCACCGACGGATGTGTCCCAAACCCTACTGTTATTTTGTTGAACTCTTTGCAAGACTGATTTCCCTATCGGAGTGATAATCCTGTTATGCAGAAAAAGACTTATATTCCAATAAAACCTTCTTTAAAGTCCCTACTAAAGGCCCCTACGTTTGTCTTTACTCCTAACCCCGAGATAATTGAAGGTCTGGAACAACAACCTGAACCCCCCCTGGGACAGTAAGTTACAGATGTATGACCTTTAAAGGAGGGGTTGTGATCTTTATGTAGAGGTGTGGACAATTTGCAGAATTGCAATGAAAGGGATTAAGGGAGAGATGCTTCTGACTTAGTGTAGGCTGTTCTCAGGAAGAACAGGCATGTAGAGAATGGAAAATAAGAATGAGAGTAATTTAAAAGAAAAAAGGAGAGTCGGCACTCAGACTCAATTTTGAGTCAAGGTCAGTTTTTCATCAGCATTTTTTATTGTAGAGGCTTTTTGAGATAGCATGCAAAACTGTATAGAAACAACTTTATTTATATGTAAGAAAGATTCAATTATAGATAATTTAGAAAGGCACTAGAATCAGGTGAACAGTCTCTCTGCTGCTAGACAACCGCTAAGCCACTGCTTCAGCATGGATCGATGAGTCGCTCAAAGGTTGGAAGTGTAAAGAAATGGTTGACTGCATATATAGGGAAATGTCAAGACCTTTAAGCTGAACTCAATGGAAGCAGTAACCCCATGATCATATCAACATGAGATTATATACAGGGTAGACAATGCAACATTGAAAAGGATTCGGAAGATGCTGGAGTGATTGTTTTGTGATTTTCACCCTTAAAACTTGAGTCACACTATTAATGTGAAATGAAGTTGAGGTCCAAAATGTATGCCCCTGCTTTAGCATTTCAGTGAATGGAGGCGAGGATAGCTACCCCAGACAGTGGAAGTGTAATGCCTGCATTCTTATCACTTGAGGATGGAGACTAGACACTGAAGTGAAAGCAAATAGAGACAGAGCTCTCTTAAGAAATGTAATGTAATGTAAGATAGGGGCTTACTTGTTCTTCCCAAGCATTGCACATTTGGTAAATTGTAAGTGTAAGGGGTGGTACTGCAGTTCTATTGTTCATGTGAGGACGTTTCTAGGCAAGGCCTTTTTCTTTCTCTTTCACTGACAACTTCCATAGGGAGACTGACCGAAAGAAAGGTGCAAAATCTCACCCTTCATTGTGCTTATATTGTGGGCGCTCCAGATTTGAGATTGCCCCTGAAAAGCATTACTTTACACACATTTACTAAAACAGACTCTGCTCAGGAGAACATGGCGGCAGCAGCACCAGCATTATCGGTCCCCTATCGCCAGCTCATTAACGATGGTGTAACCGGCAGGTTACTATGAGTGCACCCCCCACCCCAACTCCTTTACTCACCGGGTGTAGGAGAATGTGCCTTTTTCACTCGCTGGTGTTTTTGGAGGTTCTGGAACTGGCCTGAGTCGCGCTTACGCAACAGGGATTCAGCCGGGCAGCAGCGCTCGGTTATCCCCGGGGCCCGGGAGGTAGTGGCTGCTGGAGTGTTTCCTGTGATTCCCAGTTCAACAGACCCTAGTGATCAGCCTCATCAAAGCTGGAGCCTCTGACAATTACTGGCCCAGGTAGATATTGGGGGGAAAAGACAGGGAAATTGAGAGACCAAAAATGTTGGGCAATAAGGGGAGATACCGACTACTCAACATTGATATTTGTCCCCCTGAAACTGCAAGTATCTCCCCACCCCTATCGGGTCCTTCCGGTAATTTGGATATCAGTGAGCAATCCCGAATTTCGGACTGTAGACCCAAGGAGTGCTTGGTTAAGCCTTTAAAGCCTTGGGAAAGCAGGGGTGAGGGAGTTAGAGGAAAGTATAAGAAAACTGATGTTGCACCTTACTCAGGAGGTATCTCAGCCAGTCGTAAATTCTATACAGAATAGCGCAGAGGTAAAAGCAGATGGGACAGGTGATAACTTAAATGTAAATCTACCTCAAGAAGCGGCATCCCTCTCCGCAGGGGATATACCTTCAAGCAATAAGGTTGTTAACCTAGATACTCCAAGAGTTCGCTAGAAGGCATGTTTGCTTCTTTGTCGTGGGATATTAGAAAGGGCTTTGCTGTTTCACAAGCTAACCAGGAGGAGATAAGGAGCTTTTGTTAAGCACTGGAGAAAAAAGTAGGTCTCTTCTCCATTAGAACTCAGACCCTGGAAATTACTCTGGGAGATTTGAAAGAAGAATTGGGAAAGGCTAAAGCTGGCATTCGGAATTTAAGGCGGGAGGATCAGGAAATTTTGGGGGAAATTGGAGTACTTGGAAAACAATTTCAGGAAAAATAACTTATGGATTTTAAAAGTGCCAGAAGGGACAGAAGGGGAGGACTCAAAAACGTTTGTGGTTGCTTTAAGAAAGAAGGTCTCCAGAATGAGGAAAGTGAGGAGGAAATGCGCAGAGATATCCCAAGGATACATAGAGATCCCTTTCGCTAAAACTTTAATATGACCAGACCACGTAAAATCCTGTTAAACATCCAGATGTTTGCATTAAAGGAAAATATTTTGATGAAAGCCTTGAGGATGAAGTCAATAAAAGCGAGGGATTGCACTTTTAACATTAGATCGGATCTCTTCATGGCCACTCTGGATAGGCAATGGGAGATGGGTAGGCGCTTGGATGAGTTAAAAAAATTAGTGGCTACTCCCACAACTTTGAAGGTTATGCATAATAACAAAATGCACAGTCTTAGGAGCCTGCAGGAAAAGGATGATTTACTGGAAACCCTGAGACACGTGAGTGGCAGTTAGTATTTCGTATAGATAAATATAAGGAAATCATTTTTTTCTTTTATATACAGGGGATGGTGGAGGGTAAGAGAATAGAAGGAAGGAAAGGAAAATAATAAAATTAAAATAGTGATCTGAATCACAAATTCGGCAGGATTTTTTTTTTGTGTAAGGGGGTTACGGACATCCCGTAGCGTATTAGAACGAGACTAACATCAAGTCCAGAAGAAAGAGGGGTTGGGTTCTCCAGGGAGTGGAGGGTGAGGGTAAGGGGGGACATGGGGTGGGGAACATAGGGGAGAAAAATAAAAACAAATCCTCATTCACCATAATAAGGCAGCCCATAGATATAAAGTATGATATGACTCAGTTAAAAAGCTTGGAGACAGAACATGGGAAATGGATATCCAGGTGTTAACGTGGAATGTTAATGGTTTGCGTGTGAAGGTGAGAAGGGAATAGATCAAGCAATACCTCAAGGATTCTTCCTGCCCAGATAATAATATTGCAAGAAACACATCTGATAAAGAATAAAAGTATGGAGATTTTCAAGAGTCAACCATGGGTTCAAAAGGCAGTTTTTACAGAGCAGAATGTTAATATAAGAGAAGTTGCAATATTAATCAAAAAGCAGGCAAAGGTCCATATCCCACATACAGCAATGGGTAAGAGTGGTACATGGATCATTGCAAAAACAAACATACAAGGGGAGCTATTAACATTGGTAGGGTATTTTGGCCCGAACGTGGATGATGTTCAGCCATAAAAGGAAGTCTTTACAGCAATGCTGGACTTTCCCAATCCAACAATTATCACGGGAGATTACAATGTAATAATTGATTTAAAATGAGATAAATCAAAAAGCAGTAGAGCAATCGCCACTCCTAAATCACGTTCGTATTTATTTGAGAGTGATGATGAAGCAAACTGTGCTCTGCGATTTGTGGAAAGAGAGGCCAGGTGATTGTCTCTGCCTCTCTTTACATAGTACAGAATATGTCCATACATTTCGAATTGACTACTTTTTAGTTACCTTGGGCTTGACGGATCATATTCAAGATATTTTTAATTTAATTGCCCATCTCTCAGACCACTCAGCTGTTATATTAAATATGGACTTGAATGATAGGCCCATTAGAAAGAACTGGACGCTGGATCGTACTATACTCTGTGAGACTGATGCAATGAATCATTTAAGAAAGGATGTAGCTGAGTTTCTAAATTAGAATATAGGCTCTGCTTCTGTCACAGCTGTTTGGGACACTCTTAAAGCGTATTTGAGGGGTAAACTTACAAGTATTTTAAGTTTTAGGAATAGGAACTATAGAGACCAGGTCAGCCGAATAGAATTAGAAATGAAGGCCTCAGAAGCTGAGCTAAAGTGGAGTAATGAGGCGGGAGGTTGGCACCCGTAGGGAGATATGTTATCATTACTGAAGGCACAATTAGAAACTATCTTACAAACCTGGCTTAATAAGCACTGAGAAGCTAGCAAGTTGGCTCAGTTTGAGTATGCGGGAGGTGCTGGAATATTATTACCTTGGAAGGGGAAGATGGATAAGAACAGGAATCTGATAAAGGAAATCAATGGGGCACAGAAAAGGGTTGTACTAACAAATGAGTTGGAAACTGAAGATGTCTTCAACAAATACTTCCAGGAACTCTACATGGAAGACCAGATAGTGTCAGGGGATGAGGTGAACCAATGGTTGGGTCCAAATATAATCGATCCATTAGATTTGGAAGGGCACGAAATGTAGAATCAGGAAATTATTCAGGATGGGGTTGAGAGCACCATGAAGATAAGTAAAAGGGGAAGGAGGCTGGCCCGGATGGGTTACCAATAGAAATATATAGAATTCTGGTAGAGAATATCATTACTTTTATGACTTCGATGCTTAATGGTAGGTATTCTTAGGGATGTCCTACAGCCACCCAACTCTTGGGGTGATGCAATAATAACACTGATACAAAAAAACAGGAAAAAACCTGGCTCAGTATGAGTCGTACAGGACAATTTCTCTGCTCAATGGAGTCTATAAAATATTAGCAAAAATCTGAGCAGGGACGCTTAGTAAAGATATAGGGGGGATAATACATGGTGAAGCAAAGAGCTTTATGAAGGGTAGGCATCTGCATGACTTAACATATAGCCTGCTAGGTGCGATTGATCTGGTTTAGACCTTCTCTATACCTTTGGCAGTTGTAATCTTAGGTGCCGCAAAGGCTTTTGATAGAGTTAATTGGTCATATTTAACTACCATATTGATGAAATATAACCTGGGTGATACTTTCTGTAATGCTGTGCAGTTAATGTATCAGAAACCATCAGCTAACATACTTGTCAATGGTAATCTGATGAAGACATTTCAGATATTTAGGGGTACTAGGCAGGGGTGCCCCTTGTCACCGCTCCTGTTTAATTTATATATAGAGCCTTTATCACAAACAATTAGAGCTGCAGTGGACATCCCTAGGTTTTCATTTGAGGATTGGGATCAAAAACACAGCACATTATGCAGACGACTTAAAGATTTATACATCTGACCTTTCAACTGCTTTCCCGGCTGTTCATCAGATTGCCTCAGAGTTTGCAAGCGTGTCAGGTTATGAAGTTAATGCAGGGAAAAATGAAGTGATGGTTTGGAATTGTGAAGATGAGAGCCCATTAATCACGAAGGAAATGAGATAACTGGGTGTAACAATCATACAAGAGGTTGATAGAATAACAGGAGTGAATCTGGATATTGTTGAAAGAGAGTGTGTTTAAATAATGAAAAGCTGTGCACATTTAACCTTAGGGCCATCACAGGGCTCCAGGAGGGAGGCCACGCGGCCCTCCTCCCAACTTTGTTAAAGCCCGGGGAGGTGGTGGTCCTCGGTACTCGGGGGCCATAATAGACCCCCACATTTACATATGAGGGGAGCTAAAGCCCCCCCCACACATCCCGGGGCATGGGGGGGCACTAGCCCCCCACACAGGTATTTTTTATCTTAAAAGAAGCCCCAGGGGTGGCGGTTCCTGGGGCAGCGGAGGGGCTGTATGCCACCCCACAGGATAAATACAGAAAGCCCCAAGGTGGAGGTCCCCAGGGCTTTGGGGGGCCTTTGAGGCCCCCCATAACATTTTAAATAGAAGCCCTGGGGGTGGTGGTCCCTGGAGCTGCGGGGAGGGCTGTACCCCCCACAAATATATCGAAAAAACTCCTGGGGTGGCAGTCCCCAGGGCTCTGGGGCTTCCCCTGGGTCCCCGCAAATATTTTTGGATATATCCACGGGATTTGGCCCACCCTGGGGTTAATTAATAATGAAGCTTTTTAATTTTGATTTTCCCAGCAACTACTGAACGGATTTACACCATTTAACAAAAAGGGCTCTTTCTGAACCAATTTGGTGTAATTCCGTTCAGCAATTCTGGCTGTAGCTGTGTCTAAAGTTTCCTACGGCCCCCGCTTGCTAAATCACCCCAAAACTTTCAAGATAGGAGTGGACCGGACCGGAGCACCCAATGAGTTTTGAAAATTTCACGAAGATTCGTCAACCAGCGCCAAAGTATTGGGACTAGAATGTTGCGATTTTCCCATGGTAACTAGGTACTAACTATAACTACCTACTGGAGACCGCCAGTAGGTAATATACACATAAATATATATATTTAAAAAAATATTTAAAATTATAATCACTTAAAGTAATATATAATATCATATATAGATTGCCAAAAAATGCTTCTGCTCTCCTTCCGAGTACGACCCATGTCGGGATGTAGAATTAATCCTGGAGGAACCATCACTCAGCATACTATATATATATCGAACATCTGGAACAAATGTTCACTAAGGAAGTTCTCCGAAAGTCAGACTTTTTTTAAACATTCAGAACGCATGACACGTTTATAGCAGCTTTGTTCACATACCCAAATGGCTTTTAAAGTACTCCATGGTGAAAATGAACATAAAAAAGGGACATTGCATAATGGCACCTAGGCATCTTTCTTTTAGATGTTCAATATATATATATATCTATATATCTAAGAAAGCGAACAAATCATTGCACAGCTCAAGGAATTGTATAACAAAGATGATTTTGACTCTAAAATGGAGACAAAATTGAAGAGGACATTAAAATGAAAAAACTTCGCAAGTTTGAACATTATGAAATTGACTATATTAAGGGGCGGATCCATACTTTTTGCAAAAAAAATTGATAAAGTGCGCAGTGAAACCAATGATCAGAGCAAGTCAAGCATAATGCAACCCCAACCTACTGCATCAGGGTCTAACCTCATGGCTGAGCAAAATGTAATTTCATCTGTCACCGCACAAATACTGGAAAGTGACAAAGACGACAATGCCAATGGAAGCACTGATGAATCAGAATTGGCACACGCCCGCTTTTTAAAGGAGTATACGTTGATGGCCATAGAAAGAACAAGTGTACAGGCACACAACGACAGCCCGGGAAAAGGTTGTGGGCGAGGCGGAAGAGGAGGAAACAGGCCAAAGTATTCAAACTCAACAGACAGCCCTGTGGGAACACGAACAAGGGGCAGATTTGCAAAGAAACAATGAACGCCATGACTGTGGTAAATCTTTCTGACTTTGAATGTACTAAAGATCAATTTGAAGTATTATCTTTAGGTCTGTTCTTCAGTCCGACTTCTGAATTTAGTTTTACAGAGGCACAGATTGATCTATTTGAAAAGGGGGGCCCTTGGCCCCCCCGCCCTCATGGTGGCACGGCGATCCCCTCTCCCCTTGCCTCTCGGTGATGTGGGGGCGTGATCTCCCCAGCGTCCAATGATCACGCGGGAGGTGTGCGCCACACCACCGGTCGGCTGGCGCCCAATCCATGATCCGGGAGGCGTGGTGCAGTCTTCCGGGTCAGGGGGGCAGGCATCGAGGGGTGAGGGGAGGGGGCGGCCCGCCCTCTCCCCGTGTCCCCAGGAATAAAGGAGGGAGGAGCACTCAGTTGGCCCTTCTTGTCGCCTGATGCTCCCCCACACTGGTCGTGCCCCGCGCTCGGGGCCTCCTAATTTTCTGCTTTATCTTTCAGGTCAAGGATTGCTGCTAGGAGTGTGTGGTAGCGCGGCAGTAGAAGCAGACAGCCGAGTGTGGATCCTACAGGCCGAAGCGTCCTCGTGGTATACCGGTGTACAGTGGATCTATAGAGTACGGGACGTAGGACACGCAGGACGTCTACAGTAAGAGGAGAGCGGGGTGCTTGCATTTCATTGCTTCGTGTGGCCGCCGGGTGGGTCTACGTTAGAGTTCGGCCACCCCTAACAATTGGATTAGCCGGTGTTGCAGTCGCAGTTGCGTGGTGCTCATAGCCCCTTGCACATCCTCCGTCTCATAAAGGTACAGGGTGCACAGGTTGCGAATCCGAGCAACAAGCGAATAGATCAATAGACAAAATGCCGGGAGCCAAGGGTGCTAAGGGGACAAAAATGGAGTTGATGTTGCAGGCCATGATGCGTAAAATGAATGCTATGGATAAGAGGTTGAATAAGGTTGACGGCCTAGAGGCTCGTATGATGGAAAGGATGGATGATATCGCAAGCCCACGCGGTAGACCCAAGCGGCAGGTCGCTGCGCCTTTGCCAGAGGGGGATTCCGACTCCTCGCCTAAAAGGAGCAAGTCCAAGAGATCGAGGCACAGTGCATCCGCTCATGCACCTGTGGCTGTGCCCACTTCCCCGGAGCCGGTAGTCCCGACTCCCATGACACCGGCCCCTGCCCTGCCATCAGGGGCCCTTCCTGTCGGGCCGGCGCCGCCTGCCCCAGTTTGCCCACTTCCGTTGCCTCCTGTGCCGGCACCCATGGGGCCCCCACGGCCGGTGGTGCCGGCAGTAGTCCCGGAGTGCAAATCTCCGATCCCACCTGAGCTAACTGCACAGATAGCTGCTATACTTCCTTGGTTGCAGAAGGGGGGTATGATGACCTCAACACTTGACCATGCCGCTGAGGCGGCCAAAATGGTGGAAAAGATTAGGGCGGGACAGTTGCGAATGCGCTGCGGCCTCTGTTTCTCCTTCTTCTGCAGGTTCGGATGCCGCTCGACCGAACAGAAGCGACGTGGGACCGGCCCCGGTGTCCGGTAATGGTAAGGAGGTAGCCCTGCCTCTCTTAGGGGACGGTAGGATCCTGTCTAGGAGAGAGGATTTGGCGCAACATGTTTCTCGGGCGGTGAAAGAGGTGCTTTGGGCGGGAAAGTACATATATATTTTCTCTTTACTATTAGACAATAGGGAAATGGAAAATGCCAAAATGCTTAAGGAATGGATGCATCCTAGTGAATGGAGAGTACAGTGTGCGAAGTTTAGGGTGGAGGAAACTCTGCGCAATTGGAGCAGGGCCTTCTCCATCCTGACGGCTATCACTGTTGAACACCCTCCAAATGTGCATGCAGCAATGGCTTGCTACCAGAGCAGGATTGTGGGGTGGAGCGAGCAGTATTCTGGGGACACCTGGAAGGAATATGATGTTAATTTTAGGAAAGCGAAGGAATTTGACTTGTCATTATCATGGGACAAAGTTGATTCGCTGTCGTGGCATAAACAGTTCGCAGGGAGCACGGCCCCTACCCAGCCCACTAGCGTAGCCAGTGTGTTCCCCGCTAAAACTCAGCAGCCCTTTTGTGCAGCGCCGGGGAATGAGTTCCCTGGGAAGAATAGGGGAGTCGGCGGGGAAAGGAAAGGTGTGTGTTGGGACTTTAATAAGCGCTCCTGTACAAGGCCAGCCGGCACATGTAGATTCAGACATGCATGCGCAATCTGTGGTCACACCTCCCATCCCGAGACAACATGCAGATCAAGAAGTGGTAATCAGGGTCAGAGAGGGGGAAAGAAACCAGAATAGTGTAGGATGCACGGTTAGCCCCTACCCCGTTAATGTCCTGGCAATGATCCCATGGTTAAATAGGTACCCAGACCACGCTGCAGCTGCGTTACTACAGGAAGGTTTCTCCCAAGGTTTTCGGATCCCGGCTGGGGGATACACAGGCAGTGCCCACTGTAAGAATCAGTTATCGGTACAACATAATCCGGCAGTAGTTATGGCCAAGATCCAAAAGGAATTGTCATTGGGCAGGATAGCCGGGCTATTCAGGGAAGTCCCAGTTCCCGATTTTGTGTGTTCACCATTGGGTGTAGTCCCCAAGAAAGAGAAGGGCGAGTTTAGACTGATCCATAACTTATCGGCACCAAGAGGGGCGTCCTTGAATGATGCGATAGACGAGGGAATTTGTAGTGTGAAGTACGCTTCCTTTGACCAGACAGTAGAGCTATTGCGGGGGCTGGGGCGGGGCACTCTCATGGCCAAATCGGACATTGAATCCGCCTTTCGTCTGTTGCAGGTGCATCCTTTGGATCACCACTTACTTGGTTTTGCTTTCGATGGAAAGTTTTACATGGACAAATGCATGCCTATGGGTTGTTCGATTTCTTGTGCATACTTTGAGACTTTTAGCTCTTTTTTAGAGTGGGTCATGAGACAGTCCACGGGCCACAAACAGGTCATGCATTACTTGGACGACTTCCTTTTCCTGGGAGCGGCGGGGACTCAGGAGTGCGCTTGGGCATTGCAGGAATTTTGCGTGCTCATGCGGGCTTTCGGGGTTCCGCTAGCGCCTGGGAAGACAGTTGGCCCATCCACCTGTTTGGAATTTTTGGGTATCGAGATTGATTCATTGGAAGGGTGCTTCCGGTTACCCAAAGACAAAGTGTCTAAGTTCAGGGCGGCCTTGCGCCTGTGCCTACTCAAAGATAAGGTTACCTTGCAACAGCTACAGGAGACGGTGGGTCAATTGAACTTTGCATTGCGAGTCATCCCAATGGCACGCCCCTTCTCTCGATCGATTGCCCAAGCTATGAAGGGTTTGAGAGAGAAACATCACCACACTAGGATGTCAGCTGAGGTTCGCCAGGATATGCGGATATGGACGGCATTCCTGGAGGATTTCAATGGCAGGGTAGTGTGGCCGGGCCCCCCCACGACATCAGCAGAGTTGGGTTTATGGACGGACGCTGCTGGTAGCATGGGCTTTGGCGCCATCCTGGGGACCAAATGGGTCGCACAGAAATGGCCTGAAGAATGGGGGTCGTGGGGATTGACCACCAACATTGGATTCCTTGAACTATTTCCGATATGGGTAGCACTGATGGTCTGGCCGGAACACCTTAGCAATCAATCGGTGGTGTTCTGGTCGGATAACATGAGTGTGGTAGAGTGCATTAACCAGCAAGCGGCGCGGTGTCCATTCATACTGCGCTTGGTAAAGGAAATTGTGCTTCAATGTTTGAAATGGAATGTGACCTTCAGGGCCAAACATGTGCCAGGCGTTCTCAACAATGCAGCTATGCCCTTTCTCACTTTAAAATGCAGGTATTCAGGAAGCAGCTTCCAGCAGCAGACCCATCGCCAGCACTTTTTCCGGTTGCTCTCTGGCGGATTGGTGCCCCAGACTACCGTACCTCGTGGCATCTAGCTTAGCCCCCAGGACCAAGACAGCATACGAAGGGGCGTTCTTGTCTTATTGTACTTTCTTAGGGCGCAATTTGGAGGCTAGCTGGGCGCAGGAGGACAGTTTTGTTGCATATCTAGAGTTGATGCACAAGGAAGGGCGCTCAGTGGCTGCCGCAAACAGGCACAGGGCGGCAGTTTCCTTCTTCGCGCAAGCCAGGGGCGTAAGGGACCCGACGAACACGTTTGTAGTGCGCAAGGCCCTAAGGGGCTGTTGTCGCATACAGGGACACTCGACAGATTCGAGAAAGCCGATTGGGCTGGTAAAGCTCACAGCCCTGATGTCAGCCCTACAGGGCGTCTGTAGCTCGACGTTGGAGGTGCTGCTTTTCAAAGCAGCGTTCACGCTGGCGTTCTATGGGGCTCTTAGAATAGGCGAGCTAGTAGCTGCGTGAAAGGGTGACAAGATAGGCGGCCTTCAAGTAGGCTGTGTAGTGATCCAGGATGATGCGATGTGGGTAACGATTCAAAGATCGAAAACCGACCAGGAAGGAAGGGGAGATACCATAGTGCTTCACCGGGCTCGGACCAACCCTTGTTGCCCAGTCTCGCATGTAGAGGCTTTTAGAAGGCAGCGGGAGGGTACACTGGTAGGGGCACTATTGTGTCACGCTGATGGTACACCTTTGACCAGGTATCAGTTTAGGAGAGTCCTGGATCTGGCAGCCGCAAAAGCGGGTCTGGATCCCACAGAATTTGGCTCCCATTCTTTCAGAATCTGGGCAGCAACTGAGGCAGCTATAAGGGGACTCCCAGTCGAAAAGGTTAAAAGGATTGGGAGGTGGTCTTCTGAGTGTTACAAACGTTATGTACGTATTGACATGTTGTGACATGGCCAGATGACTCATGCTTGGTATCTCTTGGTTTTGCAGTTTCTTGAACCTGTCACGCCAGAGAAAAACTTACCGAATGTCGGCAAGGAACAACTGCTCCACATCACAAGCAACAAGAAGATCAACGGACAGTGGTGACTTGGATCGTGGGCCATTCTTATGTTCGGCGCACAAAAACTGTATTTCTTTCAGGTGACAGGATGAGAAGGGCTGAGGAAAAGGGGTTCTCCGTTTCGTTCTTCGGGAGGGGAGGCTTGGGCATTAGGTTGTTCAGGGAACACTTTGTGGAAATATTATCCCAGTAACCCGCTCCCCCGTCAGTAGTGATACTTCACCTGGGGGAGAGGGATTTGACCAAACTAGGGAGGCGCATCCTGATAGACGAAATCATATCCACTGCGGGGTGGGTGTCTAGAACATGTGTGGGTTGCACTGTAGTCTGATTGCAACTTATTCCTCGTTGGCAGTGGCGAGGGGGGGACTCGGTCAAGGCATTGAATCATTCGGTAAAGAGCATCAACACACAGTTGGACAAATTGTTTCGAGCTCCCCGGTTGCAGACGATTCCTCACGGGTGTATTTGGGGGTAGCATTTCTACCTGCAGGACGGGGTGCACTTGACTGAGGCTGGGAATGTCCTGTGGTCGAACAACATACTAGAATGGCTAGAGGGCTTTGCGAGGTGACCATGACCTTTCTGATGAGCAGGAAGGGGGAGGCCAGATTGTCGGGTAATAATGCTGGCCTGTGGCGGTAAGGTCATGACCGGTGAGCAGCTATTTTAAGGTCTGAGGGGGCGGCATCATCCTTTGGAGGTGTCCGCCCAGGGGGAAGAGGGGCCACTGGCCCCTCCTAGAACTTCAGGAGCAGCTGGTAACGCAAGTTAGGGCCCTCCCTCACAGGTTAAATGGAGTTCACGGGGTGGACCGAGTAATTAACGGGCTCGGCTGCATGGGTGGACCGAGTAATTAACGGGCTCGGCTGCATGGGTGGACCGAGTCGGGCTCGGCTGCAGGGGTGGACCGGGTATTTAATTGGCCCGCTGCGCATGCGCACCTTCGTAAGGGCGCAGCTTGTAAGACTTGACACCGGTTAGCGACCTTGCCATATCGCCAGAAATGTTAGTATGCAAAAATTTCAGATGAGGATGTTAGATTCGGTTAGGAAACAAGCTGTATTAGAATCTTGTTAAGGCTAGCCGATCACAATTGTCGATATGAATTTATCTAATTGTTCCTGAATATTTTTGCATAAAAAATTGTATATTTTGTTTAACAATTTTATTATTTTGTATCTTAAAAAAATACGGCCGGGGGGTCTTGCGAACCCCGCCTTCCAAAGACTAATCCTGTTCCATGTCGTTGTGTTCTGGGTTGGTGTGGGTATACAGGGAGAGGGGCGGTACCTGTCACTGACCATGTGAAAAGGGGGGCCCTCGGCCCCCCGCCCGCATGGCGGCGTGGCGATCCCCTCTCTCCTTGCCTCCCAGTGGTGTGGGGGCGTGATCTCCCCAGCGTCCAATGATCACGATGGAGGTGTGCGCCACACCACCGGTCGGCGGGCGCCCAATCCATGATCCGGGAGGCGTGGTGCAGTTTTCCGGGTCAGGGGGGCGGGCGTCGAGGGGTGAGGGGATGGGGCGGCCCGCCCTCTCCTCGCGTCCCCGGGAATAAAGGAGGGGGGAGCGCTCAGTTGGCCCTTCTTGTTGCCTGACGCTCCCCCACACTGGTTGTGCCCCACGCTCGGGGCCTCCTAATTTTCCCCACCCACCATCCCTGGAAAAAAGCTGTGTTGTGCATTATGTAGACCTGTTTTCGTATTAATCAAGTGTTTCCCTTTTAGGTTGTATAATTGAATAATAAATGTCGGTTAGAAAGTTTGATGTCGACTGTATTTGTGTGTTATTGCTCATGTACTGATAATTGGCTTCCCGTTTGGGGGAGAAGTGTTAATAAGTAATTATTAATGTTTGCTGTGTTGTTTAGGCCTTTTTTCCCATAGTAGCTTGATGATGTTATGTCATGTCATGTTGTTGTAGATTGCGTAGCTGTCCTTTAGTTGCTTTATTCCACAGGTCGTCCTATTTATTAGGGTACTGGACATGCGGTAAGGTCATGACCGGTGGGCAGCTATTTTAAGGTCTGAGGGGGCGGCATCATCCTTTGGAGGTGTCTGCCCAGGGGGAGGAGGGGTCACTGGCCCCTCCTAGAACTTCAGGGACAGCTGGTACCGCAAGTTAGGGCCCTCCCTCATGGGTTAAATGGAGTTGACGGGGTGGACCGAGTAATTAACGGGCTCAGCTGCATGGGTGGACCGAGTAATTAACGGGCTCGGCTGCATGGGTGGACCGAGTAATTAACGGGCTCGGCTGCAGGGGTGGACCGGGTAATTAATGGGCCCGGCTGCGCATGCGCACCTGCGTAAGGGCGCAGCTTATAAGACCTGACACCGGTTAGCGACCTTGCCATATCGCTAGAAATGTTAGTATGCAAAAAATTTCAGATGAGGATGTTAGATTCGGTTAGGAAACAAGCTGTATTAGAATCTTGTTAAGGCTAGCCGATCACAATTGTCGATATGAATGTATCTAAATGTTCCTGAATATTTTTGCATAAAAAATTGTATATTTTGTTTAACAATTTTATTATTTTGTATCTTAATAAATACGGCCGGGGGGTCTTGCGACCCCCGCCTTCCAAAGACTAATCCTGTTCCATGTCGTTGTGTTCTGGGTTGATGTGGGTATACAGGGAGAGGGGCGGTAGCCGTCGCTGACCATGTCATTTTGTGACAAAATTAAAACTCAAAAAGTGGTTTGCTAACAAACCAGTTAGATCTATAAGTGAGGTCACTGGTAATCAACCTGCTTTGGCCATAATCGACACTGAAACTTTACAAACAGTATATGAATTAGCAGGTGTCAGAGGTTGCTTCACCGACCCCTACCTAAATCTTGCTGATACAGATATTCAACTCGATAAAATGTCGAAAAACAATTTTAAACCTAAATCAGTGTTTTGCCACAAATCAACAGTGAGGCAATAAATTGCTTTGAGAAAGGGGTCATTAATGAGCTTAAGAAATTGAACATCCATAGATCACACAATAGACACAACTTGAAACAGACTCACAGAATTGCCCTGAGTGATTTAGAATCTAATAAAAGTTTTGTAATTAAAAAAAGTGATAAAGGAGGAAATGTTGTGATCTGGCCTCTAGATATGTATCGGAAAGAAGGTAACGACCAGTTAGCTGACACTAATAGGTATTATATATCTTCAAGAGTGGAGTATGGACAATCCATCGCATCTATTGCCAATAAACTCACGGGGTGGAGGGTTGAGGGTTTGTTAAGTCATGATGAATTCTCATTTTTAGCCTGTAAATATCCTAAAATTCCAGTGCTTTACCTCCTCCCTATGCTCCACAAAAATGCCACTAAACCACCAGGGAGACTGCACTGGAGAATACATCAAAATATGTTGATTTCTTTTTACAGCCGCTTGTTTAATCTATTACATCTTTTGTTAAAGACACAAGTGATTTTTTTAGATGCATTGATAATATTGAATGGAAAGACAATTATCTACTGATGTGTATGGATGTATGCAGCCTCTATACTTGTATCCCACAGGAATTAGGGATTCAGACATGCAGAATTTTTTTTAAAGACAGATCCCTTTCACTGCTCTTCCATACAGAAATGCTGTTAGACATGATACAACTGTGTCTATGTAATAACTTCTTTCTTTTTGACAACTGCATTTACAAACAAATCCAGGGAACAGCGATGGGAACCTGCTTCGCCGCCAGTTTTGCAGGTTTGTACCTCGGCTGGTGGGAGGAGCAGGTTGTCTATAAGACCAGACAATTTAAAGACCACGCCGGCCTCTGGTTGAGATACATTGACAATATTTTCTGTGTGTGGAATGGGACAGAAATTAATGTTAATGATTTGAACTTACAGTTTACCACCCAGACTGATAAAAGAACAATTGCATTTTTGGACCTCAAACTTGAGATCAACAATAATAAAATGTGCAGTTCATTATATAGGAAAAATACAGCTGGTAACAGTTTGCTGCATGCAAATAGTTGCGATACTAAGTGTTTGATTTGAAGTATTCCCTTTGGAAAACTGTTATGGGCCAGAAGAAACTGCAGTACCAATGATGGTTACCAGGCAGAGAAATTGAAAATGACCCAAAGATTTTTAGCTAGAGGGTATAGCACAACTCTCATCAAAGATACCATTAAAAAGGTAGATACATTAAATCGAGATGAGTTAATATTTCCCAAATGTGCTACTGAAGTTATTGAGAAAAAGGAACCTATCAGGTTCATAACTAAATATAACACTCATGTCTGCGAAATAAGAAAGAGTCTGAAGAAATTTTGGAAGGTAGTAAGAAATGATGAAGACCTGAAAGAGCATGTAGAAGAGTATCCATCCCTTACATTCCGTAAACCAAGATCATTACGTGATCACCTATGTAGTAATATGATCCAACCCCCCCAAAAATGAATGAGATAAAGGGCTTCTTCTCATGAAATCAATGTAAAGCATGTAAGTTTAGTTGTAACCTTAAATCTATCAAAATTTGCAACAATATGGCACCGTTTATTATACAGAAACATGTTAATTGTGCCATTTACACCCTCAAATGCTCATGTGGTAAATAATATATAGGCAGTACCATTCATAAAGGGAACAAAAAGAGTCCTTGAACATCTAAGGGCTATTAATAAAAATGACAAAAACTACCCCTTGGCAAGACGTTTTCAAAAATTCCACAAAAGTAATCCTAATCTGGTGAGGTTTGCTGTTATTAACTGCATTCCACCAAAAGTCAGGGGTGGTAATAGAACAGCCGAGCTTAGAAGACTGGAATCCTGACTCATTATTGGATTTAACACTATGGCCCTGAATGGGCTTAATCTGGATGAAGAAATGTCTGTACATCTGTAAACTGCTTGTATATGTATTGCTGCTATTCATCTCCCATCTATAATTAGTATTGCTCTGTTTTAGATTTTGTGTTTCATTATATTTTTAGTTGTGCACCTTTTTGATTTTAACTATACCATCTCCATCTCTAATTTCTTTACAGATGTCAATACAGGGAAGAGAAGTGTAGGTGCTTACCACTCCACCTTCTGTTGACGATATTATTTAAATGGACTTTGTAGTTCATAGTAGCCCACTTGGGCGTAACAACATACAGCACTTACGATCACTATAATGTTTGGCATAGCAATTTCTTGACGACACAACTTACTAATAGCCAGCATCCAGGTAGTAGCAACTACATTTGTCAGTTTTCACCCACTTGGGTTCCATCATGAAAATTGGAAAAGTTTACCTTTTAAGTTATCAGACATATTTATTTTTGACCTTCTGATGCATAAGGTTCTTTGAATATGTGTACGATATATTGCTTCATGTTTATTATAGCAATTGGTTTTGCGCAACACGCTAAACCAATGTTTTTGATTGATAGCCATGGTACACTGGCGCACCAAGCATTTTTATTTTCAAGGTTTGCGCCTGGGGTCTGTACGAACTTTAACCTGTGATTATTTTATTTTATTCACTGTTTTTTTCTGTTAATAATGTATCCATTTCCTGTTTATGATTCGCTTACTTGATATCAAGCATAACTGATGTTTAAACCTACACCTGGAAGTCCTGGCATGACATAGGCGTGTGCCGTATATTTTGATCTATGGCCACTGGGTTGTTTGTGTTACGTTAATATGTGGTTTTCCCTGCTCTGTTATATGAATTATACACATATTGATTGCTGATGTTCATTTTGGTGAAAGTCAAATAATCATGTTGAAACTTTATTGAGATGGCAAGACATTTAATTTTGACTTTTAAGAATGTCTTTTATGTTCATGTCACGTGATTCTGTACTTTATCAGTATCCATGGAAACAGTCTATTGCCCGTGATGAAGGAGTGTGTTTAATTCCGAAACACGTCGGACGATTGTGCTGACTTAAATAAACAGCACTTTGAATAGAGACCACAGCGCCAGTGTTTATTTGTATCCTCGGATCAAAGGTGACTCGCATTGGTGACTGTTTTTATATATATATATCGTTGCAGTGTGATCAAGGGCATAATTTGCCAGAAACGCGTAGCTGCTAGACATGGGCGAATTTTGCGAATCTCGCGTTCGCGAATTTTGCGGATTTGCGAACTCGCAATCCGCAAAATCCGCGAATTCTCGCAAATTTGCGGATTTTTTTTTTGTGTGTTCGCGCGGGTTTCTGCCAGTTCGCGAGGGTTTTGTACAATTTCGCAAACGCGAACTTACCTGTCGGGTCGCAAGTTTTGCGAACTTGTTGTTTCTATGTGTCCAGCCTGTTTGGGACACTCTTCTTCATCACTGCCACCCCCTGTCACCACTGCCACTCTCTGACTACTCATGCCACCCTCTGGCCCACCCATGCCACCCTCTGTTTCATCACAGCACCCTCTGGTTGTCCAGTGTACATTATTGTGGCAAAGCAAAGCACACCTTCCCTGCCTCAAGTGACCTGAATTAATTTGGGGCTGATTAATGTGTCACAGAATATTTTTTTAGCTGGCACCTGCTTCCTTAGTGCTTCCTGATTAGTGATCTTTTGCACTTGCTAAGTGCTTTCATTGTTGCAAAATTAGTTACAACACCTGCCCTGACCCAACTGACAATAATGAATTAGGGGCTGATTAATGTGTCACTGTTGGATTTGAACTTCCAGCCTGGCTCCTGCTTGTCTCCCTTAGCTGTAATTCAGGACCTTTGTGGCATATGTGTAACTATTCTGAGGGTCAGAGCAGGGTCACATAATAGTTGCAAGTAGGCAAATGAACTCTGGAGGGGCCCCTCAGGAAGCACTACAGGAAATGGCTACTAATGATGAGCTTGAACTTTTGAACCAGGTAAGTAGTTTCAGTTTTGCTAAGATCATATTTCTGCAATTTAGCGCTTATTCGCGGGGCGCGAAGTTGAACTGGGAAGCCGCGAACTCACGCGAACAGTGCAAACAAGCTATAAAATCCGCTGCTCGCGGATTTGTGGATTTTGCGGGAAATTCGCGAATTTCGCGGATTGCGAATTTACCGAAAATCCGCGAGCGGAACGGATTTTCCGCCCATACTTAGTAGCTGCTTTCTGTGTATCGAATAAAATCTTACTGATGCTGAATCATCGTGGTCCGTCTTCCTTCTGTTTGCTGGCGTGCAAGTTTGAGACGCCGAGAGATTCGGAGGAGTCACGTGGTATATATATATATATATATATATATATATATATATATATATATATATATATATATATATATTGGAGCTCCCAGTTGCACCGGCAATCCCAAGGCACTCACCAGCGGGTGCAGACTCCGCAACGATACTCGCAGTTTAGTATTAAAGCTCAGTAGTCGGCCCCCCCCTCTAGGATTTAAGGGTATATGGTCCAAACAGCTTGACAGCGCTTAGAAATGCCGGGTAATTGCCGATACACGGCAACATATACACAATCCACCGGCCACAGCGGCCTTTATGACATTCAAATGATATTTTATCAATGTCAAATGTGTTATTTACCTATTTCAAAATTGCCACTATATTTTCACGCACTGAAATTATTGTCCGTTTTCAGTTGTTGGTTAATCAATGCATATATGGGGCTGCCAGACGGTTGAGAATGTAAACACTGACAACGGACTTTGCGTCCGAAACGCGCCTGTTACACGAGTTGTTTGTGGGCTGAAATAAATCTTGCCGCTTTACCCCTGGAGCCCTGGAGTGCGTTTAATGTTTCTTGATGGAAATGGTTTTGAACTTTAATATATATATAAATATATATATATATATATATATATATATATATATATATATATATATATATATATATATATATATATATATATATATATATATATATATATATATATATATATATATATATATATATATATATATATATATGTCCCAAGAAATCGCTCCTTTCCAACTGCTTTTGGCCCCGTGGGAGGTGGCGCACACACTGGCCGAGCATGCCGGTATTCAATTCCACACAAGTTCCAAGTAAATGCGCTCTCAGCCACAAAGTAACGCCAGGCAATCCATAATCCAAGGGTGTTTATTCACCTACAACATGTTTCGGTTTACAGGGAAGCCTTGTCCACGTGAGTGAATGTGTTCGAAAACCATACTGATAAAGCTATGTGTAAGTACATGGCATAAACATAAACGAAGGACTTGAATTCCGTCCTATTCGGCAAAATGCATGGCAGACATATTGGAATGTGTCAATCAGCAAGAATGTTAAAAGCAAATGCTGGTAATGCAATCACCTGCTCACCATAAATTAACTAGGGCAAATATAAATCACCATGTACAAATTAATGATCCTGTCTGGAATAAACAAGAAAAAATAAACACCATTTGGTGAATATGTACACTGCTAAATCCACAATGTACACTCGGGCAGACATGCAAAATACATGTGTAAAATAATATGGCAATCTGACAAGTGGAATAAAAAACAGTAATCTTGTGGCATGGCGCTGCGACAGTGAATTCTAGCAGCCAAACAACAACCTTTTGAGGGGCGTCAAGTAAAGCAACGTAATTACAAATAAACAAAAATAACTCTCCCCGCCATGTAAATGAAAGATCTCAACAGTGCAACTAGCGGGGAACGTTGAAGTATTCATAGTGAAGCAGTTAATATGTGAAATACGTGGCTGGTCTGCTACTGTACCACATCCCATGGGTCCCAAGTGGGAGAAGTCAGATGGCAAGGTACTGGGGCTGGAGGACTGATAGTTAGCATGTAAAATACTTGGGTGCTAACCCTCGTGGAAGAGGCCCTTACCATGTATGAAAGTCTGGCTCCACATCCCGAATGCCCAAGAGTCCTACAGGACAACAGTTCCATAAGAAGCACTTGTAAACAAATAGGCTGAACGCACATTATACTCTTGGAAAGTCAGTAGTACTTGCCACAGGTGCCCATCAGTGAAGGCGTTCTCAGTGATAAGATAGTGTGAAAATGGTGAAAAGGGTAGATTTCCCATGAGAGTGAGTGTAGTGGTTGGGCCCTTTCCTTTCCTACTGTGAGAAAAAAACATATGATAAAACAATGTTAGTTACACTTGCAATTTAAAAACACAATCCAACAAAATTAAAATGTTCTTATGCACTGAACTCATTGGAAGAAGATTTTGGACGGGGAGTGCAGCACAAACCATATCTAAAACCCCGCTAAAAGACAAAGTCTGGGATGAGGACACTCCCTAGAGCAGAGGTCTTCAAACTTTTGGATGCCGGGACCCCCTGTCAACATTTTCAGGCATAAGGACCCCCTCCTGACATAAATTTCTAAACCTCTAGACAGGGCTACTGGAATTATGAGGCAGGTGAGGACCAAATTATGCGACAGGCTTGATTAAATTGTGTGAGTAGAAAATGTAAATAATGTTCTGTGATGCTGCGCATTTTGGGATAGCATTGCTTTACTATTTTGACATGTTTTAAACACAGTAACACTGAGGAAAGATTTCACCCCATCAGTACCAGTTAATAACCAAAATACAGCAATTAACATCAGAAAGATGTCTAGTCAACCTTTGTGAAGGGCCTCCCACTCCACAGGAATACGCGCTGCCACATTAGAAGCTCACCTGGCCATGGCCAGGAGCAGCGAGTTAAGCAGTTTACCCATGCACCTTTCCTCTAACCCCCTTCCTTCCATCCCTCTCTTCTCTCTTCTCCCAACCCTGGATCCCTCTCTCACATTGCAGGCAGATGGTTATTAGCCCCAGGACACCTTCTGGTAACAGTAGCGCACTACAAATGTAAATAATAATAGGCAGAAGCAAGGGATCCACTAGACCCGAACTTCAGGGGGGGGGGGGTTAACACTCCCAGCCAGGGCAGGCCCTAGCACTGGTCGCACACGGTGCAACAGTCTTTCCACCTTCTCCATAAATTCCCTCACTACCACTCACCAACAATACACCTCTATAGCACCTGTCTGACAAACATTTCATTTTTTTATAGCGCTACTCATAGTTTACTCACACTCAGTTCTGTGTTGTACATGGTACATCTTCATTGTACCGGGCACTTTAACCTTCTGCACTGTGTGGGTGACAAGAGTGCCCATGTGACTGCACGGTGAGCATTGCAACAGTGTGAGAGTAGGGCAAAAGGAGTGACTACAGGGTGAGTGAGGTGACCATATGAATTTGGGTTCGGCTATAAGTGCAGAGTGGGACAAATTAGTGCATGGTCAGTGATGGCCTAGTTTGAGTGAGCTACCGATGGGGCAGTGAGGGGGGACAGGTGAGTGAAGTGTCACATGAGTGCAGGGTGAGAAGTATGCTCATGTGACTGCAGGGTGTGGTACAGAGTGAACAATGCAAGCACATTTTTAGTGCAGAGTGATCACTGTGAGAGCAGGGTGAGCGGGTGAATGTTGTGACTGCATGGTGATCAGTGTGAGCGCATTGTGATCACTGTGAGTGCATTATGATCACTGTGAGTGCAGGGTGAGAGGGTGAATGTTTTGAGTGCATGGTGATCAGTGTGGGTGCATTGTGATCAGTCTGAGTGCATTATGAACACTGTGATTGCAGGATGAGCGGGTGAATGGTGTGAGAGCATGGTGATCAGTGTGAGTGCATTGTGATCACTGAGTACAGGGTGAGCGGGTGAAAGGTGTGAGTGCATGGTGATCAGTGTGAGTGCATGTTGATCAGTGTGAGTGCAGGGTGAGTGGGTGAATGTTGTGAGTGCATGGTGATCAGTGTGAGTGCATTGTGATCAGTGTGAGTGCATTGTGATCACTGAGTGCAGGGCGAGCGGGTGAATGGTGTGAGTGCATGGTGATTGGTGTGAATGTATGGTGATCAGTGTGAGTGCATGGTGATCAGTGTGAGTGCATTTTGATCAGTGTGAGTGCATTTTGATCGCTGTGAGTGCATTGTGATCGCTGTGAGTGCATGGCGATCGCTGTGAGTGCATGGCAATCAGTGTGAGTGCATTGTGATCGCTATGAGTGCATGGTGATCAGTGTGAGTGCATTGTGATCGCTGGGAGTGTGGGGAAAGCGTGAAAGTGAAGGCGAGAATGAGAAGTGAGTTGTCTGAAAGCAGGGTGCATTCCCAGAAACTTGAAGCGTAGGGTTTCAGATATAAGTTAAACTATTGCTATAATTGCATTAATCAGGAATCGAGAGTGGAGGAAATAAATAATGTGCTGATCCTGCAACAAACTTCCAGTCTTATGATTAGGGTTACCAGCTCATTATTTTGATGGCCCAGAAATAAGCAGTCACCTAAAGCTGCATTGTTAGCACTTATCTGTGAATACTTAGAACAGCAAATATAAATAGAAAGCACTTTTAATTGGGTTCTAGGGATGCTTCAATGATAATTTGATAATTAAAGAGAACAAAGACAGAAAAGTCACATAACTAATTAATACATACTTTTTTATTTATAACTCTATTTAGTATCAAGAGCAGGTCTCTGCATGATCTTTAAACAGCACACAGCAGGCATGTTTCTTTTGGCACTCCAACTATATATTCCTTTTCATTAAATGCATTATCACACTACAGTGGTAAGTGTAAAAATACAAATGTAAGGAATAGGCAGAGTGGGGGCCCAGGGGGTACTGGAACAATAAAAATCTAAGCCATGTTAACCAGTTAACAAAGGCATGTAAATATGCTAATGGTCTTTAAAGACCTGTGAAAAACTCGGGCGTGCTGGAGATAAGACTCCAGACACGGGCACCTAGCAGCGCGAGCTGCACTGCAGCAGCCCGGTCTGAGACACAGGACGGGGGAGGAGGGAATCTGAAGCCCTGGAGGCCAGGGCAGAAGTGTGACTGTGAATGCGCGACCCCCTTCACCTCACTCCATATCCCCCCTGGGGGTCGTGCCCCACGGCTTGAAGACCCCTGCCCGAGAGGGAGTGTTTGCTCACTAATCTTCTCTCAAATGTATAGCTAGTTCCTCATCTTGATTAAGGCTCCCTGGGTCCTTTGACTGAAAGTCAACAATGTACTTTGATTATTTCTGCCTCAGTTTCAACAGCCTGTTACCCCCCTGGGGCTTCTAATGATTTGCTTTAGAATGAAGAATCTGAGGAGTGTGGTGTTGGAAAAGTGTGTGTCTCTAAAGTGTCTGGCCTCTGGGTATTTTTAATTATTGTGAATGATCGCCCGACAGTGTTCTAGGACACGTTTCTTGGCCAATAGGTTGGTACTACTTATTTACCAAAGCTTACAGGGGCATTCGATCATGTAAATCACGTAGGTGCAGCTACATGTGAGGAATTGTTTGATCTCTTTTTTGATTCCATTGTACTAAACCATCTTGGTAAAGGTGCTATTTTTACACGCTTTGCAATGGCCACAGGGACAAAAATCCCCTGAGGCCATGCTCGTGTCCTGTCCGGTAAGTGGTGATGTCACTACGTACCAACATATCTTTAATGTTTCTCCCTTTCCTGTACATTATACTGGGTCTTTCGGGAATGCCCTCCCCAATGATATTGTCACATTTCAGAATATCCCAGTTTTTAGATAGTATCTTTCGAATGTGTTTCGATTCAGCATTGAAGGTCAGAACGAGGCGGGTGCTCTCTTCAGTATCATGGGCGGCTTCAGGTGTCTTGTCCACCAATGTTTGGGATTTCGGTATGCCATTGGATCTTTTCTTAGCCTTGTTGAGCACCCAGTTGGGATAGCCTCTGATTTTAAAATGCTCTATCATATCTGTGCATTCATGTTGATATGCTGCCTCTGTGTTACAGTTTCTTTTAGCCCTCAGCAGCTCTCCAAAAGGAATACTCCATTTAGGAGTTTCTGGATGACTGCTGAGGGCATGAAGAATACTGTTGCCTGCAGTTGTCTTCCTAAACAGTGTGGTATGTAATTGATTGTCTTTTATGTCAAGTTTGACATCAAGGTATTCTGCTGAGATTTTGCTGATGTGGCTGGTAAGCATAATGTTGTTAGTGTTGGTATTCAGTATGTCAATGAACTGGATTGCTTAAGATTCAGTCCCCTTCCAAATGATGAAGAGATCGCCTATATATCGCCACCATGTGGTGACGTGGGTAAGGTGCCCTGCATAGGCGGGGTCGGCAAAGTTCTTCTGCTCCCAGTACCCCATGAAGAGGTTTGCAAAGCTGGGAGCAAAGCACAAACCCATCGCGGTGCCACCCACCTGCCTGCACAGGACCCCGTTGAATAAAAAGATGTTGTTCATGACACAGAACTCCATCATTTTTAACAACATATGACTGTGTTCCCTAAATCGCAGGGGCCGGGCATTGAGGAAATGTTCACAAGCTGCTAGACCCTGGCTATGGTCAATTATGGTATACAGTGACTGTACATCCAGTGTTATGAGAAGACAATCATCTTCCCACTGTATGTCCTGTACCTTGGTAAGAAAATACTTGGTGTCCTTAATGTAACTGGGCAGCCTATTAAGCCATTCACGGAGGTAGTGGTCCACATATTTTGAAACATGTTTGGACACACTTCCCCTGGAGGACACAATGGGCTGTCCAGGTGAATTGTCATGATTTTTATGGAGTTTGGGCAGCAAGTAGAGCACAGGGAGGACATTTTTGAGGTACCTGAATTCTTCCCACTCAAGAATATCTCTGTCCTTCCACAAATTTAGTTTTTCCATAGGTCAGTGATACTCTTATTGTAAACATCCCAGGTAATAGGAATTTAAAAATTGGAATCATTGAGTTGCCTATGTGCTTCAGCAACACAGTTGTCCCTGTCCATGACAACAACATTGCCCCCTTTGTCTGCAGGACGGATGACAATGCTGTTGTCTTCCATCAGGGATTTGAGAGCCTGTCTTTGTGTGAACGAGAGATTATTTTCAGTGTATCTCTCATTTCTTTTCCTGTGTCTGTGGATGCAAAAGGCTTTACTGACACTGTCATGAAATGTGTTGATAGCATCATGGGCAAGTGAGGGAAGAAATGTTGACTTGGGTTTAAAACCGGAAGCAGTGCTGCCATCAATAACTAAATCATCATTCTGGAGGGTCTGTGTATTGCTGGTAACCCCAATGTCCCCCTCGGTGCTTTCTGTATGATTGTCATTGATGGTATCAGGAAGCCATCCTCTCACACCAAAGACCCTCTACCCAATAACATAGTCCAAGACTAAAACATATCATTGCCCCATACTTGGCCACTATTATCAACTCCTTCCTGGCCACGGGGTGTGTCCCTGCCTCCCGCAAACTGGGTCAAATCACGCCCATTCCCAAAAATCCCAATGCCAATCCCAACAACCCAAATAACATCCGACCTATCTCTAACCTCCCACTTCTAACCAAAGCTCTTGAAAAATGTGCCCTGCTCCTACAGGATAATCACATCAACGTTATTGATAGAAGCACTGCTTCCTGGTGGAATCCAGGTATATTATAGATCTTGACACAAAAAACCCCAAAGGGAATGAATGTGGGTGAAGAACTGTCAGTGTATTTGGGGGACTGAATAGTGAGGGGCTCCTGACATTCAAATGAAGTTTCAATTTTGAGATAGTGCTTTTGTCAATGCACATAATTTTTCTCTTTTTTTGAACTTCTTTTTTTAGTATATATTATCTGTATATTATCATTGTTGGTTAGCCGACACACGGCGTAATTGAGATCTATGGGCAGTAGGTTGTTTATTAGCCGATACCCGGCAGTATAAAAATAGCAAGTTTTGTCCCACCAGTCATTGTTGACGTGATATTTTCCTTGGAAGGACTAACTCGCATTTTGCATGTGTATAAGAATGTTTACATGTTTTAAGAGCCACATTTGATGGAATTTACACTCTAATGTTGGTGTGCGGTTTTTACATCTGCCCGGTTAAAATATTAAAAATATTTGAAACATCAAAAGTATTGGCTGTGATAATATTCAAACTTATATTTGAACAGATAAATGTTGAACGGAGTGAATGTGTTTGATAAAGGTGTATTGACACTCTGTAAGATGGCGTTAGACGCCAGCACAATTCAGTTTGCTTTTGACTTTTATGGATCAACTGGTCATGTGATTTGCTTTACTGTGTTTTAAAATGGCCGTTTTGTGGTGTCTGTAATGTAAACATCAGACTAAGGCATCGCCGAAACGCATCATGTTATACATGTCCCTGCTGATCATGGAATAAAGTAATTTGCAACTGTTGCGGTCCCTGTGGAGTGTTTTCCTACAACTAAGAAGGAGTGAGAGTGTATATATATATATAAAAAAATATATATATATATTGTATATATAGTGTATATATATATATATATATATATATATATATATGTGGTTTTGTTTGTAAACCGTGATCAGGGACTGGTACAGTCCGAAACGAGTAGGTGGGAGCAACCTACAGGAAAATAAAGCACAATAACCAACTTTGAAGTGGTGCGCGGCGTCTTCTTTGATGAGGAAACTTGATCTAATATACATATATATATATATATATATCCAACCAGAAAGCCGCTATGGATCCCTGCCACTTCCAGCAGCGGGCCTTGGACGGGATAGCGAGTCCCTGTAAATCCACCACTCTGCTTTCTCGCTAAAGAAAGGATTGTACGGGCCACTTCAGAGTTGAAAGCGTCTTCATTTGGACAGCTTAGCTCGACGCGTTTCACAGGCCGAGCCTGCTTTTTCACGGGTGGTTTTTCCAAAGATTCAATTTATTTTAATACTTCGCACAGACGCGTTTCGGGAAACCCCTTTATCAATGTGTTCACCGCGGTGAAACACGGAACCTTACTTTAAAGGGACCCAGCACGTGACTAGATAGGGGAAATGGAGGTAGGACTGCTCACCAGCATTACCCCAGTGAGCGCCATCTTACAGAGTGCAAGAACATCATACATTTACAATTTCGAATGCATACAAATTAAAATATCATTACTTTAAAAACCATGCATGACATTAAATTGATAAATTGATAAACATGATTATTGCAGCAAGGGTCCACAGTTCATGTAGACCTTCGCTCAGCTGATATTGCACAACCTGTGTAAAGATAATAAATCTTGCCGTGGATCGGCATGGGCGGCTTCAGCCAGAACCGCCAAGTGTACCTCCTAATTAAGCCGTCAGCCGGCTGATCCCCTAATCACAGAATAGTTAGCAACAGTTTGAGGGATGTACTGGTGTAATGCAGTATTGAAGAAAAGGGACAAAGTTCACTTCCCCAGGTGTACAGCAAGTTCCTCCCCACTGTTAAGGCCTTTGGGGATCTTGGTCTGGAGATCTATTATATATCTCGATTCCAGACGTCTAAGTTTGGTCATCCTGTCACCTCCTCTCTCATTGTCAGGGACATGGTCAATACCAAAATAATGCAAGGCATCTCTCTATATATATATAAAGGCACACATTTACACAAGGAAAACGCACATATTTACAAGACACCAAGCATATATATATTGCTTCTCAAAATATGGTTACCTTAGATCTATGAACTAGCATTTTATGAATTATTAGTGACCTCCACCTCTCCTTTGAATGCACTTTTTAGCAGGAGGAAAAACTAAAATTGTGTCGATTAAAAAAACTAAATGTTTTCTTTTAGGCATGCTTCCCAAGCAGTGCACTCTAGGATTTCCCAGAGACAATCACCTACAAAGCTGCAGCCCGGGCTACAGCACACATCAGGGGGTGGGGTTGGGGAGGGAGGTGAAGCCCCTTTGGCCCAATGGCCATTGCATGCCTGATACCATTGTTTTATTTTTTCCCAGCAGAGGCTGCAAGGTGTTAAGTTTTAAACAGGTACAGGACAGATATACCTTTCAGATATATTATTATCATTAAGTCTAATCATGAAGTGACATGAACATGAGGTGTGCATGTTGTAGTCTTAGATTGAGAGACCCCATGCATTTATTGTAAATAAAGACATTTATCTTTCATAGCAAATTAGGGTATTTGTAATGACGCTGTGAATTCTGCAAGTCAGCGTTTGCTCGCCTTCTGCGCACATGGTATTCACATTGATTAAGCACCTCAATTGTAGCATTTCAGCTTGGACTTCGAGGCTTCAGCAGTTCTCGTGAAGTCGTTCATCACCAAGCGTGGGCTGGTACACCATGCAGCCTTATCAGACATTGTTATCCAACAAAGAGAAACAACCTTATGTTAGCATTGGCTGTTGTTAAATTCATTCTATCTCATCATGCCAAAGTGCTTCTATTCTCGGGGCGCCATTAGTGTCTCGCTGGATACATAACATCTAGTTAAGGTGTCTTTAAGGACTTGAGATGACCCGCATAATAGTCACCTTCTCCCATCAACTGTTTTGAAACGGGCAGGGAGCGATGATGGCACTGCACTCAGAGTGCGCATGACAAAGGGGTGGATCCAATTTTGTTGGCGTAGACAAGTGTTTTTGTGTGTGGTAGGCATATATCAGAAGGAAAGTGATATTCACCCTTCAACTTAAAGTTCAGGCTGTCAGTGAAAAGAAGAAATACAACAAACATGCAATGGAGATGCTCGGGAACCAAGAAAGTTGCTTGGTAGAAAAAACATATTCCTTGAGGAATTATTTTGATCACAGTTATTTCCGTAATTAATGTCGGTCCACAATGTGAATCTGAATGTTAAATTATACAAAGTAGAAATGACAGTCACTGCCATATAAGGAATAATGACATTCTTTTACTTCATTAATGTACAGTTTTTCATTCAAATCATAACACTGGCTTTTCCAGATAATCCCAGCATCTGATCCAGTAACTTCTATCATTAGATAAATGGAATACAGTCACTCTTTTGAACGCAGATACTGTTAACATCAATTGTAATCCCAGATTGTTTGCCTAAAGTTATTAACATCCGTGGGATATAACACAAAATTACATTTTTAACATTTAGTGGTTATAAAGGATGTGGTGTTGACGTTTCTATCTTCAATGGTCAGTTAGGTCTGTGAGGCCATCTTCAGGACTGAACGTTTTTGAACAATTCACTCCTGTGAATACTTTCTTCCTCAAACATAAAATCCATACAGGAAGCATAAGTCTGAGTATTTATTTATTTAAAAGGTTTTATAAAGCACTGGCTAGACCCAGGGGTATCAGAGCGCTTTACAGTAGTGTAGGGAGGAACGTAATAAAAACATTTGATCAATGATTTAGCAATAAGAACCAAAGAGAGCTGATAAATATGAATGCTATTTACATAAATATTATATTAAGCTAAAAAGGGTAGTGAGTAATTAGGCTAGGGTAGGTGGGTGAAAAAAGATAAGGGAAGGGGAAGAAGAATATGAGTTGGGGGAACTGTGGGAGGCGGTGTGTAAGGATAGGTCTAGGATGAATAGATGGAGGCAGGGAGGGTGTTTAGGGGGAGTGAAGAGAGTTGCATGAGGTATGGGAATTAAGAGGGAGAATGGGGAGGAGAGAGACTGGAGGGCAATAGAGGGGAACCTGACGGGGAAGCACAGTGGGAGTCAGTGTCAGAAGTAGGTATTATTGACCCCAATATTTGTTGAGGAGGTACTGTTTAAGTTCTTTTATGAAGCTGAGGTAGGAGGGGTTACAGCGCAGGTCTTTAGTCAAGGTATTCCAGATGGAAGGAGAGTTTCCAGAGAAGGAGCGAGCTTGTGTGCATTTCTTCTTTAACAGAGGGAGAGCTAGAACGAGGGCATCGGTGCTCCTCGTCGGTCGGGCGCAGCCCATTTTGTGGAGCTTATCTGAGAAGGGTGAAGGGCTTTGTACCTGTTGCGTGCAATCTTGTAGGTGGATCTGCCTTCGATGGGTAGCCATTTGTGTGTTTTAAGGGCGGGAGAGATGTGGTTGAAACTTTTATAGTCAGAGTTAAATCTAGCAGCTAGGTTGAGCACAGATTTGAGTGGTGCTAGGTGGACTTTAGGTGTTCCAGCAAGGATAGCGTTACCATAGTCGATTCTCGACAGGACCAGCGATTGGACAACAGATTTGAAGTCGTCAGCAGGGATGAAGGGTTTAATTTTCTTGAGATGACAAAGGGTGAAGAGTGCTCTTTGGCTGAGGTTTTTATGTGGGAAATAAGAGTAAGGCTATTATCAATGGCGATAAGAGATTTTACTGAGTTGGAAATGGTGACTGAACAGTTGAGAGCATTAAGGTCGGAGATCCAGTCTTGTTTGGGGAGTGGGTTGTTTTTAGGGGAGAAGAGAATTATTTCGTTTTTTTTAGAGTTGAGTTTAAGATGATTGTGGTGGAACCATGGTTGGATCTTGGTCAGGGTGTCATTGAGGTGGAGGACATCAGAGTGGGATTTAATCTTATAGTAAAGTTGAGTGTCGTCAGAATAGAGGTGATAATTGATTCCCTCTTGTTTGAGAATGAGGGTAAGGGGTTCCATGAAAAGGTTGAAGAGAGCAGGAGAGAGAATGGATCCCTGAGGGACATCGAGGGAGATTGGTGTAGGGTTTGAAAGGCAGTCATCGATTTTGATTTATTGAGTTCTGTGTTGGAAAAGAGAGGTGAACCAATTGAGGACAAAGCCATTGAGGCCAACGCGGGCTTTGAGAGTGCTAAGTAAGGCAGAGTGGTTAACTGTATAAAATGCAGCAGAAAGGTCGAGGGGAATGAGTAGGCAAGACTTGCCTTTGTCGAGGGAGTGATGGATGTCATCAACTACATTTAGTATAGCAGATTCTGTGCTGCAGCCTTTTCTGAAGCCAGATTGCAGTGAGTCAAAGAGGTTGAAAGTGTTGATATGATTATCCTGTTAGAGCAGGGCAGATTTTTCAAGGGCTTTGGTTAGAGATAGGTCGGTGGTTATTTGGGTTGTCGGGATCTGCATTGGGATTTTTGGGAATGGGTGTGATTTGACCCAGTTTGAGGGAGGCAGGGACACACCCCGTGGCAAGGAAGGAGTTGATAATAGTGGCCGAGTATGGGGCAATGATATGTTTTAGGTCTTGGACTATGTTATTGGGTAGAGGGTCTTTGGTGTGAGAGGATGGCTTTAGCTTAGTGATGATGTTATAGACTTTGTGTTCAGTAACAGGGTGGAAATTATGCCAGGAGGCATTGTGTTTTTGCTGGGGAAAATAAGGGTTGGATTCAGGAGGGAAGGTAGCGGGAGAGAGATGTGAAGAGACAAGGAGAAGAGTTGATTGGAATGGAAGTTCAGGAGAAATACCATAGGAAAATAGTGGGTTGGGTGAGAGGGGATTTAAGACACGGAGGATTGATCAATTTTGGGGTTTTTATCAGAGAAGAAATTCGCAATTTCTTCGCATTTCTCAATTGAGGCCGTCAACTTTAGGGGGCGGGGGGGCAGATGATGTTTGGCTTTTGACAATGCTGAAAGTTCTCTAGGTCTATTTTTGACCCTATCAAGTTGCACACGGAAAAAGGATGCCTTTTCATTGAGGATGTGTTTTTTGTAGTTGGACCTAGCAGACTTAAGAAGGGCTAGATGGGAGGGGGACAGGAATTGTCTCCAGGTTTTTTCAGTCAGTCTAAGAGAGCATCTTTCATTGTTGAGATCAGAGTTGGATCAGGATTTGGAAGGTATGTTTCTTTGAGTTTTTAGTTTGGTAGGAGCCATTAGGTCCAGGACCTCAGGTGAAGGGGTGTTAGCATTTTGGGAGAGGGGAGTGAGCAGAAGTTGGGCTTTAAGTTTAGTCTCCAGTTTGCCGGGGGGGATAAGATGAAGGTTTCTGGTCAGTTTCCTGTGCTTGATGCTTTTGGAGTGGGGGTTTGGGCCATAGTCGTGATCGTGAAGAGGATGAGGTGATGGTCAGACCAATCGATGGGGATGATGTTGGAAAGGGAGGTCAAATCATTATTTGTGATGATGGCATCAAGAGTGGCCCCTTCGGTTTGGGTTGGAGAATGACAAAGTTGTTAAAGGTCACTAATCTCCAGAAGATTTGTGAGGAGATTAACTGTAGAGTCCTCAATATCATTCCAGTGGAAGTTGAAGTCTCCAAGGAAGACATTTTTAGAGTTGGAAAGTGAGGATTGGGTGAGGAGGTCAGAAAGTTCTTCTGCGAAGGGAAGAGGGTCGTCAGGAGGATGGTAGATATTACATAGGTGAATAGGTGGGGAGCCCTGAGTTTTAAGTTCCGCTCCGAGGTATTCAAAGTTTTTAGGATCAAAGTTCTTAACAAGCGAGAGTAGTAGTTAATTTTTGAAGATTATGGCTAGACCACCTCCTATTCTGTCTTGTCTATCTTTTCTGAGTATGGAGTACCCGGGGGGAGAGTAAGTCAAGGATAGAGTAGAGTGGATATTGAGCCAAGTTGCCATAAGGAAGGTGATGTCAATGGCTTTGCTGAGAATGGTTTCAGCTATTTCAGTCGCATGCCAGACAGCTGAGCGACAGTTAACCAGCATGCATGCGAGGGGTTTATGGTTGTTTATGGGGGGAGGGCATGATTGGATAGCGGTAAGTTGCGTTAGGGGTCAACGTGAGACGGCGAAGGAAGGGATTCTGCTAGTCCCAAGGATCACTGGAATGGTAGAGTGGGGGGGTGGAGGGTCAATAATAGGAGAGTTAGGGAGGTAAGAGTTACAAAGGTCAAGGAGTTCAGAGGAGGATAGATGGCTCGAATCACAGGGGCCTATCTGTACAGTTACAGCAGGGGGAGGTTCTCCAATATTGAGGGTTAGTGGTGTTTAGTGAACCAGGGATGGGGGAGTTTGGACGATTGAGGAGGACCTCAGAGGAGAGGGAGTTAAAATCTTTCCTGAGTTCAGAGAGTTTGGATGACAAGGTAAGGAGATAGAGTTCGATGTTAGATAGAGTCTGGGTTAAAGAAGTGATAGGGATGGAGGGTGAGAGGGTGGGAGGAAAAAGAGTATGATCCGAGTTGAACGGGGAGAGCGGTCTACAGAGTGTGTAGGGTGGGATGCCATGGGGGTAGAGAGTTATGTTCAGGTTTATGGATGAAGAGAGGGCCGTGAAGTCAGAAAGGGAATGCGTAAAATCAAAATAGGTGCTCTGAGATGGTAAGGGGGCGTGAGGGGAATGAGGAGAAATAACATCTTGGTTAGGAGGAGCAATTTAGAGAGGAAGAAATTGATGCTGGGAGTCAAACAATAGGGAGTTCAGGAAGAGGCTGCAGGGAGGAGGTAACGAGGTAGGGGGTGGGACCAGTGGTAGGTGGAGATAAGGCATTAGGGAGTGAAAGGGATTGGGAGGCTGTGTAAGCTGTTGAGGTGTCAGGAAGAGGGAGGGTTGCTAGCAAGGGTGGGTAATTGAAGGTTTGGGTTGGGAGACATCATTAGCAGTAGAAGTGCTTGTAGGGGAGGGGTTGGGGTCCAGGAAGGAGAGGGTAAAAGGGTGTCAAGCAGTTGGGAAGGTGAAAGGTTAGGCGGTTATGTTATGTTATGTTATGCTGTTTTTATAAAGCGCGCTGACACCTAAGGTTTCCTAGCGCTGGGTAGTACGTTGGACAAGGTACTGAAATGTTGTTCAAAGATGGTGAGGTGATCTTCAGAAGCTTGAATGAGGATGTTACAAGATTTGAAAATGGAGATATCAATTTTGCTGAGGAAAGCAGGGGAATGGGAAGTGGACAGTTTAAAACCATACAGAATTTAACATGATTTAATGATGAGGAGGTGGTGGAGGAAAATGCTTTTCCATTTGAATGGAATTTTAGAGTAAAAGATGTAGTTGGTTTTTATTATGGAGGAAAGGCTAATGTAGTTATAGACAAACAAAGTTTCATGGTGACTAATTAGTAATTAGTGTTTAAAGTTTTTCTTAGCGTTTTTGGAGAGAATAGGGGGGTAGAGAATGGACCATGAATTAGGGCCATGTCTAGTGATGGGAGAGTCCTATGGATTGAGGTGGTGAGTGAGGGAGCATGGTAATTCAACTGAGAGTGGCTAGGGGAGGGGAAAGATGCTGTGGGAAGACTTGATATAGGGCGTAGAGAGGTGGGAGAGTCAGAGTAGGGGCTGGGGAAAGGGAGCAATGACGTACCATAAAAATAACAAAGAGCTATACCTACCAATAGCCCCAATACTGATTACCAAATAACCAGTTAGTTGGCAGTGAAGAAATTTCAATCGTTTATTATGCAAAATACTCTATAGAGGAGCCTCTCCAACCCTCACCCATCAGTTGCGCGGAGAAGACTGTTGGCTTACATTCAAAACAGCACATGTATACTTTCAGCACAGTACATGAAGTCACCGTAAATGGATAAACACTCAGTAACTCAACACAAAGAAAGGGGCCGGACAACTTTTGGAGAGTAACCCGTGATCACTGCTCGGGCCTGGCACAGGCAGAGAAAAGATGGCGTCTGTATGGTTCTCGGCCTACTCGATGTAAACAGAACACACAAACATGATATACCCTTATCAACTAGCTAAAACAGATGTAGGTTAGACATTAGGCATATAAAGCGCAAGCAGTATATAGATACATCATTCTAACACAATATATAGATATGGCTAATACTGCTAATATATAGGGGGAATTGGATTTTTACCCCTCAGAACCGACCTTTTAGCATGATGTAGCTAATTAAAAAGAAAGTCAGTCTTCAAAATCCCTTCATCAATCTGCATGATATCCTTTATTTCCTGCTGAACTAATTGAGTGTTTGCTGTTGCTGGAGAAGGACTAGTCACAGAATAGGCGAGCTTAGGCGCACAGTAAGAGCAACAAGCAGGCCCACAATGTATACAGAGACAACAGGTGAATATGATATCAGCTATACCCGCGAGTACCATCAAAAATTTCCATCCTCAGGTGGACAACAGACCCCAAAACCAACCAGATAAGGACCAGGTACCAGTATCTGCATGCACTTCAGAGGCCAAATGGTGTAATTTTTGAATGGCCAGATGAAATGAGGGGCCGAGTAAGGGATATGTACAAAACGGAAGCTGCCGATCACGTGGCATGCTCCTCCTCGGTCGGCCAGGATAACATCTAAAACCATTCGATTCTGAAGCGAGACGTGTCTCGTCGCTTGAAGGTCTACGGCTAGATTGGTCAATATACCTGCAGTGGTATTGATCACCCTTTCGACTACTCTAGACAGACGCCTCACTTCCTTACTGGTAATGATGGGACCCCAAATAGGAAACATCCCCTTTGCAATGTCAATAAAATGTTGCCCAGGAGTAACTGTCTGATCTATGTTGGTGGTATCAATCTCTCTCTCATCTCTGACAAGTGACAGACTCGGCTTACCTAATCGATGTTCCTTATGATAATTAGAGGGGGCTATGTATACTAGACGATACAAAAAGGACAAATAACAATGGCCAGCCCAACCACGGGGAAGCCATGTATATGCATTTTCTCCACAGACGAAATAGACATTAGGGTGAGTCAACAATGGAGGACTACTGGAGGTGTGCAGCTGATAGGTATAATTACATCGACTTTCTCCTACTGAAATGTATCCTGTTCCTTGAACACAGAATGTTGAAGTACTGTTTAATATGGGCACTGGGATTGTTTTGTCATCTGTAACATTTCTTACCTGGAATTGCTGAAAATTAAACTCCTCAAAGTCGAGTATTTCATTTTTCAACCAGGTAACATTTTCATGTTTGGTATATAAATTCACACAGGGATTTGGATCTAATGACCCTTCCTCTTCATTTCCCTCGGGTCAAAACCTTGATGTACTTCTATGTATGCTAGGATCAGCTTGTTGTTTTTTTCTGAATATCATTTAGTATCTACAGTATAATGCATGTACATCATAGATAACAACTTAAACCAAGCTTCACAACTTCCTAAATATGATAATGGCAGAGAGATAAATAGATCATGTTTGTGCATTACAGAGGGCAGAAGGCCGCAAACCCAACAGTTTGTTGTATTCGTAGCACTATGCGTTTGATGAAGCATTTCAACAAATACATTTTTAGTATAAGTCTGATGGTGCCTTTCTTTATGCGGGGCTAAAGTATAAAATAGATGTTCTGGAGGCGGGGTAGTTGTTCCCAAGACAGTATGCATAGGATGACGAACTTCCAAATATACAAACACACTCATTAAGATTATTAACAAAATCGTTATTGTGACCACAAAGGCTACTTTGACATGCATGGTCCCCCTAGAAAAAATTGGCATATATGTAGGGTAATAACGGGGTGCAAGAGGGCGTTCCTCTTCAGGAACAAAACAAGCAAAAGGCTACATGCTAGCTAAAAGTCCAAAACTAAACTCAGGCAATGCAGTCCAACCTGCCAGAGGGTTCTTCTTTCCTGTGTCCGTCTAGAGCCTCACAGGCAGGCTCCTATCGTTCATCACAAAGAAAACCAAAACAGATCCTCGCGTTGGAATTAGGTTTTCACACAGCTCTTGAAGAAGACGCAACCGGAGACCCTTTTTCAGGAAATTCAGTCTTTCTTTCGAAACAGAGCAAACAAATGTTCCAGGCTCTCAACGTGTTCAGTCCAGTGTCTCGCTCAGTACCCCTGGAAGGTTCTTGACAAACCCTATTACTCAAGTCTTTCCCTATCTCCTTCCATCTTCATATGGGGTACCGTGTTGTTTTCTGGGCCGCAGATTGTATCAAACATGGCCAGGTGTTTCCTGATCAGAGAACAAAACAAAGGAAGGTACATCCGTTGCAATAGGAATATCATGAACCGTTCGAATCTGGGGCAATTACTGGTACAGATGACGAAGCCCCTTCCGAGCCCACTGCTCCTTCTCCTTGCCCCTCTCCAACTTCCAGGGCATCAGAAAAAGGGACAAAGCGAGGGACTCGTTCGCTATCCTGGGTCAAAATTCCTTCCTGGTTCCGCTGATCATAAGGAAGCAGGAGAGGCAACTTTTTAATGTGGGAGACATGGACCCAATGTCTCTTGCCATCCACCTTCACCGCCGTCTGTGTGGCCAAAAGAATCTGGTGAGGCTTGGACCACCGAGGTTCCAAGCTGGATTTTCGCTGGTATTTGCGGACCAGGACCAACTGTTCTGGCTCCAAACGATGTGCGGGACCCTCCGGCAGGGGCTGCAACACTACTGATACCTGTTGATGAATGGAACGGAGATCATTAGTCAAAGCATACAGATAATTTGTCATCATAGGATAATCAATATCACGAAACCTTCTGGGTCTCGGGACACCCCAAACATTGGCCAGTCGAGCCAGATCGGGAATGTGGGGTAACTCGTAAAGACATCAATGCTAATGGTAGGGCACGGGCCACTTCAGCCCAGTGCCCTCTCGAATTTTGGCCACTTTAAATTTTAGTTTTCCATTATACTTCTCAACCAGTACAGCGGACTGGGGGTGTCGTGCAGCATGAAACTTCTGCTTAATTTGCAACCCTTTACAAACACGACTGATGAGATCTGCACTAAAGTGTCCCCCGTTATCTGTCAAGATCACCCGAGGTAATCCATAACGTGGGAAGAACTCCTTTATCAAAGCTTTTGCTGTTGCCAGAGCAGTATTTTCTTTGGTCGGGTAGGCCTCCACCCATTTACTAAAGGAGCGCACCACGACCAGGGCATATTTCAGATTATTCAAACGCTCCAGTTGGATATAATCCATTTGGAGCACCTCAAAAGGCAAAGATGGTGGTGCAAAGTTCCCACTGAGAACAGATTCCCTGTCTCCAGGATTGTGTCGTAAACAAACCATGCAATATTTGACCAAATGGGCAGCCGTCTTTGGGATATTTGGATTATTCCACAGAGGACCTAAAAGTGCACATATGCCTTTTGCACCAATAAATGCTGAACCATGTGCCATAGTTACTACAGCATTAACCAATGCATTGGGCAACAACCATCTGTTTTTCTCCTAATCAACCCAACAGCCATTTTCATCTAATCTCCCCACTTCCTTTTCCCAGTGAGCCAGTTCAGCAGGAGTAGCTTCTTTCTGTATGTCTCGGACACTCTCCATAGTGTTATCAAACATCTCTGTTTCCGCAACCCACCTAGCAGAGGTAGTTACAAACATCGAAGACATTTTGGATTTTGCAGTTTCCTTTGCAACCTGATCGGCAAAAGCATTTCCCTCGCCTACTGCATCTACTACTGCCTTATGTGCACTGCATTTACCTACAGCCATCTTCTCTGGTAATGTCAATGCTGTTAGTAATTGTAAAATCAAGGGGTCATGTTGTATTCTTTGACCATGGGAAGTGAGAAAACCCCTCTCCGCCCACTACCTGGCTGGAACTATGAGCCACGCCAAAGGCGTATTGGCTATCTGTGTAAATGTTTTCTCTCAATCCTTCACTCAACTCACATGCCCGCAGGAATGCCACTAACTCAGCTGCCTGTGATGACTGATGGGTACTCGAGAAGCCTCAACTACAGTGCGGAGGTTTGTAATCGCATATGTAGCTGTTGTCGTGCCATCTGGTAACTTGAAACAGGAGCCATCCACATACAATTCCCCTTGGGGGTCGGTAAGAGGAATATCTGTGAGATCTACCCATCCCTTTGTTTCTTCTTCGGTCCGAAATATACAATCATGTAAGTCATTATTTTTCTCGTCCGAAGGGAGGGGTTGTAACATGGCAGGATTCAGAGGGGCACACCACTTAAATATAATATGGGGAGTAAACAAAGTCAATTTTCGTCCAGTAAGACGCGCACCCGTAAGGTGCTGGGTCTTCGTTTTGTTCAATAATGTGTCCACTGCGTGCGGTACCATCACTGTGAGGTCAGTGTTCAGAACGAGCCCTTCCGACTGTCAAATGACCACCGCAACTGCAGCAACAGCCCTTAAACAGCTCGGAAGTGCTCTGGCGACGTTATCCAACACCGCCGAGAAATAAACACAAGGTGTTTGTTTACCACCAAAAACTTGTGTTAACACCGGAAGCGAACAACCGGCCACCTCATGTACATAGAGCACAAAAAGTTTTCGATAATCAGGAGTACTCAAGACGGGTGCAGAACAAAGCGCAGATTTTAAAGAGTCAAAATCTTCCTGACATTCATCAGTCCAGGGTAGAGGTTCATGCATGTCTTTAGTGGTTAAGTACAAGAGAGGTTTAGTCTGAAGAGAAAATTTAAGAATCCATTGGCGACAGTAAGAGGTTATACCAAGAAATGAATGAACATCACGCTGAGTATGAGGTACTGACATGCTAGAGATGGTAGTCACATGTTATGGGGTTAGTCTCCTCCTCTCTTTCGACAGTAGATGACCAAGATTAGTCACCTCATGTGGACAATATTGGAATTTGGAAAGGTATACCTTATTACTATTGGCTGCCATCTGAGACA
This sequence comes from Lissotriton vulgaris, assembly GCF_964263255.1. Lineage (NCBI taxonomy): Eukaryota > Metazoa > Chordata > Amphibia > Caudata > Salamandridae > Lissotriton > Lissotriton vulgaris. The sequence goes on from NC_141687.1 coordinate 918,571,947, forward strand.
ACAATTTAACAGTGGCTTCTTTGCAACCTTCCTCAGTATCAGAAGCCACCAACAGATCGTCCACATACTGGAGGAGCACATTACCCGGGGGCCGGGTCAAATCATCCAATACTGCTTTCAAAGCTTGGTTATGAATGCTAAGACTCTCAGTGTACCCCTGGGGAGCGCGACAAAACCGGAAGCTGCGCCCAGATAAGGAGAAGCCGAAAATATGACGTCTATCAGAATGGATCGGAATGCTAAAGAAAGCATTCTTTAGATCGATAACTGAGAAATACTTAGCAGTGGGGGGAATCATAGTAAGAATAGTAGTGCGGCACCACTGTTTTATTAATTTCTCGCAGGTCAATTACAAAACGGTAAGTATCAACATGGTCGGGATCACTGCCAACAGGGGCTTTTTCAAAATCGGAAACATAGGACTATTACATACATTGGCAGCCGTTTCTTCCACTACGCCCTTATCAGTCAGGTCCTGGAGAATAGCGAGCAGAGCCCTTTCACCAGCATGTGAAATTTTTTACGGAGGTATACGTGGTAAATGAACATTTGGTTTCAGAGTAATAGAAACAGGGGAAATCTTCAATAGACCAACATCCGTATCCCAGGTAGCCCACAGGGTCGATGGGATAGCAGCAAGCTCCAAAAGAAGGGGTTCATTTTTAGCGAAGCATTGCAGTGTATGTTTACCAGGAGGTTGTATGGTCAAATAAACACCATCAGAGTAACAGTGAATCTTTGCATGCAGTTTCTTTAGCAAATCCAACCCCAATAGATTTTCTCCACAATGCGAAGTTAATAAAAACGGAGAGTTCTTTGTGACCGGACCAATTGTAAACAGGATAGGTGTAGAAATGGGGCTCACCACCAGGATTCCAGAAAATCCCACCGAAACATTATTCTGCCCGGACAGAGCAGCCCCTGGGACCAACGAACGAGCAATAGAGCTATTCATCGCACCCTTATCAACTAGAACGTTTTCAGAAGTCCCCATCAAGCGCCCTCTAACACAAAGCCCTCGCTGATCAAAGGGTACTGACACCTGGCCCCCACTCTGTCCGTGGCTGTCCTATGTGCAAACAAACCCATCGGCCCCCTCAGTTACAGAATATTCATTGTAATACTACCTTCCTCTCGGATTATCAAAGTAATTCTTTTCTGACTCACCATGCGTTGCTTCTTCTCTTCGCATATCATTCCGATCCACACCAATTCGACCCCTTCCTCTCCCTCTTACTGCCCCATTCTGAGCCAGCAACAATGGACACTGAGCTCGTCAATGCCCTTCCTGTTTACAGTAAGCGCATTGGTTTATTCCCAAAGCAACAGCTGGACCTACGCCTCATCCTGTTCCCGCCACCCTCAGGACGGACCCTCTACCGCCTCTGTCTCTGCCTCGTCCCCTGAAAACTTGCTGTAGCAATACTCGTGTCTTAAGATCCTTTGCTTTCTTTTCTGACTTATCCTTGCTCTCATTTTCCATATGCTCATAATACTGAGCCATACTCAGTATAACCGAAGGTGTGGAAGTGGTCCAAGTACTCTCAGCAGCTTGTAGCCGCGCGGAGATCTCGGGCAACAGATTTGTCACAAAACGATGAACAAATAATCGTATACCACCTTCCACTGACAAGTCCTGTCCACTAAAGTCAGTGAACACACCTTCAAATCTGGTGAAGAAATCCAAAACACTCTCGTCCTTTTTCTGCTGCCGTGCTGTCAATTTGTCCCAATCCACTTTACAGGGTGGAATTGAATGCATGTGGGTAATAATCCGACCTGGCAAAGCCAATATTTCAGGTTTAGGTTTATCACCAGGCTTTCGGTCCTTGTCCCATTCTTTAATCTGATCCCAAGTCCCTCCCAATTCTGTGGCATGATCCTGATCATGCACCTGATGCCACACATCAACAGGGACTAGCAAACCGAAAAATAACTCTATGTCAGCCAGGGTCATAACAGCCGAAGAGGCAGCCTCAGTGAGCAGTAGTTCGGGAGAGTAGTTAAATCTCCCTTCCTTCATGAAAGAAATGATACCCCAAAGATAGACGTTGCCATAGATGCAAAAACATAGGTTAACGATTTCTCAAAAATATTTAGTCAGGATCTAGATACGAACATAGAGCACACTATGGACGATGAGAAGGAAGTATCTCCTGTACAAGTAGAATACCCAATACCGCTAGATTTTACTCACACCGAGGTAATAAATGCATTAAAAGCCTTGAGATCAGGGAAAGCACCAGGCCCCGATAGGGTACCAGTGGATATTTATAAATATAAATTAGATTTATGGTTCCCCCATCCTTACAATAGTGCTTGAAGCTGCTAAAAATGTTGGATTAATTGAATCTTGGTCCACTTCAATTTTAGTGCCAATTTTTAAAAAGGGTGACCGACACAGCCCAACATGTTATAGACCCATTTCACTTTTAGATTCTCTTGGAAAGGTCGCTGGCCGTATCCTATTAGAACGACTACAGGATTGGACCACTGACCATAAAATAATTTCAGATTTGCAATATGGGTTTCGTGAGGGACTGGGTACAGTGGACCAGGCTTGGAACCTAACACTTCTTATAGGCAAGTATGTGCAAGCTAAAGGGGGATACCTGCATATGGTATATGTTGACTTGACTGCAGCTTTTGACTGCGTCAGTCATACAAAATTGTGGTCAATCATTCTAAAAATGAGAGTGGATCCACCGTTGGTGAATTTTTTACGCGAGCTTTACTCGAGAGCAAGGATTAGGCATGGTTTTGGGGGAGAACTTACCGAATCCTTTCGGATAGAGAGAGGGGTCAGGCAAGGATGCGTTCTGGCCCCCTTCCTATTCACACTTTATGCCAATGGGCTTGAAGTAGCAATGTTGGAAGGGAGTCAAGACCTCCCAACAATTCGTCATCGGCCAATTCCAGCATTATCATACGCCGATGATGCAGTGATTCTCGCAAGAACCCCCCTCCAGCTTCAGGGGGTTCTAAATAAATATTGTAGTTTTATGAATAGTCTGAATCTCAAAGTAAACATAAAGAAGACTTACGCTAGGCACGCAGGCCTTAGACAAAAGAAAACTAAAGACATAACTGTCAATAAGACTGTCTTAGAATGTCCTACATCTTACCCTTATTTAGGGATTCTAATAGACAATAAGTCTAAATGGACACAAGCGATCAACTCTAGGAAACTATTATTCCTGAGGGTGTCCACTGCCCTAATGTCATTTGCCCAGAAATTAGGGAAGAGATCTCCGCCAGAGATGTTAAAGATCTACTAGTCCAAATGTGTCAGTGTTGCAATTTATGGCTCAGGGGTGAGGGGTAAGTTAATGTTGATGAGCTACAGAAGGTTGAGAATACCTTCTTGAGGTACCTACTTGCAGTTCCCAAGAGCACTTCGACATATGGGTGTCACTTAGAGCTAGGGCTGGACTATATATCGGATGTTGTGAGAACACAACCAATCATGTTATGGCATCGGATTTGGTCTGCAGACCAGTGTGGGTTAACACGAAGCCTTGTTCAGGACTGTCTGACACTAGACAACATGGATAAGATCAGATGGCTATCCTATGTGAAAACATTCTTTCTTGATCTTGGCCTTGAGAGATATTTCAATGATCCATTAACTATATCTGAGATGTCGAGAAAAGAACTAAAAAGGCTTGCCTAGCGCACTTAGGACAGTTGCGCCTTGTAAGTGAGATAGGAAAAAGCTCAGTCCAGCATCTTTTGTCTATTCAGACTATTTCTACTGTTCAACCATAGTTAACGTATAATTTGAACCCGTATGAAAAATTCTTGCTTACTCGCTTTAGATTTAATATTTTTCACCATTTAATTTCTTTCCCCCAATGGAATGATTAGTCTTTGAATGTATGTGCTTGCCCGTGCGATACTATTTCTGTACAATCTACAATTCATATACTGTTTTTTTGTAAATTTTATATTACACCACATAGACAATGGATTGTTCCCTTATCAAGATCTGTAGGTCTACGAGGTTGCGGCCAGCTTTTCTAGTGCTCCAGTTCCTGGAAAATGAACTATATGATAAATCTATAGCTTGTTTTTTGAAATTTTGTGTTAATCACCGTCCTAATCTTGGCTTATCATTGGCACATAGGTATCTTAACTTGATTGCACATGTTTTTATTCACCTAATGCCTAAATAATTGATGTATTTACAAATGTATTGAAAGTTTTGTATTTATCTTATTTATTGATCAGACATGATTGTTTTTACATGTACTTTTATGGTTTTTCTACAAATTATGGAAACCGAATAAAGATGACTTAACTTGGCTTGACTAGTAAGCAGTATGATTTTTACGGGTGTCGGGAAGTTGCGACTTCAGGGAAAGGATCTCACTCCTTTTCCAATGGGTATAGACCAATTGCTCCTAAAATCGTGCCTCCACATAAGCTCTAGTTACTTGATTCTGATCATTTCTTAATTATGGTATTTCGGGATGATAAACAGGATGAACTTCCCGCATAGGATGCTGGGAATCCCATTTTGGACATTTCAAGTGCAGAGGCCCTCGAGATTTCACTAAAGTCTTGACATTCTGGTATGCATCTTCCAATCCTACTTCAAACTTATGAGCCCGGTCCAGAATATCATACATCACTTGAGGGACTCTTCCGTCCGGGAAACACTGTTCCCATAAGGAAATAAGACGTGTAGCCATATGCTCCAAGGCGAGTTGCTGCATAACAGGCTCTAAATCTCTAAGAGTACTCCATATATCAGTTATAGTATACACGGCATCCCGCATCCATTGGGACACCTGATCCGCAACCATCTGTTTCTCATCTAGTCCTTCTGCTGATCGAGTGCACAACCGTTGTGCGCCAAGATTACCCAAAACACGAGAGGGAGTTGGGTCAGCCAGAGTGGGGGTCGTGCTCGAAGACTGAGAAACCCAGGCTGGAGTCGGGGGAGACAAAACAACTGTGGACATGGTGGGAGAGGACTATGCATCGGGTATTAGAGTAGCCGATCCAAATGTTGGGGAAGACAAAACAGAAGAGGTTCCCAAAGGGGCTGGGGAAGAGGATACAACGGGTGCCGAAGCCACTGGAGCCGAGGCTGAAGTCAAAGGGACCAAAGGATATATGCAATGGGGGGCATAAGGGGCAGGTGGACACACATCTAATAAATCCTCTATTTCATCCTCTGGCTCAGTCCTTGTTACATAGCTTTTATTCACCTGCAATCTGAATTGTCTATTCGTGCAATCAATATTTTTCTTAGTCTGATCTTTATCATAAGCGATAGCTTTCTGTGTAATCATCTGACCACCTTTCATCTCACAAAACTTCTCCTCCCTAATGCGTCTATGCTTTGCTTTCTTTTGCCACAAATTTAAAGAATCAAACATTGCCTGTCAACTGCGTTTGGAAAATAATCGATTCTGCAAGTAATGTATCTTTTTCTCATCAAATGACCCGGCTAAGGGCCATTGCAGTTCCACATTATCTTTAGTGTATTTATGCCACAACGCATTAAACAAAATGGGTGAAATACCATGTTTAACATACATATCATAGTTCGGGCTACCCTCTGGCGGGGCAGGCTGACTTTCATCCAATCGCTTGCCTTTTCAGCGGCAACAACATCCAAAACATAATTTACTAAAACGGCATCCTTATTCACTTGACAGCTCAATCTCATTCAGAAAAACAATCTTTCAAACATGGCCATGTTCATACCTTCTCAACATTCCATTCACCATTCAAAATCAAAAATGCATACAAGACAATACATACATAAGTATATTCAAAAAGAAAATTTCAAAACGACATGTCTTTTCCAAAACAGAAGAATGGAGCCTGTCGACTCCCGTTCATGGAGAACTAATCAATTCAGATTTCCAGACCAACACATACCAAAATCAGGCAGTCCAAAGACTACCAAGAGACCGTCGGACAGGGGTTAACCACAGACCGATCTACAGACCATCCCGCAATCCTCCTGGTTCATCCTCAGGACTATTCTGACTAAGCCCACTGCCTTTGCGTCGCTTCAGATGTGTCCCAAAGGCTACCCAGGTACAACCACGCGCTTTTCCGAGAGCAGTCGGCCGGGTGTGCACCACACAAGCCACACCAAGGTGTCCGATTGGTGTCTGTATTATTCACCAAACAAGTCCGTGGAGCATCTGCCCGTGCAGCCACAATGCCGCCCCGTCACACCCCCAAAGCTCTCTGTGGTACACCGACCACCAAATTCAATACAGTTTACTGCTTCAAAGCACTGCTCAACAGCGCGTTCCCAAAAACACCAATAACAAATCACTCACCTGGTGCATGCAGGTACAATTGCGTATTCTCCACTGCCAACTCCTGAGGATCAACACAGTCAGCTCCTGGGTTACTCCCGCAGGACTCCGGCGAAGGGTCACTAGCAGCTGAGGCTCACTGATCGCGAGAGCGGAGTAAGTCAGAATCTCTGGTCAGTCCACCCACTCGACCAGGGCTTCCCTTTCTTTATCCTTCCTACCTGGTTACTGGAGAACAACCCCAACGCGGAGTCCAACCAGAGTCGCCAACTGACGTACCATAAAAATAACAAAGGAGCTATACCTACCAATAGCCCCAATACCAATTACCACATAACCAGTCAGTTGGCAGTGAAGAAAGTTCAATCGTTTATTATGCAAAATACTCTATAGAGGAACCTCTCCAACCCCCACCCATCAGATGCGCGGAGAAGACTGTTGGCTTACATTCAAAACAGCACGTATATACTTTCAGCACAGTACATGAAGTCACCGTAAATGGAAAAACACTACTTGGCTCTTGGGCCTGGAGGAAGGACCAATGTGGCACACATGATTAGTTCAAAGGTCTGCTTAGTTAATATTGGGGAGGTCAGGAGGGGTGACTCCCTTTCGTCCTGGTGCCCAGGAGTGCAGGCACAGTGCCTTCAGGAATGCTCTTATCACACCCACAGCCAGATGCGACCTTGAGTCCCAGGACAGAGGAAGAATGGTGTGCATTCAGCTGCTCTCAGTAACTCAACACAAAGAAAGGGGCCTGACAACTATTGGAGAGTAACGCGTGATCACTGCTCGGGCCTGGCACAGGCAGAGAAAAGATGGCGTCTGTATGGTTCTCGGCCTACTCGATGTAAACAGAACACACAAACAGCATATATCCTTATCAACTAGCTAAAACAAATACAGGTTAGACATTAGGCATATAAACCGCAAGCAGTTTATAGATATGTCATGCTAACACAATATATAGATATGTCTAGTACTGCTAATATATAGGGGGAATTGGGTTTTTACCCCTCAGCGATTTGAGCAAGCACAAGAAGGGGGGAGATGGCCGTATTAGGAGGATGAAATAAGAGGATAGCATTATAGGGGAGAGATGCGGGAATATCAGAGTGGACACAGACAGGTGAGATTAATCAGTCATTACGAATATTGAAAAACCTGAACAAGTTTAGGCACAGGTAGATATTAGAGGAAGGGAGAGACTTCAGAGCAAGTAGGAAGAGAAGTGGTAAAATCAGAGAGAATCAGAATGAGTAGCAGTCAGAGTAACATAGTAAGGTAGAATTACAAAGAGGGAGCGCAAACGGAAATTTACAAACTTCGACTAGTGTAAAGCAGGTTGGGCCAAGAGGGACATAGTAAGGGGGGAAATTGAGGATTTTGTGAAAATCGAAGGGTGATAAAGGCAAAAAATAATGACAAATATGAGAAACAGGTAATAATTACAATCACAAGGAGAATATAGGAGTTCACAACCACGAATAGCAGTACAAAACAACACTAAGGGTTAAAACCATCATTAAGAAAGTCGTTGTGCCACTGTGGAGGATTGTCTAGTACCAGGCAATATAAATGACAATTTAAATAGTAAAGATAATAACATAGGCTGGCAGTTTATCAGCAAGGGAAGTGTCGACGTTACAATTCACCCAAAAAAGTCAGGAATATTGTACAAGAGGAGTCAGTGTGGCCGCATGGGGAAGGTTAGTTGGTCAGAGCGATGTCAGTAGGTCGGGTTCAATAGGGGGAACCAATAGCAGAAGATTTGGACTCATCTCATTTGCATTTTGTGAGAAATCAGCTGACTGCAATGGTTGGTCCGAGAAGGAGAACCAGTTCACATATGCTGACTCAGTTGTCTCGGTGAACAAAATATGTTTTTGGAATATTTAGTATTTGACCCAGTTACTGGGGGTTAACTGGGTTGCCCTATTGTGTTAATAGTTTAGAAGAATAAGAGCAGTAAATATTGCGGATAGCAGAGCTTGTTGACACCTACAGTATCTGAGGTTGAGCGATCAAGCTCAGTTTCAAAGGTACAGACTGTCAGATAATTATGAATGTTAGAGAAGGCCATGTTAAGGTTCAAAGGTGAACAATGTTAGGATTATTGTGACGCAGGATCATAGTTACCAGGTATAGGTTGGACTAGGAACCAAAATCAGACCTGGCTTGATTACTCAAACTGCACCATATTCCTTGGTGCGGGTGGGGGGGGGGTGTAGTGAGCAAATCTGACACTTTACAGTGAACCATGGGGGCGGAGTTCAGAAGTTTGAAGGCTTCTCCTCAAGAATAAATAGAGAATTTTTAAAATGAGTCCAAATTAATATATGACATTACATTGCAGTGTTTACACCACAATACCTTTACAACGCAGGCACTACAACGCAAGTTGTTACAACAACTTGGGCTGGAGGGTGCTGGACTTAGGAATAGTATGATTTACTATTCCAACTCCATTCTACGTACAATAGGGAAGGTGTTGGAATAGTAAATCACACTATTCCTTAGGTTAGAGGTCATCGAGCGCAAGTTATTGTAATGACTTGCGTTGTAATACCCGTGTTGTATAGGTATACACGGCAATGTAACCGATGTTTCCTATATATGAGTATGTACATTAATAAATGATTTTCTACGGACCCTGGAGTGCGAGTCTTTTGTGTTTCCTCATTTCTATCGAGTGGGGAACCCTATCAGACATATATAATATATATATATATATATATATATATATATATATATATATATATATATATATATATATATATATATATATATATATATATATATATATATATATATATTACCTACTGGCGGTCGCCAGTAGGTAGTTATAGTTAGGACCTAGTTTCCATAGGAAATCCTCAACATTCTATTTGGAATAACTTTGGCCCTGGTTGAAGAATCTTAGCGAATTTCTCAAAGAAGATGGCTCAGTCCGCTAAGCTCCTTCCCTAAAAGTTTGGGGGGGATTGGTCAAGTGGGGGCTGAGATAAAAGGGGGGTCCCAAAACTTGTTTTCTCCATGTTATTTTCCATAGGACCTTTAGACTCGGCTACAGGTCGAACGGGTGAATGGATTTATAAGAAATTTGGCAAAACTGTACAGTCCGGCTCGCAGATTACGCTTTTTTTGGAATGGTGTAAATCCGTTCAGTAGTTGTTGAGAAAATTAAAGTTAAAGTCAATTATATATCTTTAGGCGCGCATCGGTGCACGCACCCGAGTGGCTGCGCGTGAGCGGAATTTTTTTGTGCTGCGTGACGTCTGTTAACGTTCGATTCGAAGGAAATCAGGAAGTGTTGACCGCCATTTTGTCACTGCGAGTAAATATATTGTCATTTCAAAGCGTTGGAACATGGAAAGGGGAGAAGGTAGAGATTGTTTTGCTGCGTAGGTTTTCTCAGGGTGTGCAGTAAGGTCCTTAAAAGCGAAAATATATATATTTTTTTCTCGAAAAAGTTGCGGGGTGCGCGCACTCGGGCGCGCACACCTATTTACAAAAGTGTGAAAATGGAGATAAATCAGAAGTTTGAGTGCTTTGATATAAGGTGGCTCTGAAAAGAGCCCTTGTGTTAATTGAGTTGTTTCTGCATTTATAAGTAAGTACCGATGCAGAGTTTGATATAATATTGTTGGCAGCATTTTGAAAGGAAAGACAGGGGCCCATTTTCTGGTTAACAGGTGACCAGGCCAACTTTTCACGCCAGGCCCATTCCTGCAAAGTCGACCGCCATTTTTAGGAGATCTGCAACCACCGGCAGTCACTGGGTTGCAGGAGCAGATGGACTCAAGCCTGTCGGGCGAAGCATCGTTGCACCGCTACAGTGGACGAGACCCTGCTGGGTGAGTGGAGCGTCGCTGTACCGCAACAGTGGGAGAGTCCTTTGCTGGGCTCGTGGAGCGTCCCTATACCGCCAGAGTATGCGAACGCTTTGCTGGGCTCGTGGAGTGTCCCTATATCGCCACAGAGTACGAACTCTTTGCCGGGTGCATGGATCGTTGGGGGTGCAGCTGGGGGGCCTCCATCTGGGTAGGCTCGTCCGCGCCGCCTCTCCCTCCCAGTGGACCCCATGGCGTCTTGCTGACATTTGTTATGGCCGGACCAGGCGATGAAGAGAGGGGGAGGTCGGATATATATGAGTTATACTATTAGGTATGTCACATCCCCCTTGTGGCCTGCAAGGCACCGAAAAAAGAAGAGAATGGGAAGACAACTACATCTCGGGTCGGGCCCATGCCTTCTCTGGCCGATGGCGGCCGGCCGCTCTTTGCCACGGCCCCAGGAACGGATCCCTTGGTTCATCCTGGGGACAGGCCTTGGCGTGTGGTGTCTCCTCCGGACTATTCGCGTAATGGTTCTCCACCCCAGGACGTTGCCGACGGCTTTTGTAGACTTTCTGACGCTCAAAAACCCTACTAGAAAGCAGCCCAAAAGTAGCCCAACATTGCTACTTTGGGGAAGGAGGGGCTGCGCGTGAGCGGAATTTTTTTTTGCTGCGTGACGTCTGTTAACGTTTGATTCGAAGGAAATCAGGAAGTGTTGACCGCCATTTTGTCACTGCGAGTAAATGGTGCTCCACATTGTAAATGCGGCACACCATGGGTGTCAGAGCAGCGGTGCACATTAACTGGTGCATCTCTGGGGATGCGCCAGTTAACATAAATCTGCTCCTTTACATTTAAGTATGAGCAGGGGATACAGAGTTGGTGAAGCTTATCGAAGGTTAAAAAGAGATGAGTCCTGTTCACTGAAAACTTGGACATAGGACTCACCTCCTCAGCATCGCTGGACATGGCTAAATAATAGCTGCAAAATGTTACTGTTGTTAAACAATTTTACTATTATAGTGTCTGAGATTTGTCTCTTACTCTGCAACATCTCATTGTTGTTCTCTTTCTTTAAAGATAAGGACATTAACCATGAGTGATAATGAGCAATCCGTTGGTCTCGATCTTATTGTTGAACATGTCATTGAAACGTCAGTGGAAGTGGAACCCTTGGATGATTTAAATCCTGAGGATGATGAAGAACATGATGAGGATGCCGATTTGTCAGAATTGTATGACATAGGGTGGGAAGCTGACGTGCTTCAGCATATGGAACTATAAACATTTATTTTTCAAATTTACTGGAAATAAAAAGTGAAAATGTAAACCGTTTCATTTAAAATTAAACATAACTTGAAAAACAGGTTATGTGTAGTGTCTTTAATAAAATAGTCAAATATGCTCATAAAAATATTTCTAAACCAATGAAAAGCCTTAACAAGTCACATGACCTGTTATGCTTACGTTACGCGCTCCGCGCCGTGCCCCGGATTGTTGGTCATTCAAACTGAGGCTGGCGTCAGCATGAGAGCGCCAACGTCTCGTGGCTACGCCATTCAGAAAATATTGTTGGCAGCATTTTGAAAGGAAAGATCTGCAACCACCGGCAGTCACTGGGTTGCAGGAGCTGATGGACTCAAGCCTGTCGGGCGAAGCATCGTTGCACCGCCACAGTGGACGAGTCCTTTGCCAGGTGCATGGAGCGTCGCTGCACCGCAAGAGTGGACGAGTCCTTTGACGGGTGCGTGGAGCGTTGGGGGTGCAGGTGAGGGGCCTGCACGTGGGGAGGCGGGAGAGGCTCGTCCGCGCCGCCTGTCCCTCCCAGTGCACCCCACGGCGTCTTGCTGACATTTGTTATGGCCGGACCAGGCGATGAAGAGGGGGGGGGGTCGGAGGCATATGCAAGACATCCCCCCTCGTGGCCTGCAAGGCGCCGAAAGATTATCGTCCGCGTCGTCTCTCCCTCCCAGTGTACCCCACGGCGTTTTGCTGACATTTGTTATGGCCGGACCAGGCGATGAAGAGAGGGGGGGGTCGGAGGCATATGCAAGACATCCCCCCCTCGTGGCCTGCAAGGCGCCGAAAGAGGAAGAGAATGGGAAGACAACTACATCTCGGGTCGGGCCCATGCCTTCTCTGGCCGATGGCGACCGGCTGCTCTTTGCCACGGTCCCAGGAACGGATTCCTTGGTTCATCCTGGGGACAGGCCTTGGCGCATGGTGTTGCCTCCGGACTATTCGCGTAATGGTTCTCCATAGTTGTTTTAATATATTTTTGTTCAAGAATAAAAACGTTTTATTCTGTTATTTTGCTGTCGTGTGGTATATTTCTAATATTTGTCGCTCTGATGTCGTTTCCCCTCCCAAATGAAACATGTGATTGTAATCTACAGCCGGACATTCCGACAGGACATGAGAGCAAAAGGGGGGGGGTCAGATCTGAAGTTGGGCAGGCGATAAGATCACGTTTTGCTATGTAGGGCTATCTATGTTCGTGATGGGGCCTAAAAGGGGGCAAGATGGCGTCGAGCTCGGTTTCTCTCACTAGTTTCACTAGTTTCATATTTCTCATGAGGGGTTGTTCCTAATGTTTCTATTTTAGCAAGGTCAAAAAGAGATCCTATCAGTGGCCTATTGATTTTGTTCGATTCCTTTTGTTTTCTCTAACGATTTTTAAGTTAAAGTTTGCTAGTACGATACAGCGGCTAGTCCGCATTTTATATATATGTCTTTTTTATTAGGGGTGTTTTCCGGTGGAGTCGGACGATCTACCTCTAATAAACGGTAAGTGTTCCTCTGAAGGAATGCGTCTTGAAAGTGGCTGACTGTAATGTATGATATTTCACTCAGTGACTTTCAGGCCCATGCTGTTTCAAAACTGTGCATGTGTTTGAAGCAGGCGTAGGTATTGACGCAGCATAGAAACTACTAGGAACCAATTGGAAGTGTTGTTTTCAAGTCACATGACTTCACATGCGTGTCTCAGGACGTGTACGCGGTGATAGTATCTGGTTGGAAGTAGCGGTCCAATTTCAAAACGTGAAAAGGAATAAATCGAAACATATCCGGATTTAATATATCTTCTGAGTAGTATAAGTTCTATGGTGGGTGTATGAAGAAATTTAATGAGTTGCAATCGCGAACTTTTCCCGAAATATATATAGGCGGGTGCGCGCACACGGTCGCGCACGATCGAAAGCCGATAAACGCCCTTTATAATATGCTCCTGGAGCTGTTTTTGGAAAGTTCAAATTGCAAAGTTTATATATAGGCAGGTGCGCGCACTCGGTCGCGCACGAAAGCCTGGAAATGCGATATCCATTTTATTGACAACTGTTGCCGAGAGTGCGCACACCGGGTCGCGCACGAAAGTTTAGTAAGGCTATTTTTATTCACAGACAAATTTTAATGTGTTTAAAAAAAGGCAAGGTACAGACTTTCGAATTCTGTATCGCTTTACAAGGAGTCTCTATGCAACTTGAACAGTGAAGAAAACGGCTTGTTTTCGAAAAAAATATTGCCAGAACTTTATTGCCAAAAGTATAGGTTGCATACACGACATTTTTCTGAATTAGCATTTTAAAAACCAATGAAATTCACAGAAAAAACCATAGGTTTTACACACGTTATAGTTAGGAAGTAGCATTTAAAAAACCTAGGAAATTCACTGAAAAAACCATAGGTTTGATACATGTTATAGTTAGCTGGAAATTTTACTGACATGAAACCAATGAAATTCCAAGTTATAGTTAGTTGGACTCACTATAACTTGCGCGTGCAATGCACTGCTGATGACGTCACATATTACATCACTCATGACATGGTCAGTGACATCACTCATGACATCACTGATGACACCATCCAGTGAATATGTGTCTTTCTGAAAAATAAATATTAGTGAGTTATGTTTAAATATTTAAATATATATATTAGTGTTTCACTTTGTGTATAAGTGGCTACATGTGTTGGTAAGTAGCTACATGCGTATGTATATGGGTTATTAGATATTTTTATTAGTATCAGTATGAGTATCTATATGGTTTGGTGGGGGTATTACTTAGCACATAGATGCATGAGTGACTGACTCTCTGTTTGTATGTGTTTTGAAGACAGCATATGTACAGGACTGTATGGGTGGATGAGTGTCTATATGTGTTTGTTAGTGAGTGAATGACTGTCTCACTAGTGTCTTTATCAGTAACTACATATGTTTTAATCTAGTATATATGAATATTGATGTATATAAGTGAGTATATGTGAGAGTAAGAGATTGTAAGAGTTCCTGTTTAAATAAGTATGTGTTTCTATAAGTGATTGTTTAAGAGAATAAATATGTGTAATTTTCAATAGAAGTAAGGTGGAAGTGTGTGTATAACTCTATATTCAAATAAATGGATGTTCAATAGTTTATTTGCACGTGTGAATATGTGTGTGAGTAACTTTTGGATGACTGTCGGTGTGTAACAGGATGTATAGGTGTATCACTTCATATGATGAGTGAGTATATGTATGAGTGACTATATAGAACTGTTGGTGAATGAGTGGATGTGTATATAGATAGTGGAATTACTGAATTGCTTGTTGTAACTGATATAGGTATCTCCGTTTTTTTTAAATTTCAGTTTCTATTTTTGAATATGTGTCTCAAGGGTTACATTACAGTGAAAGGAGGTCTGTCACTATGTCACAAGGATGGTGTCATCAGTGATGTCACTGACCATGTCATGAGTGATGTAATATGTGACGTCATTAGCAGTGCATTGCACGCGCAAGTTATAGTGAGTCCAACTAACTATAACGTGGAATTTCATTGGTTTTATGTCAGTAAAATTTCCAGCTAACTATAACATGTATCAAACCTATGGTTTTTTCAGTGAATATATATATATCCAACAAACCCCAAATCTTCTCAAAATGCACTCGACAGTGCATATGCCATTCGGCATCACGGTTCAGCCTTCCAGAGACATCCAAGTTTGTTGTATTGCCTGACGCGTTTCCGTTGCCAACGTACCACTTCATCAGAGGCATTTCTCCTGTACGCAGGAGCGCTCTTATTATACTGCATGCTGATCGGTTGAAATATGCTAAAAAGCTGTGGTATATTTAGAAAGTTCCAAAGGCAAACTAATGAACTGACCCAGTACTTCAGATTCATCCAGAGAACTAATATTACGCCTAAACAGAAAATCCGATATTTGTGTGCCCAGTAAAAAAAAAGCAGAGTGCGCAGCATATATTTGTGCGACGGATAAACAGTTCCTATCTGACACAGCACGCACTACTGAATGACTGCTGATACAACATACTATGCGGAAAGAAATAAAATATTTAAATTCTTTCTCAGTACATAATGCAAATCACTGTGGTTGTGCTAGTTTAAAGCCCATTAAAAAGTTGTATGCTGCTGATTATATATAATGCTAAACTTCACAAGCTGGCAAAGATGCTGGCAAAGTATGAAACAGAGCAGCTGAAAATGGCAGCTGGCAAAATAGGATCACTTATGCTCATCTAGGTTAATGCCTTTTACTGTAACAACTTACTTTGACAGGGATCTTCTTCGGATTTCGGTTCTACATTTCCCTACTACATAAAACACAACAAAAGCAGCCATACCAAAACCCCAGCAGACTGTAAAGAATCATTCCTGTGTCAGAAACCACATTGCACAAATATGTCGAGCGCCACTGCCAAGTATGAAACCCGATTGTCCAGAAAAGTACAGCACCAAAAGCTGTCATGCCAAAAGCTAAAATGTAGGTAAAGCAAGATTTCAGTGCAGCATCCGCATTGCCTGTACAGCGCCAGAATTCACATCGCCCAGATTTGTACAGAACCATTGTCATGCCAGAATCCACACTACACTGGTATATAAAGCACCACTAAAACACCTGAATCAAAACTAGGCATGCAACAGGTACTAGGGTTGGACATGGAGACACCCAGAATTATGAAAACTTTTCTCCTTGACTAGACAGAGTGCTACCTGCTTAGTATTCTGCTGGAAATTAACATACTCAGCCCTTCCTGTTAGCTCCTGGTTCTTATATTTTGATAAATCAGGCCTTTCACTTGAGGGTTGAGGCTAGCGCTGCAACCAAGCTTTGAGTCAGAGGAGCAAGCAGGTCGCCTAACCAGGTATAGGCAATAACAGTTGCCTGTGGATGGTAAAAAGAACCTTGGGTCTGTGGTCTGCATGGGAAATACCAAATCGCCCAGATGTGCAGTCAGACAAATGGTATGGTTCAAAGAGAAGCCTGGTCAGGCTGACATAGTAAACTAAATCTGGACTCAAGGAGTGGAGGACCATGGACAGATGAATGGTCAGATACATCATATAAAGGGGCCAGTGGAGGTCTTTATAATGAAAAGAGTCTATCCTCATCAGGGTTAGAGGAGGGCAAGATCAGTGCCGCAAGTGTCTGGTGTCATGATTGGAGGCGACAACTGTCAAAATAAGCTCAGTGCTTAATTTGAGCTGGTGGTTTGGGTGCTTTGCACCGGCACATGTGACAGTCTGCCACATGGTGGCGCTGTTTGTTTTATTTTGTGATAACACAACAATAGGTGTTTATTCATTGAAAATATATTAAAAATGACTAATTGCTGCCACACAAACCATTCATATAGCTATGGGGGCCTGGAATCATTTGAAGTGCTGCACTTGTAGAAATGTGAGGTTAGTAGATGTCTTTGTACTCTCACAGGCAGTACTGCTCGGGGCAATGGGTGATGCAAACTGCAGTGGCCTCCTGACGAGGGCCATGGCACTTGTTTTCTTTTATAAATTAGGCACTGGATAAGAGTGAGTGTAGGTCGTTGTCAAAGACAACCCATGGTAGAGTTCAAGGAGACCCATGTTACGATCTGTCAGAAAGTCGATTATTAGTTGATGTGGTAGTCCACCACAAGTAACAATATCAATATTCTTGTTAGGTCCAGGAAAGGTGTCAGTAGTTTAAGCCTGAGCTCAACCCCTTGTAATTATGGCACAGAGCGGGCAGGCCTAACTTAAGAAAATATGTAAAACATTTAGAAGTACCAAAACAGTTAAAAAGTTAAAAACTCCACACAGTAAAATCCCACTCCTATTTATAAAAATAGAAAATAACTTAGTAAACAAAATAACAACAAAACAATAAACATCCAATAAGGGGTACCAGAGATCTAAATTTTCTGAGTTTTAAATAAAAAATAGAACGAAATACTGCTAAAGCTTTAACTGCAGGCAACTGGTCATGCTAGACCAGGGTAAAATCAAATGTTAAGGCAGATCGTGGCCGATCATAAGTAAGATACATGGTCTGGATTTCTCACGGTATCCTAGAAACAGTTCAAAAGATAGATGGGTCATCAATGGGTTCATCTGTGTTGAAAGCAGCAGGCTGAATCCAAAGATGGGCTCCACTATGATGAGTTGCTGGAGGACGGAGTACCAATGTGGTCGTTGACAAAGGTGGGAAGGCTAAGCATGAGAGAAGTTAATGTTTCGGACCATAAATGGCATCAGCATTGATCGTGTGTCGGTCTGTTCCAGCAAAGTTGTCAGTGGTCATTCATCAAAACTTTTCTGGAGCTTGGAATTCCCTCACCTGAGTAAGGGTGCTGGAAATGACAAAGGGCCCGATGTCATCAGAAGTGGCTTCAATGTTGGTTGCAGTGAAGAATGCAGCGGGAGCTACAGGAAGTCCAATCCCACCAGCGATGCACCATTGGTGGATCAACTGGCAGGTAAATCCTGGTTCTGTGTTGGCTCTCTTGAAAACAAATCCAAAAGGTTTCAAAGTCCCCACTTTTAGGGTTAGGCAGCAGGAGTACAATCTGACACCACATGTGGGCTCCAGAATGTCAAGAACAGCATTTGGAGGGCAGGTCCAGTTGAAACTGGTTAGCTGGACCCTCCAAGGAAAGTGGGCTTCTGGCAGCTTTTGTGGTCCATGTAGCTTAACAAGTGGCCAGTCAATTGACCATTGGAGTTTGCTTCTTTGTCCTGGGAACATGTAGGAGCAGGTCCAGCCCTTAGGATTCTCCTAACAGGTCTCAATAGCAGGTGAAGTCTTCTTCCTTCCACAAGTCCAATAGGGTTCTGAGGTGGGTGCTAAGGGGTACCAAATGTATGCCTGCAACTAGCCTGTGGGTTGGGGTGAGTTCTAGCCCCTGCTTAGCCATTAGCAAAAATGTTTCCATGGCTACCCATATCCACTTTTGACGCAGATCCGGTGTGCCCTACTGCAAATAATCCCACTGTGCTCCTCGCTGCCGAAAAATAACTTGGCGTAACTGCTTCGGTAAGCAGCTTCCTTTCCACTAGAATTGGGGTCCAACTGACTAGGGGGAAATGGAAAGTGGCAGGCCCAGGTGTGAGCTACATCTGTCAGTAACAGGGTAGGCATTCCTTGGGGCTCAGGAAGGCACTGAGCACAGTCCACAGGCCATCTTGATCAAGAAAGAAAGATACCTCCGCACACTCAAAGCCCTTTGTCCAAAGTCTGGGAGCAATCCACATCTCACTCCAGGGGAGCCATCAGAGGTCAGGTGACAACTGGACAATAGGAGGAAAGACTTTTAGTTTTGGGAAGAAAACAGATAACTAAGGGCCTGATTATTACTTTGGCGGTCGGACCGCCGCCAGACTGTTGGTGGCGGTCTGTCAGTCCATCGATGCAACCTCCATATCAAGAGTTGGGCAGTCAGACTGACATCAGCCTGATGACACCCCACTGCCGAGATCATGGCATTTCTGACATCCTTTCCATGGCGGCAACCCCGTGTTGTAAAGGATGTCGAAAACATGAAGAGGGGGCCCAAACAGGCCCCCTGGGCAATTTGCATGGTAACAGTGCGCACACAATAGTGAGCCTGAGCATGCAGCAGCCGCCAGACCGCCACAGATGCAACAGTCATATCATAATACAGAAGTCTTGATGTCACTGGCTTAATGGCAGTCTCCTGACAGCTGACACTACGGCTTGGCGGTCTGACCACCCAGTTTATAATTAGGCCCTAGGTGTCTGTGTCTCAATAGTTATATAAAATCTGACGTTACCATTAAATCTGATTTTAAATTACTATTAAAATGAGTCCTTGAATAATTTTTCTTGTTATTCCCAAACGGAATTTGGTACATAGAAAATGTAACAGTGTACACCAGTCTATGGGAGAGCCAGGCTTCCCAAAGCAAAAAATTACTTTTGAGGATTTTTCAATTCCACGGCATTTAAAACATCAGGCAAACATGTCCTACTTTTTAAATACCCTGCACCATTGACATTTAAATCCTACCTTGGGGTGACTTACACGTCCTAAAAAGAATGTTTGGACTTGGCAAAAGCTTTATTTGGACAAGTCAAAATTGCAAATTTTAAAACAGCACCACCAGGCTGCAGGAGCAGGCCTGCTGACATGTTTTACCTTGTCACATTAGTGGTTCGTAATAAGAGCTGCAGTCATATTTAACGTACATGCCCTAGGTACACGGGGTACTATATGCTAGGGGCCTGTATGTAAGTAAAATTTGCCAGTCGGGAAATTAGTTAATTTGACATGTTTTAGAGGATAGAGCAAATACACTGGGGCTCGGTGCTAGTGCGGAGTAAAATAAACAGCACAGAGACAAAAAACAGCAGCATCAGTCCAAAAAACGGGGAAGGTCATGCAAAAAGAGACATTTTTTTACAAAGTCACAGATGAAGTAGGCAACAGTTCAAGGTCACAGTTCATCAATGTGAACAAAGTTGCTACTACAGCCCACTATAAATTACGCATGATTAGAAAAATCAGTACGTTAGCCAGCAGCAGCCACTAAAACTCTGGTCAGTTCCTTGGTCTTATCGTCCCTTGACTATTGTAACGGCTTATTTTTAAACACCCAGGTTAGGGTCACAAGGAAGTTGCAGCCGATACAAAATGCTGCATTACATCTGCTTTCCGGAACTCCTAAATTCGCGGCCATATCAGAAACTATTAAACGACTCCACTGGCTGACGGTCCAGAACAGGATCAAGTTCAAATCACTATGTATAGTGTATAAAGCTCTAAACAACCAAGGTCCGCACTTTCTAAAGGACCAGCTGGTTCCATATCATCCTTCCAGACAGCTTCGGTCCTCCAATCTTAACCAGCTAGTGATTCCTCGTTCCAAAACAGTGTCCTGGGGCGATCGCCGCGTTTTGATAGCAGCCCCTAAATTATGGAACACCTTGCCGCAAGACCTTCACTCATTCAGTTTCGCAAGTGACTAAAGACGTAGCTGTTTAACCAACAGTTTCCACCAAAAGAAAGGTAATCGGTTGGAGAATATTACATTGAGCTGAATTTATGTAAATGGTCTAGCGCCGAGACGCCTGCGGGTATTTGTTGCGCTTAACAAATGGCAACAAATAAATAAATACAGTAAATAAATGCATGGTCGCAGAGGAACAAGATTAGAGTCAGAAGGACAGCAGGGTTAGGTCACAAGAGACTACATTCAGGTTAATAGTTATCCCAGGGCAGGATGACATCTGTGTAGCTCTAGATATCTACTAGATGGTTACATGGCAATAACCCATCAGAGGTTAGGATAAACTATCCTCAATCAATGGAAATAACTGTGGGTGGCACAATGTCTGGTGTAATCTGGAGAGACTTTTGCTGCCTGCGGCGATGGACTCCTGGTGCCATGTGTGAATTTTAGCAGAGCAGCGCTTTCCTAACATGTCTGCTTGCATCCATCTTAGATAGACAGAAAATCATACATGAGAACTTCATGGCCTCAAGTTAGCTATCACTAAATTATGTGGATATTCTGCAGAGATGGTAGTAAGTATGTGGAGGGATAGGGTAGTATTGAGCCAATAGAAACCCGGGTCGTTATTTACAAGGAATGCCTCATCGCTGTGCTAAGGAAGTGATGCATCAAAATAACTTGCGCTGCAGTAAGACAGTTTACGAAATCATGGATGTGTTGGATTTAGGCTGAGTAAGGGGCACTATGGCTTAAGGTCCAAAGTGCTTCAGAAATTCTGACTCATCCGGGCGAAGAATGGCACAGCGCACATGCCCCCAAAGTGATGTATGGCTGAATTTGGTCTTATGACAGGCTCAACTTCAGCAATCCCTCACGAAACAGGCGATGTATCGGTTCAGACTGACACAAGTAGCCTAATATGTGGGGACCAATGTAATGAACTGTAAAATGGCAGAATAGTCACCTTGTACACCAGTACATTGGTCCTGGACGTAATGCAGACACGTATGAAGTATGGCTATGCGTCACATTACAGCGGGCATAGTCTACTTATGTGTACATAAAGGCTAAGTATGTGTGACATATTGAGTTACACTTGCACGAGGAGTAAGATGGCGACCGTGGTGTGGCCAAACAGACCCCTCCTTCTGACCCGCTGTGTGGAGGTTGTGCATGCAACACCAGAGAGAGTAGCTCCTCCTCAACATACAATGCATTTCGGCCGCGCAGCACCCGGCTGATGTGAGTGCTGTGGAGCAAAATTCTGGCTGCCTTTGCAGAATCTTGGGGGCTGTATTTTAGGGCTCGTCCCTTTCCCATTCCGCAGGAATAGGAAAAGAGCCCTAATGCAGCCAACCCATATTTAAGGCCAAGGGCTCTCCAGCGGATTTTGGGAAGTGCACGCCTCGTGCACGAGTTTGCCGCCTGCCTCCACATCAAAGCCATCTGTTGCTTTGCGATCGGCCTCAGGCCGGCATTTCTCCTCCCCTAATTATTCACTGCATGGCCGGCCGGCACATGAAAGGGTGCTGCTCCCCATGCATCTCGTCAGTCCCCCATTAAACAGCAGAAAGCCCTCCTCATCTATTGGTGTCTTGTAATTCAGGGTTTCTCCCGACCACTACAGCGCACAGCATGGGGCAATGGGTCAGCCCATTTTAGCCATTAGCTAACTTGTCTGTGAGTGATAGCACTCTGCCATTTCAGAAGGAGCATATTTGCTTCCAAAGAAGTTTCTTTTGTGTTGGGGACAACTGTGGCAATATCTGCTCTTTAAGACAAAACAATATATTTAGCTGTTAGCCACTTTTTGATTTGATTGTTGGCGGCACAGCAGCTTCCCCAACAATACAGTTTTACAAAGAGCATGACAAAGTAAAGTATTGACAAAGCCAAACATACTCCTGGAATTCATTTATTGGGTTACATATATCGAATTATTCTCCATTGCAAAGTCCTGCAGGTGATATGCATCCGATGTATTTTCTTTTGGGGATCTTTACTAATACCAAATTTCTTTTTTGGGACGGTATGAGGTACTATCTTGCGCGCTCTCTCTCCTTTGAGTCTGCTGGAGGTCTCATTATGACTGTCTGTCACCCTCCCACCCCCTCGCGGGCTCTCTTCCCTGCAGCCCGTCTCTGCCCCGCTCCGCATGCCACAGTCTCCCCCTTTATCTTTCATTTATGGCCGAGGCGCCGCCAGCCAGAACCAAAACAAACTGCAGAAATATTTCCTGTTTCTGTCTCTCCTCCTCTTTCTCTCTCTTTTGCCGCTCTTTCTCCTCTAATATATCTGCCTCTCTTGTGCCCTCTTTTCCACTGTCTATCGCTCTCTCTCTCTGTGCCTTTGCTTCTCTATCTTTTCCACTGAGCCTGTCTCTATCTCTCTCTTTTCAGCTGTCACTATTTGCCTTTCTCTGTGCCTCAGTCTGCGCCCCTCTCTTTTTCAATGTAATTCTTCGCTTCTCTCTATCTTTGTCCCTGAATGTCTCTGTCTTTTCAATTGTGTCTGTCTCTGTATCTAGCTTTCCACAGTCCGCCTCTGCCTTGCTCTGTGTATCAGCCTCCCTGTCTCTGTGATTTCCACTGTGTCTGTCTCTGCCCCTCTATCGTTTCCCCTGTATTTCCCTCCCTCTCTGATCCGCTCTCTGCTTCTGCTGCTTCTCTTTCTTTGTCAATGTGTCTGTCTCTGGCCCTCTTTCTCTCTTCACCTCCCTGTCCCTGCCTCTCTCTCTCTTCCACTGTCTGTCTCAGCCTCTCTCTCTGACTGCCCGTCTCTCTTTCTGTCCTGCTGTCTCTCTCTTTTCTACTTTGCCTCTCTCACTTTTTCACGTTCTATCTCTGCCCCGCTCTCTCTTTTTGACTTGCTCTCTCTGCCTGTTTCATTGTTTTCTTGCCCTGACTGTCTCACGCTTTCTGACTTTGAATGCCTCTCTGTCTGCCTGCCTTTTCTACTTTGCCTCTCTCCTTTCTCTCTTATGCTTCTATCTGATTCCACTGCCCGTCTCTGCCTCTCTCTCACTATCCACTGCCTGCCTTTGCCTCTCTCTGTGACTGCCTCTCTCACCCTCTCTTGTTTTTCGTGCCTTCTTCTCCCCTGATTGCACTCGTTTTTCGTGCCTTCTGCTCCCCTGATTGTACTCATTTGTTGTGCCTTCTTCTCCTCTGATTGTACTCGTTTTTTTCGTGCCTTCTGCTCCCCTGATTTTTTTTGCCTTCTGCTTCCCTGATTGTACTCATTGTTTCTTGCCTTCGGCTCCCCCACTCCATCCATCCATCCCCCCACTCCATCCATCCATCCCCCCACTCCATCCACCCATTCATCCATCCCACTTCATCCATCCATCCATCCCACTCCATCCATCCATCCCCCCACTCCATCCATCCATCCATCCCCCCACTCCATCCATCCATCCATCCCACTCCATCCATCCCACTCCATCCATCCATCCATCCCACTCCATCCATCCATCCATCCATCCCACTCCATCCATCCATCCATCCATCCATCCCACTCCATCCATCCATCCATTTCACTCCATCCCTCCATCCATTCCACTCCATCCATCCATCCCCCCACTCCATCCATCCATCCCCCCACTCCATCCATCCATCCATCCCCCCACTCCATTCATCCCCCCACTCCATCCATCCTTCCCCCCACTCCATCCATCCATCCATCCATCCATCCCACTCCATCCATCTCCCCACTCCATCCATCCTTCCCCCACTCCATCCATCCATCCATCCATCCATTCCACTCCATCCATCCATCCGACTACATCCATCGATCCATCCATCCATCCCACTCCATCCATCCATCCATCCATCCCCCCACTCCATCCATCCATCCCCCAACTCCATCCATCTCCCCACTCCATCCATCCTTCCCCCACTCCATCCATCCATCCATCCATCCATCCATCCATCCATCCATCCATCCATCCATCCATCCATCCATCCATTCCACTCCATCCATCCATCCCACTACATCCATCGATCCATCCATCCATCCCACTCCATCCATCCATCCATCCATCCCCCCACTCCATCCATCCATCCCACTCCATCCATCTCCCCACTCCATCCATCCTTCCCCCACTCCATCCATCCATCCATCCATTCCACTCCATTCATCCATCCATCCCACTTCATCCATCCATCCATCCCACTCCATCCATCTCCCCACTCCATCCATCCTTCCCCCACTCCATCTATCCATCCATCCATCCATCCATTCCACTCCATCCATCCATCCATCCCACTACATCCATCGATCCATCCATCCATCCCACTTCATCCATCCATCCATCCATCCATCCATCCATCCATCCCCCAACTCCATCCATCCATCCATTCCCCCACTCCATCCATCCATCCCCCCACTCCATCCATCCATCCCCCCACTCCATCCATCCATCCATCCCCCCACTCCATCCTTCCATCCCACTCCATCCATCCATCCCACTATCCCACTCCATCCATCCATCCCCCCACTCCATCCATCCACCCCCCCACTCCATCCATCCACTCCCACTCCATCCATCCATCCATCCCACTCCATCCATCCATCCCACTCCATCCATCCATCCCACTCTATCCATCCATCCACCCCACTCCATCCATCCACCCCCCACTCCATCCATCCATCCACCCCCCCACTCCATCCATCCATCCATCCATCCACCCATCCCCCCTCTCCATCCATCCATCCCACTCCATCCATCCATCCCCCCACTCCTATCCATCCATCCCACTACATCCATCCGTCCCACCCCATCCATCCATCCCCCCACTCCATCCATCCATCCATCCACCCCACTCCATCCATCCCACTCCATCCATCTCCATCCATCCCACTCCATCCATCCATCCCACTCCATCCATCCATTCCCCCACTCCATCCATTTCCCAACTCCATCCATCCATCCATCCCACTCCATCCATCCATCCCACTCCATCCATCCACCCACTCCATCCATCCATCCCCCACTCCATCCATCCATCCCCCACTCCATCCATCCATCCCACCACTCCATCCATCCATCCATCCATCCATCCCCCCACTCCATCCATCCATCCCCCCCACTCCATCCATCCATCCTTCCCACTCCATCCATCCATCCCCGCACTCCATCCATCCCCGCACTCCATCCATCCCCGCACTCCATCCATCAATCCCCGCACTCCATTCATCAATCCATCCATCCATCACTCCATCCATCCATTCCCACGACTCCATCCGTCCCTCCCCGCCCCACACTCCATCCCTCCCCCGCCCCACACTCCATCCCTCCCTGCCCCACACTCCATCCCTCCCCCGCCCCACACTCCATCCCTCCCCCGCCCCACACTCCATCCCTCCCCCGCTCCACATTCCATCCCTCCCCCGCCCCACACTCCATCCCTTCCCCCGCCCCACACTCCATCCCTCCCCCAGCCCACACTCCATACCTTCCCCGGCCCACACTCCATCCCTCCCCCGGCCCACACTCCATCGCTTCCCCGGCCCACACTCCATCCCTCGCCCACACTCCATCCCTCGCCCACACTCCATCCCTCGCCCTCTTGCCCTGCCTCTATCTCTTACCCTGCCTCTATCTCTCGCCCTCCCTCTATCTATCTTTCGCCCTCCGTCTATCTATCTTTCGCCCTCCCTCTATCTATCAATCGCCCTCACTATCCATCGCATCACCACAGCATCACTCAGGGGCACCACAACATCACTGTGCGCTACTACAGCATCACTGAACGCCACACATCACTCGTCGCCGCCACAACATCATTCAGAGCCACCACAGCATCAATCTGTGCAACCATTCAACAACAACTGATTCAAATATGTTCTCTCAATGTTTCAAACTTTATTACAAATGTCACAAAAAATATTAATATTTCACTTCTGTTCTTGTATTTTAATCACAATAAAATACACTAAACATAGTCTTCCAAAATGTTATTTGCAAAAGTTTAAGCTTTTGCCATTATAAATTACAATAACCTTTATTTAAGTATTAAATATTGAAAAAAATACAACCCATTGTTATTTTTAATATTAATACATCTAAGTCATGTAAATACAACACATATTGCATTACAAATACTATAGGTGTCACGTTTGCAAAAGTTAACACTATTGGCATTGTAAATGACAAAGTTATTAATTTCGCTATTTTCAAAACAAAAACATAAATAAAAAATGTGTCATTTACAATACTAATACCTCCAACTTTACTAATGCGAGCCCTATTGCATTGCAAATGATTGTTTGGTATATGCTGCAGGGCTGGCAGGCAGTCTTAAGGAGGCACGCCGCGACCTCTCACATCAGGATGGTGCTGAAGCATTTCTAAACCATGAACATCAAGCTCTACTGCTGGCGCAGGTATGAGAGGAAAGCTCCTCCCTAAGAAGGGAGGCAGTGGAGATGTAGTCCAGCAGAAAGCTGTCCCCGGTCGAAGAGGTATCGATGCAACTAAGAAGGCGCCGGATGTCTTCAGGGGACCATTCCGGGCTCAGGCACGGAATCAGGCTTTACTGCCTCAGAACCATGGAACTCTGTCCGAGCATTAGAGATGCTGCAGAGTGTATGGCAAGGAATCCCTAATACATACGGAACATAAAGCAGCAGAGGGACTGTTAGGCTGGCAAACGTGAGCACTGCTGTGCATGCCTCCACCCCCCCCCCCCTTCTCTAGATGTGCAACCAGTTACAGAGATGCTGAATTTGGAAGGGAGCGTCATCGGTTCAAGCTCTAATACCAGTGTGCCCTGAAATGGTTAAAACTGTGCAAGCTCCAGGGCCTACAGACAGAGCTGACAGGCTGGAGAAGGAACTCAAGATGGCACCAAACTGCAAACACCTAACCCAGTACTGCGGACATGTCACCTATGAAACGGCTAGTGAGTGCAAAATAAGAACGCCAGGCAGCACCAGGCAGAAGTCTACTAGTCTAGCAGGCGAAGTTGAAACGGTGGAGCAGCTCTTTTTGATGTCAGACCAATCCGACTGGACTTGTGAGGACTCAGATGGGGGGCCGAAAGCTGGCCCGAAGGACAGCTCAGTTAGCTGCTCCATTGAGACAAGTGATGGAGGGGATGGCCGCAGAATGAAGGGCTCCTGGCGAACTATTAAATGCACAAAGTCACTTGAAGGAGTAACAGATAATGCTGGCTTAAAGTGGGAATATTCAGTGATGCCAAGACTAGAAGGAATCACCCCCAGTGGTCATACTGGGGGAGCAGAACAACACAATGTGGTTACCCTGGAAACGAAATACTAAAGAGTCATGGCCCACTGTGAGAAAACTAGGGGGCATATTACCAAGCAATAGCTGCGGCAAAAGCTGCGGCGATTTTTACCGCAAATAAACCTTGGTATTACCAAGGTTTATCGCAAATGCGATAAAAATCACTGCAATTCATGAATATCGCTGAAAGGTCAGCGATATTCATGCATTACCGAGCTAATGCTCTTAGCCATGTTATCCACCTCCCATTGGATAACATGGCTAAGAACTGCTCAGGGCAGGTGTTAGATTTTGGAGATATTCGCGCTCAGCGCGAATATCTCCAAAAGTTGGTAATAGGAGATAGCGATGTTAGCGACTGTTTTCAGTCGCTAACATCTTGGCACGCCCACTTTGCATGTCATTAGTGATAAATATCACTGACATGCAAAGTGGGGCCCAAGATGGTCGCTATCTCCTACTAGCTGTCCCTAACTGGTGTTAGCGACAGCTAGGTAATAGGGAGATGATTTTATGTCCGCTTTCTTGGCTTTTAAAGTCAAAAATGCGGAGATAAACCCCCTTGATAATATGCCCCTTGGTTAGATAGTCACAGAGTGCAGGCAGCTAATTGGAAGCTGCAGGGGACTGTTCTGAAGGTGGCAAATACCTGCACTGAATTTGCGGCCAGAATGACTGAAATGGAAAGTTGGGTTATCACCCTGGAGTCCGATGTCTCAGCCTATAAGAAGATTGATGAGGAGCATGAGGAACATCTCATCGACACACAATGGAAACTCATAGAATTCAAGAATAGGCTAATGCACAATATCCTCAGTGTACTAGGAATGGAGGAGGGCGCCGAGAATGATGACACTCGGAGCATCATTGGCAGCATATTTAAGAATGCTTTCCTGGAACCAGTGGACTGGAACTGGGATCTGGAGATACAGAGGACACAGAGGTTTCTTTTCAAGCAGCATAAACGCCAGGGTCAAGAAAGGGGCAAGCCAAGGGCCATCCTAATCCTAATATTTTTTGCCAATTTCCTACTGCGCCTGGCTATTTTTGACAAAGCTAGCCCTGATGCAAAACGGGTGGTGGATGGCTGCACGTTCTTTGTTAGACCGGACTTCTGCCACACTGCTGTGGAGAGACGCTGACATATGTGGCCGCTAATACAGTCTTTGCAGTCTAAAGGGGCACAGGCATTTCTGCTGAGTCCCGCAAAACTTAAAGTTATCTCACTAAACAAAACATATTACTTCTCCTCGGAGGTTACAGCCAAGAAATTTCTGGACAAATTAGATTAAAATTAGCATCCACAGGGCTTATTTACAAGCCCCTTGCTCAACTTTTGCGTCATTTTGAACATGAATGAATGAATGAATACAAGCTTTATAAAGCACAAACTTAGCCCAGGGGCGTCAAGGAGCTGCGGAAAAGGATCAGAGATTCCCATGGGTAAAAGGGCTTACAGATTCAAGTTGGTGTAGAGGCAGATCTTCAAGGCCTTACGGAACGAAGGATGAATTTCCACGGCCGAAATGCGGGAGGGAATTCCACAAATTAGCTGCAGCCAGCGAAAAGGCCCCTCCCCCATCTGGCTTTCTTGAACCTGGGAACTGTCACCAGATTCTTGCTGGCAGATCTTAACTGCTTGCCGGAGACATATATCCGAAACAGATTTCTGATGGTTGCCGAGACAGAGTGGTATTTAGGAAGGCCCATCACCAGCCTGGCAGCGGCATTCTGCACAAGTTGAAGTCGATGCAGAAGCCCCTTATTTAACCCCACATAAAGAGCAATGCAATAATCTAATCTAGACAGCAACATGGGAAAAGTGACGCAAAAGTGGCGCAAGGGGCTTGTAGTTCAGCCCCCATGTGGTTAGTCTAGAAGATACATATTGTTTGCTCATTGTGATATATATTATAATGAAACATAGAGGGGGGTTAGAAATGTTTAATGTTTAATACTTAATAAAAGAGCTATGCTCAGGGAGGATTATCAAAAATTGCATCTCTCTCTTATCCTCGCTTAGATTTGTTCTGATGTTATCTGGTTGCTTGGGTTTTCTTTTACAGATGTAATAAGAGGGTTGGTAAAATGCACTGCCCAACCTTTCTCTAACTGAATTATCATGATCATCTTACACATTCAGGAATTGGTTTGGAGGGGTACTCATCCATCTATGGGCCGGGGTGGTCCAATTACCTCAGCGAGGTGTGGAGGGGGGCAGTGGATGGGGGTGGACTGCAGGAGTAAAGGGTGGTAGAGGCCAGGTCCCTGGGAGGTATTGGGGAAGAGGGACGGTTTACGCAATTATGGTGCGAGGCTTGACGCATTTAGAAGTTGATAGGGAATCAGAAGCAAACACATTTTTTTGGCAGTGTTTGAAGGTGGATGTAATGCAGAGTGACACTAGCAGAAACTATGAATCAGGATAAAATATGTATCTGCACAGTAAATGCCTGTGGTTTAAAGAATTGGGGCGAGAGGTAGAATGGCATTGGGCCTTATGGCAATGAAACCCGATGTACTATACATTCAGGAGATGCATGTCCTGAGTGGGGTAAGTTAAATGCTGGAAAATATGGGGTGCCCAATATTAAGTTGTACAACCTCACGGGGCCACAGCTAGGGGAGTTGCCATAGTCGCCAATAAGTCTGTCGGCGGTAGTAAATGCCTGGGCTGATAAGATGGGAACATGGGCTATTGTGGATTTACACATAGGTACAGGGATGTTTAACCTATGCTCTGAATAGTGTTCTACCCTACCCTTCTATAATCTTAATTTGGAATTTTCAGCATGGACAGCCCCCCTCATTCTCTGTGAGGATTTAAATTTGCACATACCCGTGGGAAGGAAAATTAGAGATATTTATTTGTATTCTGGTAGAAAAAGTTGGTCTTTAACAAATGGTCAGATATCATGGGTTGATTGACGTAGGGGGCACATTGAAAAATCCTGATCCAGAATAAATGTTTTTCTCTTTTCCTCATATTTTGTAGATGTGGTTAGGCTATTTCTTTGTTTCTGTTTCTTTAGTAGGGCTGGTTTAGTATTGAATGTTTTCATAGAGTATTAGTGGACCATAATCCTTTAGTGCTAGAATGCACATTAGCGGTTTTTGGAAGACCATCTGGGGTCTGGATATTTTGATAGAAAACACCTGGCATAAACAGATTATTTGGAATATATGCGTAGGTGCCTAAAGGAGTTCCTTCAGATGAATCAGGGTACTTCAATCCTTAAAAGGATGTGGGACTTTCTTAAGGCAGGGATAAGGGGGTAGACACTGAGTTTCGGCCTCTATAAACAACAATGTAAACGTATTTTAATGCTGGGATTATATGATGATCTCTGTGAACAAGAATCAAATCTAGCTAAATTAATAGAGGAGGGGGTGAAATATGGTGGCACTATTACGAACATCGCAGTGCTGAAACTAGGATTAATGAGCAGTATAGGCAGAAGTTGGCTGCTAAATTCCAAAGTTACCGGCGAGAATGTTATGAGTACAGAGAGAACGGATGCAGGTTGCAAGCACGTTGCATTAAGCAAAGGGAGGTGGAAAGAGTGGTAGAGGCTATATGTGGCAAATAGGGGCGGAAGGCCAAAAATCCTAGAGATACTGGGTGTATTCACTTCAGATCGTTCTAATCTGAGCTGTATACAGATGACCTCTCTCCACAACCTGAGAGCTGCGTAAAGTTTCTTAGTACAGTGGGAGGAAACGTGTTAAATGATGATGAACCGTGATCAGCCAATCTCCTCTGAAAAGGTGGCTGTTGCAGTAGGTTCCCTGGCTTGGGGAAAGCCACCAGACAAGATGGAATCCCATTGGAATTTTTCAGGATTTTTCTTCCAGAACTATGAGAGACTATGGCTACTACTTTCTTATCTGTACAGTCAGAGGGGGTGGTCCCACCTTCATGGGAGGATACTAATATCATAATTTTTAGGAAAAGGGGTAAGTCCCCAGTAAGCCCAGGGTCTTATAGATTGATATCTCTGAATAATTCAGACCTAAAAATCTATGCAAAGATCTTGACTTCTAGGCTCTGGAAGGTAGTGACTAACCTAGTCAACCCGCCAACATGGTTTTATCCTGGGACTCAGGACTGACGACCATGTGAGAAGGGTTATCACCCTGTTAGAGAGAGCTGAGATCACTAAATCGCCCATGGGACTGGTTTTGCTAAATGCAGAGAAAGCCTTTGACTGAGTCTCTTAAGGATACCACTGGGAGGTATTAAGGTGGAAGGGACTCAGTTAAGGCTTTATTAAGGCCATCAGAGCTCTGTATCAAACTTCCAAGGCTAGGCTGCTGATTATGGGGAGAGGGGTCTGACCTGATTTATATTACTAGGCAGAGGTGTCCATGCTCGCCCATGCTTGTCCATGCAAATATCCTTAAATATCGGACTGGTTAATAGCTGCAGGATTCAGCCAGTCTCCTTCTGTCAAACTCATTACAAAGTGTTGGGATACACCGGCGATATTGTGGTTATAACACCTGACCCCTATAATGTTCTGAAGGCTATTGAAGGTGAAGCTGGTGCCTTTCCAGGGTAGCGTCTTAATGAGTGCAAGACCCAGGTGATTTGAAAAGAGGGTCCAGGTACTGGGGACTCCTGATGAATAGAAGAAGTTACGTATTTGGGAGTAATGTAACATCTAACCTCGAGAGAATTGTTGAATTAAATCTAGCCCCATTGCTTGGAAAGATTAAACAGGACCTGCATAAGATTAATGACTTACACTTAATACTTGTGAGAAGGTGTAAAGTGTTAAAGATGCTCATTGTCCTGAACGTTTTATACTTATTTAGAGCTATCCAATTGGAGATCGCCAAGAAGTGGTTAACCAAGCTGGAAAGCCTAGTCATTAGCTTTCTGTGGCAATTCAAGAAGCCTAGAAGGGCTTCAAGGTATATGTTCCTTCCCAGAGATCGCAGAGGATGGGCGGCCCCAGCTTCATGCTGTACTATTGGTCTTGCATGCTGCAACACTTTGGAATTTTGATAATTGGTGTCACTCATAACATAAACCCAGCTTAGGGGCCATCCATATATAAGCTTACATTGGGCTCGGAGGCTAGGAGCAGCTTCTTGAGGAATTGGAGAGAAGCAACTACAAAAAGACCAGGTTTAAAACTGTAGATGGCGCAACCTAGGTTTGCAACAGACCAAAAGAAAGCAGAATTTTACTAAGTTAAATCGTTATACACCTTTATGGGGCTCCCCTGTCTTGCTGGGGATAGTCAAAGATGGAATGTGTAAAATTTTGAAGTTTGAGGTATTTCAAAAATGGGGGATTTGTATAATAATGACCAACTGTGCTCCTTCACCGAGCTACAGGACAAGTTTGGTCTGACTAAAGAGAAATGTTATATATATCTCTGGATCCATGATTATATTAGTAAACTGGAGAAAAACTGCATATGCGGTATTGAGGTGGTGGGTCACAGGAGCCGAATATGACACACTAACACAGGCCCAAATGTTAAATTGGAAGCAAGGCATGGGTTTGAGTCAAAGCAGCTATTGGAGGGTTGCATTGAGATTAGTAAGGAGACCTCAGACCGCCGGCTTGAAAAGTCAGCAGTATAAAACTGCTTTAAACTTATACTATATGTCCAATAGGCTATTTAAATGGGGAAAGAGAGTGAACTCAAAGTGCCACCGGTTTGGGGCAGACAAAGCCAAAATTATACATAGGTTTAGCTCATGTCCGCAGCTATCTCACTAATTTAAAGAAATCGAAGCCTTTATCAGTATAATCCTCCAGAGGCAAGGGAAGAACACATTTTCTAAATCTTCACTTTATAGGATTTTAGTACTTCTCTTGGTGGGTGTATACACTGAAAAATGTGTCTGTCTTGTAAAAGCTGGTGCCCTGCTGAAGATATATGAAACTGCTATATTGTAAATGTACTGTATGGTGTTTCGTCAAAGTTACTAGGTTGTTAATCGTAGTGCCCGAGAAAGACATTGGATGAATTGATTTTGTGCCTACACCCTATTCCTTTCAGAAGTGTATTTATACGTTACTGCTCCTATAATCTTTGGTTCATTTTGATTATGTACTGTATCTCATTTTCATCAGAAAATGAATAGAAAAAGAGTGGCACTCGAATGTGAGTGGATACAAGTATATGTTGTAATGTAAAGTGCCAATTCATGTGTTACTTACCTTAAATGTGTACTTGCCTGTTGTACTTTAGAGTACGATTGGCTTGACTTAAGGAACCATTCTTCCATGGAGATGTGACAATCTTGGCCTGTCCCTTACATGGAGTACACAACGTCACACTGCCTTGCTGCAGTGCGATATGATATTGATGCCATGGTCCCAGGTTGGGCAAGATATCCTGCAACATGATTGTCACGTGTGTGGACCTACTACTTGTCGAGGGGCTGTGATTTAATAACTTATTTCATTGCATAAAATGACTTCAGCTGTTCATATTCCTATTGAAAAGCCACTGTGTCATTTCCTATGCCTGGTTTGAAGAGGAATTTTGACTTATTCCAGGCTTAGTGGAATGGATCTCAAAGATGTGTTACACAGTGAAAAACTTTTAAATATCACTGTCCCAGTTCTAAGTGGGTTTTTATGGGGCAACACCTACCCTGCATAGATTATCAACTGCGTGGGTCAGCGGCTCCATCGCAGGTATTTTTTGACCAGGCCTACAAAAACTGAAGTATTGGGCCTAATGAGTCACCTTGAAAATATGGGGCAATATGGAGCTGAAAATACGACGCAAATGCATATGAAAAAATGAAGCAACGGAGGCGCAAGCTCCTTGTAAATGAGGCCCCCAAGATTTACCTTTAAAGGCTTTGCTAGGGCCTACTGAGTTTGTAATGTTTTCTAGAGCCTAATTCCTAAGGAATAAAGAAATATATCCTTCTGTACTGAGGCCCCATTGGGCTGACTCTTAACTACCAGTTATGCTAGGCTTAATCTCCAATATTGTCCTGGCGCCATGGACGCTGCCTTATTTTCTTTGACTGCAGTTGAAGGCTCAAGTACCTGGAAGTCGTGAAGAAACCTTGCACCTGTGTGACTGAAGGGAACTCAGATATTTTTGTGGACACTTTTCAAGCAGGACGTCTGATTTCAAGAAGGGCAGTGTTTTCAGATGTGAAATTACAGGGCCTGCAAATATGTGGACCAGGCATTTTTTAGTCTGGAAACAAAAGGTCCAGGTTTACCAGGTGCGAATGACATCTGGTAAAACTTGTATGGCTCATGACTGGGTAGGAGCTGTAGTCAGAGGCAAAGCCCAGCTCTTGTCTGAAGACTCCCAACAAAAATAGGGAGAAAGTAAGACTCTCCAGTCCCCTATTTACAGAAGAGACCCAGATACTTTAAATAAATGCTCATATCACCTTTGGCATGTAACCTATATGAGTTATTTTTTGGGAGACTGGCCTTAGTCATGAGGGAAATGTTCTGCTCTCCTCCCTCGACCTACCATTTGAATTTTTAGCAAGGACATTTGTAAGATATCCAAAAATAAGGAGGCATGAAATCCAGTAGAAGAAAGATGAAGTTTAATTAACAAGGCACAGTACTGTTCAGTCAAGGTCCAAGAGCAGAATGAGATGAGATTCCAATTCTAAGTGGAATCACAACTAATTGTGTGGCAGGTGCCAGGGTTAAAAGTATACAGGAATGAAAGGGGAAGGAACATAAAAAGGGAAAAGGATAAATAAGCATTGTAAACATTTCTCCCCTTAGGAAAAAAATTATTAAGCAAGATTAACACATTTTGCAACTAGTTGACATTCCAAACTTTCCCGTCTTGGGTAAAAACACTATTGCGATTTACCTTCACACCTTTAATGGGTCTACCAAATTTCATCTCACCCTTAGGTACAATACCAGGCTTGCGTATTTTGACCCATTCCCCTACCACAAAAAGAGGTTCCTTGATTCTCATACGGAAATCATAATAGTGTTTACTTTTGAGTTGTTTTCCTTCCACTTAGTGAACTACATCCTCGTGTTTGATTTCAGAGCTGTAATTCTTAGTAGCCTTTTAAACCACCAAGGACACATCTTGGAAATTGGATCTCTACCTCTCAATAAATGGAAAGGTGAGACTTCAGTGGTAGTGTGAGGATTTGTGTGGTACAACTATAACTTCTCCCTCAATGTATCCTTCCACTGGGCACCAAAATTACATGCCCACAAAATGTCCTGTTTGAGAACTCTGTTGCATCTTTCAACTTGGCCATTGCCCTGAGGTTCATTCAAAGCTGTGGTAACATGTCGAACATTTAAAAATCTGAGACATATCCCGAGACTTAAGTTGCAAACCATTATCAGATATGAAAACCTCAGGATAACCTTCACGGGCAAAAACTTCTTTAAGAAATAGAATGACACTCTCAGTAGTGGTGTGGGGAACAAGTTTTACCTCAGGCCCTTTGGAGTGGTAATCAACTAGTACCAATGCAAACCTACAGTCTTGTGGCAACAAATTGAAAGGACCAGCTATGTCCAAGCCTACTTTCTGCCAAGGATAATCCGGCCACTGAACAGCAAAAAAAGGAGCAGGGTCGCACTTAAGCATTTTCTAACTGGTGACACATTCGGGACAATCTCTCACAACTCTGTCAACAAATCTGTCTAAACCAGGCCACCAGAAAACAGACCTGATCAACAGTTTCATTGAAGACATGCCCAAATGGCCCCCGTAACGCACAGGCAAAATGTGACCACAAATCAAGAATCGATAATCAAATCACCTTCAATGACAAGTTCACCAGAGACTTTCCAAAACGAATAAAGTTCGGCTGAAACTTCATTTTTAGATGGCCACCCTAACCTGGTATAATTAACAACTTTACACAAAAGATCATCCGCACTCATGGCTTTTTTCCACACCTCTTCAGAAATTTCCGGACACAATCTCAGTAATATTAGCAACAACTTCTTCATCTTCGCATTTATTACCAGAATTGCAGGGAAGTCTGGATAAACAATCTGCAGTGACATTGATTTTACCTGGAACATATTAAACTGCCAAACTGTACTCTTGTAAACGAGACATAAGCCTGGCTATGCGGGCAGTAGCATTAATACCTCCTCCAGGAGATAAAATAGAAACTAAGGGTTTATGGTCTGTTCTTAAAACAAACTGCGCACCCTAACTGTAATTACGAAACTGTTCCACTCCCAGACACAGGCCAACACTTCCTTCTCAATAACAGTGTAATGCCTCTTTGTGATATTAAGTGTAAGGGAGGTAAATGCAACATTGTACTCTTCTTTCCCTGCATGTTGAGACAAAACACAGCCCAGACCATACTGGCTAGCGCCAACAGTGAGCACACCTGTTTTGTTCATACAATACGGTTTGAGTGTGGAAGCAGCTATCATTTCTAATATAATGGTGTCAAAAGCATCCTGTTGCTTTTGCCCCCATACAAATTCAGCATTCTTCCTTGTCAGTTCTTTTAAGAGTTCCATTTTAGTAGCAGAGTTCATGATAAACTTACTGTAGTATTTGCAAAGTCCTGAAAAAGAAAGAAGTTTGTCTTTACAGTCAGGAGCAGGTGCTTTTAAAATAGCATGAATGAGAGATGTTTTCTGAATTACTCCCTCTTTAGACAGCGTGTGTCCAAGCTATTCAACAGATTCCTGATATAACTTACACTTTTTCTTCTTAAGTGTCAGTTCATACTCTTGGAGTGAATTGCATACATTTCTGAGATGCTGTTTGTCAGCTAACAAGGGCTAAAGTGCTTGTGCTCTCAAAATTAAACCGGATGCAATTAGTATATAAACCTTTTTGGCACATTTAATTTGCTCATAAGTCCCTGGTAGGTGACACTGTGGAACCCAGGGCCTATAAATTAAATGTTACTAGTGGGCTGCAGAACTTATTCTGCCACCCACTACAGTAGCTGTAAAACTCTGTCTCAGACCTGCACTCCTGCAGCCTGCAATGTAGTTTTAAAACTACCATTTTGACTTGGCAGGATAAACACCTGCCAAACCTTAAATGTTCCCTTTAATTATATGTAAGTCACACCTAGAGTAGGCCCTTACAGCTCAGAGGGCAGGGTGTTGTATAGTTAAAAACTAAGACATATGTAATTTAAGTTTTACATATCCTGATAGAGAAAATCTCCCAAATTCGACTTTCATTGTTGCATGCCTTGCTCTCCTTCAGACTAACACTGATTTACCTTTGTGCAATCCACTAAAGGCTTGAATCAAAAAGGGAGCAGCTGGAGAAATATGGCTTACACTTACTTGCATTGGAATTTAAAAACCTCTTTATCGGTAAAATTAGATTTTAGCTCCTAACAGACCCCCCAGGATATAGCGGCATAAAAATGCAAATTTTGCGGCACAAAAATGTAAATTTAGCTGAATAAAAATGTAAATTTAGCGGCATTATTGCGGCACTTTATTTTACTCATAATTATTCCTTTTCAGCCCTAAATCAATGGAACCTGTTTTAGCATAGTATTCCTCTTTGAAATAGGCATGTTTAAAGTTCCTGCAGCTCTACGAAAGCACAGCTCCAATCTAATAACCTACTAACCTTGTGGGAGGGGGCGCATTTCTCCCTGGGATTTTCTAGCGCCCATGAGTGCACCCCTGCCGGGGCAGCACTTTAATTTCTCCTTGGGTGCAGTCACACAGCTCCCCTTTGCTCCATGGGTGCAGTCACACAAACCACATTTGCTCGCTGGGTTCAGACCCTTATCGCTCCCTGGGTGCAGAGGTGCAGCCTCCTCTTGTGTTGCGTGCACTGACTCCCTTTTATGGGAAGTGCTGACAGGGCAGACATCTCGCAATAATCATCCTTCAGAACCAGGTTCCCCACCAGTTCCAAATTCAGTAGCTCTTACCATGGTGTCACATCCTCTCCCCCACTAAACACCATACTGCCCACCGAGAGAAACTTGCACTGCCTCAACTATAACCCAATTGTGCCCGCTATAAATACCTGCATGCGGCTCAATTTAAATTACGAGAGCAATATGCTGCCGACAAAAAAAAGTAACAGCATCCTGTAAAAAGCAAATACTCATAGGGAATACAAAATTAAGTAAAGCATGTGAAATGCAAGCAGGAAAAACATGGTTACTTTAACGCTTTTACACTCACTATACAGAAATCAGTGAGTGCTTTTGCCTGAAATGCTAAGGACATGACTACAGGGCAAGGAATGAACCCATTTCAATGTCCATTGCTTATATCCTTACAGAATGTAAGCTGTATAGTAAAAAGACCAATTCCCTGAACACCAAGACTAAGTACCTCCAGCACTGGTGCACTAGTTCCCCACCCGGGGAAAAACAACGCTATTCAAAGAAAGACAAGTAAACAAAAGTAGAGCTTCACTGGCAAACTCTATAGAGTTGCTCAAATGGGTATGAATAAAATCAATCTGCCCACTTTGCTGTCCAATCTGTTTGGCTTTATTTAGTTATTTTTCATGTTTTGAACCTTTTATTCCCACAGGTATACCTTGGAACATTGCTTTCATTGGGCCGGTACTGTCCAGTACAACGTACCTGGCACTTTTTTATTGAGAGAGAGAGAGAGAGTACCGGCCCTTCTCAGAAACGAGCAGGCACTCTGTTACAGAGTACCTGCACTTCTATTTATCCATTTCAAGCACTGCTTTGGAATTGCAAAATATCACAAAAAGACGTCAATTACAATGTTTTTCTTTTTTGGATCCATTTCACAAGGGCACAAATCAACGAACGAAGAAAAGAGAGGGAAGAACTATGGGAAGCCGTTCATGTCAAAATTACAGATCCCCATGTAAGACATCACCTGAAATGCATGGGGTGTTCAAAATGTATTTGACACACACCAGAATGAATGTAACATGTGTTAAAGCAAATATGAAACATGGCAGAATGAATATACTATCTAGTAGACAAATGAAATAACACACACTCTGAACTGGATAAAATATATACTGAGATGTATAGTAACTATGTTGAAACGAATATGGTGTTGCTGAAAAGAATACTACAAAAACTGCAGTGAATATAACCCTTATTGAAATGACATAGACTGGTGCTGAAATGAATATGCCCCACATTGGAGCGAATATGTCAAACATTACATTAAATCTAACACTCTTTAAAATGACTGTGACACTCATGAAATTAATGTCAGACATACATCAATGAATACAAGCCATGTTAAAATGAATATGACACATGTCCAAATGAATATAAGATACATTGAAATAAATATGACTGGTGTCAAAATGAATATGATTAACACTGAACTGAATATGAAACATGCTTATTTGAATATGATTGCAGTTGAAATTAATTTGATGTATATTAAAATGAATATGGCCTACACTTAAATGAATATGAAGTGCTTTGAACTGAATCAACATCCACTGGAATGAACATGATACATATTAAATTGAATGCAACACTTTTTCAAATGACTGTGACACACATGAACTGAATGTCAGACAATCAGCAATGAATACAAGCCATGGTCTAATGATTATGGCACATGTTCAAACACATATAAGATACGTTGAAATAAATATGATAAGTGTCAAAATGAATATGACTAACACTGTACTAAATATGACATACGTTCATATGAAGATGAATATAGTTGAAATTAATTTGGCATGCCTTAAAAGATATATGGCACACTCATAAATGAATATGAGAAGCTTTGAATTAAATACAGCATCCAGTGAAATGGATATTGCACATCTTGAAACAATTCTGACACATGTTGAAACATACATGACATATGTTCACACAAGTAACAACTTCATTGAATTTGTAAGTACACACATTCAAAGGAATATGACAACTGTAATAATAAGTCTTGATCTGTTGAAATACACATTACTCATGTCATAATGGATAAGACATGCATAGCAATGATTATAACAATTGTTAAAATTAATTTGCCCTATGTTAAAATGAATGTGATACACAATTGAATGAGTATGGCATGCACTGAAAGTAATCTAACTAGTGTTAAAATGATAATGACCTACACTGAACTGAATCTGATATATGTTGATATGAATGTGACCGCAGTTGAAATGATTTTGTTATGCCTTAAAACAAATATGGTCAACGTTTAAGTAATACGAGAAGCTTTGAACTGAATGTGCATCCATTGTAATGAATATGGCATGTCTGGAACTAAATCTGAAACATGATGAAAACCTCATTTTGCTGCAAGACAAACTCTTGTTTAAAATGATGAAGTGGGCATGAGTAATTGCTCATTTTTTACATGCTCAACCTCTTTTGTTTGCTGAATGTATTGCTGTTTTAGACTCTGAACACTATTTGATTTGAGCATTGATAGAGCGCACAACTGCCCGAAGGTGTCTAGGTGCTAATACCCTGAAACACAGCATGGCTGCAACTGTGACTAGGTGTGTGGGAGTTAGTTGACGAAGAGCCATGTTTTAGTGCTTTTCTAAAGGCCAGAAGTGTAGGGCTGTGTTTTATCCTGTCTGGGGGCATGTTCCAGGTTTTAACAGTCCCGACCAGGAAACTTCTTCCACCCCAGCGAGCTCTCTTGATCCTGGGTGTTTGTAGTGGTTTATGGTGGCCAGACCTTAGATTTCTCGGAGGTAAGTACCAGTACAGTCGACTCTTCAGACAGTGAGGATCAGACCCATGGAGTGCCTTAAACATTAGGCATTGGGATTTTAAAGTAATACTCTTGGCCACTGGGAGCCACTGCAGAGTTCTCAATTTGTGCGAGACTGGCTGAAAGTTTGGTTTATCCAGCAGCTGTCTGGCAGCCGCAGTCTGAAGACGCTGCAGCTTTTGAAGGTGCTGCGTTTGGATCCCTACGCACATCGCATTTCTGTAATCCAGCCTGGACAAGGCTAGTGCCGTCACCAGGGTTTTTAAGGATATCGGAGGAATGAAGGGGTGAATTTTCCTAATCATCTTTAAGATGAAGAAGATCGAAGAGGTGAGGGAGCTGATCTGGGTTTTAAAGGACAATTTATCGTCAAAAATAGAGCCTAGATTTTTTCCTTTTGCACCGGGACAGGAAGGTCTCCCAGACAGGACGGCCACCATCTGGGTGTCCAAATTGAGGTGTCCGAACCACACAGGAGAACCTCTATTTTTCCCCCATTCAATTTCAGACAGTTCTGACTCATCCACTGAGGGACCTTACTCATACAGCGGTTGAAACCATCTGCTGTCTCTTCAATGTTGCTGTAAATTGATACGACTAGCTGTGTATCATCAGCATATGAGACCACTGAGAAGCCGAACTTCCTGATGATTTTAGCCAGAGTGGAACATATACATTGAACAGCGTAGGGCTTAAAGCCGAGCCCTGTGGTACCCGACACAGGAGCGTGAATTGTTCTGACGGAAAGGTTCTGGCCTCTACCGATTGAGCCCTATCCAAATGGAAAGAGGATAATAGTTTGAGGGCCGTGCCTCTGATTCCTATCTCTGAAAGCCTGTTGACTAAGATGGCATGGCTCAGCATGGCACTGCTGTCAGCGCACAGTGTATGTGCTATGAACCCTAAAACCTTCAGTCATTGGCTAATCATTGATTGGCATGCTAAGGCCATTGTGTATGATGCAGAAACTGCATCCAAGGCATGGAAATGGAAAAGTCACCTGAGATCTACACTCCACTCAGTACAACAAGGAAACATGACATCAGGGCTACCATTGTAGCCTGACTGCTGCAGTGTAAAGCGGGCCGAGAAAATTGTTAAACTAACCCTTTTTAATAGGTAAAAACCTCCCTTTTAAATATTAGTCACTCCTATGCTGGCGTTGCAGTCAACAAGGTTCGGAGACTTTAAAAGTGTCACATGTTGAAAATAAACATGACAAAGTCCCTAAAGCAATAAGTCCCTAAAAGCTATTTTTGGTTTGGCAGGTCTTGCTGTCCGCGATATAAAACCATAGTGATTTCGAATTTTTATTAAATATAAATAATAAATAGAAATTACCATTAATCTGCCTAAGCTGTGACCAGGCTAAACAGCATTCACTTTTGACAACTCCCAGACTGTTCTCAAGCCTGGTAATAGGTGTGCAAAATGTGTGAACTGCATCCCAGAAGCAAGCAATAGGCTGACCTGAATGGGCAGAGATGACCCCTCGGAATTCCACAGAATATTCACAGCGGAGGCTGTGAGCATCCTGTTGACACTGTAATGTCCAATCCTGCTTTACAGGTCTGTTGAGCCACATCTAACACTTGGCAGAGAGAGAACAAGATGCCAAGACAATTCTTGTGTATTTAATGCCTTTTACTGAAAGACCGTGCTTTGTTGTGACCTACCAGGCCTCAGTCTCTGGGTTTGTTGTGGGTACAGAGAGTGCTTCAAACTGCATTTTCGTGTTAGATGTGGGACGCACTAGGATTACCATGGTACACTCCCCACTCATACCCACAGCCTCAGAGCCCAAGTTATGTGTGGCCAAAGACCTTTGACATAGTGGATTTGTCCTGACACAATGCATTTTTGGCCTTATTAGAGTAACGCAAACAGGAACTACGGTAAAAATAGATTTGTCACGACCTGGGATCCTTTACTCCATTGGTCATAGAGGAACTAGGAGTGTCATAGGTTGTCCCCCCCCCCTCAGGCCGATGAATTGTACAAGTCTGGACCCTCATCATTAGTCATTGCTCAGAAAAATGCTGAACTTGCAAAAGGATGCCTGGCAGACGGAATATGCTGCACTTGGCTTTTGTGACCGGCAAGAAGGACCTGAGTAGTTTGGACCCCCTTCCTTTTGAAACAATAGTTAAGAAAGGTATCCAAGGATGATGAGGCTGATCCTCTGGGCGGCTCCAGGAACCTAAAAAAGCTGAAGAGGACATTCCTGTGAAGAATGCTAGTTGACCAGTGGCAACTGGACCTGAACTGGACTTTGCTGTTTCCATCTGCCAGTCACCCTGAGTGGCAGATTTATCATTATTTCATGCAGAGCAGTGCAGAAAGATACCTTGCTGGGTGAAAGAGAAAGGACAGGATTGCACCATATTTAAAATAATATAGCACATTCCTGTACTTGCTTGCACTGGCGCACAATGTGCTGCCAAACTTCAATGCAGGCATCCGTGTGCCATGGTGCATGCGTGCCTGCTTTGCAGACAGGCTGGTTTTGTGCAGGAACAGACACCTTCCTGCGCAAAAACAATCCTCTGAGGCATTTCCTCTTTCTATGTAGGAACAAAAGAGGAGAAATAAAGATATTTATCCTCATTATGCCTGACCTGGGAAGGCATATCATTTTGCCCCATTCCCAGGTGTACCAGGAATGGTAAATCTGGGTATGTCCTAACATCCTTGGGTGGATGCATGGGAAAACCCATGCTACAGCCATGAACCACCTCCCTAGGGCAGAGTAATGCAACACAGAAAATGTTGCTGCATTTTGTTAGTCTAGATTTATCAAGCCACGCAAGGTGACCTTGCATGGCTTGATAAATCTGTTTTAGTAGTTGTGTCGCCCTTGCATGGTGCAAAGGCAATGCAACCCATTGATCAATCTGCCCCTGAGAACCTAAAACTACTCCACATGGGGTCCTGTGGACTTTATAATTGTCGTCCTGTAGTAGTTCAGGCACCAAAGAAGTTTGGGAACTTTGCTCCAAAGCTTCAAGGGGACCAACGGCAAAAAGTATTTTATTGGCAGTTCCACAGTGTGATATTAAAATTCCTCAGAAAACGAAATACTTTGGACTTGGAAATTG
Source organism: Lissotriton vulgaris (assembly GCF_964263255.1). Lineage (NCBI taxonomy): Eukaryota > Metazoa > Chordata > Amphibia > Caudata > Salamandridae > Lissotriton > Lissotriton vulgaris. The sequence goes on from NC_141687.1 coordinate 918,616,287, forward strand.
TTTCAAACTTCCCTACTTCCAGGCCTGAGCAGGGCCAATCCACTTGGTGTATCCTGCTTGGTGAGGCGGCCCTGATATTAAAATGTACAACATTTTTTTATCTGATGAAATGCCCCTGATTTTTAATGCAGTGCCCTCCTGTGAAGGCCTCTGTTTGTCAATAGTTGGCTAGTCTCTTGCTCTCTGTGGGTCTACTGTTATGTACTTTAGGTAAGAGAGGGACAGAAAAGACTTCTTTAGTAATCATAGTTCTGAATCTTTTCTTTTTGCATTTAGAAATCAACACAGTCACATATGTCTTCCAATGCCCTGTATTACTTATGCAGTGAGTATGTAGCTAGCTAGGGGAAAGTGTAATTCTTGTAAAGTCATAAGGGCATTGTTTGCACTGATGCTGGCATTGTAAACGGGCCATGCTTTTCTTCCACAGGTGATTAAGCTAAAAGAGAGCAAAGGACAAGGGAAGATGTCCTTTTCTCCTGCTTCAATGAGAACAGAAACAGAAATGAGACCAAATTCTTCCCACATATTCACACATACAAAGAAGAAAATGCCTCTTTGATTAGTTTTTTTTTTAGGATCCTGCCCATAAATATTCCTGCCCGTAACACCCCTTCTAGCATAATGCAAGGGTGCCTGCGTTGTTGCTAAGCAGCAACAAGTGTGCAAGCACTTCAGAGTTGAAGTGTGCCATATAGTTTAAATATGGCCCTTCTCAGCTCTCTCTCATTCACAATAAACAGCATAGAATCTTGCCTTGCTGCAGTGTGTTTCATAAATTATTAGTAAATCTGCCCCTAGACCTGAGGCTGCTGATCTTGTGGCACAGTTGTCTCTTCCCCTTTTTAACCATGGATTGTGGGGTGGGATGATGACTGGAAGGTGACTCCTACTACCTGTATCCATCTAGGTCTTATGACATTTTTGTTTTCAATTTACTTGCAAGGGCAAACAGCCCACATCTTTGCTAAAGACAATTCAGTTAATAGGCTTTGCAGACAATTTTGAGGGGAACCTATGGGAGTATCCTGTTCCTTCAGCCTCCGGAATTGAATTTAACATGTTGTTGCTTTTGTGCCAGCTTCCCTGGTGTTGTGGTTAGTTTTCTGTATGCTTAGGCTACCGCTTCCATTCAGTCCTACAGAGCCTTGACCACTTTGACTTGTCCGTTTCCCCGCATTCTTGTACACTTGCATGTACCAGTTCTACTTGGATCCCTTTCCTACCTGGATCCATTCCCTGCATTTAGTCCTCTTCCTCCCATGTGTACCCCATCCTGGTATTGTTGCTTCAACCCACCTCAACAGGTTATGAACTCTAGTAGACTTCTCTTCCTGGCCTCCAGTTAATATTGGGTAATTTCTTTCTTTCACTCTAATGCACACACTGGGTGTTTTTATGTATGTATTTATTTATTTTATTTATTTGCAAAGTTTTATATAGCGCTGGCTAGACCCGGAGGTATCAGACCGCTTTACATGAGGATCAGTGAGTTACAGGATACAGTTATATCAGTTGAATCAGCGAGTTACAGGTTACATAGTCACATCAATTTGAATCAAAGAATCACAGGGGGAGGAGGAGGGGGAGGGAAGGAGACACAAATGGGGAGACGAGGAAAAACAATGTCAGATGACCGGCTGGATAGGTGATGGCCAAGGGGCCAGACTCGTCTATAGCTGTATAGGACAGCTCCACCAGGCATTGGCCAAGGTTGCTTTGTGCATGCAGTCTATTTTTTTCCTTTCCTTCTCTATTCTTTGCATGTGCCATTTTCTCCCTAAATCCTTTCATGCTTTGCCCTTACTTTGCTGTGTTTTTGTGACTAGACTCCTAGACACTCTCATGCTTCCTACCTTCCTTTTTCATGATAATGTAATTTTCATCACCTGCTCCCAATGAGACCTGACCTCCGTATCTATCTCTCCACTGCCACACCCCTCTACTTGTGCAATTGCTTACCTGGCCCCTCTAACTATTACAGTCTGTTCCTTACCAGAATAATAACGTACTTATCGTTGGAGACTCGATCTAGCCGCAAATTCCTTTCCTTACAATATTCCCCAGGCATCAGACTAGATACATAAGTTTTCAAGCAGTACCCCTGTGTGTCGGTAGGTGGCGTCGTTCAGCTTTGTGTCAGTGTTGTCTGCGCCAGCAATTAGATGTGCGGTGCCTATATCAATGCCACCCGGAGTAATGATGTCAGTTCTTTTTGCAACTGTCCACAGCAAGAATGCAGGTCCACAATGAAGACTGACAACTGGACTGAAATTCTAAAGCCCTTATAAGGGTGACCCTCACACTGTAATCAGTTCTGTGAGCGTGGAGGATGGGATGGCCTGTAAGGAATCTGCAGCTACATAGAGTCTCTACCAGATAAGGCGTTGCCAAAGGTAAGCAACTTGTTAATCTGATAGAGACATCTAGCCACAGATTCCTTATCTTAAAATAAAAAACCCAAGCAATGCCTCCAGGGAGGTGGGTAGCAAAGCTGATTTAAACCAGGATACCCAACAGGACCAAGTGGACAAAGTGCCCATCACAATAGACCTGACTGTCCATCTGGCAGTAATGCTCGGTTAACATGTGCAGAGATGCCCATGTTGCTGTCTGACGGATATTCAATACAGGGACTCCTTGGGCTAACGCAGTGATCTTCACCTTGGCTCCGGCGGAATGAGTACGTAAGCCCTCAGGGGGTTGCTATTTGGTTAATGCATAGCAGATATTCATGCATAGCACTATCCCTCTTGAGATGGTCCATTTCAGTAGAGCCTTACCTTTCCTAGCCCCTAGGCACCCCACAAAGAGTCGATTGTCTGCCTGGAACTATTTTGTGCGATCAAGGTAGTGCTACTCCTCTTTCCTTGGGTCCAGACGGTGGAGTCTCACCTCCTTTGAAGTATGAGATGGAGAAAACAATTTGGCAGTGTAATATTCTGGCCTATAGGGAAAGGCATCACAACCTACAGGAAGAAGGAATCATGTGTCCAGAGTACCAGATTGTCTGGATCGAAGATGTTCTAAGGAGGGTGTACAGAGAGTGCCTGCAATTCACTGACCCTTCTGGCCAATTTGTAATAGGCATTAATAAAGTAGTCTTCATAGTTAATAAATGCATTAAATGTTAGACCTGGCATATTGGCACGGTTTCCCCCTGTCTTTTTGCGTCTGCCTCCTGTATTTTTTGCTGTGTACTGAATTTCGTTTTTGCTGGTCTAGATGCTTTGGGCACTTTGCCACTGCTGGTCAGTGCAAAGGTGCAAGTGCTCCCTATGTAAATTGTGCATATGGATTGGTGTTTGCCTGATTGGCTTGTTTGACTCACTACTAAGTCCCTAGTACCATGCACTGTGTGCACCCAGGGCCTGCAAGTCAATTGCTGCTAGTGGACCTGCAGCACTGATTGTGTCACCCACACAAGCAGCCTTTCAAAAGTTGGCTCAGACCTGCCACTGCAGCATCTGCGTGCAGTCTCTACTGCCTTGTCGACCTAGCAAGTGCATCCATTTGCCAAGCCCAAACCTTCCCTTCTAGTACATTTGAGTCACCCCTAAGGTAGGCCCAAATTCCCCCTTTGGGCAGGGTGCAGTGTAGGTGAAAGGTAAGACATGTACTAATATGTGTGATATGTCCTGATAGTGAAATGCAGTGACTTTCGTCTTTCACAATTGAAAGGCTATCTGTCCCATAGGATAGAATTGGAGTTTATTTATAATATCTTATACGTATAACTTTCCACTGGGACAAGGTAGAAAGGTGGAGTGTGGTATCTCTGAACTCAGAATATAAAAATGCATCTTTTGGTAAAGATGATTTTTGTATTGTGTGTTTGAAAATACCACTTTCAGCAAATAGGTATTTTCTTGCTTAGCCATTCTGTGTGCCTCTGCTGGTTTGGGGATTGACTGTCTGGTCTTGGAGTGACAGAGGCTGGGGATGTGCATTCTTTTCAGACAGCCACTGGGGAGGGGGTGAGGTGTGGCCTTCCTTTCCTGGATGAGTCAGGGCTGGGGTGAATAGACCTGGGTTGCATTTAGAGTAGTGGGAGGAGATTTCACTGTACCTGAATAGGTCTGGCTGCCTTGGACAATGCTGTCTCCACCTCCTGCCGAGAAGCTGGTCCAGAGAGGACAGAACTGGTTTTGACTGAGCACAGAGTCCCTCTGCCACAAGAGAACACAGAGAAATGGAGCATAAATATTGGGGCCCAGACCCCAGGACTATAGATTACTTCTTGACTCAAAAGGAGCATCTGCTATGGAGAAGAACTGGGAAAGCTGAAGGAGAAGTACTGCCCCTTTGCTGTGTGCTGTTTGGGGTTGGCCTGCAGTGGCTGTTTCTGCCAAGGAGGGGACAAAGACTTTGCTGTGTGCTGTGTATCTGCTTGAAAAAGATCTCCAAGCGCTTGAAGTGGACCTTGCCTCCTGTTTTGAAGTCTCAGGGACACAAAGACTTCACAACCAGCTCTTCTGATATTCCTTGCTGGGAGTTTTGACCTGTTAAGAGGTGTCTGTTCTTGGGTTGGGCCTCTGGGGGTTGTTCTTGCTGCCTGGAGCTGGGAAAAGATCCAACCCGATCCTGGTTGGCTGGACCGACCACCTACTGGTGGAAGTCTTCTGTCCCATTGATAATTCGCCATTCAAACAAAAGACACTGGCACAAGCTCAAACTTGAGGAGTTTTATAAGCTACTGGAGCAGAAACCCTTAAGCTCTTCTTTGGATGTGGAGCAAGGATACGACCTGTTCTGCAAATGGATTTCGGTTGCCCTTGATTCCCTTATACCTATGCGCTGGTCAAAATGTCATTCCAAGGTACCCAGCCCGTGGTAAAATGACTCTCTTGCCGAGCTTAAAAAAATCTGCTGGAAAGCTGAGAGGGAATGGAGGAAGTCTTATGACCTCAGTCTGAAATCCTCTTATTTTGCCAAATTGAAGACCTACCACAGGGCAATCTGCAGAACTCGGGCCGCATTCTATGCCCAGGAATTCCAAACTAACACCAACCCCTCTAAATTAATTTTCAAGGTCCTTAAAGAACTTATGAATAAAAGAGCCACTTCGGCAGAAATCTGCACCGACTCTCATTGTGAGAGTCTAGCCTCCTTCTTTTTGGAGAAAGTGCAGGCTATCTACTGAGGATTTGACCTATCTCTGCCTGATCCTGAGCCAGCTGCCCCGAATCTCTCGGGCTATGAGACTCTGAACTCCTTGCCTGACTTGTCTATGGAGGCCTTTGAAAAACTGAGCCTCAGGATTAAATCAGGCTCCCCTCTGGATCCGCTGAAGCCAGCTCAAATTAAGCTGCTCTCCTCCTAGTGTCGGGTCCCGATTCTTACCTTGATCAACCTGTCCTTGTCTACAGGAATGGTCCCCTCCGCATGGAAGCGGGCGGTAGTCACCCCAGTTTTAAAGAAGGCAAATGCAGACCCGCTCTTGCCTGAGAACTATCGCCCCATATCTCTTCTTCCCTGGACGGCCGAAGTCACCGAGGCTCATGTCAATTCCATCTTGACTGACCATCTTGCTCATAACCATATATTAGATCCGAGTCAGAATGGCTTTCGACCGGGACACAGCACCGAGACCGCTTTGCTCTACATGACCGAGCATCTGCGTCTGGTGCTCGACTCTGGGCGGACGGCGGCGCTCTTTTTATTAGACCTGAGCGCCGCGTTCGATACGGTGTCCCACCGTATTCTGATTCAGCGCCTAGAGGAAGCTGGAGTAGCAGGGACTGCTCTTCAGTGGTTCCGCTCGTTCCTTACTGATCGTTTTTTTAAGGTGGCATCAGAGGATTTTCTTGATGGGATATCCATTCGCTCCAGACGTGTATCACATGTGAGTGCATTAACATCTGATGATATGCCCCCATGCCCTTGCCACCCACATAAATACACAGAACTGCGGTGCCTCTCGGTACACACCTGAGGTAGACGCTTGTTCTGCCGTACTCCGTGGCTTCTGTTGTGCATGCCTTTAACGCTTCGCAGGAGGCAGCAGAGCACCCTCACCCTTTGTAAGCCGGTTTGATTCAGCCGAGGCCTGTCTCATGTTTAGCCCCTTGAAGCGCCTCAAATTCGTTCATCACAATCTCTAGTGACACACGACAGCAGCCCGTTGTCCACAGGCCTGTGAAGCCTCGCTCTGTCATGTTGTAAAGAGACCTGTATTGTTTAACTGTTGTGTGAGTGCCGGCCATGCATTAACTACACGTCTCTGGTGACAAATAGGACAGCGGCACCCTCGTTCATGGATTAGGGAAGCATAATAACTCCTTCATGCCGTGCAGAGTGATGCTCTTAAAGTGGGTTTTGGGTGTGCAGGAGCAGCAGCACCCTAGCGTATGGCTATATAAAGTATAACCTTATGATGCTCTGACGCGCTGCACTGCTGACCTCATTATTTTCCCCACCCCGTCCTTGCATAAATGTGGTAGCTGTCCACTTCTGTTTGGTTCGGGATACCAGTGCCCCACCCCCCCCACCCCACCCACTGGGTAACTAGGTTACTCGTTGCTCAGTTATTACCGTGCTGGTTAGTGCCGGGTGCGTCTTGAAAGCACCTCTTGGTGCTATACAAGTGTAAACGCTTTATCTCGCAGCAGTCGGCGTCGCTCCGAGGGCTCAGACATGATGCAATGCTGTTGCAATGCAATGCACACCCTCACTTAATCTAACCCCCACCCGAGACCCGCTTGAGGGCGTCTCTCACGCCACTCCTATAATCTGTCCCTGCTCTTTCTGTGACTGTTGTTGCCTACCTCTGTCTGTCCTTCCCTCCTCTGCCTGTCAGGCTTTCTCTCATTCGCTGTATGCATGACTTCCTCCCTGCCTGCCTATCTGCCTGTGCATCTTCCTTCATGTCACCCCTTTCTGTATATTTAGTTAGTGACTCCCTCCATGCGCACCTTCCACCTTTGCTGCCTGTTTTACTTTTCGAAATGGCTTAATGTCATCTGTCTATCTTCTTATTTGCTTTGGTCTTGCGCGAAACTGCCAATTTCGGCCCCCACTATCTCTCCCTCACTGTGCCAGTCTTCTATATTATACCTTCCTATAACAAGCATTAGGACAGGCAGGAAGAGGTTGCCAGCATTACAAATTCAAAAATAACAGAAGACATGTTTTATGGTAATTGTTTTTTAATAGGGTTGTTCAGTGGTACATAATGTATTCTTGTTATTGTTAACTGCGAAGTACATCCGATCGTGCCTTGCACTTTTTCTGTACGAATGTGTAATGCTCTTAAATGTGCATTTTAATGAAGAGCATCGTGGGTGCACAGCACAGAGCAGGGTGTTTTTCTAGTGAGTGAATGACTGTGCAGTCAGGTGGGGCCGTCTGTTCATCCTGTTCACTGTCTCCGAGACGTCTGGACTCACACGAGCCTCTCTGCTGGTGACTCCCCCAGTGAAACACAATGAACACACATGCCACCTCGACGCGTGCTCTGTACACGCTTTATATTCACTGACTTGCAGACAGCAGACTCTATTGCTCAGGGATTAGAGCAGTGGTCTTGTAAACCAGGGTCGCGAGTTCAAATCTCGATGAGGCCTCACCTAAGTTTTTTTACACTATTTTCTATTCCACTTCAGAATTTGGTTCAATGGCATAAGATTAATATTTTCAGTGACGTTTCTTTTATATTACCAGTGTGATTCAGCAACTAAGAGAAAACTCCTCTCACACACCAGGCCTCTGTCGGGTGAGCCGACAACCACAGCCTGTCCACGAGAACCTAAAGCTCCAAGAGGACATAAAACAAAACACACATCACAATCACACACCAAGCATTACAACCTAATAAGCACAGCTTGAACACAGGATATTTGTGTCACACTGTCCGTGGACACCAGATATAAGGCAGTGGCAATCACGACCCCCTGAAAACGCTCAGAAGAAAGTTAAAACTTACAAACTACGAGAACTCTGACCTTTTCTAGCTTAGCTCATGTGTGGTCTACATTTGTCAAGCTCATCGCTAAAGGCAGATTAGCTGTACTAAATTACTAATGAGCATTTTTTAAAGAAATGCTTGCCCTACTTTCGATTGAGCCCCAGACGCGGTCATCACCGCAGCCGAACTCCTTCAAAAAATATGAATCTTTGGGTGGCAGCTGTGGCTTTCGCTACGAGGCAGCAGCGACACGCAGCTAGATCTCAGGTGTGAGGAGGGTGGAGGGGGGGGGCGCTGATGGACACCTGAGAGCCCCGTAACTCCTGCTGCTGTGCTTCACAGCATTGGGAAGAGCAGTTCGTATTACAATTTATAGGACATGCGCCATGTCAAAGGCAGTGAGAGGCACACCGCCATAATGACGGGCCCAAAGAGACTTCAAACACTGAGCAAGCCCGGTCGACTCCCGTCTCACTCCTCCGGCCGCTGACAGCAACAGTCATCAAGGCTCCGCACCGAGTGGCGATAAAGGTCACGGACACCCCAGGCCTCCAGCCTTTCCCTGCAGTTCATAAATGCGAGCGGAGCTTGTGGTATGTGGTGCGAGCATGGGTCACAGTGCCCAAGGCCTTGGATCAGCCTCACCCCACGTCCAACGGCTGCAGAAACAGTACCTTCCCTGCGCCAAAAAGCGGCGTCAGAGGAGGACCACTGTGATTGGCTGGCAGTGTCACGTGCTTTTCAGTGCATGTTATACACACAATTCACCGTATCCAATTCATTCACATCCTTATCCAGTTTATTCAGCATTCTATGTATCACAATGTGATTCATATCCGATTTCAGTGATGCTCATATTCATTTCAAGAACAGTGTTATTTGCCTCACTGTTATTTATATCAATTTCAAGAGTTCTTATATTTAAACCATTCTGTAATGTTCATTTTTTAATTTATTTTTAAATGAGCCTTTGCGTTATATCAAGTCTATACAAAACAGTACACTTGCCTACAGTAAATGACAGCACCTTAACACATGGGGCAGCATATATTTAATAGATTAACAGTCCAGCAGTTTCCCTCCATACTCAGAATCATTTTTTTCATATCAGGATGGCGCCTCCAGAGCATAATTGCATTCATGAAAGCTGAAATGGGGCCAAGATGGCACTTCAGATACTATTACATTTGGAGCTTTTGTCCTGGAATCAGTGTTTATACACATTCCCATAATGCCTCCATCCCTCCCCAATTTTACTCTTTGGGGACTCCACATCCTAGCTGCCAACGCTCCAGGAGGCGTGCACCTCTATCTGGGACTAGGGGTAGGAGCCTATCTAGCGCTTAAAGCAATCCCAAACTCCCGCAGCGCAGGCCGGGGACGGGCATGTCCTATGCCTAGTCAGAGCCCGGAGGACGCTGTGACCACCCTCTGACATCGTGATCCTGGGGTCAGTGCTCTCTCATATTGTACTGGAGAGCTGAATAGTTTGGATCTGTTAACATGTTTGGGTATAGCTCTATCCTGGTTGCTATTCTTTGGATGCTGCCTCTGGTGATCTTGAGGTTTTGATAACGCCAAATTACAATGGGCAAACGCAAACCCCAGGAGGTTGAGGCAGAAACACCTTCTCCCTCTAAGAATACCAGCATCGATAAAATGTTGCAGAGGGCTATGGGCATAATTTCCACATAAATAGCCCTCAGTGAGAGGACATTGTCTCTGGGAATCCCAAATGATTCAAACTAGATGGCTCCTTATTATACAGCACAATTGGTACAAATAGTGCAGTGGACCATTTGGGGTTGGGTAAGAACCAAGCCAGTGAAGAGGAGGCAAATTCGTCTTCTAATCCAACAGGGGCACACCTTAAAGTTACATCTCGACCTTCTTGAGCCACCAAACGACGTAAACAGCAGCACACATCTCAGTTCCCTCTATCCCTTGCTAGCCCATATGCTGACTCGAACATTATTGACCCTTATAATTCCAGCCTAGAGGGGACCATGCTTACACCTCCTTGGACTGTAGACCTCATGGAGTCCTGTTTTGGAAAAATTAAAGAATATCTACATAAAGAACTTTCCTCATTGACAGTGCAGTTGGAGGCCATCGAAAGGGGTCTCAATTGCATTTTATCCCAACAAAAGCAAGTTGTATGTTCAATACCAGTAGCAGGGAATGGTGGCCAGGTTATGACCTCCAGCTGCCAACTCAAACTACTTAAGGACTCTAGCACCATCCACACAGCCACTTTACCTAGAGATGCTGTAATTAGCCATGATAAAGGGACTGAGGTTGTGGGTACTTTGCACACATCAAAAGCGTTAGGAGTTAATAAGGCCTTGTTGTCCTTTAGGGGAGAGGGTGTGGTCTAACGGCTAGACTGACGACCTAGGAGCTGGGAAACCAAGGTTCGAGCCTCGGGGTCGACTCCACATCCTGTGATTCTCGGCAAATCACTTAATCCCTTAATCTCACCATGCTTACCAAAAACATAAATGTGTCCTTGTGTATGTAAGTGATGCTCATGTAAAGCTCTCCAATACATTTGGGTAGAGTTTGCGCTCTATAAATCTGCACACACAAAAAAAAAGTGTTGGTTATTTTATATTTTGGCATGGATGGCACTAGCTAATCCTATGTTTAAAAGACTTTGCTGTAGAAATGACAAAAGATTTAGGGCCTGATTACGAATTTAGCAGTCTGATGGACTACCAAACCAACAGGGACGGTGCGGCTACCGATGGTCCGATTGACGTATTACAAGTTTGATGATCGGACCGGCATAGGACCACTGTTACCACAGGGATCCACGATCCCTGTCAGTCTTGCAGCTGTCTGTGGCCCGCAATATGCTGGTGGTGCTGCTGCGGCACTGGCAAGCGAATTACGAGTTTCCTCACTGCTACAGTTTTCATGGTGGTAAGCCCTCCATGAAAAGTGTGGTGGTGAGGAAACTAAGGGGCCAGGGGATGCATGCTGGGAGGAACATGGTTTGCACCCCTGTCTGTATGCACCCCCTGTTCCAGCACGGCATGGACTTCACAATCCATGCTGTGCTGAAATGCGCTGTGATGGTCACATGGCGCTGCCTTTCTAAGGCTCACATAAGAGTCTTTGGGCCGGCTTGCTGAAGCAGGACTGCCCGACCTGTATTCCAATCGGAATACAGATGGCAGCCAGACTACTGGTATGGCAGTCTTGAAGCATGGGCTGGTGTGGTAGCCCACTCCAAGACCGCCAAACTCATAATCAGGCCCTTAGTCACCTTTTCGCTTGGAGTGGATGGAACTGTACAAATCCTATGCTTTAAAACTTTGCTAGAATAATGGACATTTGAGGTAAGCAGATTCAGTGGTGTTGTAGAGTGCCCATAGAATGAAGCTGCACTCCTTGTAAACTTGGCAACTACCCAGAGTTCCCTGCTTCCTCTTTTGCATAATTTAGACGGCACTCTAATCCTGTAATGATAAAGATATATAAATATGTGTGCACACCCATGCATATGGATTTATATGCATGTGTGTTTTTTTTATTTTGTATGTGAGAAGCCCTTTTTTATTCCTTACCTCCCTTTGCCTCTATCCCCTTCCTAAACCCTATAATCACCATTACCTCCTTTTACCTTTACCCACCCTAAAATCAAAAATTATTGTTACCTTCCTTTACCTTTAACTTCCTCTAAACCCTAAAATCATCCTTATCTACCTTAATCTCTACGCTCACATAAAAAATTATGTTATTTACAAAAATACTTACCTATGTGTTGATTACAGTGTGACAAATGTAGAAATATTTACTTGCGTTGCAAATGGATGCATTTAGCTGATGCATGGTAAAGGCTGAGTCCTTATTTTATATTCTGTTATATGTGAGTTATATTAATTTTAGTTAATTCAATGTAGTCCTTATCATATCCATTCTGAATATGTAATATTCATCTCAATATGTAATATTAATTTTAAAGCAAATCAACTTAAGTTCATTGCAAGCCATATTCATTTGAACAGGGGTCATATTCATTTAAATATGGCTTGGTTCATTTTGATATGTGCTTAATAATTTCAAAGCATGCTACATTTATCTCAAATAGTTTCATATTCATTTCAAAAAATGCCATATTAATTGTAATAAAGGCCATGTTCATTTTGATGTGGCAATCTTTATTTCAATAGGTGTCATATTCATTTCAAAGTGGTTCATATTCATCTTAACATGTGTTATATGCCTTTAAATAAATGTCATATTCATTTCAATGAATGTCAGATTCAGCCTAACACCTGTCATATCAATTTTAACATGGATCACATCCATTTCAACACAGGTCATATTCATTTCAATACATGAAATATTTATTTTGATGTATATCATATTTATTTCAAAGCATAACATATTCATTTGTATAAGCTTCATTTTATATCCAGCCATTTTGAAGCAATTTTAATGAGGCTCATATTCATTTAAAATATAGTCCTATTCATCTTAGTATATATCATATTCCTTTCAATCGATGTCTCATTCAAAATAACAAATCTTATATTAATTTTAACATGAATCATATCCATTTCAACCTGTATCATACTCATGTCAATGTGTATCAAATTACTTTCAAAACAAGCTGGATTCATTTTGATAAATGTCATGTTCATTTTGATGTTACTCGTATTTATTTTAAAACATGTCAAATTCATTTCAATGGACCTCATATTCATTTCAACTAATTTCATATGCAATTTAATATGTGTTAAGATTTTTTCAATCAATGTTAGATTTATTTCAATAGATGTCATATTCATAGTAACACTTGTTATATTCATTTTAAGATGTAACATATCCATTTTGACATACATCATATTAATTTGAATATGTATCATATTAATTTCAATGCATTCCATATTCATTTTGACAACTTTCATGTGAATTTCAGTTTTGTTCATACTCATTTTAAGGCATGTCAAATTCAGTTCAATGTGGCTTATGTTTATTTCAACACAAGCCAAATTCATTTGAAATCATCTCCTATTCATTTCTATATATCTCATATTCATTGCAATCTAGGTAATATTTATTTCAACTCAATTTATATTCAGTGCAACATGTGTTATTTTCATGTTAGTGTATGCTATTACAATTTCAATATGCATTATATTCTTTTCAGAATATAATTTATTTATTTCAGTAACTTATATTCATTTCAATCTGTCATATTCATTTTAATGTAGGTCATATTCCTATTGGCATATGTCAGTCATTTCAAGGAATGTCCCATTCTTTTTTATGCATATTGTATTTGTTTCACTGATTGCTATATTGTTTATAGTGAGGGCCATACTCATTAAAGTATCATTGATGTATATTTCAATATATCTCTTATTCAATTCAGAGTGTGTGTTATTCATATTAATCACTAAGTAGTATATTCACTTTGCCAGGTATCATATTTGTTTTGGTTCAAGTCAGATTCACTTTGCCAGATATCATATTTACCCTGACACATATTATATTCATTCTGGTGTGTGTCATAATCATTTTGCATCACAATATGCATTTCAGAAGGTGTGGTATATGGGGATCTGTAATTTTGACGTGAATGGCTTCCCATAAAGAACCGTTTCTGAAGTCAGGGTTATCAGTAAGAGAGAAGCTGCTAGACAAAGAGAGGCAAGAAAAGGGAGGAAGAAAGAAAGGAGGAGGGCAGCTGAAGCGGCAGAGCAGACACAGTCAGTGTATTCTGTGCGCCAGAAGGAAAACACAGTCCTTTTCCTTCTCTGCGCGCCCTTCCCGTCCCGGGGCTGGAATCCTAATTCTTGACAATATTTCCAGTCGATTCTGCAAGCTGGAGAGAAGAGAAGCGATACTTTGCTTTTCTCGCTCCTCTTTCACGACTAATGCAAATAATCGAGGACACAGGCAGCTAATAAGGCCATAAAGCGCCGTTTCACGGGGTGACGTATGGGCGCACAGCCAATAAAATGGCATCATTTTTTCATGCCTACCGGGAGAGTGTTATTTAGCGGGCAGTTTGGTAAATATCGCGCCCATCGTGCTTGCCAGCTGATTACGCGATTTGTTCGTGAATCGCGAAATCGCAAAATGCTGGAGGGTCTGCCTAATGTTAAAAATACCACTTCTAGAAAGTTGGCATTTTTCTGCTTCCGGTCTCTGGAGCCTTACAAGTCTGTCTCCCTCTGTTGTGAATTGGAACGAAACACTAGGCAATACGGGCTGGGTGTGCAAAATGGTGAACACTTGGAGTAGGATGAGGGGGTGGAGCTAACACTCACAATATAATACCCTGTCCCTCACTTCAAAGATTTACATCTGGATAAAAAAGCCCAGCTCCCGAGACTGTGTTAGATCATCTTTGGTCTGTAAACCAGAAGACAAGACTTCAGAGTGGTTTGCCATGCGCAATAAGAGACTGGACCTGTTCTCTCTTCCAAGACTCCTGAGTGTCTCCAAGACCCAGTGGGTGGCTTCCTGCTTTGATTTTCAGGACTACAACAAGTTCTAGAGGACCCACTTGTCTTTTACTGACCAGAACCTGCTTGCTGCTTTTCTGCCTCTAGAGGAGTGAGTCCTGACTCACCGTGCCTGTCCTAAGGGTCCGGGACCCTTGGATGATGTCAGAGTGTGCTCCTCCCTGGAATTCCTGAAAGTGTGTGCACACCTACTCAGAGCGATGCCGGGTGGCAACATAATCCCATACTCTGGCTCCAAAGTGGTTCTGAATAATGACTTCCAAAGGTCCTGACACCCCATACTTCGATCAAAGTGTACAAGCCAGTCATAGGTCCAGTGGCCCCCTGTCCAACACCAATGACAGCAGCGGACATCAATGGCTCCTCCTTGTCCGTATCTGATCTGAAGTGGGCCACGGTCCACAGCTCCAGCAGCTCCGTTTCCCGGAGACTCCTGTCTGACAACAACAACACAGTTCTCAATCTGACAACCACTTCAGCTCTGACGCAGTGACTGCAACTCCTCTCCACTCCAACGATAAGTAGCACTGATCACAGCGACTCTGACAGTGAGTGCCAACTGGCTGTCAGGACTCAGACTATGTGAACTTTTGCATTTTAGGAGCCCAGCCCAAAGGCACTCTTTCACTGTGCCTACCTTGGCCCTCGACACCAGCACGAAATCCGTGTACCTGACTTGAACTCAGGGGCTCTGGCTGACTCCAAGCGCTCTGGAGCATTCTGTTTCTAAGTACTATTTTCTTTAATATTTTAAAATTACGTATCTCAAGATCTAATGATTGGATTTTTATTCTTTTGGTGTCATTTTATTTTTTCAAATAGACTTAATCTTTCTAAATCTGTTAGGGACCATTTTCTGTGTTGTGCTTCCCCTTTATTGCTGTTTCTGTGTCGCATAAATACTTTACACATTGCTTTTAAGTTAAGCCTGGCTGCTGGTATCCACATTACCAGAGGGTTGAGCACAAGGTTTCGTTTACAGCAATCATGGTTTACCCAAACTAGGATTGTGGCAGTGGTTTGAATCAGGCTCACACCCAGTTCAACCCCTATCCAATTATTTAACAAATGTGTATTGCATCAGGGTCACTTTAAATCTCTAATGCTAATAGCACACATACATATAGCTATTAAGTTTGCATAGCTTATGTTGCAAAGTTGTCCCAAAACAGCTGTATTTGAAGACTTAAAAGTGGGCACAGCCAAGTTAAAAGTACAAAAAAGAAACAAATTGATAGCACTCAGTAAAGCTTAAAAATATTTATGGATTAGGCTCATACCAGACGAAAAGTGGGAACAATTATGATGGCCCTCAAGAAGTTTTGTTGGATGATGAATTTTCTAAAAGGTGCGGATGGTTTTAAAGGAATATGCAAATTTTGAATTTCCTGTAATAGGTATGTTGGGTGATTAAAAAATCGCTCACGGCAATCATCAGGAACAATTGTCTGAGTGTGGGTGGAATTTCAATGATTCAATTTATTCTGATGCTTAGAATTATTTATAGACTCAAAAGTACAGCATGTATGACACAAAGCATATTATCAAACATTTGTTTGAATTTAAAGATTACTTTCATATTATATTTTATGTAAGTACTAGCAGCCCGTCCCGACGTTGTCCGTGGTTCCCCCGGAGCCTTCCTCCATATATTGCAGTATTATACCTCTATGTTTACTTTGTATGCTTTTGTAACCTGCACACGTAACTTTTTCCTCCTGTAATGCACTGTTTGGCTCACTTTTTTAATGCTCTGTTTGCTTCCTCTTGCTACCTACACATGTCACTTTTTCCCCCTATAATTCTATATTTACTTTCTACGCTTTTGTAACCTGCGCACGTAACGTTTTCCTCCTGTGATGCACCGTTTGGCTCACTTTTTTAATGCTCTGTTTGCTTCCTCTTGCTACCTGCACACGTCACTTTTTCCTCTTATACCTCCGTTTACTTTCTACGCTTTTGTAACCTGCACACGTAACTTTTTCCTCTTGTAATGCACCGTTTGGCTCACTTTTGTAATGCTCCGTTTGCTTCCTCTTGCTCACGATTTTCATTTTTGCTTCATTTTTCCGCCGCTCACCGCTCCTAAATAAATAAATAAATAACCCACCTCATCCGCCGCTCACCGCTCCTCCCCGCCTGTCCGCAACTCCATACCGCCTGTCAGCCACTCCTCAGCGCCTGTCCGCCGCTCCTCACCGCTCCTCCCCACGCCATGTCCGCCGGTCCTCCTCGCGCTCCTGGACGTCGCTCCTCCCCGCGCTCCTCACGTCAGGCACGCACGTCGCGGCCAGCGCTTCTTCCGTGGGACTACTTTTTTTTTTTTGGTACATTTTTTAAATAACGTTTATTTATTAATTTTATATAGCCTATGTCCATCTGCACACACTGACGATTACAACGATGTATCGGGTGTGTGGATTGGCGCTGTGGTTCCTGAGTTTACCCGCCTCAAAGGTTCAAAGTTCTTCCTTTATAATAGTAGTATAGATATGTTTTCTACAGATTGTGAATCAATTTAGACACGCAATTCAAATAACCAAAAGGTATTATCAACCAACACACAGACCATTTGTCAACAAAATGCAAAACTCTAAAACACAGGGAGTGTTGAGGCTCTGCCTTCAACCACATAGGTGCAGCCAAATCATCTTCATTTGTATATATTCATGGATGTATAAAATGCAGCTTATCGCTTCTGAAGGTATCCAGATGCTGTCCATGGGCCCGAGGAGATTTAGGGGCATATTTTTCAAGCCCCTATCGCCACTACAACTTCACCTTCAAAGACATTGTGGTGGCGATAGGGGCTTCGCCTTATTTACAAGGCAGCGTTAAGCTACTTAATGTGGCTTAACACTGCCTTGTAAATATGTCACCCTTTCACCCTACACTTAGCGTGAAAGGGGAGGGCATTTGGTGTTGAGGTGGATGTTCCACCGCAACACCTATTGATTTTCACGCTGCTCCCTATTTAAAAGGGTGGAGTAAATAGGAGGCTGCACCAAAAGGGAAAACCTGGTCATAAACATGCGAAACTGGGAGAAATGTTTTAGCTCTCCTCGTTTTTGCTCTTTCCATGTGTGCTGCATTGTACAGTACACATGGAAACAGCAAAACACCTTTGATTTTGTATGTGCACATAAAAAACCGTAAAAAAATTACGTTTTGCAACTTCTATGTGTGCTGCATTAAGCAGCACTCATAGAAGTTTCAAATCACCATATGATATTGTTTATGTGCCGGAAGGAACACCTTCCTGCACATAAACAATCACTCCCCTCAATGCAGGCACCCTTGCACTATTGTACAAGGGTGCCAGCGTTGGCGCTAGGCAGCTAAATTTAGCAGCAGCGAAGGGGGAAACGCAAGACTGCACCAATTTCTTGTAAATATGGTGCAGCTCTGCCTTTCTAAAGTGACAGAGCCTGTCATTAGCCTTCTAGGCTTAACGGCACGCTTTGCCACTTATGTTTTAAATATGCCCCTTAGTGATTTGCCTAGAATCTCTGGACGCTGATACAGGACAGGTATATAATTGTGGAGATAAAAAGAGCAAATCTGTAGCTATTGATGTGTTATTATATATAGGCTCGAACCCAGATCCTTTGCTCTTTATTTTGCCCACTGCGGCACATCCTCTTTTGTTTGAAGAATCATATGACAAACAATGTCAGAAAGTCAGTCTAATTAGAGCTGCGTTTGGTTACCACTCATTTCCTAAATTCCCCTCACCTCAATTCTTACAACTTCACTCAATCAATCAATCATTCAAGGGTTTGTTAAGTGCAGCTACTCACCCAAAAGTGTCTCAAGGCGCTGCCTGACAGTCCCTGTTTTGAATCAAACAGTCTTAACTATACTAAACCCACAGCCTTGAGGGGCCTCATTTACAAGAGGCCTGTGCCATTGAAACATCACTTTATATGATGCTTTGGAGGCGCAGGCCTCTGAGTCATATATAAGAGTCAACACAAAGCCACACTGTGTGTCTTTGCACGGCTTCATAGATATGGAGTAAGGCAAGGCAGTGCAAAGCGATGCGTTGCCTTACTGTACGTCAATGAGCTGTTCCATGGGCGGTGCTGGGTTTTTTCCATGCAACACCTATGGGCTTTGACACGTTCCCAGATTTATAAGGATCTGTGAATCTGGGAATGCGTCAAAACTGGGTGTCTCCCCTGGGGAGGAGTAACCATTTTTTGTGCAGGATGGTGCACCTCCCTGCACAAAAACAATCATGCCAACAACGCAGACAATCGTGCACCATGGTGAACGGATGCCTGCATTGATGCTAGGCACGAAATTTGTGCATTGATTGGAAGGACACAAATGCACTGTATCATGTATATACGGTGCATTTCGGCCCTTTCGATTTGGTGTAGGGCAGCACAGCAAAAATATTTGCACCATTCCCTAGGTCAAATCTTTGTAACTGAGGCTCTTAGAATTTAAAACTTTACTCATCAGAAAAGCATTAATCTGCACAGGAAAGAGGACAAAATGAGTAATGGTGAAAACATATTAAAAAACAGACATGAATAACAAATTCCACTGTACAAAGTCTCACTTCCAAGGAATATGTTTTCTCCTGGGGCAATTTTGTAAACCGAACTCTGGCAAAGTGAAAAAAATAAATAAATAAAAAAGTAACCAACACTGCACTGCTTTTGGCTAGGAGCCTTTCAGAAACTGACCAAAAGTACAGGTTTTTTTTTTTGTTTTTTTTGGAAGACCTTTATTGCAAATGATACAGTTACACAGCAGTGTGCCTACAACCCATTGGGTGGGCCGGCTGCAATCAATTCAACAGCGAATAAAATGGAGCATACAATCAATGGCATCTGGCTATATCGTGCAAAATAAGCAAAGGTCATTGGTAGCCAGTGTTCCAGGCTCATCTCATTTCATTTCCTGCAGCTGTATCACACATATTTAAATGCGGTCTCATTTTGTGAGTTTTATAACCAACAATACAAAACCCCAACACCCCTCCACCCAAACATCCCGGTTTCTGGTCGCAGTAAGGTCCTGTGGTGCTAATGCGGAATGGTCAAGCAATACACAACACGCTTTAGTTCAAGAAAGCAATTGATCAGGCCTTGCAGTCCTCAATCGTCCAACCCTGCATTCATCACTAGTCATTGGCTGACAAAAGGAATGGCCACATGTCAAGATAGTCATTTCCCAAAAGATCTCCCGCACATAGGGGATAAGGCAGCATACAGCAGGCACCATCGCAGTACAGTTACGCATACATGTAGTTACACAGATCCTTCCCCACCCGCAGATGGACCCCCACTCCCACTACCAGTGCTGTCATCATCAGCCAGGGAAAGCATATATGTTGTATATGGGGCCCAAATGTCCCGCGGTCGCGATCTTGCCGGAAGAACCTCATAGTAGCAAACCAGTTGATCCCTGCAATATGCCATGTCTGTCAACCACAGTTGGACATCGGGTGCCCTCCTCCCCCCCATACCATAGCAACCCTCCGTTTAGCTATCTGTAATGCCAATACTATCAGGCCGCGCACTCTTGCCGGCACTCCAGAGGCTATTCCCAGCAAGCACAGGCGTATGTCCAACACAACCTCAGTCGACGTCATGTTAGTTAGTGCCTCAGTCACGGCAACCCAGAAGGCATACACACGTGCACATCCCCAGGCTAGGTGTACAAAGTCCGCATCATCTTCACCACACCGGACACATTGAGCCGTATCACGGAGACCATACCTAACTAGCTGTACTGGCGTATAGTACCATTGATGTAGAAATTTATAATGAATGAGACGAAAATTGCCGTTGGCCACGTAACCCCCAGTCATGGAGCAGCATTCAGTCCACTCATCATCAGTTAATGGTTCTGGTAGGCACCCATCCCATCTAGCCCTGGCCACCACTGCGCCTCCCCCCTCGTCCTCCTGTGCAGCTCGGTATAGTCTAGAGAGCAGTCTAACTCTATCTGTCGTGGTATACAGCAACTGCAAAGCTCCTAGCGCCAATGGTTCCTCTGGATATGTAGGATATAAGGAATGTATGGCAGCCCGGAGTCCGACGTATATAAACGTAGACATAACTGCGTTTGGGGAATGTTCCGTCATGGCCTGTAACGATAGGAATGAGGCACCGGGGAAGAGATCCCCCACGGTGTTGAGCCCTGCACCCTGTAGGACCTGCAAAGCCCCAATTCCGCTCGATACCGAGATCTCCGTGTGGTACAGTAGTGGCATACCAGGGGCATACAACGGTAACTTGTTCGCTCGTCTACCCAGCTCCCGCCAAGCGTTAGCAGTGGTTTGCACTGTGTCCACTTCCCCCTTAACAAACACTGAGTGAGTATTGACTATCATTGTTCTTAGTGGAATTGGTAGAACAGCACTAGCCTCAAGCGCCTCGTGCGGGGTATACGGAGGAGCCGACAGCCAGTAGGCGGCAAAGTGCGCCTGGGCGCATAAATAATATAATTTCATATCTGGTACGGCAAAGCCCCATAATTCATACGGCTTAGTCAGCACATCCCATTTCACTCGTGGTTTCTTACCAGCCCAGGTTAAGGCAACCAACAAGGACCGCAGTCTGGCAAAGAAATGTGACTTTAGCGGGAGAGGAATGTTAACAAAGAGATATAAAAATTTCGGAAGCACCACCATTTTAATCAGAGATACACGATCGGCGAGGGTGAGAGGGAGCTGAGTCCAACGCCCCACCTGGTCCTCCAGTTTGGAGATAGCTACTCCATAGTTAGCCCGAATAATTTCCTGGCTATCTCTATGCACCCAAATTCCGAGATAACGCACCGGTTCCATCGCCCATTTCAACGGGAATTCCAAGGGAAAGGGAAGGGTAGCGTCAGTGAGAGGCAGCATAACAGATTTCTCCCAGTTTATGGAAAGACCTGAGTGACGACCAAATCAAATGAACTCTTGAAGTATAGGTTCAAGATGTTGAGCAGGCTCACGCACATATAGGACCATGTCATCAGCATACATGGACACCGCTAGCGACCGGAGAGGGAACTTCAGAGCAGCGTCCGCATATCTCTGCCTCAAAACACAAGCCAGGGGTTCCATCACAATAGCAAATAGCAAAGGTGAGAGAGGACAACCCTGTCTAGTCCCCCTCTGCACAGGAAATGGACTCGAGACATGTCCATTGACCCTTACGCGTGCTATGGGATTAGTGTATAGCAGAGTTACTAGTGACGTAAAGAAAAAAGGTACCCCCATCCGATGCAATATTGCTATCATATACCGCCATGCACCTGAGTCGAAGGGCTTTCGCGGCGCCAAGCATGACAGCCACCGCAGCCAAATCCGGCTTGAGTAGATGCAGCACTGCAAATAGAGCTCTTAAATTGTGAGTGGTAGACCGGAGGGGAATAAATCCTGATTGGTCCGGTAACACCATGATCGGAAGGAGCAGCCGCAGCCTAGTCGCCAGTACTTTAGCTATGATTTTAACATTGGTGTTCATGAGGGACAGGGGACGATATGATTCGCACTTATTAGGGGGTTTGGCAACTCTACCAGTAGCGCCTCTCTCATTGTAGTCGGAAACTGGCCCTGTTCCACCGCTTCCTCTAGCACCATTGCCAAGTGTGGAAGTAAACGATCTACATATTCTTTATAAAATTCGGATGGCAAACCATCTGTTCCAGCCGCCTTGCCATTTGGAAGGGCCGCTATTGCATCCCTAAACTCCCCTTCCGTTATATGATGCATAAGGAATTCCTGTTGACCCCTCGAGAGCCAGACCAGAGCTATGTCCTCGAATTACTGTGCCATTTCCTCTTCTCCCGCCGTCTCCCTGTACTCATACATCTGTTCATAATATTTCGTAAAAGAATCTACAATGCAGTCGGGCTAGTCACAATAGTCTCCCCGTCCGCGATCTCCTGCACAGTACAGTGTCTAGCCCAGGGGTCCCTTATACGATCCACCAATCCTTTCCCTGGTCGTCCCCCTTCACCATAATAGCGCGCCCTAGTGTATTTGGACAGGAACTTCACCTCCTGATCAGCTAGATCGTTGTATTCTGTAACTTTCAATCTAATGTTGGCCAATAAGGTCTCCTCAGGGCGCTCCTCCAATTGGCGTTCAAGCGTCAACAATTCCCCCTCCAACCTAGTCATGGCATCTCTTAGTGATGTAAGTACACCCGATTGGAGGCCTACACACGCTCCCCGTACAGTCACTTTAAAGGCCTCCGACACCGTACCCATACTTTCAACAGACCCAACATTCTTATCAAAGAACTCCTCAATTATCGTTCTCAGCCGCTCACGCAACACCAAGTCAGTCAAAGTTCCCGGCGGCAGTCACCAAGAGAATGGAGCTGGTGCATGTGTCAGCAACCGCACTTCCATGCGAACAGGCGCATGGTCGGAGATCATACGAGGTAGGTGGCCAGCATCCATCACCCATCCACTGACATCCCGGGTCACTAACCAGTAGTCCAATCTCGACCACGTGTCATGCCCTGATGTGTAACAAGTGCCCTCTCTCCTCCCAGGGTGCCTTAATTGCCATACATCCACCAGCCCAAGTCCACTCATACCTCCGCAGACTGCATCAGCCGCTCTCCTACGCACACAAGGCCTGTCATGTTTCCTGTCCATCTCTCCATCCAGAGTAACATTCAGATCCCCACCACAGATTATGGCCGATGGAGGCAGCATGTAAATCTTGTTCCAAAGTGTAACATAAAAATCAGGGTCGTCAGCATTTGGACCGTATACATTAATTAGCGTAACCAGGGTTCCACATAATTTACCATGTACTATAATATACCGGCCATCTTTGTCAATCTCCTTGTGCAGGGTTACAAATGGTACATTTTTTTTATCAAAATCATAACACCACGTGCATATGATGAATAATTTGACGCCAGTCTGGTGCCCGCCCACTGCTTACCCACAGTTTCTGCCGCCCTGCCCCTAAGATGCGTCTCCTGAAGAAAAGCAATGTGCGCACTGTGCCTATTCAGGAATGCTAACATTTGTCTAGTTTTCTGTGGACGATTCAATCCCCTCACATTCCAAGTGATACAGGTAAGTTTACCCCCTCCTATCCATACGTCCAGTTCTTAAGTATACCCCAGAGACAGTAGAACAATCCGAAAATCAAACCAAGGATACAGAGCATACAACAATCCACCAATCGAGTATCTACAAGAAGTGCCTTGTAAGCCAGGTAGCATATTGACCAGTATTGCTTCAACCTTTGTCCAGTCCATCCAAACCTCCCGCCATAGATAAGGAAACACAGCGACCCTCCCCAAGAGCTCCAGAACTCCCCAAACCCCCCTCCACCCACTTCAGCACCCCCAACCTGCCAAAGCTGTCCCCAACCCCCCATCCCCAAAACCCCAACAGTGCAAACATAAGTGTGTGGGGATCTCCCATATGAGGGGGCGTAGTGGCACACAACTCCCGCCAGTAAACTAACGAGAGTGCAGACCGTACAAGCCATCGGGACATTCCACCCCTCCCACCCCACCTCCACAGCATCAAGGATTTCAACAAGTCAAATTCTCCCAGCGTTTGGCAATTGGTATAGCAGCGTCTCTATTTGCACCTCAGTGCAACACCCACTATGCTTAGAACATGTCGCAAATGGTCATTCTAGTACAATAAGCACCCCTCCGAGCATCGCCAACAATCGTGCAAGTCCATAGTGGCGCCTGAAGCAAGTTAGACCAATCCAGTAAGCACCGCACCTGTGAGTCACCCAATGTGCGAACCATATAATACAGTTAATATCAGTTGCCTCATAAATCTTGTATTTGAAGCCAGTGTTCACACAGTACAAAGCAAGGGATCCAAAGTTAGTGGGGAATTGAGCAACCTGAAACTGAGCGGCAGCCCATTCCACAGTAAATGTATATCAGCAATGGGTCACCAGTATAAGAACAAACACTTAGACCACCTCGTCCTGTAGGTCCTCCTCCCCATCTTGCTGCACATTCGAGTCCCTTTTACGTTTTTTCAGCTTTTTCGCATAGTACATGGCCGCCTTAGGGGAGGCAAAGATTTTGTTGTCCGATGGAGGCCCAATCCGAAGACGAGCTGGATACAACATGGCGTACAGGATATTTTCGGCGCGAAGCAGCTGTTTCACCTGGGCAAATTCCTTTCGCGCCGTTTGCACCGCCACGGTGAAATCGGGATAGAATTCAAGTTTGTTTCCCTGATATTCAATAGAACCTTTCTCTCGTGCTAGGCGCAATATGACATCACGATCCTTATAGTTAAGAATGCGAGCAATAATAGGACGCGGCTCTGCCCCAGGTACTGATCGTTTTGCCAGAGAGCTGTGGGCCCGCTCTACGATGAAGACTCGTGACAGTTGGTCAGATCCAAAAATGTCTACCAGCATGCGTTCCAGGAAGTCCTCCATCCGACCAACATTCGTGGATTCCGGTAGGCCCATAACGTGTATATTATTACGCCTAGATCTCCCTTCCAACTGCTCGTTCTTCGCCTGAATCACCGCCAAAACCCTCTCCATATTAAACACCTTAGTTGTTACCGTGGCCAGCCCGTCTTCCGTGGCAGACACTCTCTGTTCGACCTCTCCCATCCTTTCATTTTCCGGGCAAATTGTGTCGCCATATGGTCGAGTCTATGATTGACCGCTTCCATGGTGCCCTCTATGGACAGTAGCGTTTTTTGCATTGCCACCAATGTGGCCTCCAGGTTCAGGGTGCCCTCAACCGCCCCCGCGGGCTCTGCATCTGGTGGCACCTGCGAGGTAGATAACGCCATCTTCTTTGTCTCAAAAGTTATTTTTGGCTGATTTCTTTCTGGCCTGCCCATGGCGCCTTCTCGGGTTGAAGCCAAGCCCAACAGCGGTATTTCGTGGGACAAAAGCAGTCGAATCACCCCCGCAGCACAGCTCTGGGTAGTACCCAAGAAGTGGTAGGCCAACAATGCGTCCGGGCTCCCCCGCCGCCTCAGCAGCTATTCCGTATCAGGGATCGGTATCACCAATGTAGTGGGCCAGAGGCCCTCTCCTGGACCACCCCGGTCCTCTCTGCTACTGTCCACTGCGGTCAGCGCCCCCCGTATGCGTGTGGTCGACAGTACTCCCCCAGCTCCGCTCCGCCGCCGTGGTCCGCTCCCTGCCCGCATCCCCGCCAGCCGCAGCTCGCACGGCGCGGCCTAGTGCGGCCCAGTGCCGCCTCCGCAGCCTCGGACTCGCCTAGATCCCCGCCCCACTCACCGCCACCAGCAGGGCCGGGCTCCAGGCCGTAGGGTCTCCGGTCTCTCCCCGTCCGGCGAGGTGTGCCTTCACCGCCTCCAGCACGGGCCTCGCGTCTTCCGGGCCACACCCTCAGTCAGGGAGAGAAGTCGCCAAGCCCCGAAGCAGCCGCTGAGTACAGATCGCAGGGCCGCACGCCACCAGTCTCGGCTCCGGCGCAGCCCGCCTCCTCCTGAAAAACAGTGCTCGCGTTCCTCCCGGCAATGGGAAAGCACCTCACTCATTGCCTAGTCGCTTCAGTCGTTGTTTGCAATCAAGTTGGCAGTTGTGGATGGCAGGATGTACAGGATATTTTAGCGGATTTTAGACGGTCCCGGCAGAGCCTCACATGTGTGCGGCCATCTTGCTCGGCGCCCTCTAGCGCCCCCGACCAAAAGTACAGGTTATTTAAACATTTGTTCTGTGTTTTATTTAAGGCAAATTATTATTATTGTTTTTGTAGTGTTTTATAGCACAATCTCAATTCGAAGGCAAGGAAGTACTTTACATGAGCACCAGTTATATCACAGATAGACGCATTCATTTTTAGTCACAGAGAGATTACCCTATTTGCCCGGAATCACAGGATGTTGAGCCTCACTGCTGAGACTCAAACCATGTTGCCCAGCTTTAAAGTCGTCCTTTCTAGTCCTTATGCCACATCCTCTCCCCAGAATTGTGGGGAATATTATCAAGAACAGGCGATAAAATTATTGCCGCTTTATCGGCAGGAAACTGCCGCTAAAGCGGCGATATTGGCCTTGATAATATGTCCTTGTGAATTCCCGTAGCAGCCCAGGTTCTGGTGTTAAGCTGGGCTGCTATGGGAATTCACAAGGGCATATTATCAAGGCCATTATTGCCGCTTTCGCGGCAGTTTCCTGCCGATAAAGCGGCGATAATTTTATCACTGTTCTTGATATGTAGTATCAACATCTAAGTACCTCACTGATATATTTACGGTTAAGGTGAATAGTTGTAAAGGTAAGAAGAGCAAATCTGTAGTTACTGAGATATTACTACATATGTGGTAGTTGATAATGATATTCTGCACTTGATATTGCTGCAGATCAGTAATTAGTACTCAATATTGTGGTGGAACACCAAGGAAGGTTAGTTCTCAGGGTACAAAACCTGGAAGGTAGCTCACAGTCTTAAAAACCGGAGTGCCGTTCACAGGCTCAGAAATGTGGGTATGCCACAGGGTTACCAATGTTTAACAGTAGAATATATTTCCAGCCCAGATTTAGTTGCCTCGCACATAGGCTAAGTATACATCAAAATAAAAAATAGAAGATCGAATACATCACTACTTAAACTGCACTTCTAAAGTAGAAATACCAGGGCCCCCAGGACAAGTGCAACAGTAATCCAATGGGTTGGTACATCGAGTAACGATCGCCCACCAGGATTGCAAGATTGGGAATAGTAGTTGTTTAACGAGGGGCGTAACCTGCTGAAAGCTGGCATTTCTAGGTGAAAAACTAGGAAAAGTGGGGAAGGTCTAGGGGAAATGGGTGTGACATTACCAATTTCGACCAATAATTCACCATTGCTGAACGCATCTCGGGGTACACCTATTAAACACTGGCAAACTCCCAAACTCACAATGAGGTTAAGAGCTTAAAATGGAAAATTGATGCCCAGGTACCTAATACCAGCATGCCTGCTTATTCCTGGGAAGTTGCGAGACTACTGAAAGTACTGCACTTCCGCTAAAAAGTGCAGGTGTTCTCCTTCTCAAAATTAGGAAGTGCTGGTACTCAGTATTGGCCCATTTAGAGCCCTGATGAGGCCCAATAAATACTTGACATGGCAAGCATGAATAGCAAGATGTTAAAATTGCCATCTGAGAAAACCCAACACTATTGCCAGCTCCTCTGTTCTCATTTTGCACCCTCCTCTCCCTAATTTATCTGCTGCATATCCGTAAGCAGCAGCATCCAAGCTGATGACAGAAATGCAAAAAACTTGAGGCGTGAAAGCGTGGCTTGGAATTTGTCTGCATGTTAATTGCACCTGGCAATGCTCGGTCACCAAATGCCATCTTTTACTGAAATGATGTAAGTTAATCGTTTAAGCTCACACCGGTAGGTACCATCTGGGCCTCAAGAATGTCTGCTGCTAAATTTCAGCTTTCCTCCAAACATTACCTTGAGCCCAACACATCTCCTCAATGCTGCCTCCCTACTGCTAAATAATAAAATGATTGAAAGGGGCTGATTTGGCTGATGGTTCTATGGAAGGCTAGAGAAGACACAGCATGACATCTCCTGTCTTCAGATCACCTGTCCTAATGGGGACTCTTTGGTGAAACGTGTTTGTTCGAACTGAGTTTTTGTTTGCAGATTCCCAGCTGCAGCGAGCACGAGGGCCCAGTTCTCACAGAATGTGAAACGAATCACCTGGGGCAGGAGCGACCGTCTTCCCTCAGTGTGAATGCGCCACCCAAGGATGCTCGCGTTGTCTTGTTAGTATCAATCTATTTGAATAATACAGCTGTTGTTGTCGTAATGGGTTCCTGCGATAGCTCCCTTGCTGCCTGGTTCACATCTGCCAGCGAAGATGAACAAACCCCGCTCTGTTTTCATCACTCAGGCATCGGCGACAGACGCCTTCCCCGCGAGTAAGGCATGCGGCAGTCTGTCTGTTCAACAAAAAGGGTCGCAGGCTGTTTGGGACCAAAGAAGCACAGTTCTAAGTCCTTCCTGGCCCCAATGTCCCTTCTAAACAGCAGCCCCCTGTCTATCCGTCACTGGATGTGAGAACTAATTTATACAATGTCAACACTTCTTTCAGAGATCCAGGAGCCACGCAGGAGTTACTGGCCCCAACTATGGGGTTGAGACCTTTTACTCCTGATGCCCCGGGGCCTTTCCTACTGTTGACCCTGACTAACTGGGCCAAGTACTACCCCTTCAGCACTTGACCCTCAGTGGTTGTGCACGTCAAGCAGTCCAAGACTTCCCGGGTAGAGGTAGGTGCAAGGTGTATATGGGCACAAGGCTCAAAAGACACCCAGCAACTCCAATAAATGAATTTCCAGCCAGATGCCCACTTTTATTATAAAAGTAGTTTTTATATGCAAACACTAAGTGAAAAAGGGTACACACAAATAAAATGCACAGTTTACATAGGGTGGGTGCTCTAGTGCTGCCGGGTTAGGGTCTTGAGTAACACTTCCCCAATCTACTAATGATGGTTATTCTCTTTTATGCGAGGGAGCATTCAGGTTAGGCCCCACTAGTGAGAACGAATCTTAGAAGTCCCAAAGTGGCCTGTTAAAAGTCAAATTGTCTCAGCACTGCAACGCTATTAGTCAAAGCAAGTTCCCCAGGTGTTCACTCAAAATGATCCCCCACTGAACTTCATTCCTTCCTAGCTCTCTCCACCTCCTCACAGGATCCTCTGGTCTTGGCAGGTAGGTAGATGCTACCGCTACAGACTCCAGGGTAAGTGGTCTTCATTCTCCTGGGTGATGCCCGCTCACCCAGCAGTGAGACGAGCAGACCTTGGGACTCAGACCTGGTCGCAAAAAGCAGAAGTGTTGCTGAGCTTCTCCACGTCGATGTACAGCCAGAGTTGACTGCTGGATGGCTGACAACTTCAGAAATTCAAGCTCCCCTTTTTATAATCTATTTCCATACACAGATGTGATTTTGTATCTTTCTTTTTGAAATGTGTGTGGGGGTTCCTTTGACATGCCCACTCCACTGCTCTGTTCGTTGTCCAGGAAGCTGTCTGTCACGCAAGGAGTGACTCCAGCCTTAAAAGTCCCACCACACAGGGGGTGGGAGTGCCTTGAAGATCACACATGATTGTCAGCCTCATTGATACACGCCCAACCAACAATTACAAAGGCCTCAGCTCTGCTCTTTATGATTCCCTGTCTCTGCAGCCTTTTTTAACAGCCCATCTTCTTTCTGAGAAGTGTCCAGCCCCCACTGACCAGTGATCATTCCAGAATAATGGAGTCCTTTATGAAATGCACAAGAAAGATGAGAGCCTGGCTCTCCCTCTATGCCATATGTGTCCCACCCAGCTCTCAGGAATGTGGCAATCCACAAATCTTTCTGGGAGGGCTGCTCCACCTCAACATGTCTTTCCTAGGATGTGGGCTTCCAGTATCCCAACATGTCCATGCAAAGACATGTATGCTGAATATTGCTACATGCTAACCTAATGTAGACCATGGGCAGGTTAAGTGCACAACAGTGGAACTTTACATGAGTGCCCAGAAGGCCCCACTCCAGTGACACCGGTAAAAAGGTCTGTTCACAGTACTGATCATTATAAGAAACTCACTATATGGTTCCACCACCGTTTTCATTGACCTCTTGAGGGTAGCTCTTTGGGCACTTTTGCTGGTCTAACATGACCGCAATCTGTGAAACAAGCCTAGGACATGGTGCACATGCATGATCCTTGTTTGCCCATGACCAAAAATAAGTACTATGGATCCAGACATGGTTGCAGCTGGGGCACTCAGGGCAGAGGTGTACATTTGTTACCATGCGGGTGACTTTTCCACATGGCTGGTGTATTGGAGAAACCACTGGGTTTGCTGTAAGGGAAAGCGATTGCTTAAAATGGGACACACACAAGTCGGGAAAGAGGCCTGTTGCTAGGAGAAGAAGAGGGAACTGGATGACTGTTAGAGTGTGAAGTTAGTGTGTCTGTTGTTGAAGGACATCTCATGGAGCCTGACTCTGATCGAGTAAAATGTTTAGAGTATGCAGCTTTGGAAACGAGAGAGTGATAAACGTGCTGCTTGTGTAAAACTAAGAAACTTCAACAGCATTTAACAAACATTATTTCTGATTGGCGTCTTGCATTCAATTGAATGTAATACACAGAAAAGGGATCTACCGAAAGGAATGCATTGAAAATGCAAGTGTATTACATAGACTCATAAAATGAATAATTTACTGAAAAAGCATGAAAGTCCATGGCGGAAAAAAGTGACAAATGCCAGAGGGCCATGACGTGAAGGGAGTGATAGGCAAAGGCCGGAAGTAAAAGGTATACATATCTGATTCATTTCATTCCGATTTGTTGAACAAAATCATACTTCAACCTGACAAATGCTGCACCAAGTAAATAGAAACAGCGTCTTACAGCTGCAAGATTGAAAAAGAAAACAGAGGAATAATGAAGGGCAGGAATAACTGGAAGTGAAGGACATGTACATCAATTCACTAAACTGCCACTGGCAGTGAAAGAGACACCATTCAACCTTAGAACTCTAATGACATTGCAGGATGACCTCTTGTTATATTATTTAATATTGTGTTTGGCGGAAACTGGATTACTTGTTGAGGGGGGGAAACCCTACTCAAACAGGATCCACAATCTCTGTCAGAGTGAAACACAAAAAATAACCAAATGAACTTGTGCTTAACCCTCTGGTAGCTTGGCACAAAAGCAGTCAGGCAATGGGTAAAGTATTTATGCAGCGCTTCACACAGTAATAAAGTGAAAACACAGCTAAAGAAAAATCTCATGCAAATTTCGAAAACTTATTAAAATTTTATAAAATATTTGACACTAAAATGACAACCATCTCATCAGTAGAACCAGAGATATGCAAATTCAAAGTTTTAAGTAAAATTACTTCCTAATAACACAAAGTGCCAATTTGTGGTCATCTGGTAGCTCTGGACCTGAACAAAGTCAGAAGTTCAGGCTGACTGCAATGAAGTGCGGGCTGAATATAGGCACTAAATTAAGCCAGCTGGACAAGATTACCCTAAATCCTGATTGCGGAGCATTGTGATCCCACTTCGAGGATACAACGCAGAGCAGTGGTTCTGAGGAGCTGCAAGGCTGTGATATGAGGTCCTGCACACTCTTCTGAAGGATGTCCTTGCTGAGGGGTTAGTAATACGAAGTCCTGCATCGAAGATGTGTCGTGCAACGGCAGTTCTAAAGAAGTTGTGGAGCATGCGATGCAGAGTCCCACTTTGTTGTGGAGGACGCCATCAATGAGGGCCTTTCTATGTGACGGCCTGCGTTGAGGATGCCTTGCACAGTTGCAGTTCTCAAGAGACTGTGGGCTGCCATGAAAAGTCCTGCGCCGGGGATCCGTCGTGCAGCCGTGGTTCCGAAGTGGTGTGGTGAGGAGATGCATTTTACTGCATCAGTTATGCCCATAGGACCTGAAGATCCCACAGGATCACAGCAGAGTTTGCAGAGGCCCTTTAGGTCAACTTCCAAGGTCCTGTTTTGGGGTGGCACCACTCAGACTGACAGCAGGATTGAGTCCAGGTGCTGGGTTCAAGGTGATTGAGGCCTGTACTGTCCCTGAGGCTCCTGATCAGGAAGTCAGCCAACTGGCCCTTGGTGTCACTTTGGTGGTCCTGGAATCAAGATGCAGGTCCAGTCCTTTTTACTCAGGCAGCAGAGCAACAGAGTAGCAGTCCTTCTGGCAGAGCAGCACATAAGACCTTCTGAGACTTTCACAGGTCCAGAGATGTACTGAAGAGTTGGATCTGAGGATCCATTATTTATATATGGTGCCCACTTTGATGTAAGAGAAGGTCCTGGAGGTCTCCGTCCCCAGAGGTGCTTGGAATTTCCTGCCTCCCTGCCCTGATCCCAGCTTTTCTGGTGGTTACAATAAACTTGTGTAAAATCCTTTGTAAGTGTGCCTAGGCAGAGCTTTTATGATGTGCAAACATAGGGTGACAGCTCATCCCCTCATAATCCCAGAGATGGCCCATTCTGTCAACCCATATGTTCGTTTTTCTCACCATCTGAGAACAAGGCCCAAAGACCAACTACCACATACACCTAGCCCTGGCAGCCCAGGCTGCAGGCACCAGATGGGTAGGACAAGAACATGCTAGCTTTCTAAAAGTGGTATTTTCAGAACTGTCCAATGTTACCATTAAAGAGAGCTTTAAATTACAATTCTTTAGACACCAAACTTGGCATTCGTACCAGCTCCCAGCTGGAGGATATCACATATTAATTGTAATAATTTAACCCAATGTTATTGTATGGGAGAGGTAGAGCTCACAATAGTGAAAAACACATTTAGGATGTTTTCATACCAGGACATGTAAAACTTAAAAGTATGTTTCCAACCTTTTAAATACAGGGCACCCTGCCCTATGGCTGATTAGGACTGATTAGGATGTACTAAAAAGGTGGGTTTAAGGCTGGCAAAAGGTTGATTTTGCCAGGTAAAAATGGCAATTTAAAACTGCACGTACAGGATGCAGTGGCAGGCCTGAACATGTTTAACCACATGGCTGCTAGGCGTTTTCCCGTCCTGCGCTGAAAAAAGAAAATCACAATAATCCATGACGAGCTGGCCTTGTCATCCGCGCACGACAGGTAAGCGCAATGACGAGCCCAGCTCGTCATTAGCTTCGAAGGGGTTAAAGGGCTACTTCAGTGGGTGAAACAATGAGTGCTGCAGGCCCACTAATAACATTTAATTTACAAGCCCTGAATACATGCAGTAGCATTTTACTTGGAACCTACAAGCAAATTAAATAAGCCAATTTGGGTGTAAGCCAATGTTACCATGTTCAAAGGAGAGAGTACAAGCACTGGTTAGCAGTCCCTCAGAAAAATACTACAAAATGGCCTCACATTAGATGGAGAGGACGTTACCTTCGTGGTAGAGGCACATGAAGCTTATAGAAAGAGGTGCTTTATTCTTGGATTACATTACCAGCTGCAAATGCAGCAACACGAGTATTTCAAGAATGCACTTAGGATGAAATACCAGATGAGTACACTCCATATGAGGCAATAGTAGTTCCTCTCACTTAACAAGAATATATTAATTGGTTTAAAGGCACACTCCCACACACTATAGAAAACGGGAGACTGGGCCCACTCAGCAATGAGGGGGTGACATGACCAGTCCTAGCCAGATACTCAGAGCATCCAGGTATTAATAATATGTCCGCCTCTTAGATATGGGGATTATACAACAATACTGTAACAATATAGAGATGCCTTACAAAGTTCATTATGCATACATTAACACTTACTCCTTCATCGGCTGTTCAAGTTGCACCACCACAATTGGTTACACCGGGCCACAAACACTATATTCAGTTATGGGTAAGGTTCGCCACAAGAGGGAAGAAATTCCTTTTTGGATTTCATAAAAAATAAACCAGCTTGGGGCAGTATTTCCCCTAGCGGCCTGCGGGAAAAACATAGAATATTGATAATTTGCTTGCTGATGGGGATAGCTCCCTCTGTGGAGGACTGTACAACTCTGGGTACGGTCTTTGCTACAGTATCTACCAGAACACATGGTACCCCTTCTCCGGCTGTTCTGCCTGAAGTGCTGAAACAGATCCAGAATGAGTATGGGGCAGCACCTGTCCTGGACCTAGGGATGAAACTGATGGGCAACTTTGCTGTAGTATCTGCTACAATGTTGAGCAAATTTAAAGGGAAACATCAGTGTTAGCTATATGCCAATGCCTGACAGGTTTGACGCCCGTATAGCAGGAGCACGAATTACTTAAAGGTATCAAAGAAACCTATACTACGCTTCGTAGAGATAATTTGGGAGCAAGACCTGGCGAACCACCGTTGAAGAGTAATTCTGAACAGGATAGGTCTAAGCAAGCACCCGAGTCTTCGACAAAGAAGAAGTGAGATATAAGAAAAACAAAGAAAAGCAAAACCACATGTGGGTCTCCAACACAGGAATCCACTGAGAAACGTTATGACTTAAGGAACCTTGAAAATGTTAACCTACCAGACAGGCACCAGGACACTGATACACGTTTGTCTGATCCTCCCGGGATTAATCTGATAAACATTCGGAGAGAGGAGGATGGTCAGAGCACATACCAGAAAAGCACGTGAAACCAAGGAAGGACTCACAACGCTCTTCTGACTGCATAATTAAGCAGGAAGAAAAGCCAAAAACATCTCCACCTCAATTCAAAAAGAAGAAGGTAACCAGACTTAAGGTCAGGCATACCCCGGATATTGAGGTCTCTTCTTCTGAATGGGGAATAGGCATTAACAATGCTGGACAGCGTGGCAGAAGTCACAATAGTTCACCAGAACCTGATGGATTGTGTGGTGGGAGTAGCTCTGAGTAAGTACATCATGGTGGAAACACCAGATTAAAAGTTTCACAGTGTTTATGCAAAGTCGACCTACCATTGGAAGGTAATTAATGTCCTCTTTTAGGTGGAACTCTCTTAAGGGTACGCTATTCCTCAGGCCAGTAAGGATTGGCCATTTTAATTTTGTAATGGAATGCAAAAATGGGGAAACTGTAATTTTACCACCTTACTCTGACCTTGTTCCAGAATCAAATAAACATTCATATTCCTAGGAGTGGGCTCTAGCGCTAGCTCCTGCGTTATACCGCAATCATGTGGGGAGGGATGACTGTTCACCTTATCATGACATTTCATTGAGATAACCCCACAACCTCAAAGACAAGATCCAATAAAAATCCGAAGCTGCACAACAAGTTAGGGAAATCCTATAACAACTTGAATACCAAGGTGTGATAGAAAGTTGCACCTCATCAATGAATACTCTTTTGTTTCCAAACATGAAACCCGATCATTCATATCATCTAGTATTAGAGCCCAGACATTTGAACTCAGCTACTCTCGCATTTGCAGAACAAAATTTGCACAGCACCGCATTAATGATAACATTGTACGGAAGAAATAGAAAAATAATACTTGATATCTCAAATGGATTTTTCTGCCCAATATAGCTCCTGGAATCAGATATTTAACAACATTCAGTGTGCTAGGTTCTCAGGAACGATTTTGATATTTGCCCCAAGGGTATAAGAATAGTCCTGGACTGCTTTCAGTCAGAGTTACAGAACGACTTGAAAATGTTTATGATCAGGCATTGTCCTATGTCGATGACATATATTTGGTGAATATTACTTGATGGAACACTTGACAAGAGTAGAACGCATCATCCTGGGGTTTGCTCACATGGGCTATAAATTAAATTTTAAAAAATCTAAAATTGCCCACCTCTGTGTCCGATTTCTGGGATATGAGTTGTCAAGTTAAGGCAAAAGCCTGGCACTCCATTTTTGAGAAGAATGTGTGTTGCTCCAACCTCCAACGACTTTAAAGAGATTGCATACCATATTAGGATTTCAAAATTTTGTCAGAACATGCATTCCAGATTATGCAGAATGGGTAAAATCATTCCACAACTTGATACGTACAGATTTCTGAAGAACACACTGGACGCAGGAACATACAGAAATTCTACGTTCCGTACAAGCTGATATGAAAGCTTTCAAACATCTACACACACGTGTAAAGACAACAAACTCGGTAATCCATGTAATTGTGAATACATCAGGGTGCACTTTTGTCACTTTAAATGAAGGTGACACAGTACCAAGAGCATATCAATCACATTTATACATACCAATGCTGAAATGCGTTTTGCCCCTACTAAAAAATACTGACAGCAGTACTGACTGGTGAAGTGAGAGAGCGAGCCCTGGCTCAAGAGAAACGCCTAATTGTCATGACTTTAGAGGCGGTCACCAGAGCAAGCATTCCAAATGCTAAAGTTCTACATCCATGATGGATACAATGGGCTAACTCACTCACTGCAACAGATGTAGATTACAGATTTGATTCTACACTACAAACACAAGCCTTTCTGAAGTACGAACAAGAATACCCTCTGCCTAATGAAATAATGCCTCTCGATTGCTATGACTACATCATTTACACTGATGGTTTTGCTCAGCCTCCTGCAGTGACAAACACCAATACTCAGCGGCATGCGCAATAGTGAAAGGGAGTATGCATGATGTAGAATTCCATCCTGAGAAAACCTACATGCAGTAACTAGGTGATTGCACAGCACAGCTGGCCGAATTAAAGGCTCTAGTACTGGCACTACAGAATTTCAGGTGTTGGATTCCCGACACGTATACTCTGTGATTTGTATTATTGTGTGCAGTCATTCAGTGAATATCTACAGTATTGAAGCCAGAATGGATTCAGAGATTCAAAAGGCTGCACAGCAAAGCACAAGCTGCTTTAGGAACAAGTGGCAAAGCTGAAAGAATACTTGCCATGGGCTCATGTAGTTGATACACTGAGCGATCAACGTGTTGGGGTTCACATTGCTGGGAATTCCATGGCTGATGAAATTGTGAAAGCGCCAGGTCGCACTGTTCGGTTGCTACAATCACTCATTCCAATACGAGGATAGACAGAGACATCATGGTGGCCGTCAATGCTGCTCACAATGTCACACACCTGCCAAAAGCTTTCCGCTCAAGTACTCCTACAAGTTAGATGCACAAAACACACCTTATGCTCAGATTCCAGAAGTAAGGGATAGAGTAATAACAAACAGTGATTGCAGACTAGGCTTAATTCTTACTGCACATGAGGGTCTAACTTCTGCATATGAAGGGGGAGCTGCTACAATTTAATTATAACAACAACGCTATTGGTGGCCAGATCTTAACAAATAGGCCAAGGACTTTATCCTTAGATGAGACATCTGCCAGCAGATGAAGGGATCCACCATGATGCATCCACCGCAGACACTTCTACTGATTTCAAACAAACCATTGGCTCGCGTGTACTGTGACAGTTGCGGTGCCCTATCATCAGATGGGGCCTAAAAGTATATCTTGGTTGCAGTGGAATCCTGCTCCCAGTTCCTTCTGGTCTGGCTACAGGGATTGACTGACACCTGAACTTGAATACGCAATGTTACATCTCATGCACTACAACGCATGCGATTACAACGTGATCATTATAACAACCGCGTTGTTACAGTGCAAACCATTACATTGCAAGTCATTTATATGACTTACTGTAGGAGGCGCGCTGGACTTAGGAATAGTATAATTTACCATTCCAACTCCAGAGTGTGCAACAGTAGGGAAGGTGTTGGAATAGTGAATTATACTATTCATTAGTTTAGTGCACCCCCTACAGAAATTTGTAGAAATGACTTGCGATGTAATGGCTTGCGTTGTAAAAATACGGTTGACCCAGCTGCATTTTATTATAGGCTTGCATCGTCGTCTGTAACAAAAAATATGTTAACAGACATGAAGCTGCTTTACTCTTCTTCTTTCCTTTCCCAGCTCTCTGTACAAGATTTTACTTTTGAAGGTACACAGTAGATGTACAGTCTATCTGGGGAACTAAAGATTGGTAGGTTCAGCGATATATGTAGAACCTAGTTAAATCCACAACAAACAATTTTCCTGAATAAAACTGTGCAACAGGGAACATGTCTTGGCCTTGCCAAAATAAAGGATTTAAACACTCCATGGGTTAGCACCCTTGTACGATATGAAGATTGTCAAAAAGGAACATCATACAATGAGGATTCCATAGATACCATACTGTGTATGAGTAAGCATAACTCATCAGACCCGAATTGGAAGGGATGATTAGTCTGGCCATTAGACACAAACAAATGTCAAGCTTGATCCCTGCTTAACAGCAACAAATTTACAGCAATTTGGTCAAGTCGGGCTCCTCGATCCCTGCCCAGCCCACATCCTGAAACAGATCTACTCTGCCTGTGTTTTGCCACCCCTCACCTTTCTCAATAGCTCACTCTCACAGGGCATTGTCATTCCATCACTTAAATCGGCCGTTATCCTACCCATCTTAAAAAAACCTGGCGCTGACCCTTTCGGTTCCTGTAAACTACCGCCTGATTTCACTCTTGCCCTTTTTGGCTAAGGTCTTGAAACGCCATGTAACAAGAATCCTGAGCACCTTTGTGGAGAAGAATGGGGTCTTGGCCCCTAGGCAGGCTGGTTTTCGCCCCACACACTCTACGGAGTCCGTGGTTTTATCGGTCCTTGATAACCGCAGAGAAGGCATGGACACTAGTCATCCCCAGGCCCTGGTCCTCCTCGATCTCTCCGCCGCTTTTGACACGGTCGATCATACTATCTTACTTTCCCGTGTCAGAGCGGCAGGAATCGAGGGTTCGGCCTTGGTCTGGTTGTCCTCCTTCCTGCGGGGCCGCACCCAAGCAGTGCACTTGGGTGATTATTCAGCGGACTTTCAGGCAGTTCAATGCGGGGTACCCAAGGGATCCTCCCTTTCCCCCTGTTATTTAATTTATACATTGCCCCTCTTATTTTTGCCCTTCAACAACTGGAGGTCTCCGTGTATAATTACGCGGACGACCTCCAGCTTATCTTCTCCCTTTCCTCTTCCCCCGAGTCAATATCTAATTTTCATTCTGTTATGACCTTCATCCAGGACTGGATGAATCACAACCACCTGAAACTCAACCTCGACAAAACGGAGTTGGTGTCGACAGGTGGTTGCTCCAGTCCTTGGTCCTCTCTTTTTTGGCCCCCCTCCTTAGGTTCCCCTCCCATTCCATCTTCCTCTGTTACAACCCATGGATTCAGACTTAATGACCAACTTTCCCTCCACTCCCAAGTCAGTTCGGTGGTGTCCTCATCCTTTCTTTCCTTGCGTACTATCCGCAGAGTCTCTCGGTTTTTCTCCCCATCAGCTCTCAAACTCATAGTCCTGGCGATGGTTACATCCCGCCTGGACTATGGCAATACCCTCTATTATGGCATGCCTGCGTACATCCTGAGACGTCTTCAGCTGGTCCAGAACCAGGCTGCCCGCCTGGTTTTCAATTTATCCAAATCACACCATGTCACGCCCCTACTCAAATCCCTACATTGGCTTCCTATACAGCAACAAGCTCAGTTCAAACTGGGCTGTATCATTTTCAATGCCCGGTCTGGTTTAGCCCCCGCCTTCATCACCTCTGAAATTCATTCTTATGCTCCCTCTAGGGTGCTACGCTCATCTACCCAACAACTGCTTGTAGTCCCCCGCTTCAAACGGAAAAAATGAGGAGGCTCCAAATTCTCCACATTGCTCCCGCATTTTGGAACTCCCTCCCGGCTCACCAGTATTCACTCTTTCGCAAGGAACTTAAAACTTTCCTGTTCACCCAAGCCTTCCCTTCCTAAAACCCCCCGGTGTCCTAGCCCTTCTGTCCCTCATGGAGATGTAGTACTGTATAGCGCCATGAAACCGCTCGGTGTACGTGCGCTCAAGAAATATTTTAAACTCAAACTCAAACTCAAGGAGGCCTGCCATGCAATATGTGCATACTGAACATTCAGGGTTGGTGGCAACTTACAGTGATGGGAAGTTGTCCCATGATTAAAGACCTCGGCACTGTCTGAGGTATGACAGCACTTAACCCGTCTATCTGATGACCTGGAACTACAGGACTTTTTATTAGTCTACAATGAGAAATGGAAATGAGGCTGTGGAAAGATTGCACAACATTGAGAGGGCCAACTCAAAACAGGCTCTTGCAGTAGTAGACAACAGTATGACTACCTTATCCTTCAGAATATACTCATTGGGTAACATTGTAACATTGACAATAGTCATCATACAGCATGACATGTCTGCATTACAGCGCGGACAGTCCCAATTTAGGCCTAGTCTATTTTTGAGCTGGACATTACAGACACTACATTCTCACCACGTTTGTCGTGACACATTAACATCACGTATCTGTTTTCACAGTACCACCATTACGAACAGCATATAGTGGTGGCACAGAAAGATGCAACATACACTACATTACATATTGAAAGACTGGACAAAGGGGGCGTGGCTTGGCGCCAGCTAAGATGGCCGCTTGAACCGGGAGCTCCGTCCTACCGAGACTCCAACCACCTGAAATCCGCTCATAATCCGCCGATTCCTGCGGACAACCAGTGACACTGTATCCCCCTGCCTGTGCCGCATCCAGCGGTCTGACTCTGACCCCTCTGCACCTCTCCGTCACCGAGAGACAGCCCTCAGTGCGACGGCCCGGGAGAAGGCCCGTGGAGAGTGTGCCTCGCGGCCGGAGTGCCGCGCTACGCGAGCCCCCGGCCTAGGGCCTGGTTTTGGCGGGAGCGGATTGAGCCTCTGATGACGCGCTGTGACCCCCGCCTGAGCACCCGCATCGCCAGCACGACCTGAGATTGTGGCGCACTGACCCGGGGAAGGAGGGAGGCCTACGTGCGAGGCTGCGACGTGACGTGGGACGGCGGACCTTGCTGCAACTTACGGCACATCATCGCGCCAAGCTGGGAGGCTGCAGACCTTATTGGACTTATGCCTGGCAGGCGACTGGGCCTTTATATTCGGAGGGTGGTCCCTACTCCTTCAATTTGGCGCAGAGGCACAGGGACGGCAGCTGTCCCTGCCCGTGACACGCATCAGCGTTAGAAGCCCTCCCCTTGTAGATCTGTGCTGTGAACATTTTGCTGAACTCGCACTGGGCCTTCATAGACTCTATCGACGCATGGACCTACTACGCCTGCTTATACTGATCTTGTCCTCCCGTGGCAGTGTCCACTGCATTGACATTTTACTTGTGGGTGTGCTGATGGGGGTGTCTGAGACGAGACCTGTCTACCGATACACCACAGTGCTTGAGCTCATCCGTTGTTGTATGAGCCCTCCGAGGTCTTGTGTCCCAGACAGTTGACCATTTCCCACCTGTAGTTGGCTGACCTCTAGCATAGCACAGCGTTGACTGCACCCATGGGCCTGGTCTACAATTAACGCACAAGCATGAGGCCTAAGCAGGGAACATCCATCCAGTCAAATAACCTCGACAAATATACAGTGCAGAGAGGCACCCCACGGACGGAAACGCCGGCAGGCGACCGACAGAATCAAACTAAACCGTCGCTGGCCAGCATTATGACTGCCATTCAAATGCTGGGCACGACCCTGGAAACTAAAATAGACAAGATGGCTATAGAGGTCAACCTTCTACGAAATGACCTTAACAAAACGTCAGAAAAGGCGAAGGCTAACAAGGCCGGAATTGCGGAGCTGCAGACGTCGACGAAGCAACTGGAAAGGCGCGTTAGTGAATTGGTCCATGAGCACCGCCAGATGTCGCTACGGTTGGACGACCACGAAGGGAGGGCCCGAAGGAGTAATGTCCGCCTGGTTGGCGTGCCGGAGAACCTCGAGGGGCCCAGTGTGGAGCTCTTTGTTGAGGACTTGATTCTCAATCACCTCAAGCCAAAACGTCTGTCCAACATATTTACGGTTGAGCGAGCACACCGGGCGCCCATCCCAAAACCAAAGCCGGGAGCACCACCGAGGACGATCATTGCCAAAATTCTCAACTACAGAGACAGAGACGCCGTCCTGCAGGCGGCCAGGCAAGCGGGGGACCTACTCTATGAGAATGCTACAATTCGATTCTTCCCTGACTTTACCCTCCAGGTCCAACGGGAGAGGAGATCCGTCGCAGGCGTGAAGGGAGCGCTTAGAGAAAGAGGCATCAAGTACATGATGTTTTTTCCAGCCAAACACAAGGTCCTGATGTGGGACAAATCCTTCTTCTTCACTTCGCCATCAGAGGTGCAGGACTGGATTGATAAGGAGGCGCCTGCCACTGGCGAAGGAGCAGTGGGCCAAAACTGGAGAGACACCCGGACTGCATCGCCGAGTTCTGTGGCTGGGAGATCTGAACAAGATAGCCGGAGTCAACGCTCCTGGAGATCACGCTCCGCAAGTCCGAGATAAATGACCGGCACGATGCGGCCCGCCGCGGAACCCGAGGGACCCACAATGCTGATAAGTGTCACTATGTACATTACTGTGTTGCATTTGTTCCTGTGGGGCCTAACTGAGGGGGGGAATGGTCCTATGTGGTAACACAGCTGAGTGTAGACACTGGACACTCCACTTTGCTGGACTTGTGAACAATTTTCATATTTGAGGTTGGGGGGGAGCTCAGGCGGTGGGTGGGGCTGGGGCCGGTACACGCTCCAAGTGAAAGGTCCACCAAGGAGGGAAGACAGGTTGCTTAGTTTTTTAGCTTCTTCCCTTTCAGGGGTGTATAACCTGGGCGAACGTCACTCTGCTAATTGGGGATGTGGGTCGTTCTAAACCCACGGAGCAGGGCAGCAAGGAGGGGGGTGGGACACAGGGTGTTTGGGGAGTGGGTGGGAGGGGATGGGGGTGGTAGGGATCAGTTACAAGGTTTTGGCAATGTCACATCAGGTATGTTATTGTTTCGTCGACAGTTACACTACTCCACGCATGGCCTCAGGTCAGAAATATGGTTCCACACATTTGCAGGAGATCTGGAGGGAGACTCCG
Organism: Lissotriton vulgaris; assembly: GCF_964263255.1. Lineage (NCBI taxonomy): Eukaryota > Metazoa > Chordata > Amphibia > Caudata > Salamandridae > Lissotriton > Lissotriton vulgaris. Next base: position 918,659,058 of record NC_141687.1, read on the forward strand.
CTAGGAGATACACATTCCGATGAAGTGGGATAAGAGTTTAAAGGTACTAAGCTGGAACGTCAATGGGCCGGGGACAAGCTCAAATGCACCATTGTTCTACAATTTGTTAAAAGACACCTCCCAGATGTAGTACTCCTGCAGGAGACACACCTATTAGGAAATACATGTCACGCACTGAACCGTTGGGGTTACTACATGGCGGCACATTCACGCTTCACCTCAGGATCACGAGGGGTAGGCATACTACTCCGGCGCAACTTTCCCTTAGTTATTGAACAATCAGACTCTGACCCGCTGGGACGCTTTGCTACAGTGTCAGGTTCCTGGGAGGGTTACAAGATCAACCTTGTCTCGGTCTACATTCCACCTGGTCTTCAAACACAAACATATCAAGATCTAGGTAAGGTGATCCTTTCGCTCCCTGAGGGGCGCCTCCTGATAGGGGGAGACTTTAACGCTCTTGTATCCGGGACCCTAGATAGATTTCCACCCAGAAACATCCCACCCAGTCATAGATGGCTTACTGACTTCTTAGACGCCTTCGGCGTTTTGGACATGTGGCAAACCCGCCACCCACAAGACACACAGTACACCTTCTTCTCGGGCCCACATTGGTCGTTTTCCCTCCTCGATTATATTCTGGCGCCACAATACCACGACACAACACTTCAGGAGGTTACACATTTGGCAAGAGGAATCTCAGACCATTCGCCGCTGTTTACCCACCTCACACTGGGCGACAAACAAGAGGGCTGTACTGCGCCGATTAGCGCGTGGTGCCTGCGCTGTGAACCCATCAGGCGAAAACTCCTCCTATCCATAGACCGATACTTCGCAGAAAATGATGGTACGGTGGCCTCGTCCACGGTGCTTTGGGAGGCCTTTAAAACTGTACTTAGAGGAGAGGCCCTCTCGGCGATCTCCGGTCGCCGAAAGGAACGTGAAGAGCAAATCGTAAATATGGAGAGGGATCTGCTGGAGCGGGAAGCAGAGGCTAACGCAGAGGGTGAGCCTGAAGCAGTTCATCTCATGAAATTCAAGGCAGCGGAATACAGAGCCCAAGTTACTGATGCTGCCAAGACCATTGCCAGGGACAAAGAGGGTAGACTGTACGATCAAGGGGACAAGGCGGGCAAGCTCATACCTTGGCTAAACAAAAAGCGACAGGCACATAGGATAGTCGCAGAGCTCAAAACGGAGACTGGTGCCATAATCGCTGAACCCCATGACATAGTCCGGGAATTTGCGTCGCATTATCAGAAGGTATACAGTAAGAGCTCTGACAGACCAGAGGATGACTCGGTCTCCCTGCTGACCGATATCCGAATGCCCTCTCTCTCAGATTTGGAAAGAGAGGACTTGGAGGCGCCACTTATTGTTGAGGAACTGGCCCGATGTTTTGTCGGCCACATTGCAAGTTCCGTAGGATGTAAAGCAATTGTAATATGGAGGATTGGGATATCTGTCACGTTTGTGATGGGGTAACCCTGTCAAACCCTTAGTGTTTTTTTTATGTTGCTGCGGCTGCTAAACTTCCTGTAACCCTCCACAACTATGATGGTGTCCCTGCCTCTTCTAAGGGCACCACCAGAAAGAAAATATATTAGTCAAAAAAATCCCTAGGAGTTTATCGGGTGCTCCTTTCTGGAGAAGTGACTAATGAATGAACAGCTCCTGCCGCTCATTCATTATAAATTTTTTTACTTAGGTATTTGCAACTTGAGGCGCCCGTGCCCACCTGGGGCACCCACACTATATTTTAATGTTGGGGATGGCAGGGGGATCCCCAAGACCCCCACAACACCTGTAGTTCCCCAGCTAGCACTCATCATGGGAGCCAGCGAGTGCCGGCACTTCTATTTTTAAGCACTAGTTGCCCAGGCGCGGGTGCCAGGCACTTTTTAAAATTGTTGCAGTCCTGTTGCCCATGCATGGCGCCCACAAAGTCTCCCACTTTAGGGTACACAGTGGTAGCTCCAAGGCCCCCACAGCTCCAGTCGCCCCCCCAGACAGTACTATACTGAGTGCTGGCAGGAATCGACTCCCTACTTTGCTCCCACCTGGGCAGGAGCTGCATTTTTCACTGCTACCCCCCAGGCAGGAGCAAAGGTCCTCTTTCAACAGTATGCCCGTACTCTCCAGGGAAAAGAACTACAGTGCCCAAGGGTATGGGGTCCCCGAGACACTGCAGCGTATTGGACCCTCAGGTATAGGGCACCATGCTGATCAATGGCCCATGAGAGAGGCCGCACACCCCCTTCACGTATTTAAATTATTGGACCCTGAGGATTGTGTGCTTCCGAGAAATGTTCAGGAGCCCAGGGTGTTCAGGCAATACTACTACGCAAGGCCAAATGCCTGCAGATTGTTGAGCACAGGGACTCGTTGAAGGCCAAGCCCTTTGGTCAACCCCTGCTGTATATGGTCAAACACCAAGCAGTGTGGGTGATGGCCAGACACTGCGGGTTGTGTGCAAGACCTTACCAGAGGCTAGACCCTGCGTGCAACCACCCGCTGAGCATGGCTGAAGAGAGTGTGCTTTGGATGTTGGCCTCTCATGGAGTGTTGAGTGCATGCCTTGGCAAACAGCCAGGCCTGGCTGCCAAACTCATGCAGCAGGTGCTGACCACCTGAGGAACGTTGGGTTGAAGGCTTGGAGAGGGACTGACTACAGGCCAGGCCCTATGGCCAAACGCTCAACTGGTCAAGGCCTTAGCCATATGTAATGAGGTGATTGGTTGCAGGTTGTATGCTACGGGTTGTTTGTATGCTCAGCTTTGAATAAGATTTTAAAAAGCTACCAATATTCACTGAAAATAACAGAGGCTGATGTGACATTATAGTTAGTTACTATAAAAAGCCCTTAGCATACATTTAAAAAAACTGATATTCAATGAAAAAAACAAGGTTTAAAGTGATGAGACTTGAGATGCACTGTTAAAGTTATGTTTGTGTCTCTGTACTGCTGACGCTGCAGTCAGTGACTACAGGCTTTTGCAGACATGCTGCTTTCAAGTGTAGGAAAACTGCTATGTTGCAGATTTACAAAGGTAACATTACAGGTTTGTGTAACTTTAGTACTTTTTGGTATTCACAAAGGTAAATTTAGACCAAAAGTCTAACTTTACTACTTTTTAGCATTCACAAAGGCGAGTTTCTACTTAGTAGAGTTAGAATTTTGGTCTAAGTTTATCTTTGAGACACCAAAAAGTAGTAAAATTAGATTTTGGGTCTAAGTTTACCATTTTGAATTCTGAAAAGTAGTAAAGTTAGACTTTTGCTCTAAGTTTGCCTTTGTAAATATCGAAAAGTATTAAAGTTAGACTTTTGGTCTAAGTTTACCTTTGTGAATACTGACAAGAGGTAAACTTACACAAACCTGTAAATTTACCTACTTAGATTAAGGAGGACAGACACAGTACACACTGCTTTCAACCTTCCCCTCTCTTACACACTACCTCCTGCTATAAATAGAAGCCATTTGCATCTTAAATAAAAACAAATTGAATTGTTTCCTGCACTTTCTGCGTACTAAACTTGTCTGCTTTTCACCGGCTGCCTGATATGTCAACAATGTGCAATACAATTGTTTTTTTTTTTAAACCTTTATTAGATGCATTCAACACAAAGGCATGACAGTTGCAGCATTCACTGTTCCGTATGGCAGTATGTTTGGTACAATCATTAGAGAGAAAGACGAGCATGAGCATAAGGTTCATCATTTACATTACATCCAGCACATTGCATATACATTTACCAGTGTCTCGCAGTAGGCGGCCAGTCAATTATGGGCCTCGTATCATATTCATCCGGGGGGGGGGGCGGGGGGATGGGGAAAATAACGCGGAGTAAACCAAACGGGGAGATCACCTCCCCCTGCGCGTTCTTGGGGCATGAGCAAAATAGGTATATATGTACTGTCCACCCCTATCCTGTATCATCGCTGTCTATGTCTGTCAGCTAGCTACGTGAACTTGCGCAGTGGCGCATTCTTCGTGTATCTAGTATGCGCAGCCCAGTACTGCACCCCAGCGTGTAATGTGTATGTGAATATACCCCATGAGGGTCAACTAAGGGCGGTGTGCCGTGCTTTCCCAGCAATTTGTCGTCCTCCGTTCCCTGCCATTTCATTAAATAATGTGTGTATATCCCCTCCACCCCATAGCGTCACTTGCATGAGAGAGGTGGTGGACATTTGTCGCTGGTGTTGTATCTCATTACCCATTCTTACCGAAATCTCCTCCATCGCAGACTATCCGTGGGTCCGCCGACGTATCCCGATGTAGATGTCCCCATGTGCAGTATGTAGTGCGGGTGTAGTAAGGTGAATGAAGTGTAAAGTATCAATACGCTCATGGGCCGGGGTCCAGGTCATCGTCTCCAGAGGAGTCGTTTTGCGTCTCCTGAGCCAGCCAGTATACCCGTAAAGGGGACCAGAAGTCACCGGGAGCACACCGGGCTGGCATCAGTTCCGTATACACGCTGTGCTGTTCCTGACAGTATTGGAGGTCATCCAGCCACTCCTTGAACTTCGGCGCTCTCCCCCTTCCCCATCTGCAAGCAACCCTCCGTTTAGCGAGTAGTAGCGCAATGTCAACAAATTTACGATCCGTTTTGGGCACATTTCTGGTATAACCTAATAGCATCACTATCGGGTCTAGTGGGAGAGGGCCGGCAATCATTACCTGAAGGGCGGCATGCACCTGGCCCCAGTAGGTCTGTATTGCTCCACAATCCCAAGCCAGATGCAGGAAACCCGCGCCTTCCATTCGACATCTAGCACATCTATCATCCGTCGAGAGGCGAAATCTCAACTTTCTGACTGGTGTATAATAGTATCTTTGTACAAACTTATAATGAATAATTTTCATTCGAGAACTGGGGGATATTCTAGCCGTGATCGAGCAGCAGTATTTCCACTGTTCATCCGTGAGGGCGGCTGGCAGTTCCGACTCCCAGTCGGACCGAGCCTTAGCCAGAATGATCGGGCGTTGTTCTCGAACGGCAGCGTAGAGCTTAGACACCAAGTGTCTCCCGTCCGATACGAGCATAATATGCAATGGCAATACCGTCCCTGGTTCCTCCGGGAAGTTAGGGAGGATATCTCGCATACCCTGTCGTAACCGAATGTAATAGAACACCTCCATAGGCGTCGGGGGGCATTCTGGAACATCTGGTCCTTGGTGCGGAACAGTCCATCCTTAAAGAGGTCGCCCCACGTTCTAAGATGTATGCGGCGGCACATTGAACGGAAACCTCCCTCCAGTAGGAGTGATAGTCTCGGATGATATGCCAGAGGCAATGCCGGTGAGTATAGTAGGGGGGCGTCCAGCATTTTGGTCATTCTCCGCCAGGCATCGATCGTGCAAGTCACAGTAGTGGCGGGCGTCTCAACATCCCCAACCAATCCCATCAGCATGCCCTCGAGAGGCAGTGGGTGCACGATCCAGTCTTCCGCAGCGACCTGTGGCATAAAGGGAACTGGACTTATCCAGTGATAAGCATGCTGCGCCTGCGCGCTTAGATAGTATATTTCCAAGTCGGGCACATCGAAGCCGCCTCTATCGTACGGCTGCGTCAAGACCGACCATCTAATGCTTGGTTGTTTACCACCCCAAAAAAGGCGAAGCAGCTCGGAGCGAAGTCTTTTGAAAAAGTAGGCGCCTGGGTAATATGGTATATTTTGGAATAAATATAAGAAGCGTGGGAGGACGACCATCTTGATCAGGGAGGCTCTGCCTGCCATCGAGAGGGGGAGTGCCAACCAGCGAGTAATATTTTCTGCCAGTCGTGTAATGGCTACGCCATAGATATGCAAGCACATTTCTGCATTTACGGGGGTCGTTGAGGCCTCGGACATTCCAGGACAATATGACAATTTTATCCAATACATTATCGCCTACAGACGTCATTCCATCCCTGTATGAAGCCAGCAGACGATGTTCCAGCTCTAAATCGAATTGTACCACTCGTCGGCAACTCCGCTGTCAAGTGCAATCTTCTCATCCGAACAACCATACTCACACACATGCCACCCACAATACCTGCATTCCCGCCACAAGTGCCACACGCATCAAACTCGCCACTTCTAACAACTAGCAACGCAACAAGCGAACTTCCCTCCATATCCCATGCACAGCCACCCAACCCTGGCTGTCCATCCCCTCCCCCCACCCACTGAAGCAACCCAAACTTGCCAGTACCTTGTTCCCTCCCCCCGCCCCAACCCACGTTTTCAAGAACAATAGAAAAACCATGTGTGGAATTCCCTCTCGGGAGCAAAAGAGGTACACACTGAAACACCCCAACTCTCCCCTCCCCACCCGCATGCAGCATACGGGAAAGACAGAGAAGGCGGGTGGTGCCTGGCTTGTATCGTCCCTGCAGGCCAAAGCCCCCTCGCTACCGCAATGTTTCTCATCCCTGCTCCTCCATCCGGGGGCCAGGCAAATGCGCTGGGGCAAATTCCAGCAGTGCAGCGATGGCAAAGTAACCCATCTCTCGTGCGAGTTTCCTCCTCCCGGCTACCGTCGGGGCCAGCAGTGTGCTCTACTAGAAAAAAAACCCCTTAACACCTGCAAGTCTTCCACTATCCATATGTCCTTCCACTGTGACATGCCTCTGCACGACTTCAGCATCATAGTAACAGTAAAATTGGATGTTCAGCTGTCAATTGTCGGGTAGCAGTTCCTTTATGAGGCTAGGTAGTCCTCAGTGGTACCACCATATGTAGTGCAGGGCAGTTCCAGCCTCTAGAATACATAGTTTCCGAAAGTAGTATCCATAGTGCATTGAGTAGTTATCGAGCAGACGAGCATAAACCTCCCATTATTAGTCCTCTTGTTTGGCTTGATGTTCTGCGGCCTCCTCCTCCTCGTCATTGCGCCTTTCCCTCCTGGCAGCACAGAGTTTTTTTACGTAGTCTTCAGCCTGTTGCGGGTTCGTAAAAAAGTGCTGTTTGCCCTGATGGGTCACCCTGAGGCGTGCCGGGTATAGAAGGGCGTAGTCTATCTGCATGTCCCTAAGTTTCTTTTTCACATCCAGGAATTTTCTACGCTGGTCCTGTACCATGGGTGTGAAGTCTGGGTATAATGAGAACTGTACCCCATCGCAGGTCAAAGTCCGGTTTGTCCGGGCCGCCCTCAGCGCCGCGTCCCTGTCGCGGTAATTGAGTAAGCGGGCTATAATAGGACGAGGCTGTGCCCCTGGCTTAGGGACCGGGCCCAGAGAGCGGTGCGCTCGCTCTATAATGAACTGACTGGAGAAGGCCTCTTTCCCTATTGCGGTGATCAGTATGCGCTCCACGTAGTCTTCCATCCGACCAGTGTTGGTGGATTCCGGAACTCCAGTGACGCGGATGTTATTGCGTCTACTCCTCGCTTCCAACTCCTCATTCTTAGCTGCGATTACCCCGAGGATATTATCCATTCGGGTTAGTCGCGTGTCGTGAGAGTTGGATATGTCCTCCGCAGTTGAGATGCGCCGCTCCGCCTCCGTGAGCCGCTCCTCATGGACTTCTATCTTTTGAGCAACTCCGTCCATCCTGGAAGATAAGCGGTCAACCTTATCTACGATTGTTGCGAAGCCCTGACGCATCTCGTCGATAAGCAGTCGTAGCTCTGGAGTGACTGGTGTAGGGGATGTATCAGTATTTGATGGTCCTGGGGCCCCATTAGAGGCCGTGGTGCCTCGCAGTGGTTTTTTGGCGGATGCGGACTCAAAGGACAGTTTCGCCTGTTTGGCGTCATTTTTGCCCATGGTGCTCAGTCTGTTGGCGCCAATCGGGGTCGGACACTGATGAGTAGCTAGTAGGCGTCTCCCCGCCAGTACAGGGCACTCCAGCCGGCCACCCTCGCTGCGTTGAGTTCACCCAGGGCAGTGTCAAGCAGGAAGTAGGTTAGCAAGTTCTCGCCCTAAATATAGTGTCCAGGGCGCCTAGGGAGCTTACACGCTGGCAGCAAGCACACAGCCCGTCCAAGTAGACACATGCAGATTTAAGTGATGAAGGCCCACAGGCAGCGGAGGGCAGCGCAATGACGTTGGTACCACCTCGACCTTACAATCGATCGCTAGCTCGATCTTCCGGGTGATCCTCCGGATTTTTAGTCTCCGCGCCTGACGGCAGCAGCGTCCACCAGGTAAATCAGGGAGGCAAGCGGAGGGGCAGGTAACACGGCCGGGTGCGTCGCTTTCCTTTCCGGCAGGGTCAGGCGCAGTATGCCGAGGTAACCGGGGTTGCCACTCGGTTTCAGAATAGAGGATCCTGTCCGTCCCTCGTCTCGGTGCCCACAGGGGGCGGCAAGACTCACCTTCACCAGCCTCCGCCGATCCGTCTTTCGGCCGCCCTCCTCGCAGGCCGCAGTCGGGGGTTTCGAGGCCCACCAGCCTCGTGGGAAGCCGCGGCCTCGCGTAGGTCAGCTCTCAGTGCGCCACTGCATCCCTCCGCGTCGCCTTCTCCCGGTGGGCGCTCACCGCGCCGTATCTCGGGCGCCGAACCTCCGATTCTCGCCAAAGTCGGGCAGGACCGGCAGCACCGCTAGTTCCACACTCGGTGCGAGTTTCAGGCTTCAACTCGCAGGGGAAGCGGATAATTTCAGGATGTTTCTGGCCAGGCAGCCAGAGCCTCACAGAAGTGCGGCCATTAGCGTGTGCGCCCTCTAGCGGCCCCCATGTGCAATACAATTGTTATATGAACGAATAATGAACTAATAATCAATCTCAGCCATAGAGGCAGATGCAAGACTGGCTAGGTTCTTTACAGTTTAGCAGATGTAACAAAAATGGAGGAAGGTCCACCAGCTAAAAGCACAGTTCCCCTATCCCATTTAGAGGTAGGTGAACTGCAGGATTTCCCTGTGTCACAGTGCTTAAAATATTGTGCTGATTTTCACATCAGGCTTTGGTTTGTTTTAAGTGTGGTGCCATGAGTCAACTGTGTCCAGACTAGATCAAATGTGCATATGCTCTAATATATGCGACTCTCACACCTTTGCCTCTTCTTTCCCCATCTTTGTCCCCATGAGCTTTTCTGGTTTTAAAACTCTGTGAACCTCTCTCTACAGGTTGTAGCGCCCGTACCATTTGGCCAAGTGGCCGTGACAGATGTGGTGAACTCCGTACACCTCAAAGGGTGAGTCACGCATCCAAGTGTGCGACACATTTTTCTAATATGGCAAAGTGATGAAATTGTTCTAATGCATGGAGGATCTAATTGTGTACTCATGATATGAATTTGTGCTTACCTATGTGACATGTTGCCATTTGTCTCCACTTTAAGGTATACGTCAAACATACTGAACAGTGAAAACTGTCCTAGTTCAGTATCGTTCCACTTATTTTTATCAAAATTCTTTCAATGTTTTTACACACACTTTTCACTTTTTTATGCAGTAGCTACACTACCGCCCTGTTTAAAGCTGTGACACGAATCAAGGTCTATGAGGCTGAAACATGTTGGTCTTATAAGACCACAGGGGCCCTGAATCCTGGCACCTGTGCTACAAGCGATACTTTGATTTTAATCCTGACACTGGGCAGCTGAATTAAAAGTAGCTTTATAGCTGACCACATAGCCAGTTTTAATCACTTCTAGTCACTCACACTATAGCACTGCACTTTTTTAAAACACACAGGGCCTTCATGGGGTTTTAGTACACCCACCTTCCATTTGAAAACATCCATGAGCTTCTTCCTCACAGCGAGGGGGTTATAGCCCATGTGAGGACTAGGTTCTCACATGAGGAGATACCCCCATGATGAAGCATGACTCCTCTGGTGTGTGAGGGAAACTGTCCTTAAAAAGGGAATCCCCAGCTTGTACGCTTAGATATACTGAGTCACATGTTAGACCTCCCTACGAACCTGGACCCGGGGCTTCTTTTGTGATGTGATGAAAAATTTGTGCCTGCGCTTTGATCCCTCACAGAAATGTGAGGAAAATTTGTTGTTGTTTTTTTAGCAAAATCTTAGGTTTACAGGGGATTCTACGCAAGAAAACGCTTGGGGATCCATGCAAGCCACACCTCCCTGGACTCTTCCACGTGCCTAATTCTCAGATATGTCTGGGTTTGGTAGGATTCCTGAGATGGCCACCGAGAATGGGAACAAAAAAGCAGTTAAACCCCTTGCAAAACCAGTTTGTTTATTGATCGATAATTTGGATGCCTCAAAAATAAATTTTGGGCCCCTTCCCTGTTGCGGGCACTTGGCCCACCCATACAAGTGAGGTAGCAGTTTTATTGGAAGACCTGGGGAAATGATGGCTGGTAGGACAATTTAAGCTGGCTTGGTGACCCCACAATTTTCCCACACTGTTTTGTGAGCAAAACATTATTATTTTTGTTACATTTGGGGTTTGCAAGGGATTCTAGGTAAGATAATGTTGGCAGATCCACACAAGCCACACCTCCCTGGACACCCCCGGGCATCTCAGAAATGTCTGGGTTTGGTAGGTTTCCCTAGATCACGCCAAGCCTGGGACCAAAAACACAAATGGCCCCCTTACAAAATCAGATCGTCTTTTTGTCATTACTTTTAATGCCTCCACAATACGTTTTGGGCCCTTCCCTGTTGCAGACGCTTGATCCACCCACACAAGTGAGGTAGCATTTTTATCGGGAGACCTGGAGGAATGCTGGGTGGTGATAAATGTGTGCCTACATGCTCCGCAGAAATACCCACTTACACCAAAAGAACTGGTGGCACGGAAACTGAAAAGTACAAAAGACAAGTTTATTAAGACCCCATGGGGTGGTGGTACATTCCTACAGCACCCTTCGGCAATGCAAGAAGTATCACACCGAACGTTGGTGCAAGTCCTTCTTTTATACAATTTACAGGCAATAAAAAGGTAGGCGGTACATGATTACAAAGTTTAGGTACATATATGGTCATTTTTGGAGCACAGCTAACTCATGGGAGGGGTTACAACTCCACTGGTCAGTTTGGCGGGAACATTCCTGAGGGGTGACTAGTCAGTTGGAACTGCGCATGTACAGGCTTGACCGTTACTAAAAATAGCCTGTTGCTGGGCAAACTCGAGTGGTCAGCGGCACGGACAAAGGACTAAAGGGCATGCTGACCACGAGGCCGCTCATTCCCTAAAATGGCCGCCATAACATACAAAATGGCGTTTTCGAATAAGGCCAAGTTAAGGGAAATAACGTGTAGCAAAGCTAAGCGCTAACCCAGTCATTGTCAAATTACGACAGATGACCCTTTTAGCCATTAGCTGAAGCTACCTCATAGTGGACGTAGTCGGGATACTCATCTTCGATATCAATTGACATAATTTGAGCTACTTCTTATGAAGCATCAATTCATTTTGGGCAAGAGCTCGTCTAGATGGAATACAAGCTGATAAACACATAGAACATAATGCAGGGCCACATTGTATACATAAACACAAGAAGAATAATATCCCAACTATGATACATAAAATCGTCAGTAGCTTCCAGCCCCATGTACTAAGCATTGACCAGAACCACCCTGAAAGGGTCCATGTACCATTGTCCGGGTGTATTTCAGCAGCGATTTTGTGCAGTTTTGATATGGCATCATATACCGATGGTGAGTTGTCAGGCATGTAAACACAGCAGCTACTTCCGATAATTCTACATGCCCCCCCTCGATCGGCTAGAACCACATCAAGAACCATTCGGTTCTGGAGCATAACAATTCTAGATATTTGAAGCTCTTCCGTTATATTCCCCAATGCAAAAGCGGTATCATTAGCTACAGCCTCAACAACACGGGTCAGTCGTCGTATTTTCCGACTGTTCAGAGCAGCCCCCACAAAGGAAAACAAACCTACATATTGTTGTAGTGCAGTATCAGTCTGGTCAATGTCTTCCAGGACTACAGCACATTTAACTCTATTCAACACAAAGTCATGGTACAGTATATAGTCATTATGGCAAACACAAGACGGTGGAGGGGGACCTAGGGAAAATTTAAAGACCAGGCTCTGGGTACTATTCCCAAGGAAACCAATAAACAACAACGGTACCAGAGGGTCTCAGATGAACATGCCCACAAACACAAGAAAACCAAGCAAGAACTCACCTCTACACCCAGGTTATGTCACAGAGAGCTCTCCGTGGATGAGGAAAAATACCCATCAGTCACCATTCGGATCCGCCCTTCATCATTTGGGATTTTATCCGTACCACCCGTCAGAGAAACTCTCCTAGGAGGTCAACCCGGTGGTAGGGGGTATCCTCACTAGAGTTGAGAGATGACAGTGTGATATACCACTAGATGTAAGTGAGTGGTAAAAAAGATGGGACTGGGGTGTGCAGTGCTAAAGAAGGAGTAAAGAAAAAACCAGAATAAGTGGGTTTAAAATTGGTTAAGAATAAGCACCAAACAAGGATTTAATTCAATTGTGCTTACCATACCAATATTAAAAACAGTGCGCCCGCTGACTGTCTAATTATGTGGACAGCCTCGGGACAAGAAATGGTCGACTAGTTTCAGCATATAGATGACTGGTTTTGTCAATGCTTTCTTCAGGACCAAAAGAAAAATGAAATAAAAGCTACTACACCACGTGAACAAAATCTCGCCCTAGAAACACAAACACAAGTGCAAACAGTCACCTGTCTGTTCTGGGTATCCTTACTGTCTGTGCAAGGCACTTAACATGTAAGGTCAGATGGCCTCACCCCACCTGGCAGTGGCTCAGGGGAAAATGAAGCACCGCTCTAACCGTCGGTACTCCTGGCCGGCGTCCTGGCCATCTGGGGAGGTTCATCTGAGACCCTCTGGTACCGTTGTTGTTTATAGTCATTATGGTACATTGGTGGGGCAATGAATACAGGGGACAATACAAAGGAGATATAACATGTACCTAACCATCCTAACGGGAGCTGATGATAGCCTTTATGACCACAAATGAAATATGTATTTCGGGATGCCACAAATGATATGCCATTCGGACTGTCAAATGTAAGTGTGGTGTTACATTCACTTTTTCCGACCGGGATTGTACCTTTATTTCGTATGCACAGATCCGCCTTAGTATCAATGACATTTATAACATGAGAGCTGGACATATTAATGTTCCTTTGGTTACTGTAAACCCGGGGTGCAGATACATTATCGGGGCGGTACTCCTCCCATTCGAACCGAGTACCTTCAGCTTGTGGATAGCCATCCCGGTCATGGTAGCATATTTTATTTAAACGGAACAGCACCCCCCCTTTTGTTGGCCAGCGCAAAGTGAATAGAAGAGTATACCAAGCATTGCAGGAACCATTATGGGAAAACGGGAGTGGGATGAGCGGTGTGCCCCCTTTCTTCTGATGCCCAGGCAACATCCCACACACCCAACAGTTAGAAGTGTTCGTCATATTGTGAGTATGATGCAAGATTTGAATGAAGCTATTGTTCAAATAAGTCTGTCGGTGCCGTTCTTCATGATAGGGTAAGGTGAAATGAAAATGTTCAGATGGAGCCGGGGTGGTTGGCAGCAAATGTTCTCGTACAGGCACCACAAGTTCTACTACCCAGGCTATCACTGCTATCACCACAATTGTCAGTACGAACAAGATATGTAAATGTAAATGTAAATGTGCTTCGATTTATATAGCGCGCTTTAACCCAGGGGTCTCAAGGCGCTTGCTTAGGGAACCCGTCCTGGTATTCCCCTGTGAGATACCCCAGCCGGGTATCCACAAGGTGAAAGCCAGGCATCCCGCGGCGAGGGGACGTAGTGGAGATTAAGCAAGCTATTGCCCAGAGTCGCAGAGTGTGACCCCGTGAGTCGAGTAGGCACCGGAACGAGAATTGTCGACTCCGTGGAATTTTGAGCCCGAGACCCGCCGAGGCGGGGAATCGAACCCTGGTCCACGCCAATCTCAGCTTCCAGGTCTGCCGCCTCTAACCACTGAGCCACGCTTCTCCACATATAGCCACCAAGAATTCTCTTATCTCGTGATGCAGAAGACGCCATAGTTCAAAGAGTTCACAATGTCTCAAATACACAACTAAAAAAAATAAAAACGTTAGTGCTGAGCTCCGAGGTAGCCGTTGTTTTCTTCTCCGGGGTCAAGACGGGTGTCGCTACTCTTGGCAGAACTGATCCCCCCCCTTGAGATTCCCGGCTTCCGTTTCACAAACCCCAGAGCGGTAACCAACCAGTCTCGCACCAAAAAAAAAAATCTTCTTCCTATCGTGGCCGCAGATTGTAGCGCTGTCGTCCAGAAACGGTGTGGTCCGGGAAGGATCCCTCAGATTCGACCGATGTCACAGCTGGGCTCTTTTCTTCGTCCAAGATATCTCTGTAGTTGGACAGCACAGTAGGATTCACCAGGTCCGGAGAGACGCGACGGCAGTGAGTTGAATGCACCCACCGCTTCCTGTTGGTCACTCGCACAGCCGTTCGAGTTGCGAGCAAGACTTGCTCGGGGCCACGCCACCTCGGTTCCAAGCTGTTCGCTCTCTCAAACAACTTAATCATCACATAATCGCCAGGACGAAGATTGTGAGCCTCTCCAATGGAATTGTCAGGGAGCGCTTCTCGAACCTGTTGGTGAATAGAAAGCAAATCATTTGTTAATCGTGCCAAATAATCGTTCATCATTATACAAGGCACATCATGTAACAATCGCGGCTTAGGAACTCCCCATATATTCATAGGCCTTCCAAACACCACTTCATAAGGTGTGAGGCCAGTTCGAGAGTGGGGCACTGATCTAATAGAGAGTAATGCTAGCGGCAAGGCATCCGGCCACTTCAATGACGTGGACGCCACAATCTTAGCCAGTTTTAGTTTCAACGTAGCATTGTACCGCTCGACAAGACCTGCTGACTGAGGGTGGAACACAGCATGAAACTTTTGCTTGATCCCCGGTCTCTTTAGCACATACTCCACAATTTTCCCAACAAAATGAGGACCATTATCGCTCCACAAAAATTTGCAAACTCCAAATCGAGGGAAGTACTCTTTGAGCAGAACCTTAGCTGTCAAAGCTGTATTATCTTTCGTGGGGAAGGCCTCAACCCATTTGCTAAAAGCACACACCACCACTAAGACATACTTAAGGTTATTGCAACGCTCAAGCTGGATATAATCCATTTGAAGTACCTCGAATGGTGCAGAAGGTGGAACGAACCCTCATTTCGGAGTATGCGTCCCTTTTGCAGGATTGTGCTGTAAACATATCAAACAGGTCTGCACTACTCTCTTAGCAGTATTGGCAAACTCAGGATGCTCCCAAACTCGTGTTAACAGTCGAGTGATTGCAAGAGCCCCCACATGTGCCAACCCATGTGTCATCTGGACCATCGCCTGCAAGTAAGCTGCAGGCAATTTCCATCGTTCCATATCCTTGCTCCTCCAGCAACCCTCATCATCCAACACCCCTTCTGCTGCCCATGCTACAAGTTCTGCTTCAGTCGCTGATTTTTGGATGTCTAGTATCTCTGCTCTAGCATCATGCCATCGCTCGGCCTGCGACTTTACTGCATACATAGGGGAGTCATTTCGGGACATAGCTGTTTGTCTGGCTATACTATCTGCAAAAGCATTGCCTTGTCCCACTTTGTCAGTGACCTTTTTGTGTGCACTGCATTTGATTATCGCTACTTTCTTTGGACAAAGCAACGCGTTTAGGAGATCACGCACTAGTTCTCCGTGCATAATGTGTACTCCATGAGAGGTCAAAAACCCACGCTCTCTCCAGAGTAAGCCGAAGTCATGCACTACTCCGAAGGCGTACCGGCTGTCTGTGTAGATGTTCACACATAAGCCAGCACTTAATTCGCAGGCTCTTGTCAAGGCTATCAGGCCGATTTCTGTGGTATTCGTGCTGTTTCTACCACTGTCTTAAGCGTCGTGATCGCATATGCTGCAGAAGTCGTGCCATCTGGCAGCCTCAACACGATCCATCAACCCACAGTTCCCCATCCACATCTGGAAGTGGCATATCCTGTAAGTCGACACAACCCTTTGTTTGTTCCTCGGTCAGGAAAACACAATCATGGTGTTTTTCCTCCTGGCCCTCTTCAACCGGATAAGGCAATAAAGTGGCAGGATTCAGGGTAGCACATCTTTTCAGTGTGATATGTGGCACCAGGAGTGTGAGCTCATATCCTGTTAAACGTGCGCTCGTAAGATACTGAGTCTTTGTTTGATTTAACAGAGCATCTACTGCATGGGGAACTAGCACCAACAATTTGTGCGACAAAACTATTCCCTCACTTTACTGCTGTTGCTGCAACTGCTCGAAAACACCCAGGTAACCCTCGTGCTACAGGATCAAGAATGGCCGAAAAATACGCACATGGCCTCTGCTTGTCCCTGTGTGCCTGCACTAACACTGATAACGCGCACCCATCTTTCTCGTGCACGTACAACGTGAAAATCTTTGTGTAATCTGGTGTACCTAACACAGGTGCAGAGCAAAGGGCCTGTCTCAATTGTTCAAAAGCATTTTGACATTCATCTGTCCATTCAAGGGGCATTGGTGTAGTTTTAGACAATAACGCTAACAAAGGTTTTATAATGTGCGAAAACCCCATTATCCACTGTCTACAGAAGGAGGTTAGTCCAATGAAGGCGCGTACATCTCTCTGAGTGCGGGGGACTGGCGTATCTAAAATTGCTTGAATTCGATCTGATGTTAATGCACGCCCCTCCTTAGACAAAAGATGACCGAGGTAGGTCACCTTGGGTCTACAGTATTGTAGCTTTTTCTTGGAGACTTTATGGTTGTTCTGAGCCAAAAAGGAAAGCAGAGCAAGTGTACTCTCCTCACATTGTGCATAGGTGTCTGCAGCCAATAGGAGATCATCAACATACTGTATAAGAGCCACACCGGATTGTAATTCAAAAGAGTCAAGCTGTCTTTTTAAAGCCTGGCTATAGATGCTGGGACTCTCAGTGTAACCTTGGGGAACATGACAAAATCTATACGATTTATTATTTAACGTAAAGCCAAATAGGTATCTGCTGTCGGGATGAATGGGAATGGAAAATAATGCGTTTTTAAGGTCAATAACAGAAAAGGTCGTTGCTGTTGGGGGGACCAATGTAAGCAATGTCGTGATGTCAGACACCAACGGGTATTGGGGAATGACAATTTTGTTAATTTCTCTCAAATCAATAATAAATCGATAGACTTTGTCGTCGGTATCTTTCTTAAGGATCGGAAGAATAAGGCTGTTACAAACATTGTAAGGAACTTCCTCCACTACTCCTGCAATGATCAAATCCTGAACGATATGCGTCAGAGCAATTTCGCCTTCCCTAGAGATCTTATACTGTGGTACACGTGGCAAAAGTACTCCCTCCTTAACAGTAATTCGAATAGGTGGAATAAGCATCTGTCCCACATCCGTATCTGATGTCGCCCACAACGTGTGTGGGAGAGAGGCTAATGCTTCAATTTCCTTCATTGTACAAAATCTGTCTGAATCTGGGTAATTGTCGTTCAAAATAACCCGCACTCCTTCAGGAGAGCAGCGTGTCGTTGCTCGGAAGTATTTGAGCAAATCAATGCTCATAATGTTATCTGGAGTGTGAGGTGACAACAAAAATGGGCAAAAGCTGAAAAATTTGTCAATACAAAGTGCAAGAAGTTGTGATAATGGGCTAGGAGAGGGTGTGCCATCAAACCCTATACATGTTATCGTTTCGCCAGACAGGGGAGCCCTTGGAACCAAGTTTTTGGACAAAGCACTACGAGTAGCTCCTGTGTCAACTAAAAACTAATCAGTAGAACCCAAAATGCCCGCTGATACATATGGACCTCTTTGATCTACTGGCACTTCAACTGATTCCGTACCCCATCCTACGCAGTCCTATGCATGCACATAATCGTGATGCTCCACATTCTCACCCTCCGATATCTGATATTGATTCCGTCTATCAAAGGTATTTCGTTCATCCTGACCACGACCCCTCGCTTCAAACCTACCACGATCACTTCCGCCACCTCTCGCTCCTGAATAACTATTCCTCGACCTTCCGCCTCCTCGACCACGCTGGCTACGTTGCTCACGAAGCACCGGACAATCTTCAGCCCAATGCCCAAACTCTTTACAATATGCACATTGGTCCTCAGCAATGTCGGTACGACCGTACGACGCATTACCCCCTCCTCGCCTGCCTCTATAATTCCCTCTAGATTGCGCACCGCGAACCTGCGCCAACATCACCTTCGTTTTCAATTCCTTCGTTTTCTTATCAACACTTTCTTTAGCCTCTAATTCCTGCCGCTCGTAATACTGAGCCATAGTTAACAAAGACGCAGGGGTCGCCGTGTAGAAGATTAGCCACATACTTATCAACAAACAGATGCCTACCCGTATCATCTGTTAACGATTGACCACTGTAATCATGAAACGCTTCTTCGAAACGTGTAAAGAAGTCAGATACCGATTCATCTGGCTTCTGTTTGCACGAAGCTAGCATAGTCCAATCAATCTTTTTAGGAGGAACAAGCGTTTTTAGTTTGTTCAAAATAGCCGCTGGGAGTTCTAAAATTAAATCACATGGTTTGCATGCAGGTTCCCTGTCTAAGTCAGCCTGGCTTATTTCCTTCCAAGTTGCCCCAAACATCGCTTGATCATTGGTCTTACGAATCGACCTCCACATGTCAGGGGGAAGAATTAACCCAAAGAAAAGATCTATATCAACGAAACAAGAGGAAATGGCCCCCTCCACCCCTTCATAGAATGCGGCCGGATTCTTACGGAGATCAGGTAAAGTATTTTTCAATGCCATAACATCTGCTCTATTCCAAGGCGTATACAACCAATTATATACAAAATACCCCTTTGAATTTGCCGACGTTTTATCCTCATCTGTACCGTCCCCTTTAGGGGGAACATACAAAGGTGCAGCTTCACGCATAGGCATAACATGCACTTTAGAATTCTTATCTGAGCCCCGGATAGAACACTCTGGACTGCTCCGTCGACCCCGGCACGGACTCCTTAGCTGTTTTTCGTTCTTCCCGCAATCTGGACGCCTCATCCCGTAGCTGGAGCAGTCGCGTGAAAAAGTCATCTGCATCTGCAAGAACAAATACACCTTTACCCAAATTCTCACGATGGACTGACATATCCTTAGGTTCTAGGTTCTCTGAATGTTTACGGAATCGAGTAATAACTTCATCTGCAAGAGTATTCAAAAAACACATCAATTCTCGTTCTGTCCACTTATTCTTTTCAGCTACAACTTCTGACACAGTTATCTGATTCAGATTTAGCTTTCTAGCAAAACTACGCAAATCCGCAGCTCTCTGCGCAGATAACCTGACACTCGACTTATCCGTCTTATCCGACTTATCCCGCTCTTCATCGCCAGAATCCTCAGTCGGGCCGTAGGCTGAACGTACGGAGGCGGAGATCGATCTAATAACGAAAATTCATCAATTTCATTATTAAGGACAGGATAAAGCGGACGTCGAATAGGAAATTGACCGGTCCTGTTGCAGACGCTTGATCCACCCACACAAGTGAGGTAGCATTTTTATCGGGAGACCTGGAGGAATGCTGGGTGGTGATAAATGTGTGCCGGCAAGGTGGTCCCACTACTTTATCACATATAATTTTTAGCTACATTTGGGGATTGCAGGGGATTTTAGGTAAGAACATGTTTTGGGAATCTATGCAAATTACACATCCCTGGACTCCCCTGGGTTCCTAGATGGCTGCTGTGCCCTGGACCAAAAGTGCAGTGACCCCCTTGAAAACCAGGTTATTTTGCAATAGATAATTTTTATGTACCCATACCACAATGCACTTTGAGGCATTTCCTGTCGCTGGCACTAGGCCTACCCACACAAGTGAGGTACGATTTATATCGGGAGACTTGAGGGGACGTTGGAGAGTAGGAAATTTGTGCCAGCCAGGTGATCCCACAACTTTACCAACAATATTCATCACAGAGTATCCCATCTACCAAACTCTAAATCAGGCACTTAGTCTCACTTTACTCCCTGGCCTCGCCCTCCACCACAAATTATTTTCAACAAATACCTTCACATGGAAGTAAGGAAAGTTACTCTACAGTAGGGTAAGTTAGAGGGACTAGAGTAGGTAGAGGATTTGCTATGGAATAGTAGGATATCACTGATCATCATGTGCTATGTGTAGATAACAAATTATGATAGGGAAATATTTGAACAGGCGTAAATCTGTTATGAAAGCTATGAAATATATATACATAAATTTCTTGGTCAGAAAAATAGTGGCACTTGTCAGCAATGGATTTTTCAAATTTTTTGGGTAGGCTTGGACAGAACTTAGGAAAGAATAAAGGATTGAATTACTGGGTACTGGGAAACAAACCTTGTTTTCGGTTTGTAATGCATTGGAAACATTGTAAATGCTGCATTACCTGAAGCAGA
Source organism: Lissotriton vulgaris (assembly GCF_964263255.1). Taxonomy (NCBI): domain Eukaryota; kingdom Metazoa; phylum Chordata; class Amphibia; order Caudata; family Salamandridae; genus Lissotriton; species Lissotriton vulgaris. Next base: position 918,679,418 of record NC_141687.1, read on the forward strand.
CGCACATTGCACAGCTAACATTGCAGTGCCGAATCAAACCATGCTAAATTTAGGTCACGGTTGGTGAAGTGCAATAGGCAGGGAGATGATTAATGATGATGTGTGGGATATCTATATTGCTTAACACATACAGTAAGTATACTTAATTTGCCAATAAGCAAGCAATGTGACTTACCACCAACTGCCCCTGCCATCACTAGGACTCTCCCTTCAATCACCTCCTTGGCCACCTCCTGTGCACTGGCGCTGCTACTGGCCCCAACATTAGGGGTCTATGTGGCTAGAAAAATAATTTTCGCCAGCTAAGTAATTCGTTTTTTTACAAAGTACAACCACAATGCCTCACTACGGTTTGGTTAGCAGTATCTTCTATCTAAGCTATCACTTTTGGTGGTTTGTTGGTGACAGTGTCAAAAAATCCAGGCAGCCATGCCAACCAAAAACCTTTAGTAATGGAGGGGCAGGGCTATGTTGTCTCTGAGTCATTGAAGAGCAATGAAGGGGTGGATTGGTCAAAGAAGGACGTGGTCTTGGTTGGCATATGCAATGAGACCTCATACTTTCCTGCCATGCCCCACTTTCATGGAAACTGGTGGTATACTGTATAAATTAATGCTATTCCAACATAGAGGGAGACATGACCGTGGCCACTCCCTTGTTCTGACTGTTTAAGCAGGAGCAAGAAAGTGAAAGCCTTATCAACAAACATGCATGGAGACTAATAGATAACATGAGTCTGAAACCTTCACAGTAGAGGAACAAGAACCTGTTCTTTTAGTCTTACAGTAACTCAAGATGTATAAGGGAAGAGGGAAACGTTACTAAAAAAGCACAAGAAAGCTACAAGCTAGTACAGACAGGAGCATGTCAGCTATAGAAACATGAAATATAGGAAACAGGATAATGCAAGTATACCAAGAATTTAACAAACATTAGATAGTGGAGTTAAAAGAAAAGGAGACAGTATAAAAAAATTAATCTAAGCAATATATTCTAATAGTGGTAGCGCTAAAAGTTATGGAAATTGTAATAATAACAGGACTTCCTGGGGTCAGCAGAACCATTGGCTGCAGAACTGGTGGTGGTAGTTCAACAGGTTTCGGAGCGGCTGGTGGTAGCACCTGCATCCACCTATGATGTCCTCTTGTCCTTGAGTGCTGATGTAAGAAATAAAGATGATAAAAAATAGATTAGTGGTACAATTAATCTTCCCAAAAAATGTTCACAGGCAGATGCATTAGCATTGCATTTTTTCTAAATCAAATTTCCTATAGTACTAGTATTGAGCCAACCTTTTCCAAATTTTCTAAACCTAAACCCTATCCCGAATTTCCTATACCTAAGCTACATTTGGAGCTACAAATGCATTGCAACAAATGATCTTTACATCTCAATCACCACTGATGGGCCAACTCAGTCTCCTTTTCCAACTACACATCACTGGGAGGTTGGGACTGAATGAAGTACATAAAGAAAGGCACAGAGAATGCTAACTCACTGATATTACTACCACTAACTTAGTGACAGGATAGAGAAGTCTGCATGACTTCTTAAATAATCAGCCCAAACAAGCGCCTATGAGTAGGTGGCACTGAGCACCAGGCTAGCTCAAGCTGGATCACATTATGGGGCCCCTTGCACCACTTTTGCGTCATTTTCTAACATGGGAAAAGTGACGTACATGTGGCGCAACGGGCTTGTAAATAAGCCCCACTATTTGTAAAGAAAACTTAACTTACTTCTGAGTGTGAGCAGCATGATATTTGAAAAATAAATGTCTATTTTAGAAAACAGAAAATAAATAATTACTCACCAAGCCCCACAACCTTTACACCCAGCAGGTCAAGCATGTCCTATCCCATGTCTAGCAGGTCAGCCCAGAGGTGCATCAGCTACTGTGTCTTGCGCTGAATCCCAATGCTCTGCCGCATGTACCAGGGCACTCCCCCACAGCAGCCAATGCTCCCACAAGACGTACCCTCTCCCAGTCCAGCCACATGCTGCCTGCATGGGAGTTAGTGCTGCTCATTAAAAAAAAAGCATGCTCACCTCCGCCTCTGAAGAAATTGGGTGGTGCTGCACCCCTTGGCTGCGCCAGCAACTGCAAGATGTGCGGCTGCTTGCAGCTGCACTGGTGCTGCCAATTGACGTCTTTTGTTCCGACATGGTGCTGGGGCAGATAAAAATAAGTAAGAAAAAAACTGCAAAGCAGAAAGGAAGAACTAAAGAAAGTATAACGCAAGGAAGAAAGGGAAACCAAAAAAAGTACAAGTAATGGAAAAGGTAACAAAAGACAAAAATGTAAAATACACAAATAAAATGACACAAACTGATAAAGCCAAGGTTAATGAGGGATGGACGAGTGGGATGGGGAGGATTGGAAGAAATGTAATTCAGATTGAAAAAGCAGGCCCAGCACCATGCACAGAACAGAAAGCAGGTAAAACAAAATGGCTGAGCCCATGCGGGCTGCGTGGTGCTGTTTTTCATCATAGAATGCGCTACTGGCCTGAAAAAGCAGTGTGAACGGACTAATTTGCATTCTTCGACCAGTTTTTGGTAACTCTGAGGAATTCTACAAAATAAAATTCAGAGAGTTCTGCGCAGGCCTATTTTAATATCAATCAAGAAATAAATAGGCAGAGCAAATAGGAAAAACATTCTATAACTCATTAGAGCAAAGAGAGAAGCAGTCCAGTCTCTTGCATGAAAGACAGTCCCCGTTTCCACATTGGCACATTTTTTTAAAGAAGACTTCATTCAATTAGTTTTATTTTCTACTGGACAAAATGGAGGCATTGTACAGATTCATAGGCTCCAGTGTTGACAAAATTTGTCTCAAATGATTACCTCCTCTCCCACCCTGTTTTTCTCATTACCAATTTCATAGTTTCCCTGATATATTTTTTTCCCTTCACTTCAACCACGACTGGCTGTGAAAGAATAATATAACCCCTTGTGTTTATTGTGTTGGTATGTTCTGAATGAATTGTCTTCCTCTTTTTCCATATTCCCTTTGTATTGTTATCTATTTTCATTAACTTATTTTAATACTTGTTCTTGGCCAACTCTATTGTACACCGTTTGCGTCATTAAAGATTGGGTTTACAGCTCGGCAGTGGGTTAATTGGTTGCAGAGCTGTGCCAGCACATACTGGCTTCCATGTGCTAGTGCAGCACGAATGGCTCACAGCAGGTCCACCTGCACGCAGGTGCGCGCGCTGCTGACGTTTAGTATTCCTTGACCTCTGCTCTGGCAGCACGTGTCTTCTGGGAGGTTAAACGGCGCACGTCAGCCTTTCTGTCGTTTGTCAGCACGGAAGAGAGATGATAAATTGGATGGAACGGTTTCTTCGCGTTCGGATTCCGTTGCTTCCATATGAAGAAGGTGAACGATAATTAGTGTGCAGAGAATAGCAGAATGTTATTTAAGGAAGGGAACCATCTGCATGTCAAGAATATAGTCTGACTTATATCTTGGCTTTCCCATTTCTCCTTGGGCTATTCTCCGGCTCCTCGATCTTTCTTTAGTCAGTCAGATTTGACATATAAGGTGAATATATTGGGCAGTTCACAAAAGCATTGATGAGTGCGGAAAGCAGCACTTAATTTGAGCTGGTTGACTCATTTTTGGAACCAACCCCTATGTTTCCTCATCAGGCTTTGACCCAGAGCAGGAGAGAGAAAAACATACAAGGAGGAATGAAGGATGAACTGAAAAGCAGACAAAGGGAGAAAGCATGGACAAAAAAGACCTTGCATGAGAGAGACGTAGGGGCAGAGTCAGTGGTGGTCAGTAAATACAGCTTAGAGAATGGCGGGGGGGGGGGGCATACACACATGCACACTCACATGACGGCAGACGCGCACACAACCCCATTCACAACACAGACTCACAAACACACATACATTCATAAATTCAAGCACACACCCAACAGTCAATAAAAACACAATAATTTACCTGCTGCAGCTGTTGGGGAAGGAAGCCTCGGAGATGTCAGGGGTGTTGGGACTGGTGCCTCCCTCATTTGCTAACATTAGGTCAACCAATGAGGGGATGCAGCAGTTCCTACCTCATCGCATAGTGGGATGGAGTCAGACTGCTGACTCTACCCCATTCTGTGACGAGGTTTGGGGCTATCACTGATGCTCACCCTCATCATGAGGGGGATGGTCTCAAGGATCTTTTCTGAGCTGAGGAGGTCATGTTCGCAGCAGCTGTGACATCTTCAGTCCAGCAAAGTTCAGTTCAGGCAGCCAGGCACCTGGGCATTTAGCGCTCCTGAAAATAAAGAGTGTCTGTCAGTCTGTCCTTAGCTCAGCTCAACAGACATTCTTTGTGCCCAAAGGGTGTGGGTGTGTCCCCTTAGCCCCCATGGAAAGACCATTGCTTGGCGGAGTGTTAATGGGGGTGGATTAAAGAGGCATTGAGTGGAAGCAAGGTTATGCAGCCTTTCTATTCCTACACTGACATTCAATAGTTTAACCACACACTTTTGAGGAAAAACTTTGGGTACCAGAACTTATTAATTTACAAAATAAGCAGTGGCAGAAAGTACTTTTGAAAGAGTACTCTTTTATGTATTCTTACATGTCCCTAAATATCCAACATGGGAACAAAATGGGAATCTTAAAGGAATACTTACACATAATTAGTACAAATGGAAAGACTGTGCCCTCTTATCAATTTTACTAACAGGGAGTCGTGCTTTTTGCTGCCAATTCTCCAAGGGATATTAGACTATGTAAAAGAGAACCCTTGTAATACCTCTTCTCTGACTCATAAATACTTTGGAGAAACAGCCCCTAATATTTGGACCAAAACACACCCGAAGAGACGTGGTAACATTTGAAGAAGAAACAGAAACATGATAGCTAATTACTGTTAAACACATTGCATTCTTTCTCACATACACATTATCTCACTTACATATATATTTATCACTGTATGCAACCTTTACCATGCGATGTTTATGTGGTAGGTTGCTTTTATCACACAGGTAAGTACCACGTAAACTTTGTGATTTTTGGTAATTTACCAAACAGATAAGTATTTTTATTTTAAATTACATAAATTGTGAAGAGGGAATTATTTTTATAAGAATACAGCTAAATTATGAAGATTTGTTGGTTGAAAAAAGCTTTTAATAATGCACTATAAAATCTTAGAAAACATAACACATGTTGCCACTGAAGAATAACTCCAGAAGAATGTGGTCCCTTATTACTGGGGAAGGAGGGTTGGATGAGGGGAGGAGGAGTACGGTATAATGGGCCTAGGAATAATAAGGGATAATGTATAGGAGCGCACACGTGGGACGCAACTTTATGCCTCAAGTACGATCAGAGACAAGTCCAAATATAGTTGAAATATGATACAAAAGCTGCTTACAGTAAATGATGGATTGGTTTAACAAATGCAGAGGTAGAAGAAGTTATTAAACAATAAAAAGCTTGGCAGAGCCCCTGGCCCTGACTGTGTGCAAGCAGATCTTTACAAAGCTGGCTTCATTTTATAGGTTCAAATTCTTGGAATAGTTTTTGTATTCGGTTCTGAGGCCTAGAAATACTCCTAGTCCGTGTCGCATTGCAACAAATGTCCAGATTCATAAGAAGGGTACAAGAACTAATTCCTCCAATTACCGCCCAATGCCATTATTGGATTCGGCAGGTGTGTTTGATGGTCAAGTCCCTTTTAACTCTATGCAAGATTGGATTGAAATTGAAAGTCTACTAGATGGCAATAAAGCAGGCTTCATGAGGGCCATCTGGACGATTGATCAAGCCATGGGCCTATAGCTAATTACCACAAAATATGCAAGGCAAAGGAAAGTACCACTTTACCAAACATTTGTTGACCTCGACTTAGTTTTTGACTTGGTATGATGTGGATGGCACTAAAACTAGAGGGACTGGGTCATTATCTGATGAGAGCTTTATAAAACATAAATAAGGACACCACTGCTCAGATACACGGTGGGTCAAACGGGGAAACATTTGAGAGTTTCCCATTCCTCAGAGGTGTGCACCAAGGGTGAGTATTAGCCCTTTAGTTTTGTCATTGTTCTTGAATAATGTCGGCTCGTACCTGGAGAATCTGAAATTAGATAACCGGAGATTTTGTAACACAAGAATACCTGAATAATTGTTTGCGGACGACACTGTCCTCTTGTCACTGACTGAGCTTTCTGTGCCTAAGTTAATTAAAGGTTCTGTTGAATATTGTACGGAAAAGCAATTGATTGTTAAAGTGATCAAAACTAAAGTCAGGGCAATGAAGCTAAATGTTGCTTTAAGCCCCCCCCCCCCCCCACCCACCTTTTTAACAATGAATCCTTAGAAGGGGTGAACACATTTGACTATTCAGGAATACGGTGTAATACCAGATTGTCCTAGGGCAAACACAGGATAGGACAATGGCTACAATAAAGCAAGCTGCTCCCACTGTCATTAGATGTAACCAAACGATTGCTGGTCAGACCTTGAGCACTTTGTTACATGTGTGTACCTCAAAAGCAGTAGGTGCAGCAACTAATGGTGCTGAAGCTTGCGGCCATAGAGATGTTACTGCAATAATAAACATTGAGAAAAGATTTTTAAGGTCATTACCGTGATTGGAACCGGTTATACGTCTTACTCCCTTTACTAGGAAATAGGCATCAAACGTATCGTGGGTGTCACTGCTTTTTCCCTAGTTTAATACTCGGTTTGTTTAGTTAGAAATCATTATGCGGATGTTCATCTAAAATCTTTAAGAGCTTTAGTCTCCTGTGCTGGAGCTAAAAAGTTGCTGTGGTGTGATCACATTCAGTCTACTTGAAAGTTGCTTGACCTTGAAGTTACCTGTGAAGACACCACTGTTATAAATAGGGACACACTCATGATAATCAAGGGAGCCTGTTGACAGTATAAAATAAGAGATGCCTTTAAATTTGTCAAGAGTGACTCTCTGGTACATAGATTCCTTATTCATAAAAAGCAGTTGGGTTTTGTTACCTACCTGGATTGTGTCTATCCAGAAATATGACGTACATTGTATGTAAAGCTTTATCTGAGTATACTTCCACTAAAAACCTAAGCTAACAGATGGAAAAGCACCAAGGCTTGAGAAAAATTATGCAAATGTTTAACAAGGGGATATAAAAATTGTCATGCACTGTATGTTATTTTTTTTCTAAGCAGCTACTGTCCGTACGAAACTTCTAGTTCGTTTATTTGATGCTGAAAATATATCAAATTATTCAGAGTCTGTGCTATAGGACAGATGAGTCTGGAATCTATCATTTAGTCGCAACTTACATCCGGATTGCTTGGACTGTGGGACTGATAAACTCAAGAATAAATGAGACTCGGGTTGTCCCTAATTTGTTTATTATTGAATAGAGTTTTTAGAGATTTGATGCGTGCTCTTTGCACCTTATTATGCAAGATTTTATGATAGATAATAGGATTCATAGTCTTTATTGCTGGGTAAGCAGGATCATGAAAGCTAATATATATTTTTTGTTTTTAATTTCAATTTGAGAGATTTGATTAGATAGATGATTGTATTTTATTTTAGTGAATTTATTGAATTTATTGTGTGTTTACTATTTAGTTGAGCATACGATTGTAATGTCTAGCAATTATCTATTAGTTTTAGTACCCAGTTATATTAGGCTTGTTTTATAGTTTGTATAATATATTTTGTTAAATCTTATGCTGATAACAATGAATGAAAAAATAAAAAGAATATATGTCATAATGGTTATGGGTTTAGGTTCAAGGGTGGATTTAGGTCCAAGGTAGTAAGGGTTTTAAAGGTGTTCTGAGAGTTCAGGGATGGAGACTGGTAAGGGTTGTGTGGCGATTTAAGGTACAGGAGCAGATAGTGGAAAAGGAAGGTCAGGGTTTTTTAGGGTTCAGGTGTGGGTAGAGGTAAAGCGAAGTTAGGAGCTTTCAGGGTTATGGGGGGATTAGAGATAAAGGTAGGTCAGAGGCTTTTAAGGTTCAGGAGCAGACCGAGGTAAATGGAGTTAAGGGGTTTAAAGAGTTCAGTGGGTGGGTAGTGGTAAAGGGAAGTACCCTTAAGCAGCAGTCAAAGTTAATTAAGGGGTTAAAAAAAGGGGTTAAAAAATTATGTCATTCAAAATGTCATGGGTGATGTAATTTGCTAATAAGATCTTAGCTTACATTTAAAAAAAATAAATGGAAATTTAAAACAAAAAAGCCTATGACATTCACTGGTTTTAGTTTACTAAGCTAACTATAAATTGCACCCACAATTCACTGCTTATGACTTCACATATTATATCACTCATGGTTTGTTAAATGACATCATTGATGACCTCAAAGATTATATCGCAAATGACATAATTGATTAAATTTTTTATGACAGCTCTGATGGTATCATACAATCAATGTGACACCATCCAATAGGGTTTGTGGATTTGAAGTAATTTAACATGCTGCAGCCATGGACACTTTTCTATTCACTTTAATTAGAATATGATCTTTAAGATTTCATGCGACCAGCAATTTTAAGTCAAGCGGTTGACAGGCAAACATTTGCGACTGCAAATACACCTTCTATCAGGCCCTAAGAGCAACACTCCGTTATTTAGTTAAATACTCTATCTACATTCATGAGATGGACCAAACGGCCTCCACCGGATACAAGGACGGGAGTAGGTTAATAGGCCACAGTTCCACAAAACGCAAATGCTCATTTGCGTGAGACATATTCTCATGTTCGAAGGGGACCGTTCCAGCAATTTGGAGGGTCACTGTTTTAACTTGAAGCAAACATTACCAAGTATACCGTCTCATTAAAGAGACTAGGATCATTACTTCTTAAAGTCTCTCACTCTGTTTTTAACCTCGGCATAGACCTGGAACCTATAAAATTGATAGCCTGAAGAGTTCTTTAGTCAATTGTAGTTCACATTTCTTCAGTCTTCATGCCCAATGTTGGAAAGTGGGCTATTGGTAGAGGTTGGAATGCCCAAAACACTAGCAATAAGGCCACTAACGAAGAATAAGGTCCAGTAAAGGTCTCAATAAATTAGTCCCTTTCTCAACACCTGATAGCTGGCAGCCAGCAGTCAGACCTAAGTTAGGAGACAGGAGTGTAAAGCATTTAAAAATACCAATAGACCAATTAAGATACAAAAAGCAATAAAAATCCCAAACCAATTTATAAAAATAGGTTATATTTTTATCTTAAGTCTGGATCTCCGGCCGGTGTCGCGCCCCCTTCCATTCTTAAATCAGTCTCAGAGATTGTCTCCCCAGTTATCCAGAATGTAATTAACCCCTCCCTTGCGGCCGGAGTGGTTCCCCGCTATGGAAGAAAGCAAGAATTAAAGCCCTTTTAAAAAAGCAGAATTTAGACCCTGGGGATTGGGCTAGTTATCGCCCAATCTCTTTACTAATTAGCAAACGGGCAGAAAAACATGTAAATTCTATATTGGCAGCTTATGTGGAGAAAAATAATGCTCTACACCCCACTCAGACTGGCTTTAGAAGTAAGCAGGGCACTGAGACGGCCCATCTTGCTGTGGTGGAAGAAGCGAGGAAAATTGTGGATACCGGAGGCTGCACTGCTATTATTTTGTTAGACCTCAGCGCAGGCTTTGACATGGTAAATCACCACCTCTTGATTCAAAGATTGAGGGAGGTGGGGGTAGTGGGGACTGCCCTTAAGTGGCTGCAGTCCTTTCTCTCCGATAGATCTTTCACAGTCTTTGAAGAAGAGGTTCTTTCAAAACATACCCCTCTGCAGTACGGTGTCCCCCAGGGATCTTCTTTAAGCCCTTCCATGTTTAACATCTACATGCGGCCCCTTGAGGACATTGTGCTTCCCTGGGGGTTCCAGCAGGTCACATACGCTGATGAAACCCAGTTGGTGGTGTCTCCCAGCCGACATGATATGAATGACAAGAACCTGACTTCTTGTCTGGTCAAAGTAGCTGAGTGGATGGATTTGTCCTTCCTTAAACTTAATGGTTCCAAGACAGAAATCATGATACTAGGACACGCAGCTCCCCCTAACTTAGAGCCTTGGTGGCCTAGTTGTCTGCCCCCCCCCCCTTTACCAAAGAAACAAATTAAGAGTCTGGGTGTATGGTTGGACTCTAATCTTAGTTTCTCTGTACAATCGCGCAAAGTGGCTGCTATCTGTTATGTACTGATCAGATTGATGAGGAAGATCCTGCCACTCCTTCCCTTTGATGCTAGACGTCTGCTGGTGCAAGCCCTTATTGTATCGCGGCTTAATTATGCCAACGCAGTCTACTTGGGTGCACTGCAGGGGACTATTAAGATCTTACAGGTTGTCCAGAACTGTGCTGCTTGACTTTTAATAAATGTACCTAGGCGCACTTCTGCTAAGTCAGCACTTTGTCAGTTGCACTGGCTTCCAGTGCAGCAAAGAATTTGGTTTAAGGCCATGTGTACCGTGCATAAGTCCATCAACGGCAACAGACCTTCGGTGATCCAGCCGAGGCTGCAACTATATCAGGTTTCTCGGACACTCAGATCCAACAACAAACACTTCTGACAGTTCCTAGGATTCATCAGGCACGTATGGGTGGCCGATGTTTTTCTCTTCATGCAGCAAAATTATGGAACCGGCTCCCCGATCCCATCCGCCTTGAACCTAATTATCTCCTCTTCAGGAAACTGCTAAAAACCTTTCTATTTCCATGAGTAGCGAAAAATGTCTAGCTGTCATAAATGCGCTGGGATGCCCTAGGGTAGCCATGTGCTATAGAAATGCGTATTCATTCATTCATTTATAAACAAATAGATACCAAATGACAAAAATCCAATGTAGGGAACTGGAGATGTGAGTTTTATAAAAATTAACACTTTATATGCTTAAAAGCTTATAGAGACATTTTGGGACATCTGGTTGCGCTTGAATGGGACAAAATCAAAGTTTGAGGATGACCGGGATGGAGCCATGGCCACTCAGCGAGAGGCCTCAGTCAAAATGTTGCCTTCACAACTAGAAACTTTTCTAGAGGTTTTTCTTCCAACGTCGATCGACCCTCCACATCAGGCCGGTATCACTGAGGGTTTGCCAGCTTGACTTTCTACAAGGCCTAAACACTGCAAGTATGGAGCTCCAGTGCTTTCAGCAGGACGTACTTGAAATCCTGGTGCCAGGTTTTGGTTGAAGGTAGCCGGCTTGACTCCCGGCATTGGGTCGGTCACCTCCTGGAGCTTTTCACAAAAGTTCTCCAAACTTCAAAAGGTGCTTCCTGAAGGTATCGTTGTAGTATTCTAGTTTCCAAAACACAGATCAAAAGGTCTGGAACTTCCTAGATGGTCACAGGGATGTCTGGACCACAATACGCCTGGCCAAAACCTTAAAAGTCCACTGTATGCACGCCACGATGGGGGACTCTTGGTGAAGCTTGCAGTGAGTCACTCCTTAATCCTTCTTGAAGCAAGGTACAGTCCCCAGGGTTGTAGTAACAGATTGTGCAGTGGGCGCAGTCAGTCTGAGTGGAGGCCTTTTGGTCTAAATCGAGATTTCAGCAGCCCATTCCTTCTTCTCCTTGTATTTTCAAGCAGCAGATCTCAAAGACAATCCAGCTCTGACATATTTATTCAGTCTTCTGGGGTGACAAGCAGTTGGCACCTCTGTCCAATCAGATGATTGGTGCCACCCAAAAGCATGACAATTTACTCCAAAGTATGGCATCTTCTTGTCCCACAAAGCACTGGTCCTCCAAAATACAATCTGGATGATTTCTCTCCAAAGGAGTAAGAGCTGACTAAATCAACCCCCAGTGTGGCTGATTTCCATTAGTTTTCCCCTCTTGACCTCTGTGAATTCCTGTTCTAAGCCTGCCATCTGGCTGAGGGTACAGCATTTGGGGATAGGCAGGCCTGGCATTCATTTATTGTCCTCCTCTCTTTGAAGCCCATGTTTTATTACCTATCCATCCCCCTTCCCCGCCTGGTCTTTAAAGCTGCAGAACTCCCACCATCAGATAACCCTGCTGTGGCCAGGCCACTTATCACCTAATGGAAGCAGCTTGGCTAAGCCTGTTCGCACTGACCTATCAGGGGAGACTGCTAGAAGGCTAGATTTTCACTCACAGAAAAGAACGTGAAGGACATATTTACTCCTTTCTTAGTAATAGTTATACTTAAATCAAATATTGCAATGTTAGCCTTGTGTACCCCCAGTGACTACAATTAGGAAAACAAAATTGACAGTTTTTCCCTCCTAGGGTATATAACATATTTTTGTAAGGTCCCTGCTTATAGTTATATGCCCCCCCCCGCCCCCACCACTGTGACACCTAGGGGAGACTTTGGGGGTGTCTAATATGTAAAACAAATGTAGATCACTTTTAAAGTGCCCAAACCACCAAAGTCGAATTTGCATACAATTTACTTTTATAGACAGTAAGCAAATCAAAGTTGCCTTTAAAACGACAGTAGGCACTCAGCAATGCACGCATGCAAGTGCAAAAAATCTGCTGGGCCTCTAAATTTCTATGCCTTATTATATACTAGGGACCTATAGGTAGCTTGAACCCCATATCCCTATTATATACTAGGGACTTATAGGGTCTGACATTGCCAATTTTAAGTGTACCCTATTGCATGTACCTTTTTAAACATAACACTGGCCCTGGGCCTGGTTAGCAGAGCCCTGGGTACAGTCCCAAAAACAACAGTTGATGGACAGAATGCAGAACAATGTTATACATTCACCCCAGTACTGAGATCTGGGCCTAAATCCATCGTTTTGTCACCATGCCACTCCAGTTTGAACCCAGCCATATGCAAATCAGTCTTGACCCTGTGCCCCATTAGAACAATCCAGCCCGAACTGCCAAGCCGGGTCCTCCCTGGACTGGAAACAGGCATCCTAGGACCGGTTTCGGGCTTTCAGCCCTCATCAGCCAGGATAGCTTGATTCCAGTGGCATGGAGAGCACAGGACTCACGTCTGATCATACCCGTCCACTCACGGTGACAAATGCAAAAACAACAGTTGATGGACAGAATGCAGAACAATGTCATACATTCACCCCAGTACAGAGATCTGGGCCTAAATCCATTGTTTGTTTGTTCACCATGCCATTCCAGTTTGAACCCAGCCATATGCAAATAAGTCTTGCCATGTGCCCCATGGGACCAGTCCAGCCAGAACTGCCAAGCCAAGTCCTCCCTGGACTGGAAACAAGCATCCTAGGACCGGTTTTGGGCTATTCAGACATGACTTGGCAGTTCGGGCTGGACTGTTCCCATGAGGCACAAGGTCAGACTGATTTGCATATGGCCATGTCTGAACTGGGGTGGTGGAGTGAGCTAAAGAATGATGATGGATTAAACCCAGATCAGTTGGCTGGGGGTGAGTGTTTGATTTGCTCATACGCTCTGTCCATCATCCCCTTTGGTATTCCTGGGTACAGTCAGTCAGTTACCACCAGTATAATTGAGCAAAGAATGGGGGTACACAAGGCAAAAGAATGACTTTCTAACACCCACTAGCTGCAAAAATACTCATGCCCCCAGTCACCTACTGGTGATTCAAAGATATCCAATAAATCACCCTCTCACCAAGCCTATTGGGCATTTCAGCACCAGCCCAATGAGAGGCACACCCAATGATAAAGCATGCCTCCTTCCGGAGGGTGAGGGTACTTGCTCATTTAAGCACATGCTCCCATTGGCTCCATACAGACTCCACTGTGAATCTGCCATAGTCAGTGTGGTTAACGGTACAAGATTTGAGGAGACTGTACTCTGAACCAGACATCTCATCCTTCTATTTGTAGATCATAATGAGATAAACCACCTCTAAGTGGGACACTCCTAACTTTGATAATATTTATTAATCTACACTGCTTCAAAATCTTTAATGAAGTTCTGGAAATAAACATGAACAGCTTATATAATTTGGCTATACCAGTTTTTACAACTATTTATCATGGGCAGCTGGTGGTTAATGTATTGCCAACAGCAGCTTAGGCCTTTCTCACACATTTTTTTTAGAAAAGAGTTTGGCGGTAAAGCCACAACCTACTTTCAAGCATACCTACAAACCACATCAGGTGCACACAGCCTTTACCTTGCGTATCATAGAGGACTATTTTATCCCAAACTTTAGTTGTTTGTAAAAGGTGCTTCATATAACTTACATGAATGATAGGGAAATTGGCACCAATTTTGCTAAGTTGTTTGTAATGGTTACTCGGTCTAAATCTGTTAAATCGGGACATTTTCCCATACAATGTCATCATATTGAAAGGTTACGGTATTTTCTTGTTTAAGAGAAGTTTTTGATAACAACTCCTCCTGGAAAGACTTTATTAGACTAAAACTGAAGGTCTTTTGCACGTTCATTGTCATATATTTGAATTTAGAAAATAAATTTGGTGAGACGTATATGCTGAGTATGATGACACTATATACTTCTAAGTGTATTTCTGTTGCTTGCTATGGCACTGGTGTCTGGGGATACAGTAAATATAGGCCCCGTACAAACCGAAGAAAACACATTTTGTCAATGACTTTTGCCTGTCCCACAGAGTTGCCAACACTTTACCCAGGTTGAAGAGCTTGGAATTTTTCGGATAGTTTACAGCTCTTGCCTCTCTTCCTGTGACTCTCCATTTGGACAAATCCTTGTACCACTTTAAAAATACTGGTCATTAAAGATCTGTTACTTATGGAAGTTCATAACAGGGTAAGAAGGTTGTCTTATATAAAGTCACTCTGATTAAAGTTAGGTAGACCGGATATGTTTGACTTTCCAGAGAATATCACTTAGAAAAATAAATTGTGGGCAATTTTTTTTTACCAATATAGAACCCAAGAAAGAGACATTTTAGAGATGGTGAAACCATCAATTGAGTCATACATTATAGTTAAGGCAACCTTTAGGATGGAACCTTGCCATTATACTATACATGGATCCTGGGATCATTACTTGTTAACTAATTTCATGATGGAACCTATACAATATTATATAATGCTTCCTTTGATAGAAGGTTGCAAGGTAATATTTGCTTCTGCCCTTGTGATAATGTTTCTTTGCAATGCACTATGCACTTTATTTTTTTTGTAAATCATATAATCTCCCACATCAGAAGATTCTTGTGCTCATTCTTAAAAATGCAAATTTTGCACAATGCCTGTCAGCACTTCTCTACCTACAGATGCTCACTTTACACTTAATATGTTTTACTGCTAATGGCTTTATCTGCTGTAATTAGCAGAAAAGCCTTGACATTTAACCTTGGAATAAAATAAATAT
The DNA here is from genome assembly GCF_964263255.1 of Lissotriton vulgaris. NCBI lineage: Eukaryota > Metazoa > Chordata > Amphibia > Caudata > Salamandridae > Lissotriton > Lissotriton vulgaris. The sequence continues at coordinate 918,694,685 of NC_141687.1, forward strand.
TTGTATCTATTTTTATCGCTTTTATGTTTTTTTAACCTTATAAAGATGAAATTGTTTGACTGATTTGTGTAAATGGTGCATCTTAAATGCCAAATTACACTTGTCTCCTGGGCATATGCTATTTCCATGCTAAAAATACATACGTGTACATTCTGAAACTCTATGCTTCAGATGCCTATGGTGTTTTCAATGACCACATCAGTGATACCCTCAATGATGTAACTTGAAATATCATCAAGTGATATCATTTAACATCTCATGAGTAATGTAATAGGTGAGGTCATAAGCAGTGCATGACGGAGAACAAGTTATAGTTATCTTAGTAGACTATAACTGGTGAAAATAGTTTTGGGTAGAAATAGCCTACCCCATAGGCCTGGTGGATGAGGGGTCCCCTCAGCAATTTTTTTGATTGCTACCATAGCTCCACCGAGGATCTATGGATCCTCAGCTCTGATAAAATAAATGACAGTCTCCAGCCTTTGATAAGGAAACCCCCTACCCCTCCGGCCAGTCCAGGTCCCAGGAGGCTGTGAAATACAGCTTTTGGGGAGAGCGGCAGGTGGTCCCCACTCTGAGACTCAAAGAGGCCCCAGGAACCTATACCCTTGACTGTATTCACAATTAAGGGGAGGGGGCAGGCAACCACTCACTGAGCCTCCAGGAGGGGAAACATACTTTACAATGAAAATTTTACGACGCAACGCTATTACAACGCAGGTTTTACTACGAATACCTTTACAACGCATTACACTGGGGGCGCTCTAGGATAGGGAATACGTTTAATTTACTATCCAACACCTTCCCTAGTGTCCACGGGGACTGGAGTTGGAATAGTAAATTAAACTATTTACTATCCAGCACCCCAAAGTGTAATGCGTTGTAAAGGTATAGCTAGTAAAACCTGCATTGTAACAGCATGCGTTGTAAAAGCATGCGTTATAATGTCATACATCCCTCCAGGAGGCCCATGGAACTCTATTCTCTGGGTTTGAATCTTTGAAATAAGGGGAGGGGGCATGTTGTCCACTTCCCGAGCATCTGTGAGGTCGTAGGGACTCCATCCCCAGGACTGTTCTGTAAACATTAGGGGAGGAGTTGCATGACCCACCCCCTCCCCAAACCATCAATAGGCCCTAACAACCCCATCAGCTATAGCCTGATATGGCTGCAGTGCTGGGGACCCCATCCAACAGAACACTGCTGTTTTCTGCCCTGGAGGGTGAGGGTATGCCATGCTTGCACTCTCATGGGCAGAAAACACATCACCCCCAAACCTATTTTGCCTTTACACTCTATTTTTTGCAAAATGTGTTTTGTTGCCCTTTGCGACTCTGCACACGTTACCACTGTTGATGGTGCATGTGCTCTCTCCTTAAAACATGGTAACATTGACTTATCCCCAAATGGAATATTTAATTTACTTTTAAGTCTCTAATAAAGCGATACTACATATACCCAGGGCCTGTAAATAAAATGCAACTAGTGGGCCTGGAGCAGTATTTGGTCCACCCACTTGGCCTGCTATTGCAGCAGGTGTGGACATTTTTTATCATTTCGACCTGGCAAAGTAAAACTTGCGCCAGTCTCAGACCTTCCTTTTTGATGCACATAAGTCACCCCTAGGGTAAGCCAAGGGCGGGGTGCATTGTATTTAAAAAGCTGATCATATACTTTTAAGTTTTACATGTCCTGGCGGTGAAAAATCCTTAAATTTGTTTTTCACTAGTGTAAGGCCTATTTTTCACACAGTATAATATTAGAGTAGCCTTATTACATTTTATAGTTGGCATTTCCAAATGGGAAGAAATAACCAGTTCATGTTTAGTGTCTTTGGAATTGGGTGGAAAATTTAGTGGTGAAGTCGAGCTGTTGATCACAATTTTCAAAATGCCGCTTTTAGAAAGTGTGCAGTTTTCTGCCTTTAGCCCTTTTGTGACTATAGCCTGGTCTGAGTCACATGACTGGGTGTAACTGACTGTTGGACTTTGTGAATTTTTCCCAGACAGTCACACAATAGAGGAATTAGGCACGCCTGAGGGGCTATCTGCTGGCATGATGGGGTCTGATCTGAGCTTAGCCACACTTACACCTGAATGACATGTGCTCTGCCTTCACAATAAGAGCATAATGACCCTGCATTGTCACTTCAGCCAGCTTGGAACTAGGGCAGGGAAGGCTGGAAATGCCATGCACTTCAAAGCCACTGTTTAGAAGCTTTGCCCACCTTCCAGAACCAGGCAACCAGGGTATAAAATAGGCACCCACAGGATCCAACCGTGATGGTGGCAGCATACCAACAGTGTCTCTTGGAGAAGTGAGTGCCCACATACCACAGGAGCTGGTGCCTTACTATGTGATGGGAGATGGGAGACAAGTGGTTTGCTGCTTATGATGTTGCACTCTGTGTACATAGTGTTGCAGAGGAGTACTGAGAGTGTAGCCTATAGAAACACATGCCCACGGTGGGGAGCGACACGTTCCTGAAACTAGAATCAGAGGATCAGAACAGGTCAGCCCAATGAAGGCCGTCCTTGTTGCTAAGCTTGGGTTGACCCCTGATAAGTACTGTCAGAGGTTGAGAGACTGCCACAAACTCCCAAATCAGTCCTGGGTGGACTTCTTAGATAATGCCAGCAACTTACTGAAGGGCTGGCACTATTTTTCTAACTTGGTGTGGGATCATTTTTGTGTGGTGTTTTCACAGTTTTACTGTTTTAAGTGGTGCACAAATACTTTACACATTGCCTCCTAAGTAAGCCTGACTGCTCCATGTCAAGCTACCAGGGGCTTGAGCACAGATTCATTTTGGGTTAGCTTATGTCTCACCCTGATAAGGATTGTGGTTGCTGCTTGACAAGGGCTCACACCCCAGTGAGCCAGTAACACAATTTCTAATAACATTATGCTCAGTAAAGTGGCAAGTTGTAGGTAATGTACTATGCCTAGCAAGTTGACAACAGTGTGCACAGAGGTGCAAGAGTTATAGTAATTTCAAGTTTGGGCGTCAATTATAAACGTAATGTATAAATATGACTTTAAAATTTCATACGTTTGTGTTGTTTAAGTTTGGTTTGAATAGAAAGTATAAATACATTTTCCCTAACTATAATCTTCAACCTTTGGATTTTTCATACATATATATACCTCCTATCCAGTTGCATGCCATTTTAAGGAACATCAGAGTTAAGAGTGAGCTCTTAAGGTACTTTGTCATCGATTCTGTTCTCACCCTCAGACGAGGAGGAAACCGTGAGGCCCTCTTGCGTGCTCTGGAAACCAAATACATTGTGGAGCTAGACACCAAGACACCACAGGGTCTTAAATCCAGCGAGGATTTTTATACTTGTCTTTAGGTTGGTCCCCTCACACACTTGCACCATAGCGAGCTGAATAATCTTGAAGTTTACCCTGTGATACTTTACTATCTTACATTGGGACAAACTATGGTGCTGACCCAATCCTCCCAATAGCATTTTGTTTTTAACACATTCTTTCACACAATTCCATTTTTTAGCACTTTTGCACATTTCACTTTTTGCACTTACAAACCAGATGGGCACAGTCGCTTAGATACTTTTTAAGATTGAGGCTCTGGTAGGGTGGCGCAATGAATGATTACCCACTTGGGTCTCATCCTGTTTTTGCCCATTTTGCACAATCACATCCAATTTTGCACATGCAGGGGATGAATTGTAATATTTGATCTATTTCAACCTCCTTCTGTCATATTCAGCATATACTTTTAACTTGAAATATTTTTACCTATAATGTAGTTTTTATATATTCTTAAAAGTTTACATGATCATTTATGACTTTGTTGATTGTGCTTTTGTATTTACAACTATTGGGTTTTAATGATACATCTGTAACCTGTAAGTCATTTTTCTTTGCCTATGCAGCTGGTTTGAGTGGTAACCAATCGTGTTTTAGGTTACTTGCACTTTGGACATTAAATACGGCATGCTTCTTACTGAGCGTCATGTGATCAAGGCCTCTGTGTAGGCTGAAACGCATAATTCAGGCAGGCTGCTGATATTCTAAATAGAATCACTCACCTGCACCTTTTGGGTCTGCCTTATTTTGTTCCTGTGTGGTTCCGGGCACTGGTGGATTGCAGGAGGGCTTGGACAAATTCTTCAGAGCATATATATATATATATATATATATATATATATATATATATATATATATATATATATATATATATATATATATATATATATATATATATATATATATATATATATATATATATATATATATATATATATATATATATATATATATATATATATATATATATATATAATCCACGATTCCAGAAAAGAAGAACCGGAGAGACACAGCTGGGTTTCAGGAAAGGGATTTATTTCTGCAATGTGTGGCATGACGCGTTTCGACAACCAATGTCTTTATCAAATGCCGGTGACACATTATTCTCAGCCAATCCGCTTTGAAGTAGAACAAGTCGCCTTGCCATTGGTGGCAATCCAGGTGGGCCAGGTCAATTAGAGGAAATGCGCTGTAGCTGCGTCGGCAAACTACAACTCCCAACATTCAACATTCCAGGAAAGTCAGGTAAGTTGCTCGCCCTGTCACCACTGTATCTCATCTTGAGTGCTGGATGGGTGTAGACGCATGCAAAACGGAATGGCTGTGATGCTGCTGAAACCGTCACCTCTCCTGAGTCTCCAGAACGCCTCAACCGCTAATGACTCCTGCAACGCACCCTGCAGCCAAGAAAACGGTGATCCTGGCTCCTCCGTGAAGTCACAGACCGCTAGGGTGCAGCGGATGCCTTGCTGTGTGGGAGTGCGGTGGACCAGAGTGCTTCCAACTCCTTGGATAATTGTGAGTCGTAGCCGTATATATATATATATATATATATATATATATATATATATATATATATGTGAGCAAGGCTCCATGGAGCCGAAACGTCATGCGCCATAAATCTGTGTTAACAGAATAAAGAAGCACTAACTGTTGGTCTGTGCCCGAGAGATATATATATATCCATACCACTGCTCCTCTCCACTGGAAAACAAGCAGGACACAGCTCCGGGTAACAACAGGAGATTTATAAGTGCCACACAGCTGAGTCCTCGCAGTCCGTGAAACGCTTTTGGCAGACGCGTTTCTAGCCAAGTTCGGCCGTCATCAGTGCCTCACAGGCTGGTGGTTAAATCCTGGATTAGACTCAGGGACCACTCCCTTAAGGTAGTCTCTCGGCCCCTCCTCCTTCGTGCAGGTGCGCTTGTGGCTCAGGACAAATTGCATGCTGGGTGCTGTAGTCCAACCTGGTTCCGCATTATATATATATATATATATATATATATATATATATATATATATATATATATATATATATATATATATATATATATATATATATATATATATATATATATGTAGAAGCTCCACAAACGCCACTTCCAGAACTACACAAGAACGGCGAGGCAGGCAGAGAAGGAGACGGACCACGAAATTCACAGGTTCTTGGCTTTATTGCAGTTGATACAACAGGAGGGCAATACGCGTTTCGGGCTTCAAGAGCCCTTGTTCACATGCAAAGAACTAGTGCAGCATTTTTGTTTTTAAATGTTTTTAGGTGAGTGACATAAGCTCCGCCCTTCCAACGGTCATATGACTATAGACATAGAAAAAATCTTGTATAAATACTCATTCTTCGTGCAAATACGCAAAGTAAGTTTAAACACAAATTTTACACATGCCAGTTAAATACTTAACCATAGCAAATTGACATTTCATCATTGAAAATCTTTTTATGAAAATGTCACTAAAAGCAGTTATCTTGAAAAATATGACTGGATAAATCCATATAATGCAAAATTTCTAAGTCTGTAGTAAAAATATTTAAATGTTATTGGAATAGGCTGAAGATAAAGTGCAAATAACAGTGCTGAACTAGAACAGTGTCTAACTGTACATAAAGTGCCAACACACGTGCTACAGGGAATAACCACAATATAAAATATTGTAAAAACATGATAAAAAGAACCTGTGTAAAAAAATGCATTAATGCTTAATTTGACAATTAGGAAAAATCACAATTTTGTCTTTTTTTAAAAAAAAGCATAATTTAAAACATTTTATGCAGGTATAAAATACTTTATCATGTTAAAAAGAGATAAACAACACCCATAAAAAGTGCTAAAATTCTAAATAGTGATAAAAGTGGATTAAAATGTGGAGGTGAAGAGTAATTAACTGCTGTGTCCGAGGCTAACAAGGAACTTGACTAGCCACGGAATACAGGAGATTTAGGACATAGGAATAGTCTGCACAAAATAAGGAACAGTTAGCAAAAACTCAAGGCTCATGGAGCAATCAACTCTAGGTAACAGGGAACCTGACTACCTGAGGAAAAAACAAAGGTGTATATGAGCAGGGGAAGAGATTTTAGAGAAAGTTTCTCAAGTCTTCAGTATTGTTGAGACCGTTGGGCCATTTGCTGTCATATTCAAGAATGAATCGAGATTCTAGTTGCCTCAGTTTGAGTTCTCGATTACCCCAGCGTCTGAGAGGGGGAACTGAGGCTACTACATAATAAGATAGATTGTTGACATCTTTATTATGTATGCTTTGAAAATGACGAGCCACCGGATAGGATTGGTCACAGTGTAAGATGGCCCTAATATGCTGCAAAATCCTGACGTGCACCTCCTGCTTGGTACTGCCTATATAATTAAGGCCGCAGGTGCACGTCAGGACATATACAGCATACTCGGTCTTGCAAGTATGGTTGCCAACAATAGGAGTCTCCACTGATGTAAATGGAGTACTGTAGTGGGTTTTATTGGTGCCAAATTGGCAAGCCCTACACGAGGAACACTTACGAAACCCCGGCGTTGGTTGTAACCAAACTGCCTTTTGTTTTAATTCAGGACTACTTTGATCCAGTACTTTCCCCATGCTGTGTGCTCTGCGGAACGTTACCAATGGTTTGCTTGGTAACATATTTCCTAGCACTGTCAGTCAGAATAGTAGGCCAATTACGGTTGATTATTTGTCTGATCTTTCTCTCCTGACAGCTAAATGCAGTGATGAATCTCGGGCATTCATTGGAGATTTCCGCATTAGAATTGACAATGTCAGAAACATTTTCAGTAGATTGAGGAAATAATGAGGATCTAGGTCTTTTGTCGGCTCTCGCCAGAGCCCGATCAAACACCCTATCAGAATACCCTCGAGCTTTAAGCCGTATCCTCAAATCTTTAACGCATTTGAGAAAGTTTTCATTGGAGCTACAAATTCTTTTGATTCTGAGAATTTCTCCTAAAGGTATATTGTCAATGGTGTGCATGGGATGGAGACTGGAAGCGTGCAGGGTTGTATTACCTGCAGTTGCTTTTCTATGTAGGGTCGTTTGTAGTCGATTGTCTGTATCTACATAGACACTGACATCCAAGAATTCTATTTGTTTAGCACTGATATGGGACGTGAATTTTAAATTGAGAGTGTTATCATTAATTTCATCAATGAATTGTAGGGCTTCTTTTTCGTCTCCCTGCCAAACTATAAAGATGTCATCGATGTAACGTAAAAATTTAACAATTTTTTCCTTGACCCAAGTCCGGTGTGTGACGTTGAGGACCCGCTCCTCCCACCAGCCCACGTGTAGACACGCGTAGCTGGGGGAGAAGCAAGCCCCCATCGCCACACCTCGGAGTTGTCTCCATACATCCTTTCCAAACGAAAAGTAGTTATTAAGTAAACACCATTCAATTAAACTCAAAATCATTTTGTTATGCTGGTGAAATTCAGATGGCCTTTGTCCCAAAAAATGTGCAGTTGCATTTAAACCACAACTGTGGGCAATACTGGTGTAGAGTTGCTCAACGTCTAAAGTTATGAGTAGCATGTCCTCCTGCCACTCCAGGTCCTCTATTTTATCCAAAAAGTCACTTGTGTCGCGAACATAGCTGGGCAGTTCGCTTACCAAATTTTGAAGGAAAAAATCTATAAAGCGTCCAACATTTTCCCCACTGCTGTTAATAGCAGAGATGATTGGCCTGCCGGGTATCGGTAATATTCCTTTATGCACTTTGGGTATTAGATAGAAGACCGGTAAGGCAGGACATTCATTGAGCATGAATTTAAGTTCATCACCGGAGATGAGGCCTTCCCTGCGCCATTTGAGTAATACTTTTTTTAAGATCTCATTGGCATTTTTGTATTCTCTCAAGTTGGTTTTTTCATAGCATACACTGTCTTGTAGCTGTCTTTGTGCCTCCTGGATGTAGTCGGCTTTAGGCCAGATAACAAGGTTGCCGCCTTTATCAGCAGTTTTCACCACCACATCAGGGTTATTATTGAGTTTTTTGATCAGTTTATGATAGTTGGCTTTATTTTGATTGAACTTTTGTTTTTTCCGGTTGTTGGTGTTCCTGTATAAGTCTTTCATTTCTGAGATGATGCAATCTTGAAAAACATCTACCGCATCTCTAGTCAAGAGTGGTACAAAGTCAGATTTGCCCTTGAAGGGGGTTAAACCAGCTCCTTTCTGTGCCAGGTTGATTTTTTCCAATCGTCTCTGGGTGTTAAGATCTTGTTCCAAACCCATAGGTTGAGAGTCCGTTGCCTGATTAAGATCGTGGCAAACAAGGAGCGTTGGAATATCTGCTGCAACCAACTGGGGATAGTTGGTTGAACTTTTAGCCTTGGCTGGATTGGCAATATCCGTACTTGATTTCAGATGTTGTAACGCAAAGAATTTTTTGAGTTTTAATTTGCGAATATAGCAATATACATCTATTCTTGTAGAAGCATATTTGAAATTTTGTGCAGGGCAGAAATTAAGGCCTAAAGCTAGAAGTTGTTGTTCTGCTTTGGAGAGGACTATATTAGAGAGGTTAATAACTGATCTTTCATTGATTAATTCCTCTTCTGCCAGTGTTTTTTTGTCTTCTTCTGTTTTTGCACAGCGTTGTTTTTGCTTGCTTCTTCTTTCGCGTCTCTTTTTGTTTCTGCGGACATTGCCTCGTTTTTTTGGCGTGGCCTCAATGTGCGTAGTCTTTCCTCTACTAAAAAATCAAGCTCTTGTTCCACATTTAGAATGGGTGCTGTCTGGACAGTTGCAGCTAAATCATCATTTGACCCACTTGATGTGCCGTAGGATGAAATTGAATCAGAACTTGTATTGATCACAGCCTGATTCGCCCCCAATTCTGTGACTGAGGTGGATTGTTGAGCCTGGTTTCCTTTATCTTTGTTGCCCTTGTTACTATATTGTTGTCTTTTAGTAGCGTTATATTTTCGTGCAAAGGTAAAGATTTGGCCATTGGCATAATCTGCAGCATCTCGAGCGAATTTATTGACCTTGCGCATTTTTATTTTATTTTCATGCTTTTTCAATCTGTCCATCATTTCATCTTTAAGCTTCTTACTCATGTCTGTTTCCTCGATTTTATCAATCTGTTCCTGAATTTTGTCAATTGTTTTCAGGATTTCCTCACGGTCGATGGCGGCATATTTAATTAGTAAATGCACCAAATTCATGGAAGCTGTTAGATTTAATTGACCCCGCTCCTTCAGCATTAAAGGATTGGGGTTTTCAAAACTTGGTGCAAGCATTATTCTTAATCCTCGTGGCACCCGCTGAGCATCTGCATATTTGGAAAGCGAGTAGTGTTCCCACCATTTCGTCAGCTCCACACGTTTCTGTTTCTCAAGTGCTTTGTATAGGGATTTAATATTGCCATCTTCCTGTGCTTCCACATTTGGTAACGTTTTTTTCACCATGCCGCCCGGAACGGAAACCTGCTTGAATAACTCTTCGGCTTCCTCCTCCCTAGCACGGAACACTTCCGTAGACATTCCTCCGTTGTAGTTAGTACTTGTATATGCAATACGTAAACAGAGCGCCGTAGCAAAACTATTATTGCGCGTTCGTGTTTACTTAGTGATAATCCCTCGAAGAGGGAACCTCCCCACCTCCGCACTGCCTAATATTCCAAGACTCACCGCGTTACGATGATAGCAGGCGTTGGCAAAGTCTTCCGACCTCGCCGCTGAAAGCAAAACACCGTCGCGTGTCTTACAAGTCTTTTTTTCTTCTTTGGCTGCGGGAGGGGGCATCCGATGCTACTTTCCGTCGAAGGAATACACAAAGCAGGTGGCTTGAAATCGGATGCCGCTGTCGAGGAGGGGGTCCGTAAAACGAGAGCAAGCCAGCTCACGTAATTAGATATGTAGAAGCTCCACAAACGCCACTTCCAGAACTACACAAGAACGGCGAGGCAGGCAGAGAAGGAGACGGACAACGAAATTCACAGGTTCTTGGCTTTATTGCAGTTGATACAACAGGAGGGCAATACGCGTTTCGGGCTTCAAGAGCCCTTGTTCACATGCAAAGAACTAGTGCAGCATTTTTGTTTTTAAATGTTTTTAGGTGAGTGACATAAGCTCCGCCCTTCCAACGGTCATATGACTATAGACATAGAAAAAATCTTGTATAAATACTCATTCTTCGTGCAAATACGCAAAGTAAGTTTAAACACATATTTTACACATGCCAGTTAAATACTTAACCATAGCAAATTGACATTTCATAATTGAAAATCTTTTTATGAAAATGTCACTAAAAGCAGTTATATATATATATATATGTAGCGGCATTGGCAAAATAAAATAATGCACTGAAGATATTTGTGGTCCACGCTGGTCTTTTCAAGGGATTTGAAGCGTCAAGGCAAGGTTGGATTCATATATATATATATATATATATATATATATATATATATATATATATATATGTATATGGATATGGATATATATATATATATATATATATATATATATATATATATATATATATATATATATATATATATATATATATATATATATATATATATATATATTCTGTCCACAAAAGGTTGCCCTAATGGAGCCGCCACTTGATGATGACATGTGCAGCGCACTTGCCTTCACGAACTGTCGAGTGCTCAGGCATATCAGGACTACTGTTACCAGCATGCCTGTGGGAACGCCCACATGGGCGGGACTCCTGAATGGAATAAATTACCTGTTCATAACGTATCTGCTCACCTCATAATTTTGCCAGTGAACAAGAGCTTTTCCGCTCGAAACGCGTATGGCTGCTGTAAAGGGATGTGACATGCTGACTGCTGACTGCCTGTGGCGCCGTGTGCAGTAACCCCTCTTTGAGTGGCGGCTCCATTAGGGCAACCTTTTGTGGACAGAATTTTATGCGGCCTTGCCGGTCGCGGAGCTGCCCTAGATCCTGGGTGTTGGTAACCATTAACACTCGCAGGAAAGGAGGGGCCTGAGCCACAGGTTAACATTGGGAAGTTGATCAGCATGCTGCAAGAACCTTTTGCCCAATCAGGATAAACATTTAAGATGATGAAATGTGAAGCGCACTTGCCTTCACGAACTGTCGAGTCCTCAGGCATTTCAGGACTACTGTTACCAGCATGCTTGTGGGAACACCCACATGGGCGGGACTCATGAATGGAATAAATGACCTGTTCATAACGTATCTGCTCACCTCATCATTTTGCCAGTGAACAAGAGCTTTTCCGCTCGAAACGCGTATGGCTGCTGTAAAGGGATGTGACATGCTGATTGCTGACTGCCTGTGGCGCCATGTGCAGTAACCCCTCTTTGAGTGGCGGCTCCATTAGGGCAACCTTTTGTGGACGGAATATATATATTTTTATATATATATATATATATATATATATATATATATATATATATATATATACATATATATATATATATATATATATATATACATATATATATATATATATATATATATATATATATATATATATATATATATATATATATATATATATATATATATATATATTCGATTGATAGCTTTATTTCGATACGGTACATATCATAAAAGCAATACAAAACATCAAATAAAACATTACAAGGATACATAATATAAAATACCGTAGAGAATCATAATAAAAACAGTAAGACATAAGTATACAAGTTTAAGATGTTCTTCAACATATATACGCCAGTATGGGATACAGTTCAACAGGGAGCACATTACTGTATCAACAGCTTCCTTGAGGTTCTTATGCGCCATGCCCAGCCTAGAAATTTTGCCATACAGCATGCAAAGAATGGGCGGGCATCTGAGCGCAATATACGTAGGGCTTCTAGGTGTGATCTTGTTCCTAGGCTCCTACACAAGGGCTTTAGCCATTTCGATCTAGGAGCTGCATAGGCATTGCACTCAAACAATAGGTGGGCGACAGACTCAACCCTTGAAACACAGAATGGACAAAACGGAACCGTTTGTAGGAGAGGGTTCCATGAGGAAGTTAACAATCCTAAGGGGAGTACACCCACCCTGAATTTGAAGTATAGTGATCTGTCTCCAGAGTTGTGAATTAGGTCCAGATAAGGTTCCCTGTGGGGGAGTTCTTTAACTAGTAAGAACTGGGCGACAGATTTGCAATGGTTGGAGTTACACATTCTCTTATTTTTTACCCATAACCAGTAGGCCTTCTTTAGGGACTGTTTGGGCGGTGCTGATTTGTTAACCCAAGCATCTCCTAAACCCAACTCATAGAGCAATCGTTTGACCTCCCTGAACCAGGGTACCTTATTGCAACCTGGAAGGGACAACAGATCTTTTAGGGCGTCGGCGTAACTACACAATTCTGGGACATTCCATATCCGGGACCAGAGTAGCAGGGGGCGCAATTTTGCTTGTTCACAAATTGGGCGGGTGCCTGCATCTAGCAGGAGGGGGATTGTAGGAGTACTGTGGGGTAGCCTCATCAGATCTTTATGAAAGTTGTTTTCAAGATGGGCCAGGGTATCAGCTCTCTGCGTGCCCCACAGTTCTGCGCCGTATAGAGCTGCGCTTACAACCCTCGCTCTATAGATATCTAGCACTGCCCCAATTGGTTTCAGGGAAGAGGCTCGTTGTTCCTTGAGCAAGGCTCCTGTGACCCTTTTATGAGTCAGAAACACCTTTTGGTGGTGTGCCTTCCAACTCATTGAATCGCAAAGACGTATTCCCAGGTAGTCAAATTCTTTGACTCTTTCCAGAGGGATAGAGTCTAAAACAGGAGGGGCGACGGATTTCTTGGGGGGGTTAAGGACAAAGAATTTAGTCTTGCTTATATTTATAGCCAAACCCTTGGTGTCACAGAAGGATTTGAAGCTAGAAAGCAATTTCTGAATGCCCGCTGGGGATTTCGAGATCAGGAGGGTGTCGTCCGCAAACAGGAGCGTTGGAACTTTTCTTCCCGCCAGGGTAGGTGCATCCGCAGGATGTTGCAGCAGATGCTCCACCACTCCGTTAACATAAAGAGAGAACAGAGTGGGGGCAAGCACACACCCCTGGCGGACGCCCCTGTCTACAAGGATGCAAGATGTTTTTTCTCCCTGTGCACCCCATCTGATCTGGGCGAAATTGTCTTCATGGAATTTTCTAAGCAAGAACAGCAGGTAGGAGGGTAGCCCTAAACCATCAAGGACATTCCATAATAGTGCCCGCGGGACCAGGTCGAAGGCAGTTCTCAAGTCTATAAAGACTAGATATAACGTGCCCCCTCCCAGCACCACCACTTTCCAATATAGCATTAGAAGGCGGAATGTCTGCTCGATGGTGCCTGTCCCTGTTCTAAAACCTGCCTGAAAATCGGACAGGATCTTTTCCTCATCAGCCCACTGCAAAATCCTACCCAGTACCACTTTGCCCGCAACCTTCTGAGTTGAATCCAACAAACTGATAGGGCGATAGTTGGCTGGGTCGTCCCTGCTGCCTTTCTTGAAAATAGGCACAACTTCAGCGCCCCTCCAAGAGTCAGGAAAAGATCCTCCTAGCAGAGCCTCATTTAGAAGTGAAGCAATTAATCTGCTCCACACTGCTGGGTAGGATTTCAATAAATCACCTGGGATCCCATCAGGACCTGGAGCCTTATTGGAAACAATACCCCCAATTGCCCTTTCAACTTCCTGGCTAGTGAAGGGGCCATCGATGGCAAGGGGATTAGCTATTGGGCTGGTCAAAGATCCCGGACATAAAGGAGATGACCCCAGTGCAGCAGAATATAGCTTGGAGAAGTGGACAAACCAAGCGTCACCCGGGATGTTACAGGTTATTTGCTGGTCAATGGGCTTATTGCTTGCTCTTAGGAGATCCCAAAACCCTTTGGAATCCTTCCTGCTACTTGCCTCAGTTAGGTCACACCAGAAGTGATAATCATAAGCCTCCTTTGCCTCAGCCACCGTTTTTTAATAGAATTTCCTTGCGGAACTAATAGTGGCTGGATCCCTACTCTTTACCGCAGAAATGAGCTCCCCCTTAGCAGCTCGGCATTTAGAGGAATACCATTTATCTCTAGCCTTGGAGGCACTTTTGGGTACAGCCCTGGCCTTAGTTTGTGGAATGATAAACAGTTTGCTCAATGCTGCTATGGTCTCTGTAAATAACGGTAAAACTTTTATGCTGGATGGACTTGAAGCGTCAAGCCGAGGCTCCACCACAGACAAGATGGCCCGGCTTGCGCCAACCTTGCCTCGTCTGCTTTGACTTTTGCCCACTTCAGACGCCTGCCACAATTAGACGGAGCAATTTCGTGGGATGATTTCCAGATATGGGCAGGCTTATCTTGCTTCTTCGTTTGCCAAAGGGAAGAGAGGGTTAGGCAAAGGGGGTTGTGATCACTATCGCAAGATGCTATAACCTCCATGTCTAGGTGGAAAGGCCAGAGATTATAGTTCAACATGATAAAGTCAATTCTGGAGGTGTGGCCCGTCCTGTTATAAGTATGAGCACCCATAAGATCCGATTTTGATCGACCATTTGCTGATCTCAAGTTGTGTTCCATACAAAGTGCATTGATGTCTATCGCACTTTGTGTCCATTTTGGAATCGGGTCAAGGGTCAGGATCGGGATTCCTCTTCTTGAATCCTCATCAAAAGAATACAAAATATCCTCTTTTGCCAAGGGTTCAAAACAACAGTTAAAGTCGCCTGCAAGAAGAACATAGGAGTCGATCTTGCAAGCAGCTAGGTCGTTGCTGAGACCTGTCGGAGGTAGGCTTGATGTCCCGCTCCTAGCGCCCCTCAAATAAAGATTGAAAACCTCTAACATCCTTCCCCCATGGCAGTGTATTGAGATCCTCTGAAGGTCAGGAGATTGTGTGGACCTTTGGCTCACTTTTAAACCCAGAGCAATGCTGACCCATATTAGAAGGCCTCCAGACGGGCGACCCTTAGATCCACTTTGTTGGAGAGCTGGAACAAAATAGGTAGTAAAGCCTACTCTATGTTTTGGTTCCTGGGACCAGGTTTCTTGCAGGATACAGATATTATAGGGCTCTAGGAACACATTCCATTCTGGGTTATCAAAGTTGCGAGCTAGCCCTGCCACATTCCAGCTTACAATCTTTAGCAGGGGTACATCTATGGTAGACTGACTAAGAGAGTGAGTAGATACGGATGGAATGGGCACAGCCACTAAAGATAGCCTTTCTAAGGGCTCATTTTGAGGAATTTTAAGAGCCATGGTTTCCTCAGGCTGAATTCCCACTGTTAAGGTGGCCTGGGTGGGTAACATGGATAGAATGTGGGAAGGTGCCAACTGATCATCCCTATCTTGTGGGTAAAAATCACCTAGAACAGTCAGATCAGCTGGATCTACACCGCTCGCAACTATCAACCCCCCCTCTGGGATTGGGCTATATGATGTTCTTGCTAGGCCAAAGGAATGATCAATGACTAGGGGTTCAGTGCACACGCAAGGGGAATCGGAAGGCCCATGAGCTTGCAATGGTAATACATTTCCCACTGAATGGAAACCAGAGTGCCTGGAGAGTCAATCTACTTCCTCCAGGCCTCCAAATCTGTTTGAAGTTGGGAAGCCATTCCAGTGTGAAAAGGGATCCACACGGTGGTTAGGGCGGCTTCTCCTTGATTGGTGATGAACTAGTGACCAGTTGTCCGTCTGATTGTATATGGGGCGTGGGGGATAAAAAAAGGACAATGGCCTAGGAATGACAGAGGACCCTTCACTGCAGGGCCACGAACATATATGCTGTGCCGTGTGTGGATCGTCAAAAGTTACAACTATACAATCCCCAGGATTCGTTTTCCTTGTTGGGCCCACCCAGGGATTTCTGCGCACCATCAGGACTCTACTTCTACAGCCATTGGGAATAGGTCTATTGACATTAAGCCAATGCATTATTTTATTTTTCAAGGACCAGTGATTCTCGTGTTGGCCGCTCCTGATCTGGGGAACTCCCGTCAGCACAACTACAAAGTCATTGGCCTCCGGGGGGAGGTCGATGTAGCCCCCTCTAAAGTTGTTCTTTGCCTGGAGATCCTGGGTGGGCGGGAGAGCCGCTTCGCCAGGATGGAGTTTTAGGGTTGCTCCAGGTTTAGGGTTAGCAGGTAGGTGTGAGGAGGCCCGTTTGGGGGCCTTAGGTATTGTGGCAGTTGAAATTTGGTCCACAGCCACAGTCCTCAGTTTGGGGACCGGGCGTGCAGTACTAGGTATAGTAGGGAGAATTTGATGGGCTTGTGATGTGGGAGCTAAAGGTGTGGAATCAGCTACAGGGAGACCCTGGTTCTCAAGACTTCTCAGGCCGAGAGTGGCCAGAGCAATAATGCTCTTTTCCATCTCAAGTAGATTGTTTTCGATCCGTGAGAGTCTGAGATCTAAAGGGGAAAGGAGTTTTTTAAGGGATTCCCATACCAGATCTATAAATTCCCTATCATTATTGCCCAAACCGTCTACCTGTAAGCCCTTAGACTCTAAAGTGATGTTAGATGGCTCGGCGGTTGACCCAACCCCCCCTCCCTCCGTTAGGGGCTGCTTCCCAGGAGCCCGGACACCTTTAGTGATAGGTGACGAGCCTTTCGCCAGTGCCAAATGTTGTGACACCGCGACTTTCGCCTTCTTCCGAGAATAAGCGGAACGAGAGCGAGGCTTCCGTTTTGGTTGGGTAACACTAGAGGCATTAAATAACACTGGAGGGGGAAGAATAGGAGTATCGTTCTGAGTGCAAGAGGTGGCAGGTACACTCACTTTATCTAGTTTAGGTTGTTGGACATGGGGCGGAGAAGGGACAAATGGGAGCGGGGTCGGGTAAACCTCAGCCTGTGTGACTACACAATGGGGGATAAGAGGGAGCTCCGGAGTAACCGCCGCGGCTATGGGACCCAAGGAGGATTTTTTGGAAGTAGCAATAACCTCATACAGTCTTCTAGCAGCTGCCAACTCTAGAGATACCCGAGTTTGAAGTTTAGATATTTCCTGATCTATAGCAAAGTTGGTGCGGGTAATGAAATCATCCATGGGGCCACTAATTGGATGGCCACCTTTAGAGGCCTTACTCCTGGTTATCCTAGTACACATACCTTAATAAGAGGGGAAAAGCCAATCAACAAATAATGTGGAATGGTGAACGAATAGTTTAGCTTTTTAAGCCTCGTGGGAATTGGTATGGAACAAAGGGCGAAAGAGGATGGGCCAGTCCAGTCCGCTCAGTCCTCGAACGGCCTCAAACGGCCCGCTCTTTGCCCGGTCTTCGCCCCGGTCGCTCCCGCGCGCTCCCGCGCAGCGTTGCATACCACTATTTGTAGATCTTAATCCAATGGGTGGAGACGATGGAGGTGGGGCGGGGCGGTCAGGGAGAGCGGGGCCAGGTGACTCGGCCACTGACACCGGGACTCCTGGGAATGTGAGTCCGGTGTAACGCTCGCAGCCCTGCAGCCTCGCACAAACCCCACTGCAACGTCCAGGGGTATGAAAGAATCCGAAGCGGGACCCGCGGAGCGGGTTCCGCAAGGCGTGGGTTTGGAAAAGGGAGCCTTCAGCACTCAGCTATGCCGTCCAGGTTAGCAGAACAGTATCCCACAGAGCGGTGACTCCTTGCCCCTTTTCTGGTGATGGAGGTGGGGCGGGGCGGTCAGGGAGAGCGGGGCCAGGTGACTCGGCCACTGACACCGGGACTCCTGGGAATGTGAGTCCGGTGTAACGCTCGCAGCCCTGCAGCCTCGCACAAACCCCACTGCAACGTCCAGGGGTATGAAAGAATCCGAAGCGGGACCCGCGGAGCGGGTTCCGCAAGGCGTGGGTTTGGAAAAGGGAGCCTTCAGCACTCAGCTACGCCGTCCAGGTTAGCAGAACAGTATCCCACAGAGCGGTGAGTCCTCGCCCCTTTTCTGGTGATGGAGGTGGGGCGGGGCGGTCAGGGAGAGCGGGGCCAGGTGACTCGGCCACTGACACCGGGACTCCTGGGAATGTGAGTCCGGTGTAACGCTCGCAGCCCTGCAGCCTCGCACAAACCCCACTGCAACGTCCAGGTGTATGAAAGAATCCGAAGCGGGACCCGCGGAGCGGGTTCCGCAAGGCGTGGGTTTGGAAAAGGGAGCATTCAGCACTCAGCTACGCCGTCCAGGTTAGCAGAACAGTATCCCACAGAGCGGTGAGTCCTCGCCCCTTTTCTGGTGATGGAGGTGGGGCGGGGCGGTCAGGGAGAGCGGGGCCAGGTGACTCGGCCACTGACACCGGGACTCCTGGGAATGTGAGTCCAGTGTAACGCTCGCAGCCCTGCAGCCTCACACAAACCCCACTGCAACGTCCAGGGGTATGAAAGAATCCGAAGCGGGACCCGCGGAGCGGGTTCCGCAAGGCGTGGGTTTGGAAAAGGGAGCCTTCAGCACTCAGCTACGCCGTCCAGGTTAGCAGAACAGTATCCCACAGAGCGGTGAGTCCTCACCCCTTTTCTGGTGATGGAGGTGGGGCGGGGCGGTCAGGGAGAGCGGGGCCAGGTGACTCGGCCACTGACACCGGGACTCCTGGGAATGTGAGTCCGGTGTAACGCTCGCAGCCCTGCAGCCTCGCACAAACCCCACTGCAACGTCCAGGGGTATGAAAGAATCCGAAGCGGGACCCGCGGAGCGGGTTCCGCAAGGCGTGGGTTTGGAAAAGGGAGCCTTCAGCACTCAGCTACGCCGTCCAGGTTAGCAGAACAGTATATATATATCCCAACAACTTGGCTCGTCCTTGTCGACCCCTGGCGCTTCTTGACATGAATCCGGAGATGACAAAATTAAAAGGAGACCTTGAGAAATATGTAGACAACCATGAGGAAATAGTAAAAAGCCGAAAACAATCAAAATTTCAAAGGGACAAAGATGACTATGCGCAGGGTTGCATATTTACCTATGCGAAAAAAAATGATATTTTTAAAAATCTAAGTTTTAACAAAATGGCCTTTTCAAAGTTCCACGAGTTCAACATCACTAACATCGACAGAAGCGAGTGAAAATGGGTCCGAAGGAAATGAGGACCAAACAACGAGGGATTTTTTAGGGGGCATGAGGCTAGTCCTCAAACAGAGATTTTGGGAACAGAATCAAAACCAAGGATTGAGAGCAAGGGGAAGAGGTCGCAAATGGGTACCCAGAACAGGGGCACCATCAAAAAAACAAGAAGAGGCAAAAGGAGGAAGTGGCTCTGAGGAAGTAGGAACCAAAACCAGGAGCATGCGACAAAAAACCTTGAAATAAACTGGCTAGACAATGTTGAAAATGATGAGTTGCTAGTCATGAACTTATCATCACGTCCCATTAGTACCTATGAAACCACATTATTAAAACATGGAATCAACTTCTGTCTGACAGAATCAATGGATAAGGCACAAACTCCCATTGATATATACAAATATATAAGAAAAATTTAACTTGCAAAACATTTTCACGAAAACAAAGAAATGGCTAACTTCACGAAAATGAAAAAGAAGAAAAGGATGGAGACAGATGTGGACAAACAAGGCCTAACAACAACAGACATGCCTGCACTAGTTACCCTAGCAAATCTAGATACAATGGATGGAGATGATATAATTACAGAATCTGGAGCCTGCCCAAAAAAAGGAGCTGGACTAAGCGGCAAAAAACCATCTCCAAAATTCTATCCTCAATTGCCACAGGGCAATAAAATTGATATATTTCAAGAGGCTATCTCAACACATCAGATAAGCACGGGCCCTCTAAGCCCCTTTGGTACCACACACATGCTGTCGCCGGCCCTACTCACAGACGACCCGGTCAAAGCAATAACCAACAAGCATTATTCACCGGAATCTGTCTATCGAAGTAGTATAAAATCACCGCCCTCAAGGCAACAAGATGACTTATTTCTTAGTCTAAAAAATCTCGAAAATTCTCCCATGATGCCGCTGTAGCAAAATAGGGAGATAGTACACGAAATTCCAGCCTCTCAGGATTCCTTGCCTCCAGAGTATACACCTTCACCGGTACAGGCAGCCAGCTCACCACCCTCTGCAGTCTGGTCCCATTTGTTAAACACTTTGGACACTATCGACAAAGCCATGACCTATCACGCAGACAAATTAGATACCCAAGTTGGCCTGTTAAACATCCTAGCTATCTACGTACAGGGGGTTGAACAAAAGCTGCAAAACCTAAATGAAATGATAGAGCGGGTGCAGCAAGACCGAGAAACATGCTACCTAACAAACCATTGCCATTGCACGCAAATCATAGACCAACTAGCCCTAGTTCCAAACGTAATGTCCGAACTACTGGGGTTCGTCAGGGACACCTCAGCACAGACTAATCCACCAACAAAGAAATTCAAAGAAACCCAGCAGGAAATGGATCAGGTTTACCCAAGTCCCCCAAAAGAGCACAATGTAAAAGCAGGGGGGCTCAACAGCGCTCTAACACCCGAAAGCACAAAAACATTACAGTTAAAAACCGTTTCTGAAAATGTAGCCGTCTCGATCAGCCCATCAGTTGATCTTTGCAACAACCCACTCGCAAAAGAAGCAATTACTAAAGCTCCACTATCAAAGCGGGAGAGGAAACGACTAAGAAAGTCAAGAAAGGGAAAACAAACAAGACATGCACCAACCATAATCAGTACCACAACGGAGCAAAATGTTACCCAAAGTGAAGACGATACACCAACAACAAACACAGAGAAAGCAAGCCTGGTGGTCAACACAGCCCCATCTACCAATGAGCCTACCAACACAACAATTCAAAAGCAACCAAAAATGGAACACTCGCAGCCAGCAAACGTATATAGCATATTCAAACCCATAGAAAAGGTAGAGAATCAGCATGTAACATCACAGCCCACTCAAATCCCAACAAAAACTACCAGACGCAACACATTAGCCACATTAGAACCTGTTAAAACCAGCTTAAATGACGTAATTTGGCCCAATGAGGGAGCCAGCAAGGATGGGTGCACCGCTGACAAAATATACAGGATTCACAGGGAAAGCAGTGTTCCAACCACTGCAACAAACAATGATATACCTCCTCTAAACACCGCATGCAACACTCAGAATCCTCGCCCGACCACCGCGGGACAACCCTCAGAGGGAAATGAACTTAAAAAAAGCCATCACATAGAGCTGGTCCTTTCCGACAGCAATAACTATTACTACAAAAAGCTGCATTTCATCCCTCATTTCGAATCGAGGGGAACCCATGACATCCTCAATAGAAGCGTAATACTAAAACTGCTCAAAGCACTCCCGTCCCTGCGTCATATTGAGACGGAGAACCTTGAAAGCGTTGAATTCAGCCCTAATCCCGACCCATCCAGTCGAG
Source organism: Lissotriton vulgaris (assembly GCF_964263255.1). Lineage (NCBI taxonomy): Eukaryota > Metazoa > Chordata > Amphibia > Caudata > Salamandridae > Lissotriton > Lissotriton vulgaris. Next base: position 918,716,322 of record NC_141687.1, read on the forward strand.
AAATCACCATAGTAAGCTTTACTGATAACTCCATCACAGAGCAAATCTGGCAGCAGCAGGTTTTATTTGCCAAATGGGGTATAGAACTAACAAAACCAACGCCCGCCCGCTATCCTACCCCACTTCAACAACTAAAGTCATCAGAGAGCTTGTTGAGAGGTGCGAAAGGCCCAGAACACCAAAGCCCAAGAATTGGCAAAGATCAAGACGGGAGGAAAATAACCATAACCTTCGTTCATCCGGAAGCAGGAAAATACATAGGGCAAAGGAAACAGAACCCAGCCGGAACCCGCCAAGGCACGGCATGAACAAACCCTTCCAAAGCTAAAATAACAGACCACGGGTGTAACATTTGCTCTTGGAACATAAATGGCCTGAGCTCAAAACTAGAAGATCCGGACTTGATGGAATTTCTCAAAAAACATGATTTAAGTCTTCTCCAGGAGACATGGCAAACAAATCCTTAAACAATAGTAGGTTACAAAGAATATCTTAACCCGGCCCAAAAGGACTCGAAATATGGTAGAGCTAAAGGAGGGCTTTCAATCTATGTCTCGACCCACATCTCCTGGCAGGCCACGGAAGTAGATTTAGATACAACATGGATGCTATGTCTCAAATTAACAGCCCCGACCTTCTGTAGCCTACTAACATTGAATATATACATCCACCCATCATCCAAACAAAAGAGATTGAATATTGACACTCTAGTAGCAACACTGGATACATTAAAACTGGCTCACCCACACTTCAACATAATTTTATCAGGAGATTTCAACATGAAATTACTAAATCTAAGGAAAGATAGTCCAACAGGCCACGTTCCACCTAGCAAACAACGTGACACACATGGTAACAGATGTGCCTCCCTGTTGGAAGAAAGATCATTGGGCGTGTTAAACCGACAAGTGACATCAGAGAGCCACCAAGCATATACCCGAACAACGCAGAGAACGTGCTCCATCATTGACTATTCCTTAACAAACCTAGATCTTCTCCCACACATCACAAACTTTGAAATAAAAGATAGGTCAGAAAGCGACCACCACCCACAAACCTTCACTTTACTCGTAAATATCGCCGACCCTGCAAAAGACAAAGAGATGTCCCAATTCACAAAATGTTACAATTTGAAACGTCTAATTTGGAAAAAGGAAAATATCAGTGACATCATGGCCACATGCATAGTCCTTTCGGAGAGTTTTAAAGTCAATCCATCATGCATAAAGGCTTGGGAAATCTTTGCTCAAGACCTAAACAAAGATTTCTCAAAAAATGGCCGCAAACCAGGCAGACCAGAAGGGATAGGGTGGTTCACCACCAGTTTAAGGAAACAAAAAAACCAATTGAATAAACATCTAAGGCATCTGCGAACTCGAGGCCCAGAATCTACTCAGGACATTCTCTCACTAATATCAAAAGCAAGAAAAGACCTCAAAAGAGACTCCAAGGTAGCCAAGAAAGCCTTCAGAGAAGAACTCTCGGCAAAACTCCTCCATTCCAGCCACCAAAAAGACTCTAAGCTCTTCTGGGATATAATCAACCAGCTATCGAACGGCAAGAACAGGCACTTCAACTCTGACGTAATGGAGGACACTTGGAAAGCACACATCGAGCAAACATATAATGACATCCTACCCTCAGGAGCTACAAATCAGGAAATCCCCATTGCAGAAACAGTTGATGATACACCTACAATCGAACTGTCAGAACCACCTCTGCAGATTTCCCAAGATCGGGTCTTTAAAACCATAAAAAATCTAAGGCCTGAAGGAGCCCCAGGAGTAACGCATTATTCCGGCATGATCCCTTATTCTGGTCCGACATCCTTACTCCATTATTCACACATGCACTATCGTCAGGTACGATCCCAGACTCCTGGAGAGGAAGCATCCTTAATCCTATACATAAATCTGGTCCACGTTCAGATCCTGCCAACTACAGATTGATCGCACTCATCGATGTTGAAGCCAAGATTTACGCCTCCAACCTGCTTGCAGAGTTAGAAGACTGGGTGAGCCACACAAACTTGATGCCAAACACACAAACAGGATTCCGGCCTGGAATGGGCACCCTCACCAACATCTCTGCGGTCACACTCCTAGCCAATCAAGCCATGGCCAAATCCCGCTCCCTCTATGCCTGCTTTATTGACCTTAAAGCAGCATTTGATAAAGTACAGAGGGCAAAGCTATGGGCCAAAATGCAAAGCTTGGGAGCACCAACAAAACTTTTGGAGGCAATTATCAACCTTTACTCGGATACATGGGTCCAAATTAAAAAAGGAGACGGGTGCAGCATAACAAGTAAGATCCAAACTAAAAACGGGCTGAAACAGGGGTGCGTGCTGGCCCCCTGCCTCTTTAACATCTACACCGCCGACCTCGAGAAATACCTTCAACAAGTCCAAACTGACCCCCCAAAACTGGGCAAAATGCCAATCACCAGCCTTCAATACGCATATGATATCGTCCTTCTATCACAAACACCGATAGGCCTTCAACGATCAATGACCCAACTAGGAGCATACACCATTGAATCCCAATTAACAATCAATCGCAAGAAAACTAAGGTGCTGTGCTTCTCAAAACATCATAAAAAAGGGTCAAAAGGCAAATTCATCTGGAACCTGGGTGACAAACCAATAAACCAGGTGGAATCTTACAAATATCTAGGGTTTCAACTTGATCAAAACCTTAATTTCAAACACCAGCTGAATCAAGTGACAACGAAAGCAAAACAACTTCTCTACGCCTTTAAAACTTTACACAGGAAATTAAAAGGCAGCTCAACAAACCATGTGTTGAAGGTAATTGCAGCCAAATTCATACCAACCATATCCTACGGATCAGAAATAATGCATACAATAGATGCAGCCGCCCTTCATCAAGCCCAATCAAGCTTTTTCAAGAGGTTGTTCTTAATCCCCCAGCACATTTCTCAAGCCCAGATTCGACTGGAATACGGGCTAAAAAACCAGAAACCAGCCAGACAAGGGGCGGTCATTAAATACTACTGGCGGATGAGGCAAGCAGAAGATAACACATTAGCCCACTCCTGCTGGGAAGAAATCGAAAAGCAAGCGATGTTAAATAATTCCATCGTCACGCTCCTAAAAGGTTCACTCAAGGACTTGCACCTCGAAGGGGCATGGCATACAAGCACCCCTTTTTCTGGCTTCAAAAAGGCAGTAAATAGCGCAACCAAACAAATTTCACAGCTAATGGATAAAACTGCATTCTCAAAGAAAAAACACGCTTGGGCAGTGATTAGTTCTTACCAGTCGCTCAAACCACAACCATACTTGTTAGACCATTTTTCACAACATAAAAAGCATTATCTGACCATGCTACGGCTGGGGTCGTTCCCTACGAAGGACCTAACCCCAAAATGGAAACAAGTATGGTCAACAAAAGAATGCCGGCTGTGTGGACAAGGAGAAGAGAGTCTCTTACATCTACTATGCATCTGCCCTACACTACTAGAAATTCGGAAAAGGGTCCTCCGCAAGTTGCTGATAAAAAATCAGCTACGGACATGCAGAGCAGCAGTCATACATTGTCTTGGAGGCCACTCCATTGAACTTTCTTGCAAAGCCATTATGCTTTGGAAAATGGCAGCCAAAGAATTAGACAACAAACAAGAATGAACTGGAGTGGTTCAGTTAAGACCACTTGGACCCTTGTTCTTCTCCTGCATTAACATAAATTCTGGGCCCCTGGTGTACAGCACCGCCTCTCTCTGTTCAAAACTTCTTTTAACATGAAAGTTTTACTTAATGTATTTTCTATGGACGATTATTCATGTCACGACAGCATTGTGTTTTCATTTCTTTTCTGTTAGCTCCTTTTTAACCCTCAACATTTTATCCAATTAAGTAACTTTTTTTTTTTTAACATGTTTGTATCATTGAATTTTCTCCACTCTTTTATGATTTTTAACGAGATCAAATAAAAGTATTTTTGACTGACTGACTGATATATTTCAAGAGGCAGTCATACAGGATATTTACTAAATTAAAGGCATGAAATATCAAGACAACTTAAAAAAAGAGGAAAGACAGGCATTAAAAAATCTGATGGAGGACAAAACGATAACAATTAAAATGGCCGACAAAGGCGGGAATATTGTTATCCTCAATACGAAAGACTATGTATCAGAAGCACACTCACAATTAAGAAATAAGAATTACTACAAAAGATTGCAGAAAAATCCAACTCAAATTTTCAAATCAAATTTGGATAGAAAAATTTATGAATGGCAGCAAAATAACCTAATTGATAATGATGAATGTAAGTTTCTGATGACGGAACATCCAGTCACCGCCACGATTTATTTCCTACCAAAATTGCATAAGAACCCACTTAAACCACCAGGGAGGCCAATTGTATCAGCCAAGGGCTCCCTTATGGAGCCAGTGGAGAAATTACATTGTTTTTTTGTGATGCCTTTTGTTTGAACCCCTTCGCTGCTCATGACGAGCACAGCTCGTCACGAGTCACACTGGAGCTGTGCTTATGACGAGCTGAGCTCTTCATGAACACTGGGAAATCTGGAGTAACAGCGCAGGAAGGGAAAAGTCATAGCAGCCAAGGTGTTAAATCTCAGTTCATATTTGCGTGATACAACTGGTTTGCTAAAACATCTCCAAGAGCTAACATGGCAACCAAGTTATATGCTAATCACGATGGACGTGATATCACTATACACAAACATTGACAATCACATCGGATTAATGGTCTGTGCCTTTTTTCTAAAAGAAAGAGACATCCAATTAAAAAAACATAATCATATCCTGATCGATATGATAGAGATGTGTCTCACACAAAATATATTCCTCTTTGGTGAGGATATTGTTCAACAAATGAAAGGATGCGCAATGGGCTTCTCCTTCAGCCCCGCGTACGCATGTCTCACTATGGGATGGTGGGAACAACAAGTGGCATGGCATCCTGACAATGACCAACATGTCAACAAAGTAGCGAAATGGATGAGATACATTGACGATCTCTTAATAGTGTGGGATGGGTCGGCACAGGAATTTGAAGCATACTTTAAAATCTTAAACTCAACTGATGCCAACATAAGGTTCACGTACAACATCAGTCATGAAAAAGCAATATTCCTGGACACAGAAATCTACATCAACAATAACAAACTGGAAACCACACTACATAGAAAAGAGACGTCCACGAATTCAACTTTACATGCTGACAGTTTCCACAAATCATCAGTAAAAGATAACATCCCGTACTGGGAATTCTTAAGGCTATGACGAATCTGTTCGGAAGAACATGAATGGGAAACCAACAGTTGTGAAATGGCAAAGAGTTTCAAACAACGTGGCTACAGAGAAGAAGTCATTAAAAAAATTTGGAAAAGAGCCACTAGAAACAAAACAGAAATGCACATCATCCATATGAGGTTCCGTGACAATTGTAAGTGGTGTTCTCGACTCGCACAAATATGGTCGAGTCTGGTATCTATGAACCGCAAATGACGAGTTTAGTGGGTGTACGCAGTTTCGCAGTTTCGCTGTACTAACCTAAACCGTTTGTCTATTACGTGGGTATTTCTATCTGTACCCACGGGTTCCATCTTAGATACGGCATCCATTTTGTCTCTTGCCCTCAAGTAGCCAGCGAACGGACGTTGTCCGCTTCACGACCCTGGGACTCCCAAGATATTTGCGGAAGACACATGTCTCTTGTAAGTGTCTTTATGACGAGGGGGATGATACTGTAAGGCAGATGGCGCCGCTCGAGGCCCATCTCGAGCGGCCGGTTTATTGTCTCAGCTGTGCATCTCATTAGGCACGTTCCTTTGATGCCTGTATCTCGTGTTTCCCGATACCTCCCCTTTTACACCCTTTCCGATCTCCCCACTGTCTCCATCTTCCTCTGCACCTGTCCTTGTTCCTATCACGATCTGTTTTACTGCTCATTGGAATGTACTAATGGTGGGAAGATGGGTTTTTACAGTTGGGAATCGCCAAATGTTTCCGCACTTATATTCCGGACCTTATGTGAATCAAAGTGACCAAAACGACCCCTCTGGGGGATAATTGTGGGAACCGGGTTGTAAACTTTTGTCTGCTATACAAACCTATGGGAAAATCATGTATAAAAGGAGCGATCCACAGAAGCAATTTGAAGCAGTCACTCTGAACTACACTTGTTGTACTTCCGTGATTTCTGTGTTTCCCTGCAGCAAATAAACCTTGAATCTTTGACGCCGAAGGAAGTGTCCCGTGTCTCTGTGATTCGTACGCCGGAGCAGGTTACCCACGAAGGTTTCAGGTGTTGTTCCCTGGCACCGCTGGGTCTTAAATAACCCAGTCCTTCAGTTGGCGCCCAACGTGGGGCTGCATCAGTGGTACCAGTCCAAGCCCGACGATCGTGAGGAACTTCGTGTGAAATCTCCGAGGGAAGGTGCACTCCGCTTCATCGATCCTGTTGTCGAAATAAGTGGCCCGAAGACTTTTCCCGCGAAGATTCCCGCCTCCTGACGGCTGCGACGGACTGCTGCCCTGACTGTAGACCTGTTTTGGCGCCTGGCGTAGACCTTGGTAGAGCGAGACGATTGACGGGCCTTCCTGGTGACGCCATCGATCTTTGAGTTAAGTATTTGTGGGTCGCTCCCAGAGTTCTTGGTTGTGGTTCTTAGTTGTTGCATGGTTCCATTGCATTTGTAGTTCTTGGTCCTTTGTTGTGTTGTTTGACGACTGCAGCCGCCAAAAACCGAGGGTTTTTGCTCTTTGCTGGGACTTGGTAAATCCCGTAACCCTTGAAGTTTGTGAAACTCGGCTAGTGTGCAAGATGCCTAGTCGCAGTACTTTGTTTAGTTGTTTCAGACCTTGTGGTGTGGATTCCCGACTGGAGGACTCGTGTCCGACACCTCCGGTTGGAACTCAAACTTATGAACTGTACAGTAAGCATGGGCTAGGCCCGATTACTTTTAATGATTATTGGATCCGTTATACAAAGAAGGACGGTGTCCTTAGTTGGCCACCTCATGGTAGTTTTGAGACTCCAATCTTAGATAATCTAGAGGTTAAACTATTTGCGAAAAAGTCAAGGCCGGCCATGTTTGATGCCTTTCGGTTGTGGCGTAAAGAAGCCCGACAGAAAGAAATCAGACAGACTAAACGAAATCAGAGAGATGGTGTTGCTACCATTGTAAAGAAAGCAGAGCAATTTCAGCGTGATAAGGAGGATAAGGAAAAGGAAGTGTTCGATAGGCTACAGCGTATGTCCATAGATAAATGCTATCCTGCTTTGCCTACGGAATCGGATAAGAAGGAAGAACCAGTTGAGGATCCTTTAATGTCTTATCTTCTAAAGTCACCACCCCTGTATGTACAGGGTGCCGCTGCTCCAGTGGTTCCCCCTGTACCTGTTCCGCCACCTATTCCTCAGCCTGTTCCTCAACCTGCACCCGTCCCTCCGACTGTTCCTGCTCCTTTGTCTGTTGCCATCCCTACTGCTCCTCCACTTCCACATACTCCTGCTCCCGCTACTGCTCCTGTTTTGTTAACTCCTGTTGTTGCTTCTGTTTCTACCCCTTCCCTTGTTAGTCCTGTGTCCTATACTTCTCCCTCTGTTCGTAGTCGTACTTCTCCTGTTGCGGCTAACTTCTTTCATTCGCTCGGACCTGTTCTTGGGTCCGCTGGTTCAGATGGTCCTCAGAGACATAGTCAGCTTCCCGGTAATAGGGAACGTGCTTCGCTATATAATATGGCGATGGGTTGGATGACACATCCTCTTAGAAATCCACCACGTATTGTACTCGATACATTCTGTCAATTTAATATACCAACCCAAAGATACGTGTTCGAAGAAATGTGTAAGGTCCTTCGTGATCAGATATCGGCCGATGCACCTGACGAGGTGCTGTCCGCTTTGTCTGATCTACAGCTTCAGTTCTCGAATGGACTGATAGTGGATACTAACGTTCGACGTGCTGTCGAGCGGTTGCTATCTTTCCGTCCCACTCCTATACCCCAAGCCTTGTTTGTTGAGGATGTTGAAAGACAGCCAGATGAGTCTGGTCAATTTCCTATGCGTGAAGTTCCACCAGTATGGATGCCAGGTAATCCTGCAGCCCAACCTCCGATCTTGCCGTTTTTCCAGAGAGTATGGATACATCTCCCATGGAAACGCTCAGAGGTGTTACAGGTGAAGCAATCCTTGCCTGACCCTCGCAAAAATCCTACAGGGTATTATAAGGAATTATCACAGCTCGTAGATGCTACGATAATGAACCTTGCTGATATTGATATGCTGTTCGGCAATGTCGTACCGCAACCGGTATGGGCTAAGATTCGTCAGGAAAACCATCCCAATGAATTAGGTGGTGCTTGGGCTGCCATTGTAGCGGCGGATGGTCGACAAACTGGTGGTGCTAAACCCGAGCAGTTGATTGTCGATCTTCCCCAAAGAATAATAACGTTAATGAAAACTCTTATGCCAGCTATGAGGGTGAACTGGGACAAATTGTCAGCTTGTAAACAGAAGAAGGACGAGAGTGTCTCCGACTTCTTTACGAGGTTCGAGGAGGCATTCATCGACCATAGTGGACAGGATATGGGTACTGAGGGTGGTCAGCGGTTGTTCGTGGATAAGTTTGTCTCTAACTTATTGCCCGATTTGAGCAATAAATTGAAGAATTCAGAAAGTGCGTGGGCCGTTTCAACCTCAGCTCAGATATTGGCCACAGCACAATATTATGAGAATAGAGAGAAAGAAGAGAACGACCGTGCTGAGAAAAAGACGAAAGAGCTTAAAACTAAAGTGTTGTTACAGCAAGCGTTTCCTCCGCGTTCGAATCAGAATGCTTCGCAACAAAATAGATCGCAGTCGCAATCTAATCGACCACAATTTAGAAATGACTCCTCCTCCCAAAGATCCTCGTTAGGGTACAATCAATGTGCCTATTGTAGACAGGAGGGTCATATCAAATTCAATTGTCCTGTTCTGAACGATCGTAATAGTGGTAATTCATCTAGAGGAGGTCGTGGTGGTTCTCAACAGACGTCACGTGGTAGAGGTCGTGGTGCTCAGAATGATCGTTCAGATAACTCATCAAATTCTAACAACTGTTTTGATCAGCGTGGATCATCGCAAGGACGATCTGCGCAGTACAATGTAGACGATTACTATGTCGATCAGGGAACTGACGACAGTAATTACTAGGACAGCCAAAGACAAGGAGAGGGAGTGGTATCAGTTCCGGTTGATCAGAGAGGGCCTTACGTCGCAGTTGCTACATCGGGCGTCGTCGAGCCTTTTCTGTTGGACACTGGTGCAGCGAAAAGTTCCATTATGCATTCGAAACTCCCTGGCGCACCTTTGTCTGGCTTAACAAATGTTTCCGTTGGATTCTCTGGCGCCCCGGTTAGCAATCCAGTTTCGCGCCCTTTGCCCCTTAAAATTGGGCCTCGTGAGCTCCAAGCTCCGTTGATTTTGACTACTGGTTGTGGTGAAAATCTTTTGGGCCTGGATTTGCTTAAACGTTTGTATGCAACTCTGTATTGTTCTCCTGCAGGTGTAAAGCTTACGTTGGGAGATAGGGTTGTCTCTCCTATGTACTTATCTCTCGATAAGCTTCCACCGGAATTGAGTTCTCTTCCTGCGTCTTTGTGGGCAACGGGTCCCAATGATGTGGGCCTGCTTGACATCTCCCCTTATGTTGTTCAGTTGAAATCTAATGTGCGGTTGCCATGTATTCCCCAGTATCGGATCTCTCTTGATGGTGAACGCGCACTGTTAGCGATCATTTATGATCTGATCGAGAAAGACGTTATTGAGGAGACTCGGGGAAACGTGTGCAACAGCCCTGTACTGCCCATTCTTAAACGTACTGATCCTTCGAAGCCACCTGTTTATCGTTTTGTTATCGATTTACGGGAGGTAAATAAAATTGCGATTCCTCAGTTCCCCGTTGTGCCTGACATCACGGCGCTACTGACTCTGATTCCAGCTTCTGCATCGTGGTTTTCGGTGATTGACTTGAAGAATGCGTTCTTCAGCATCCCGATTGCAGAGGAGAGCAGGGACCTTTTCGGTTTCTCTCTCGGTGGACGTAGCTTCCGGTTTAAACGCGCTCCTCAGGAAAGTCCATCGATTTACAGTCAAGCCTTGAAGGGTCAGCTGGATGCGTTTACGTTGCCGGCTGGTGCGGCCTTAATCCAATACGTCGATGACCTATTGGTGGCTGCAGATACTCAGGACATTTGCAAAATTGCTACGGTGTCGTTGCTGCAACATCTCTGTGAGTTAAATCACAAGGTGTCACCTTCTAAACTCCAATATTGTTGTCAAGAAGTAACCTATCTAGGTCACTTATTGTCAAAGGAGGGAAGGCGGTTGACCCCAGAGAGAATTGCTGCAATTGCACGAATGGCTGTGCCAACAACCCAAAGAGATGTGCGTGCCTTTCTAGGTATCACGTCATACTGCAGGCAATGGATTCCTAATTTTTCATTGCTAGCGAAACCATTAGTGGCTCTTACGTGTAAGGATGTTTCAACTCCTTTACCATGGACGGAAGAATGTCAGAAAAGTTTTTCTGAACTGCGTGACGCGTTGTGTTCGGCTCCTGTGTTAGGTACTCCTGACTACAGTAAACCATTCATGTTATATGTTCACGAGAGGGAAGGTTGTGCTTTGAGCGTTTTAACGCAACCTTTTGGCGGTAAGCAACGTCCATGTGCATATTTTTCCTTGGACCTTGGACCCGGTAGCCAGAGCATTGCCGAGTTGTTTGAGAGCAACAGCGGCAGCTGCGGTGTCCATCCGACAATCAGCAGGATTGGTCATGGATAATATGCTTACGGTGATGGTTCCGCATGCAGTTGACACTCTTCTGAATCGTACGAAAACTCAGCACTTAACGAGTGCGAGATTGTCTGGGTACGAGTTGACGTTGCTTGCAAGTCATATCCAAATAAAACGTTGCAATGTTCTGAATCCGGCGACTTTGTTACCAATTAACTCAGAGTCAGATGAAATAACAGAACATGATTGTTATTTGAGGACAGAAGAGGAAACAAAAGGTCGAGTGGACCTTAAAAACACCCCATTGGAAGACCCAGATGGAACGCTGTATGTGGATGGTTCATGTTTTAAGTTGCCGAATGGCGATGTGACTACTGCTTATGCTGTTGTAACGTTGCATACTGTTGTTGAGACTGCAAGATTGAATCAGAATTCTGCCCAAGCTGCAGAGCTGATCGCTCTCACTAGAGCGTGTGTGTTAGCAAAAGGGAAACGTGTGAATGTGTTTACCGACAGCCAATATGCTTTTGGCGTCGCCCATAGTTTTGGACGATTGTGGAGAGAGAGAGGTTTTCTGACATCGCATGGTACGAAGATTCAGCATGGCCAGCTTTTGAATGATCTTTTGGATGCACTTACGTTGCCTAAGCAGGTAGCGATTGTTAAATGTAGTGCGCATCGTAAGGTGACGGATGATGTTGGTCGTGGTAATGCGTTTGCGGATGAGATTGCTAAGGAGACTGCCCGGAACCTTAGTACTCGAATGTATGTGACGAGTTCGGTTAGGTGGCCTGCAGAGTCGGGTATGTGTGAAGACACTATTGAGAGTGTGAAAGAAATTCAGAAAGAGGCCACCGAGACTGAAAAGACGAAGTGGAAAGAAAGTACGGGAAAGCTGGATGCAAGTGGTTGTTGGATTGATTTATCGGATCAGAAAAGATGGATGTTGCCTGATGCGTATGTGCTGGCCGTTGTGACAATGGCACATGGGTTAGCACATATTAGCGCGAAAGGTATTTGTAAGCTGCTGTCCCCTGTGTGGAAGAATGATGGTATCACGAAATGTGCTGAACGCTTGGTTAAGAATTGTATGGTGTGCATGTTGTACAATCCTGGTAAGGGAACCCCAACTCCTCCTGGCAGTTTTGCTCCCCCTTCATGTCCCTTTGAGGTGATTCAATTGGACTTCATCCATATGGAGCGATGCAATAACCTGAAATACGTTTTAGTAGTGGTTTGCGCATTCTCCCGATGGATCGAGGCCTATCCTCTCAAAGACAATACTGCTTTGTCTACTGCGAAAATCCTACTGAAGGAATACTTTCCTCGGTACGGAATGCCTAGAGTCGTGTGGTCAGATAACGGAAGTAAGTTTGTGGGGAGTGTGATGAAGAGTGTGTGTAAAGGCCTTGGAATTAATCAGAAATTCCACAGCACCAATCATCCCCAGTCAGCTGGTTTGGTTGAGGGGTATAACGGCACCCTTAAACTAAAGCTAGCAAAGATTCAGGCTACGACTGGTCTCTCGTGGCCTGACGCTTTACCCTTAGCATTACTGTCAACTAGGGCGACTGTACACTCCCGAGTAGGGCTTAGTCCCTATGAAATAGTGTTCGGTCGTCTTGCGAATGTTTGGGGGGTTCCTAGACCAGGTGCGTTCTGTGATCTTGAGTATCCAATGTTGATCGATTATCTTCATGACTTGACTGCTAAACTGAGGTTAATTCACCAACAGGTTTACGAAGCACTGCCGACGCAGACGGAGGGTCCAGGCCACCAGCTCCAGCCCGGAGATTGGGTGGTGATGCGGAACTTTTCGCGCAAGAACAATTTGGATCCGAGGTTCACTGGACCCTACCAGGTTCTCCTCGCCACGAGGACTGCTGTTCGTCTTGAGGGACGGAAGAACTGGGTGCACGCCACCCATACGAAGAAAGTCCCTATCCCTTTGCCGGCAGACCCGTGGGTGAGGAGAGGCATTGCATCAACTGAAACCGAAGGATTGCCAGCGTTTGTACCTTTTAGCGACGCACAACCTGTCGGAGAATCCTCAGTGCAGCAGAAAGACACCGTTGAACATTTGTCATCAAAAGACTCAAGACCAGAACACTCAACTGATCAGCAGGACGTTGTCTCTTCAAAGGATCCTTTGTTCGACGAACAGACACGTCCTGGGAAAACCCGATACTTTTTGCGATCTAGCACTAAAGACTAATAAAAGATCCTGCTTTGATTCATTGACAACTGCATTATCCCGCTTTCCGTGATCAGTTTGAACATTCGTATTATTGTGATTATTCTTGTATATATATATATATATTGAGTTTTGTTCCTTATACTTTTTGCTTCCACAGCTGAGAGACATTGATTATAAATAAAGGCCGTAGGGCCGCGCGCGTACTTCTTTCTGGTTAGTAGGTCTTGACGCTAGGTTAAAGACCGTCGGTTCCTGGGAACTCCTGGGAATTGACTACTGCTACACAGAACGAAGTGCGTCAAGAAACGTTGCGGACGGTCATAGGGGATGGCGTTTTCAAAGCTGATGGACTTGGAAGAAGCTCAGGCGCAAAGGTTCAAGTTGCAACAACTTAGTCGTACCAAATGTTTTTTGTTCCAAATATTTGTATTATTTTTGACTGTTTCTGCATTATTGGCGGGTGGGGTGTATTACACGATGTCTTACTTCTTACCTTCTGCTATACCTACTCCTACCCCTGATCCTAAACTTACCTCCACTGTTTCTCCTCATTCCTTTCACATCTTACCCGAACACGAGCAGGCTAGACGTGCAGAATTCCGCAACAATTCCTTTATTCAGCTCCTTCACCAGCATCAGTTAGTGGTTAACACTACTAATTGTTGGGTGTGTGGGTTGATGCCACATACTACGGATAAGGGAATTCCATATCTGGTGTTACCGTATAGTTCCCAAGGGTCTGCTCGAGCATTTCAAACAATGTTTCGAAGCGCACTAGGCTTCCACCCCATTCGAGAACCACGTTCCCCCTACTCTGGTCCTACCTCGTATCAAATACCTTTATCTATAGCAATAGAGGACTTAGATAGCGATATCTATGATCCCTCGCTTATTCCCGAAGAAGAGGTACACGCCTATAGGGTCCTGAGTAGAGGCGAGTATAGTGTGTTCACTAGTGAAAAACAGCTCAAAAGCTCGCCTCCGATATGGGTCGTACCCCATATTGGTAATTTTTGTCTCATAGGTCGTGGCCGAAGATCGAAAGCCCGACTTGGAGAGAGTGCTTGCACTGAAAATTACATTCTGCCGATGGTCTCGTCCCCTCTGTTTCTGGCTGCCAAGGGTACATACTTTATCTGTCATGATCGTGCGTATGCATGGTTGCCCTCTGACTTCATGGGCTCATGTTTTATCGCAAATTTGTTGCCCCCGACGTTTACTGTAGATGCAGATTATCACAAGACTAGAGTTGTGAGAGGCGTAATTAGCGAAGAGGATACTGCCGGTCAAGAGGCAGGAGACTTTTTCAAGGGTTTCCTCCCGTTTTGGGGACCTATGGTTAATAGTAGGAACCTGAGACAGTTGACTCGAGTGGTAGAATCGACAGCTAACATTACTGCCAGTGCCCTTGGTAATATCACCACAGAACTTCAGGCGGATAGACTTATGACGTTACAAAACCGTATGGTTTTAGACGTGATCTTAGCAGATCGAGGTGGGGTATGTAAGGTGATCCATTCGAGCTGCTGTATTTTCATTCCTGATAACGCTCCGACCGTTTATCAAGCCATCTCGAAGTTGCATAAGATCTCCGAATCCATACACGTGGATGTAGGGGATTGGACGCTACTTGGGTGGTTTTGGAGCCTGATGTCGACTTGGGGTTGGAAGATTCTGATGATCGTCGGAGTTGTCGTGGCGTTCCTGTTCACGTGTTGCCTTTGTGTGCAGTGCGGTCCTGCCTTATGTGGCCTCTGTGCTACAACGTGTATGAGACAGCCGCCTGTTACCAATGGAACTCGGTTGGACAGAGCTATGCTACAGCAACATCTAGATGGTCTGATGAATATCGAGTATGATTCCGACTAGTGCTTGCCTACATGAGGGCAAAAGGAGCGTCTGAGGTTCCGTGACAATTGTAAGTGGTGTTCTCGACTCGCACGAATATGGTCGAGTCTGGTATCTATGAACCGCAAATGACGAGTTTAGTGGGTGTACGCAGTTTCGCAGTTTCGCTGTACTAACCTAAACCGTTTGTCTATTACGTGGGTATTTCTATCTGTACCCACGGGTTCCATCTTAGATACGGCATCCATTTTGTCTCTTGCCCTCAAGTAGCCAGCGAACGGACGTTGTCCGCTTCGCGACCCTGGGACTCCCAAGATATTTGCGGAAGACACATGTCTCTTGTAAGTGTCTTTATGACGAGGGGGATGATACTGTAAGGCAGATGGCGCCGCTCGAGGCCCATCTCGAGCGGCCGGTTTATTGTCTCAGCCGTGCATCTCATTAGGCACGTCCCTTTGATGCCTGTATCTCGTGTTTCCCGATACCTCCCCTTTTACACCCTTTCCGATCTCCCCACTGTCTCCATCTTCCTCTGCACCTGTCCTTGTTCCTATCACGATCTGTTTTACTGCTGATTGGAATGTACTAATGGTGGGAAGATGGGTTTTTACAGTTGGGAACCGCCAAATGTTTCCGCACTTATATTCCGGACCTTATGTGAATCAAAGTGACCAAAACGACCCCTCTGGGGGATAATTGTGCGAACCGGGTTGTAAACTTTTGTCTGCTATACAAACCTATGGGAAAATCGTGTATAAAAGGAGCGATCCACAGAAGCAATTTGAAGCAGTCACTCTGAACTACACTTGTTGTACTTCCGTGATTTCTGTGTTTCCCTGCAGCAAATAAACCTTGAATCTTTGACGCCGAAGGAAGTGTCCCGTGTCTCTGTGATTCGTACGCCGGAGCAGGTTACCCACGAAGGTTTCAGGTGTTGTTCCCTGGCACCGCTGGGTCTTAAATAACCCAGTCCTTCACATAGACAATACACATCCAGAAGAAACAAAGGTGAGACTCAGCATAAATCATAGGAGAGAATCAAAACAGATTGTACGCATCCTCAGAAAGAATTGGGAATTGCTTCAATTAGATCAAACAACTGGAGAAATAATGGGGAAAAACCCAAATGTCACTTTCAGATGTGCTAAGAACCTGAGAGATAGACTAGTACATAGTCATCTTCAAGATCATGAAAAAAAAAGGCATTCAGTGGCTAAAAACGAAAGGTTTCGTCAAGTGCCAACAGTGCAAGGTGTGTCAAATTGTGGTCACAAAAACAGAAGTAATACTCCCAAATAACAAATCATGGGTGATCAAACAATTGATAACTTGCAAGACTGAATTTGTTGTATATGTGATCGAATGTCATTGCTCCTTGAAATATAATGGCAGCACGAAGTGCGAGCTGAAAAAAAGGATCCTTGAACATGTAAGGGCAACGTTAAATAAGGACAGAAGCAACGCCGTTGCAAAAAATATGGAAGCCATGCATAATGGAGATTGGAAACTTTTACAATTTTATGCTTTGGAAACAATTGTCCCACATGTGAGAGGTGGTGACAGAGAGCGGAAACTCAGATGCAGCAAATCACGACAAATTCTGAACTTTCGAACTTTGACTCCGATGGGTCTGAATCAAAGCGAGGAATTGTATGTTCATTTGTAACAACAGAAATCAAATTTTATATGAATGATGTACAGTGTTTGCCAAAGAGAAAAATTAGGAGTTACATAGAGGAATGAATTTCCCTTTTTTTGTCCTGAATAATGAAAGAGTGTTGAGAAGGATTGGGGGATGTTTATCGGCACGGCATCAAAATAACAAATAAAAAATAAAAATAAATACAAAAAATATTAAAACAAGAAATAGGATTAAAATATGATAGAACAAAAGTACATTAGGACTGAGATACTTTGATTGCCCACTGGAGGGCATTAAAATAAATAAAATAAGAATAAACTCCTAAAAATCTAATTTGGAGTCAGGATATAATATCTTAACAAAAAAAATAAAAGCAAAGGTTGCATGTAAATTACCCATTTGAGGGCGAGAAGTGGTTAATATTATGTGATACCGCATACACATGCGAGAAATACTGGATACTTTGTATAAATATAATCACATGCGAGTGGGAGAACAAGAATAAATAGGGAAAAGGATTGGGATCCCTAGACAATAAAGAAATACCTGATAAACAAAACTCTGTGTTCGAAACGGGTATTCTATCCAGTTTTGAACAAATGATAAATAAACAACATAGGAGCCAAAAATAACGATATCGGAGGTCCGAACAATAAATAATCAAACCAGATACAATAAACATTGGGTTTACAAAGACAATTATGCCAGTTGCCACAAATACAAACGCAATGTATATGTGTATATAGAATGAATTAATGGCACTACAAATCCCATCATTCTTAGCACCAGGAACAGGAAATTACATGGTGAATCACGTGGGTGGCAGATCACTCTTTAATGGAGGGTTTGTTTGTAACTGACAATATCGACCGTGAATATGCCGCCAGTTTGGTGGCGAAACGCGTCGGTATTTGTATTATGCTGGAAATTGCTGAAGATTAAAAACTTTTGAAAAACGGAAGATCCTGGGAGTGCGTATTCATTCCTGCAAAGGAGGTGTGTACATATATATATATATATCTATATATATATATATATAATAACTGAAAAAACCACAGGTTTCAAGGACATTATAGTTAGTTGGACATTTCACTCGTACAAAACCAGAGAAATTCAGCTGATAACTCACGCCCCCGCAATGCACTGCTGATGACGTCACATATTGCATCATTCATTACATGGCCAGTGACAAAACTGATGACATCGTGCAGTGTGTTTCTGTAAAGTTTAAATATGTTATATATATATACTGGCACAAGGTTGCCCTTAAGGGATGTCGCGCACCTCAGGGTATCCGCACACTGTACCTCAGGCGGCAACACCAACAGCATGCCACACGCAATAACAGGGCCATACGCGTTTTGAGCTATTGCAGCTCTTGATCACTGGCAGGAAATGAGGCAAGATGCACTTAGCAGAATGTGCTTTTAATTGATTGTAAAGTCCCGCCCTAGTGGGCGTCATCACAGGCATGATGGTTTCTGTAGTCCCAGTATTGCCACCAAAAGACTTCAATAGTTCTCTCGCCAAGTAGCTGCCCTTTATCTGCCTAAATTAAAATATGAATCCATCAGAGTGAGAGACATGCCGGCACCCTTGTCAATGCTGCCCAATCTTCCTGAAGTCCAAGCCCCCCTCGGTCCCCAATGGAGCTTGAAGTGTAAAACTCCAGGGAACGCCTTACCAGTGTCAGGACATCCACGCGGACGGACCAGCCGCATAACATCGTGCCACAAGGTTGCCCTTATGGGAGGTCATGCACCTCAGGGTATCCGCACACTGTGCCTCAGGCGGAACTCCAACAGCATGGCACACACAATCACAGGGCCATACGTGTTTCAAGCTATTGCAGCTCTTGATCGCTGGCAGGAAATAAGGCAATATGCAGACTTAGCAGGACGTGCTTTCAATTGATTGTAAAGCCATGCCTTAGTGGGCGTCATTACAGGTATGATGGTAGCTGTAGTCCCAGTATTGCCACCAAAAGACTTCAATAGTTCTCTCGCCAAGTGGCTGCCTGCTATTCGCCTCAATTAAAATATAAATCCATCAGGGTGAGAGACATGCCGGCACCCTTGTCAATGCTGCCCAATCTTCCTGAAGTCCAATGCCCCCTCGGTCCTCGACGGCGCTTGAAGTACAAATTGCTAGGGAATGCCATACCAGCTTCAGGACATCCACGTGGCCGGACCAGCCACATAACATCGTGCCACAAGGTTGCCCTTAAGGGATGTCATGCACCTCAGGGTATCTGCACACTGTACCTCAGGCGGCAACACCAAAAGTATGCCACACGCAATCACAGGGCCAGACGCGTTTCGAGCTATTGCAGCTCTTGATCACTGGCAGGAAATGAGGCAAGATGCAGACTTAGCAGAACTTGCTTTTAATTTATTGTAAAATCCCACCCGAGTGGGCATCATCACAGGCATGATGTTTGTTGTAGTCCCAGTATTGCCATAAAAAGACTTCAATAGTTCTCTTGCCAAGTGGCTGCCCGCTATCTGCCTCAATTAAAATATAAATCCATCAATTATATTTTAATTGAGGCAGATATTGGGCAGCCACTTGGAGAGAGAACTATTGAAGTCTATTGGTGGCAATACAGGAACTACAGCAACCATCATGCTTATGATGACGCCCACTAGGGCGGGACTTTACAACTAATTACAAGCATGTTCTGCTAAGTCTGCTTCTTGCCTCATTTCCTGCCAGTGATCAAGAGCTGCAATAGCTCGAAAAGCGTATGGCCCTGTGATTGCGTGTGGCATGCTGTTTGTGTTGCTGCCTGAGGTACAGTGTTCGGATACCCTGAGGTGCGTGACATATATACCACCATTGATCACTGCTGACCCCTACCTGTCTTATCGGGGGCATTCCAACTTGGAGCCAGCTTCGGCTTTTCCTGCCGGTCCCTTTGCCTTGTGCCACAGCACTCGCTCTCCCCCCGCCGCCGCACCTTTGCAACATCTGTGTGCAGCCGCTGTGCGGGGGGGCCCTGTGAGCGGGAAACTACCACTTCCAGCTTCCAAAGCGGCTGAAAGCCGCCAACGGGATAATTGCGCCAGGAGGTGCTAAAAGCACGGCGTTATCACTCGCGTCGCGGGAGCGCGCGGGAGAAGCCCGGGAGAAGCCCGGGCAAAGGGCGGGCCGTCTGTGGCCGTCCGAGGACGTAGGAGGACGGGCCGGGCCACACCATTAACATCTCCGTACTTCTGCCTCACCATTTGGCGTTTGCAAGCATTTGGGTGAGTCAGCAGGGGAATTCAGGGCTTTGAAGGGCTCCCCAGAGAAACTCTCTTACTATTAACTTTAAGTTAAGCAGGGTCACAATACGGTCCAAACGAAAACCACGTCTTCTTTGAAAGTTGGTTAAGCGCAAATCAATGGAAGGAGGGGGGGGTCGAGTGAGTCGGCGAAACCACCAAAACAGAGTAAAAGAAAGAAATCGAAGGGAGCACCAAAACATGCAGCCATGAACTGTATCCTTGACAGGATTGACTCTGTTGTTGATGAATGCCACGAAATTTTGACTGTTGAAACGGGGACCCCTGGGATGTTGGGCTCTGCCCAAGTGGTGGGTAGGGTGGTGACTGTTGTGCAAGAGCTAGTAGGTCCACCTATCACTATACCCGATATGTTTCGATCACAGACTAAATCCGCTGTGGTTAATCTATCATGTCAAGGTGAGAAAGGACCTCCCCTGGGGGGGGGGAGGCAGGGGGGGCAGGAAGGGTGGTTATCCTGGCGATAGAAGCCCTGGTCAAGGTGGAGAAGCTACTGCTCAAATTGTAACTGATAATGACACCATTCTATGTTCCAACAGATTTACGGTACTAGCGGACATACAGCATGAGGAGTCCAATACTATCTCTAGTCAAATAGCTAACTCCCCCCAAACTATAGGAACAGGAGATGACTGTGATCTCATAAGCTCTAAAGATAGTTTGGGAACTGTTAGCGACTTAGTTAAATTAGTCTTATTATTGAGAGATGAGATCGAGGTCATGAAAACATTAATTATTAACTTAACCTCAACAATAAAACCTACCCCTGGCGATCCCTGGTCTCAATCTGGGGCCGCTCAAAAGAAACTTATTGCTTATCCAACCAAATCCCCCCAAGGAACCCATTTATCCTTAGGGAAACGTGACTCAATAGGTAGTAAAGTACCCCCGACCCGTCTTGTAGAAGGAGGTGCGAAAAGTTTGCCAAGCATCACTAAAGCCACCACAAGTAGGGTACAAGGTTCCCCGATGAAAAGTAGATTAGAAAACCAGTCTATAACTAGTGAACAGAGGAGCCTGAGGAGCACTAGGGGGACCAGTGGCCCAGTGGGGTCGGCTCAACAAAAGGCAACAAGATCGATGGCAGGGGCACCGCAAAGTAGCATCTCTAATCATCAAAAAAAGGGGACATCAAATTGTAGTTTAGAGCTCGGCAGGGGTGAGGTACATATGAAGGGTAATTTTCCTACAAACAAAATTTACATGACTAATGTCCCAAAGCAAGACAGGAGGATTAATTGCCTCAGGGAAGGGGTAGATTCTCTGACGAACAAAGCCATACACTGGCTGCATTACCTCAGAGGCTGTCGATCTGTCATAAGAGACGACATAGTAAAAGCAACCAGACTGAGTAACCCTAGGGAAAGCCATGATGTAATTGAACTAACACTGTGCACCGAGGATTTAGCTGAGAAACTATTCCACTTGAATTTAGATCCAGCCCTCCAATTGTTTCAGGCATTCAGCTGAGGAAGGTGCCCCCTCTTCCATTTTCACGCGTCCCCCTTATGTCTTTAAATAAAAACAGGCTCAGGAATAGTAGCTCCGGGCTGGAAGCCATAGATTGACAGCTAAATAATGGGACTGGCAAAATGTCTAACGAAATATCGGGGTATAGAGAGAGTAATCATGATGTCGCCTACATAGGGGGTGAGGGGATTAATAATGAGGGTCAGACAGGGGATCGCCTAGCAAATGGCGATGAGTTCAGCGCTATGGTTGGGATGGTATTCTCTTTCCCAGACCTGGCTCCAAACATAGGAATGGAATCTGTGGAATCTGTAAGGGTAAATGACCTAAGTATACCTAATTTAGCAACCACAGGACTATTGCAAGACTTTAATGGGGATGGGGGTAAAATAATCTCTTGGAATATTGCGGGACTGGGCACAAGATTACAATCACCTGAATGGCTTTCTTTTATAAATGGTTTTGATATCTGTCTCTTTCAAGAGACCTGGGCCTGTGAGCCCCAGTTTCTTCAGGGTTTCTTGAATTTTTTCGTGCCTGCACTATAGGACCCAAAGGGCGGCCGAAAGGGGGGCTAACTATCTGGTTACGACAAGATCTCTTTGATAGAGTTGTTGAGCTGCCAACTATGAACAGATATATCCAGATGATTGGGCTAACAGCGGGCTCTTTGGGCACTTTGGACATCTACAGATTGTATGTTAGAGGGTCAGGTGGAGGGAAATCTCAAGTCCTGGCAGCCCTCGATCACCTGATTGGCTTACAGCCAAGCAAGAATAACATGATAATCGCTGGCTATTTAAACTTACTGTAGAATATTGGTATTCAGGAGAAGAAGAGGATTCCCAGTGGGGGATTCCTAAACTGGATCTAAAACCGATAGACAGATGGACAGATAGTATATTCCAGATTAATGCAATATGTTGTGAAAGAGGGCTTAGAGCACTGAATGGCAGAACTGTGAGTGACTGACAAGGTGAAAACACATTTGACAATGGTCGCTCAAAAAGTAGGATTGATTATGTTATCTGTAATATGGCAATTTGGCATCTTATGAAGGACATGAAGGTAGTTGCTAGGCAAGAGAGTGATCATAACCCCCTATGCATTATCCATCATCTTTGGGGGGGGGGGAGTTAGGGGGATTGATTAGGGTCGAGGAGGCCCTAGTTGAGATTGTCCCAAGAAACGACATGCGGCGGGTCAGGTGGGCCCAAGTCATGATGAATAGTAGGGTGTTGGAGAATATTAGTGAGGAGCTGGATAAAACTATTTCCACCATGGATATCATAGCTGGGGCAGAGAATGAGAGTGACCTGCGGGAAATTACCAATCTCCATGAAAGCTTTTTTGAAAATAGGGGTCACTTCTTTAAGGTAGTAACAAGCCAAGGGGCAAAAATATACGTCCAAAAAGAGTGGGGTGGTATAACGATGCCTGTAGATCTGCAAGAACATCCCTAGGAACTGCAAATAAAAGAAGAGACCCGCATGCTGTCAGAATAGCCAGGCAGGATTATAAGAAAAGTTTATATACAGCAATAAAACTATGGGACGAGCAACACTGGCAAGACCTTAAATTAGCCAGTACTGCAAAGGATTCTAAACTCTTCTGGAGTATTGTTAAGTGGGGGCAAGGAGGCCGTCCAGACCCACCTATAAACTATGTAACACAGAGTAGCTGGGTAGATCATTTTGGTCCCCAATACGCATGCTGCACTGAGGATAGGTATAGAGAATCTGTTAATAATACCTTATGTCTGGACCCTCCCTTTAATATCAATGATGTAGCAGTGGCCCTTAAATCTGTCTCGAGGGGAAAGGCACCAGGACCTGAAGGGGTTCCAGCGGATGTTTTTCTCCACGATAAAATACACTGGGGCTTGTATATCATGAAGCTGGCCAATGCCGTGGCTCTAGGGGTGCCAGTACCAAAGTCATGGCAAGGGACCGTAATAATCCCTGTATATAAGTCAGGCGATAAAACATAGCCTGGGAATTACAGGCCTATTAACCTGATTGACACGGTACAAAAGGTGATTGGAAAAATGACCCTAGAGAAAATATTAGATTGGGTAGATGGTGAAAACATCCTGTCCCCCTTCCAGGCTGGCTTTCGCAAATTAACTAGCACTACTGACCAGATATTTTGTTTTACCTTACTTCGCTGGAAGACTGTAGTACTAGGAAAAGGCAGCATTTACGCTGTTTTTATTGACTTACGTGCAGCATTTGACCTGGTGCCACGGTTTCAGCTGTAGATCGTGTTAAGCAAGATGGGCATGCCACCGGAAATTTTAACGCTAGTGATGAGGCTGCACGAGTCGAATCATGCAAAAATCCATTGGGGGGGACATGGGCAAGTTACTCCTGAATTCCCGGTAGAGCGTGGGGTGCGCCAAGGCTGTGCTATGGCCCCCATGCTTTTTTCATTGTACATTAACGGGGTAGTAGAGCGCATGCTTCTGGGAGGTGTAGATGCCCCTACTTTGGCTGGAGTGAAAACTCCTATTTGATTATTCGTGGATGGTACGCTTATTTTATCTAAAACTCCTAGTGGCCTTTAACGAGCCCTGAAGATTTTTGAGGAATTTTGTGTTGACCGTGGACTGGAAATCAATGTAGCAAAAACAAAGCTCATGGCATTCAACTCGCAACACAGTTTCAAAGGGAATTTCTTTATGAATGGGCAAAAGGTGGAAATGGTGTCGGGCTTCAACTATTTGGGCATTTACGTGGCAAAAGGTGTTAATTGGAAGAAACACATAGAAATGGCGACTTTAAAACTGCGCCAAGATGCGGGAGCGATAATTTGAGAGCACAAGAAATCCCTGACAAAGCCAATACAGCCAGCACTCCAAGTGTATGAGGCAAAAGCCCTTAGTTCAGCACTCTACGGTGCTGAGATATGGGGCTATGACAATTTAATACCATTAACACTTGCAGAAAACAAATGTTTGCGCAATCTTGTCGGTCTCCCTAAGAGCACCCCGATGAAACCATTGCGATATGCTCTAGGGAGGAAGGCTCTAGTAGATATGACTAGATTACGGCCTAATCTATATTGGCGTCGTATCTGGGTCACTCCTGAACTTGCCCACTATGCCCAGGGATTCCTGGACGTAATCAAAAGTGATGATTTCCACAAGATAATTTGGCTGAAGGAGCTCTGCAAAACCTTAGCGAGAATGGGCATGCAGGGGTTGTGGGAGAACCCTGTGGTAGCTCTGTTTCCATCTAAAAACACACTAAAAGAAAAGTACTGGGAAATTGTTGCGTACCGGAATTGGAATGGCGCTGATCCCACTACTATGGAGGGTTGTTTCCTGGAAATCACATCTTCGCCGAGTCTAGAGCCATATTGCGATGGCATCACAAAACCCCTGAGACAGGAAGCTCTATTTTCAGCTCAGAGCAGGGTCACTCCCTATAAGTAAGTAAGTAAGTTTATTGCACAGTTAATAAAAACTCACAATTTAAAATACATAGCTTTAAAAGAGATAAATGTCAGAGATAAAAAAGTGATTTTCAAAAAATTTAATTTTCCAATCGCCATATTATGCGATAATATGTGAAGATCATGTTACCAATTTACTTTTTATTATTATTCGTTTGAGCTGCGGAACCAAAACTATACTCATAAGTACTGTCTATCTGTTGCTTAGTTTCCTCTTTTTGTGTTGCCTTGATTCTCTCCATCACTGCGTCAAGGAATTTTGTAAATCGGCAGTTTAATTGGGTCTACTGCGGATTAAGACATAATTTGATTGCCTGTCTGCAAGATCTGTTGCCCTTCTGGTTCCATCTTGCACGTAGTAAGGATCTTCTTTTGTCCATTAAGCATGGGCAGATACATACTATATGAATTAGATGCTCAGGTCCTGCTCCGCAGAGACGGCAAGTTTGATCTTCCTGGTTCCTTTTCCATGGAGCCAGATGAGGGAGAATTGGTAATATTCTGAGGCGCAGCTTTAGAAATTTTTCTTTAGTCTTCTGTTTGAATCCGTGGGCCAGGTACGCTTGAGGCTTTAATATTCTATAGTCGTTTAGGACTGTCCATCCATGTGCCCTCTTAGCTAAAGTTTCCTTGTCTTCTATTAGCGATGTTATTTTTGTTACTTTGGTTACTAACTTTTTGAAGCATTTATAGTCTACTGAGGTGTCCCAGAGATCAGTCAAATCGAGTTTTTCTAATAAATCCATCAAATACTCTCTGGCATGTGATCGTTCTCGTCGCTGCTGCTCAATCCAAAGATGGGCATTTAAGGTACATTGCTCTACTTTTTTAATCTTATGCTAGCATTTTATATAGCTGCCCCTTCTTTCCACTGCCTGTTTTTGTACCCCGAATTCAAGGCGAATTTGGGCAGGGGATACATAGCTGGGTAACTGGGAGATGGATCTGTAGGTTTTACTGATCACTTTGTTGAGGATCGGTGCGTCTTTACCAAATGTTAATTCGCTCCCATATGTCAGCGTCGGTTGAAGGCGAGCTCTCAATACTTGTAGAAGCGGGTCAAGCGTGCAGTCAGGCAGTACTTTTTTCAGGGGTTTCATCGCTAGGAAAGTCATGGTGCCTTTTCGATGTAGCGTCTCTAATTGGGGCATAAACGAACCTCTGCTATCTAATAAGACCCCCAGGTACTTGTAGCTCGATGCATGGTCCAATTTGTGTCCGTCCAAGTACCAGCTGTTTTTCCTAGCCTTCTCATAGTTCACTGCCATAGTTTGTGTTTTCTTTAAGTTGATAATTAGTCTGTTACGCTGTGAGAATGAGCTGGTGGTGTTCAGAAGGTGCTGGAGACCAGTTGGAGTGCGACTTATTAGGACCAGATCATCGGCGTATAGGATATTGGACAGCGTGATGTCTCCCAAACGTGGGGCATGCGATTTGATGGTGTCCAATTCCCCTGGTAGGTCTGCTAGGAAAAGATTAAACAGAGTAGGGGCTAGGACGCACCCTTGTTTCAGGCCTTTAGAGGTGTTAATTCGCCTAGAGAGGTGCGTCCCATCTCCCAGCTTAATCTTGACCCAGGTGTTGGTGTGAAGTAGGATCAGCTGCTTCAGGAGGGGTTGAGGTATCCCCCATTTTTCAAGCTTTTGCCATAGCTTGCCCCAATCCACATGGTCGAAGGCTGAGCTGTAGTCTATAAAACATAGAAACATCGAGGTCTTTCCTACTTTGGCCGCGTCTGTTAGCAGAGTTAGTGCCATGACGTTGGTGGTGGTTCCTTGTCCTCTACAGAATCCTGTTTGGTTTGCCAGAATTATATGCTTTGTTGCTGCCCACGATGTCAGTTCATCCAGTAGAATGCCAGCGTAGTATTTTGCCTCTATATCTATTAGGGCAATCAGGCGGTAGTTGCAAGGATTACTCCTGTCTCCCTGCTTGTAAATTGGGCTTATAATCGATCATTTCCAGGATTCCGGGCATATTTCTAATTCTTGTGTGCCCATGAAGAGTGGGATTAATGTGTTGCTCCAGAATTCCCTGTCGTGTTTAAATATTATCGGTGGTATCCCATTTGGATGTGGAGCTCCTTCCGATTTCCCCTTCTTTATTTGGGTTTTTATCCGATCCGCTGTTATGTTGATTTTATTTTCTTTGCTGCCTGTTGTAGTGCTGTTGTACTTTACTCCATATGAGTTTTTTTGATCGTGTTTTCCCATTATACTTTTCATGGGGTTTCTGGAACCTTTTTCTACCTTTCCTGTTTCGTTATCCTTCTTGTTGATCTCCGTTTCCTGTGCTGTCAGTTCTGTGGAATTGCCCTCTTCAGTTTGGTTAAAGTGGTTATGCAAGTAATCAACCCAAGCTGCCTCTGATATATATGAGCTTATTCTGTGGTGCCCAGGCTGCTGCAAGCTGTAAATTGTTTGCCAGAATTTGGCACTGTTTTTTAGTTTTGAGTCGTGCTTTATTTTTGCCCAGAATTCATCGTTTGCCTGTCTTTTAGTGTCCCAGATTGCCTTTTTTTCACTCCCTATAAGATCACTAACCGGTAGACGGGCTGAAGGTAATTCCAATATGTGCCCCGCTTGTAAAAATTATAAAGAGACCATCGCCCATCTTCTTTTTGTCTGTAGGGCTTATATAACCTCCAGGTGTATTTTGTTAAGGGCAATGTGCAAATTGTTAGGCACTAGGGATAGCACGGTGGTATTAAGATTAATCTGCACCAGCACTTTACTGGTTATCACAGTTGCGGTTGCTAAATACCTGGGTTGGACGTGGGCGATCAGGAAAGAATTTCTGCTGTGATTGATTTTTTGCTGTGATTAATTTGCGCCCCCTTAGCTTGCTTTTGGCAAATTTAAATGTTTAATCATGTCTTTAAAGCAAATGAAAGAGTTTATAGGGCGTTCACTAGTATTATCCCGTGAACATAGGAATTTTGATAGTTTTTCACTGTTTTTTTCTTTTTAAACAGTACTGTCAAAATGCTTTTTTATTATCCTTGATAAATTCATCTCTTTTAATTGTACTATCAAATATGTCAAACATTGGAAATTGTAAATACCTTGTAGTAACAAAGGAATGTTTTTATTATTCATGCTTTTATGAGTTTTCATCTCGAATAAAGCAAATTTGACTGATTGACATATATACCTAAAAATATACACCAAGGTGTATTGAAGAATGAGTGAGTGTATATGTGTCTGGATGGATGATTTAGTAGGTCCATGAATGACTGTATACGTGTGTGTGCTTGTATCAGTGATTATATAAGAGAGTAAGAATGTGTTGGTATCTGTATGAATAAGTGTGGTAGTGTGTATATAAATGTATAGATGAGTAAATGGGAGTGTTATTGATTCTTTGCTTGACTGACTAGGTGTGTGATTAACTCTATGGATGAGTGGTGGTGTGTGAGTGACTGTATAGGTTTATGAGTGCAAATGATAGTGCTGTATTGGAGAGTGACTAAATGTATGAGTGATTGTATGGGTGAATGAGTGGATGTGTGTATTGACCTAGGAATCAGTGAGAGGGTATGTAGTAACTGGTACTGGTGTGTCTATGGTTTTGAAAATGTTACTCTGTATTTTAGAGTCGGTGTATCAAAAGTTATATTAAGGGGGGACACCTGATCTTAACGGAGGCACTGGGAATCAGACGGCGTGTGTCTCAGTAAACGGACCCTGCAAACCTGCAAACCTGCAAACCGGCTCAACACCTCGCTGCACCGGCTCCGCGGGTGCCGCTTCGGCCAGGTTTTCATAGCGGGCGTTGAGGAGGCTTCTCAAGGCGGTCTGGGCGAGAGGCTCGGCGGGGCTGCGAGCGTGCAGGGACTCCAGTAACCAGGAGTCCCTGCGAGACCGGGAAACAGCTGACGGTCCGCTCTCCCTGCTGGCCCGCCCCCCGCCCATCGTAGGAGGATCAAGGCTCACTCTACAGTCTACCTGTGGGACACCTGATCTTAACGGAGGAAACATAGAGGAGGGAACCCCATCCACACCTCTCAGTGCGTACACCTCTATCCCTATTATATCCCCTCAGCCAACTTCGATTTCCATCAATACTAGTGGCAAGCAACCAAAGAGGAAGCGCCATTCTCGCTCTGCCTACTTTTGCAAAAAAGCAAAAATTGCTGTTCCCAAAGACTTGTCGCTGACTACTGCCACAGCAACTAATGCTGGCGCAGATCGTACTCTGAGCACACAGCCACCAAGTGAGGGTCAGGGAAAGGGTTCAGTTACTCCCCCCATTAACACCCCAGAGGTTGAGGGCCCAGAGGTAGATGGGTTAGGTAAAAACAACAAAGAATTTATAGAGGTGGTTTGGGAAACACTTAAAAAACTTTTATCACCCCTAGACCTTAGACTATCAAGGATAGAAAATAACCTCCTTGAAATGGAGAAGAGCATTATTGCTCTGGCAACTCTTGGGTTGAAAAGTCTTGAAAACCAGGGCCTTATAGTACCTGACTCAACGCCACAAGCTCCCGTATCCCAAACCGACCAAACCCCCCTCCCAGTATTACCCACTACAAAGCCTGTCCCCAAACCAAGAACTGTCACGGTGGAGCAAGCACGCGCTAAACCAAAGGCTCCACCGCGGGGCTCCACGAGACACCCAGCACACTCTAAATCTGAAATGCCTTATAGACCCACTCCCAGTGAAACCCAGGGCCCCCCAGTCAAGGACAACTTTAGAGGGGGCTATATTGACCTCCCCCCAGAGGCCAATGACTATGTGGTTGTGCTGACGGGTGTTCCTATGATCGGCAGTGACCAATTTGAGAACCATTGGTCGTTGAAAAACAAGATAATGCATTGGTTAAACGTAAACAGACCGATCCCTAATGGCAGAAGAAGTTGTGTTCTGATGGTTCGTAGAACTCCTTGGGTAGGTCCAATGAAGAAATCCAGTCCAGGGGATTGCATAGTTGTGACCTTTGAGGACCCACACACGGCGCACCACATCTGCTCTTGGCCCGGTAATGATGACTCTGCAGTCGTACCTAGACCATTATCCTTCTTCTATCCTCCTCGACCAAGACGCAACCAGGTGGATAATTGGTCATTGGTACAACACCATTCATGGTTGAATAATTCCCGGAGCCATAAGGAAACCCTCTTACACTGGAATGGTCTCTCTACCTACAACAGATTTGGTAGCTTGGAGGAGGTGGATTGACTTCATGTGCAATTGGCCAAACAACCCCGGAGGGAAATATTGCCATCGCTGGGGCAACGTCACAACGCATGTCCTGCTCCTGAGCTCACTGCATGCCGTGTAGGAAGATTAAACAGCCTACCGCCTGATGGGGAGTCATCTATACTCAACACACCAGAAAACTGTGGCAAGGAAGAGTGGACATTCTTACCCCGTATGACCCCTCCTTTACCCACCACTACCGAAATATCAGGGTCTACCTGTCCTGGCCCTCATGTGACCTCTAATAACCAACAAACTGAATTACCTGCGAGGTCTTCCAACCCGGTGGCCATGACAGATCCTCCCTTGCCTACTGTTCCTTCCAAGGTTTCTCCACCCGGTGATCCCGTCCTAAAAATCCTATGTTGGAATACGGCTGGGCTTGGTCGTAACTTTGACATCCCCGAATGGAATGCTTTTCTGGAACCTTTTCACATTTGTCTTTTCCAGGAAACCTGGTGTCTAGAACCAAGACACAGAGTGGGTTTCTCAACCTTCTTCATCCCCGCCGTCCAGCAACAAGGATCCAAAGGTCGCCCTTCTGGCGGCCTTATCATATGGGTCAGTATTGCACTAGGTTTCAGTGTAAAACAAAGGACTACCCAGTCACCAGATCTCCAGTGGATAACAATAAACCACAAAGGGGGAAGAAACATGGAAGTATTCAATATTTACCTAAGGGGTGCTAAAGGCGGTGTATCCCATCTACCCTCCACAGGCTTAAGCCGCAATCTAGCCGCCTGCAGTGCTGACTCCTATGTACTTCTTGCAGGCGACTTCAATTGCTGTTTCGAGCCACTTGCCAGAGAAGACATTTTGGATACCTTCGAGGAGGACTCCCGGAGAGGTATCCCGATTCTGAACCTTGACCCGATCCCCAAATGGTCACAAAGTGCAATAGAGATCAATGCTCTTTGCATGGAGCACAACTTGAGATCAACAAACGGCCGATCCAAATCTGACTGTACGGGTGCCCACACATACAACAGACCGGGCCATTCCTCTAGAATCGATTTCATCATGCTCAATTACAACCTCTGGTCACACCACCAAGACATGGAGGTTATAGTGTCGGTGACAGTGATCATAACCCCCTTTCGCTAACCATTACCTCTCCTTGGCAGACTGGAAATCATGGCACATCTGATCACAAGTGGAAATCTTCCCATGAACTAGCTCCCACAAACTGTAGCAGGCGCCTGAAGTGGGCCAAAGTCTCAGCAGACGAAATAAGGATGGCGCAAGCCGGGACTATTTTGGCAGGAGTGGAGCCTCGGTTGGACACCTTAAGTCCCACCAGTAAAAAGGTTCTACCACTCTTCACTGAGACTATAGTGGCACTGAGTGACTTGTTTATCGTGTCCCAACCCAACCGGAGGGGTCCTTCGAAAACTCTCCCTAAAGCGTCAGATAAGTGGTACACGGCTAAATGTCGTACAGCCAAGAGGGAACTTGTTGCCGCATTAAAGTCCAAAGATTCAACTAATATTAGGGCCGCGAGAAAAATTTATAAAAAAGCCATAATTGAAGCCAAGCAGGATTACGATTCCAAATTTTGGGGGGACCTAGTAGAGGCAAGTAATGGGAAGGATGCTAAGAGGTTCTGGGACCTATTAAGAGCTAGGGAAAAACCTACTGATCAGCAGTTGACTTGCAATATCCCCGGTGATGTATGGCATGCCCATTTTCTGAAATTGTACTCCGCTCCTCCGGGTGCATCTCATTTACCTTGCCCACCTATGGGTTCACTGCCCAATCCTATAATTGGCCTCCCATGTCATGATGGCCTATTTACTAGCTTGGAAGTAGAGAAAGCAATCCGGTGTATTGTCTCAAATAAAGCGGCAGGTCCCGATGGAATTCCAGGAGACCTAATCAAGAATCATCCTCCTTTATGGAGTAGGCTAATTGCCTCTCTTCTAAACGAGGTATTGTTGGGTGGGGTATTTCCTGACTCATGGAGGGGCGCTGAGGTCGTACCTATTTTTAAAAAAGGCTCCAGGGACGACCCAGCGAATTATCGACCCATTAGTTTATTAGATTCATCCCAAAAGGTAGCAGGAAAGGTGGTATTGGGAAGGATTATCCAGTGGGCCGATGAAAATCGGATTCTGTCAGATTTGCAAGCAGGCTTCAGAACAGGAACAGGTACAATCGAGCAGATGTTCCGCCTTCTAATGATCTATTGGAAAGTGGTGGTGCTGGGAGGGGGCAGTTTGTACTTAGTCTTTATTGACTTACGGACAGCCTTCGACCTGGTACCACAAACACTACTATGGAACGTCCTCGAAGGGCTAGGCCTCCCCCCGTATTTGTTGTCCTTGCTTGTAAAATTCCATGACAGCAATTTTGCCCAAATTAGATGGGGTGCACAGGGAGAGAAAACACCATGCATCCCTGTGGATAGGGGCGTCCGCCAAGGGTGTGTGCTTGCCCCCACTCTGTTTTCTCTTTATATTAACGGAGTGGTGGAGCACCTTCTCCAGTATCCATCAGATGCACCCACCCTGGCTGGAAGGAAAGTCCCAACGCTCCTATTCGCAGACGATACCCTCCTAATTTCGAAAACACCGATGGGCATCCAATCATTGCTCTCCAGCTTCAAGGCCTTCTGTGATATAAGGGGATTGGCTATAAACATAGGTAAAACCAAGTTCTTAGTCCTTAACCCGCCCAAAAAATCTGTCATTCCACCGGCCCTTGACTCTGTTCCGCTTGATCGAGTCAAAGAATTTGACTACCTGGGTATACGCATCAGTGACACCATGAGCTGGAAGGCACACCACCAAAAGGTGTTTCTGACCCATAAGAGGGTGGCAGGCGCACTGCTCAAAGAACAGCGCGCCTCATCCCTAAAACCGATTGGGGCTCCCTTAGATATTTATAGGGCAAGGGTTGTGAGTGCGGCACTATATGGTGCCGAACTGTGGGGCACTCATAGAGCTGACACCCTGGCTCATCTTGAGAACAACTTCCACAAAGACCTTATGGTCTTGCCCCACAGTACACCAACAATTCCATTGCTGCTAGATGCAGGTACCCGGCCAATATGCGATCAAGCCAAATTGCGCCCGCTTCTCCTATGGTCCAGAATCTGGAATGTGCAAGAACTTAGCAGTTATGCAGAAGCCTTAAGTGACATTATGTCCCTACCAGGCTCCCACAAGATCATTTGGCTTAGGGAGGTTAAAAGGCTGCTTTACAAACTAGGTCTAGGAGAGGCTTGGGCTAACAAATCTGCACCTTCAAAACAACTACTAAAGAAGGCTTATTGGTTATGGGTAGACAACGAGAGGGTTCGTAGCACAAATCACTGCAAATCCGTAGCCCTGTTTCTGTTAATTAAAGAGACCCCGTATAGGGAACCTTATTTGGACATTATCCAGAGTTCATGGGACAGATCATTGTACATTAAGTTTAGGGTGGGGGTGCTTCCATTGTGCCAGTTTACCTCTACCTGGAAACCGCCCGCCCAAACTGTACCTTACTGCCCCTTTTATGATCTAAGGGTTGAGACTGTGTCCCATCTGTTGTTTGAGTGCAGTGTCTACGCAGCCCCCAGACGGAGGTGGTTGAAGCCCCTCTGCAGGAGTTTGGGAACTCGTTCTCATCTGGAAGCCCTTCGCATATTACGTACAGATGCTAGACCCCTCTTTGCCTCCTGTTTGGCAAAATTCCTAGGCTGGGCCTGGCGTTTAAGAACTGCAAAAAAACTACTAATTCAGTGAATGAGTTCCCCTGCCTAAATGCTATCCTAAAGCTGCTCTGTCTATAAAATGTTTTTATGTTGATGAATGATGAAAAATTGTTTTTATGATGTAACATGTGCTTTTATTATATGTTTTTTATCGAATAAAGCTATTATACAATACGTTATTAAGGTGTGAGGAGGTGCATCAGATTATCACAAGGATGATGCCATCACTGATGTCATCAGACATGTCATTTGAGATGTCAAGAGTGATGTCACGGACCATGTAATGAATGATGTAATATGTGACGTAATCACCAGTGCATTCTGGGGCGCGAGTTATAGTTAGCTGAGCTAACTATAACAGAAAAACTTCTCTGGTTTTGTACAAGTGAAATGTCCAAATAACTATAACGTTCCTGAAACCTGTGGTTTTTTCAGTGAATTTCTAAGGTTTTTTTTAAATGCTAATTTCTAACTATAACGTCCCTGAAACCTGTCTTTTTTTCAGTGAATTACTAAGGATTTTTTAATGCTAATTTCTAGCTATAACGTCCCTGAAACCTATGGTTTTTTCAGTGAATTTCAAAGGTTTTTTTTTAATGCTAATTTCTAACTATGCCTACAGAGGTAGCAAGAGAAGTGAAGAAAGAGGCAACAGAGGTGCTGTAAGAGGCAAGTGAGGTGCAGAAAGAGGCAAGAGATCTGTAGAAAAAAACATCACAGTTGCTGAAAGAGGCAAGTGAGGTGCAGAAAGTAGCAATAGAGGTGCAGAAAGAAGGAAGAGAAGTGCTGAAAGAAGTAACAGAGGTGCGGAAAGAGTCAAGAGTACTGCAGAAAGAGAAAAGAGGGGTGCAGAAAGAGGCAAGAGATCTGAAGAAAAAAAGCAACAGAGGCGCTGAAACAGGAAAATGAGGTGCAGAAAGAGGAGAGAGATCTTTAGAAAAAAGCAAACTAGGTGCTGAAAGAGGCAAATCAGTTGCAAAAAGAAGCAAGAGAGGTGCAGAAAGAGGCAATAGAAGTGCTGAAAGAAACATCAGAGGTGCGCAAAGAGGCAGGAGGAGTGCAGAAAGAGGAGAGAGAAGTGCAGAATAAAGCAAAAGAGGTGCTTAAAGAGGCAAGAGGAATGCAGAAAGAGGCAAGAGCTGTGCAGAAAGATCCAAGAGAAGAGCAGAAAGAAGGAAAAGAAGTGTAAAAAGAAGCAACAGAGGTGCTGAAAGAGGCATTAAGGATGCAGAAAGAGTTAAGCGAAGTACAGAAAGAAGAAACAGAGGTACAAAAAGTGGCAAGAGTAGTGCAGAAAGTGGGAAGAGACGTGTAGGAAAAAGCCAGAGAGTTGCACAAAGAGGGAAGACGGGTGCAGAAAGAGAAAAGAGAACTGCAGAAAGAGGCAACAGATTTGCTGGAAAAAGCAACAGGGGTGTAGAAAGAAGCAAGAGAACTTCAGAAAAAGGCAAGAAAGTTCAGAAAGAGGCAAAAAGGTACATAACGAGACAACAGGAGTGCAGAAAGAAGCAAGACAGGTGCAGAAAGAAGCATGGAAAGTGCAGAATGGCAACAGGGGTGCAGAAAGAGGCAAGAGAAGTGTAGAAAGTAGCAAGAGAGGTGCAGAAAGAGTAAGAAAGGCACAGAATGAGGCAAGAGAAATAAAGAAAGAGG
Organism: Lissotriton vulgaris; assembly: GCF_964263255.1. Classification (NCBI taxonomy): domain Eukaryota; kingdom Metazoa; phylum Chordata; class Amphibia; order Caudata; family Salamandridae; genus Lissotriton; species Lissotriton vulgaris. The sequence goes on from NC_141687.1 coordinate 918,751,555, forward strand.
CAACAGAGGAGCAGAAACAGGCAAGTGAGGTGCAGAAAGAGGCAAGAGATCTGTAGAAAAAAAGCATCACAGTTGCTGAAAGAGGCAAGTGAGGTGCAGAACGTAGCAAGAGAGGTGCAGAAAGAAGGAAAAGAGGTGGAGAAAGAAGTAACAGAGGTGCTCAAAGAGTCAAGGGAGGTACAGAAAGAGAAAAGAGGGATGCAGAAAGAGGCAAGAGATCTGCAGAAAAAAGCAACATAGGTGCTGAAACAGGCAAATGAGGTGCAGAAAGAGGAGAGAGATCTGCAGAAAAAAGCAAACTAGGTGCTTAAAGAAGCAAATTAGTTGCAATAAGAAGCAAGAGTGGTGCAGAAAGAGGCAATAGAAGAGCTGAAAAAAGCATCAGAGGTGCACAAAGAGGCAGGAGGTGTGCAGAAAGAGGAGAGAGAAGTGCAGAAAGAAGCAAAAGAGGTGCTCAAAGAGGCAAGAGGAATGCAGAAAGAGGCAAGAGCTGTGCAGAAAGAACCTAGCGAAGAGCAGAAAGAAGCATCAGAGGTGAAGAAAGAGGCATGAGGAGTGCAGAAAGAAGGAAGAGAAGTTTAAAAAGAAGCAACAGAGATGCTGAAAGGGGCATGAAGGGTGCAGAAAGAGTTAAGAGAAATGCAGAAAGAAGCAACAGAGGTACAAAAAGTGGCAAGAGTAGTGCAGAAAGTGGGAAGAGAGGTGTAGAAAGAAGCCAGAGAGTTGCGCAAAGAGGGAAGACGTGTGCAGAAAGTGAAAAGAAAACTGCAGAAAGAGGTAACCGAATTGCTGGAAAAAGCAACAGAGGTGTAGAAAGAAGCAAGAAAAGTGCAGAAAGAGGCAAGTGAGATGCAAAAACAGGCAAGAAAGGTACAAAACGAGGGAAGACAAATGCAGAAAGAGACACCAGGGGAGAAGAAAGAAGCAAGACAGTTGCAGAAAGAAGCATGAAAAGTGCACAATGAAGCAACAGACATGCAGAAAGAGGTATGAGAAGTGCAGAAAGAAGCAACAGAGGTGCAGAAGGAGGCAAGAAAACTGCAGAAAGAGGCAAGAGAGTTGCAGAAACAGGCAAGAGAGGTACAGTAAGAGGGAACGGGGTGCAGACAATGGGAAGAAGGGTGCAGAACTTTGCAAAAGAGGTACAAAAAGAAGCAAGAACAGTGCAAAATACCCAACATAGGTGCAAAAAGAGGCAAGTGAGATGCAGAGGGAGGCAAGTGAGGAGCAGAAAGAGGGAAGAGGATTGCAGATAAAGGCAAGAGGGATACTGAAATTTGGAACAGATGTGCAGGAAGAAACCAGAGCAGAAAGAACCAACAGAGGAGCAAAAAGAGGCAAGAGATGTGCAGAAAGAGGCAAGAGAATTGCTGATAGAAGCAGCAGAGGTGTAGAAGGAAGCAGGAAAGGTGCAGAAACAGGCAAGTGAGATGCAGAAACAGGCAAGAAAGGTACAGAAAGAGAAAATACGAGTGCAGAAAGGGACAACAGGTGTGCAGAAAGAAGCAAGTTAGTTGCGGAAAGACACATGAAAAGTGCAGAATGAAGCAACAGGGGTGCAGAAAGATGCAAGAGAAGTGCAGACAGAAGCAACATAGGTGCAGAAGGAGGAAAGAGAACTGCCGAAAGAGGCAAGAGATCTGCAGAAAAAAACAAAAGAGGTACTGAAAGAGTCAAGTCAACTGCAAAAAGAAGCAAGAGAGGTGCAGAAAGAGGCAATAGAAGTGCAGAAAGAAGCATCAGAGATGCACAAAAAGGCAGGAGGAGGACAGAAAGAGGAGAGAGAAGTGCATGAGGAAATACAAGAGGTGCTCAAAGAGGCAAGAGGGATGCAGAAAGAGGGAAGAGCAGTGCAGAAAGAACCAAGAGAAGTACAGAAAGAAGCAACAGAGTTGCAGAAGGAGGCATGAGGAGTGCAGAAAGAAGGCAGAATAGTGCGGAAGGAAGCAACATAGGTGCTGAAGGAGGCATGAAGGGTGCAGAAAGAGTTAAGAGAAGTGCTGAAAGAAGCAACAGATGTACAAAAAGAGGCAAGAGTGGGGCAGAAAGAAGGTAGACAGTTGTAGACAGGGGTCAGAGAATTGCACAAAGAGGGAAGATGAGTGCAGAAAGAGAAAAGAGAACTGCAGAAAGAGGCAAGAGAATTGTTGGGAAAAGCAACAGAGTTGTAGAAAGAAGCAAGAAAAGTGCAGAAAGAGGCAAGTGAAATGCAGAAACAGGAAAGAAAGGTACAGAAAGAGGGTAGACATGTGCAGAAAAACATAACAAGGGAGCAGAAAGAAGCAAGACAGATGTAGAAAGAATCATGGAATGTGCAGAATAAAGCAACAGGGGGTGCAGAAAGAGGCAATAGAATTGCAGTAAGAAGTAACCGAGGCACAGAAAAAGGCAAGAGAACTGCAGAGAAAGGCAAGAGGGATGCAGAAATTTAGAATAGAGGTGCAGGATGAAGCCAGAGCAGTGCAGAAAGGACCAACAGAGGTGCAGAAAAGGGCAAGTGAGGTGCAGAAGGAGGCAAGAGAACTGCAGAAAGAGGCAAGAGAGTTTCAGAAACAGGCAAGAGAAGTGCAGAAAGAGAATAGCTAAAAGAAGCAACAGAGGTATAGAAAAAAGAAAGAAAATTGCATAAACAGGCAAGTGAGATGTAGAAACAGGCAAGAAAGGTACAGAAAGAAGAAAGACAGGTGCAGAAAGAAGCATGAAAAGTGCAGAATGAAGCAACAGAGGTGCAGAAAGATGCAAGAGAAGTGCAGAACAATGCAACAGAGGAGCAGAAAGAGGCAAGAGATCTGCAGAAAAAAGCAAAAGAGCTTTCGTGGCGGCTATCTTAGCCTAGCTAATGTTAGTATGTTCTGCTGTGTGAACAATTGATTTTCATAATGCATTGTGCCCAAGTGCTCAGCTTTCTGTGTCTTGAGATATTGCTTTTTTAAATAGTATTGCGGAACCGTCTCTGCGAGCTGCTGCACCCATGCTGCTGAGAGCAGCAATTTGCTGGTGGTTTCAAGTGTGGGGATTATTGAAATATTGATTCTCTCCGCCGTCACCAGCGATTTGTAGTCTGACATGGGACTGAGAGGAGGATTGCTACGTGAGAGGACCTCCGAGACACAGCCGGAGTGGAGGCAGAAACTGTCTTTTGGCATCCTACCGAAGGGATGACTGCCACAGTGAGTTCTCTCTACCACAGCACCTCAATTTGCCTACATGCATGGTAACTGGTGGCAAGCACATTGTGGCTCAAGACCAAGCAAAAATATGAACATTATTGTAATACCGGCAAGTGCTCCTTACGGAATTAGGAATGTTTAGTGATGCCGAAAGACAGGAAGTGGCAGATCTGGTATTTCGAGGTGCTCCGTTTGAGCAGTAAGTGGATCGGGGTGCGAGTACCAGGGTTGTTCACCAAATTGGAACAAACTTATGAAAAAGAAATAAGGAAGTGGTGGGAGGCCACTTCCTTTCAAATGTACTTGGATGTGGAACGAATACTAAGGAGAAAGAATCTACACCGTCGCCTCGTATGAAAACCCAGACCCTTACTTATTAAAAGACTGGGCATATTACACCACGGCCTAAGCTAAACGCATGCTGGAAATTTTGATTAGGTATGCCAAAAGTGATAGAGTCAAGCTACTGAGTGAGACCAATGATATTGAGGAACATATAGCACCCTTAGAAGATAAAGCACAGGTGGAAAATCTCAGGGTCAAAATGAAGACCAGACTCATCTCCTATGAAAATGATATCAAGGGCTGCCAACAAAATAAGTTTCCAAGAGATCAGCGCGACTATGAGACGGCAGGATCCTCAATTTTGCGAAGAAGTAAGAAGCACCGCGGAATGCCCTACAAGTAACAAGCAATGCCAAAATGCCAGCTCTGACTGATACATCTGAATCAGAAGTGCAGATGGATCTGTCTGAAGCAGAGAATCCCGGGAGCGATGTCCGGCCTGGCATAAGCCGAGAACAACATTTTTCACAGGAATATCAACTGATAAAGGAATCATGGAGAAAATATCCCCAAAAAACCCACCCTCCAGAGCAAAACACCAGAAAAGCAGGCGATTTGGGAAGAACAGGAAGAGGCAACTTCACTCCACGTGTAATAAGGAGCAAGAGGGGCATCAACAAAAAGTAAGCCCCCTGGCAGTAATTAATCTGTCATCAAGAACATTGTCCAACATGGAAATTCAGGTCCTGCAAAGGGGACTTACATTCTGTCCAACAACTGAGTGGGACTATGTTCAGACGCGGATTGATCTATATCACTTTGTGCACAAATTAAAATGGAAGAAAACTTTTATTCTCCAAGGATCTTGATATGATATGGTTAACTCTGCTTCACCAGCGCAAATTCGCCAGGAGTTCGGACTAAAAAATGAAAGCTTGGGACGGCTTTACTCATGCCTAAAGGAGTGGTATCGGATCAAAAAGAGAGCCGCTGATAATAATTTGAACAAATACCTATGGCAGGAACTAGAAACTCAAATAACATCAGAAGCAAATAAATATCTGAATAGTGCATTGGAGATAACATGCACCGCTAATCTTTGGGACAAAAACTTGCCATTTTCATCATTCAAACTGGTACTAAATAAGGCCGCAAAATTTCATTCTCTAATCATGGACAAAGACATTTTCTCACACCGCTCTCATTCTTGGGCCTTGGTTAATAGTTACAGATCTCTAACCCCAGCGGCTTATCTGGACGCAACATACTCTGTCTTTATTAAAAGAAAGCTGATGGCACTGAGGTTCGGTAAATTCCCAACCTTGGCCAACGAGCCAGCCTGGAAACATACAGAATCCGTCTCTTGCCGCCTCTGCTGGAATGCAAAAGAAGATCTTATTCACATAATATGTATCTGGTTGATAACGGAGCAAAGGCTTTTTCTAAAGAACATATTCTTGGTAAGGAAACTACGTACTTGTAGGACTGCAGTAATTGGATGCTTGGACGCAACGTCACCACAAGCAAACTGCAAGACTGTAAAGTTTTTACTGACTTTCGAAAAACTTGTGAATGCAATGTAAATACTTAGTTTTTGTTTTACTCTTTTATTAATTTCAGTTATTTGCCCAACCATAACAATTAGGTTTTAAATAGATGACTATATTCAATGGTCAAAATTTCAATTTAAGGTTGAGACTATAATGGAAATGTTGTTGCGGCTGACCTTATTCAATGATCATATTTTAATCATGTATGAGACCGATAATGGAAATTTTTGTTATGATTTTAATTAACTGAACAACAAATAAATAATAATAATAATAACACTCCAAACTCTACATATGTTACATGTTAACATTCAGGATACTGCAAAGAGTAATGAGGGGGAAGAAACGTAGGAATTGATCAAATTAGTGGTGGAAGTAAGTTTAGAGCAAAGTCCATATTTATCCCCAAAATGCCTTTTGATGCAATTGACTCTTTCCATGAGACCTTGATCAAGGATCTTGATATGATATGGTTAGCTCAGCCACATGCAAAGGGCAAATGGCAATATAATCTGACAAAGACCCAGTGGCTAGCTGTGAAAGCATTACAATGCATACATTTACAATGCATGCCTTTAAAACTCAGTTTTTACATTGCAACATCCTTTACAACGCATTCTTTTATATTGCATGCCATTACATCGCATTTTCAGAAACTACCTATACAACGCATTTCTTTACAACGCATTAAAGGTAAGCGTTGGATATTATAGGGGTAATAATTACTATTCTAACTCCAGTGAGTGCAACAGTAGGGTAAGTGTTGGATAGTGTAGGGGTAAAAATTTATCTGATCTGAAAATGCTTTCTTTGATTTTTAAATATCATAAAAACCATAAAAGCCACAAACTATTATAGACAATGCAATTATTTTCAATACATTTACAAGTTAAAATACATCCAGCAGCTGTCCTCAACGTACATATATTTGATTAAGATTATTTCATTAAAAAAATTAAACTTTTCCTTTTTCTTATTGCACTTTTCAGGAAGCCAGCCATAATTCCAATTACGCAAACATTTTCCAATAATTGTAAGAATAAAAAGGCGACATTCCCTCCATGCACCTTTTTTAAAAAAGGGCATAATCCATTTAGCACGTTCATTCACATAGAATTTGCAAAAGAGGGTCACGTGCATGGTAGTCTGTGTAGGAAGATTGTCACATGGGCATCGACAGAGCTGTCTGGACCAATCATTGGTGGTAGGTAAAGATACTAAGCGATGGAAACTGTCAAACCTGAACCTAGTCAGGACGTACCTTTCATAGCCACCAGGACACACTACTAAATATGGTTGAATAGTGTCACAAATCAAGGTCGTTTGATGCCGAAGGACAGTACTTTTATTAATTTCCAGCCCAATTCTTAAGAACTCAAAATGGCTTAAGCAGATTCCCTTTAACTCTTTTCTAGACATAGTATTCATTACACTAGGATCAGTATAAAAGTCGGTACTCCCTAGATCGTTAGATAGCTTTCCTTTGTAGTTTAGCCATGGGATTTTCTAGACCCATAGAGTTTGTTAAGATCTCTCTGTTTAGTGCTAAGTGTGGCGATGTCCAAACTCTATGCCAGAGTAGCATGGGCTGCATTTTAATCAAATCGGCAATGTGCAAACTCCCTAATTCACTATGGCAGTTAAAAACCGATGTACTTTGTGGGACAGCTAATAAAAATCTTAAAAAGGCATTTTCTATGACCTGAATAGGAGAGAGATCATAAAGCCCCCAGATACCTGTCCCGTACATAGCTATGCTTAAGCATTTCGCTTGATACATTTTTAACAGGATCCTAGGGGGCCTTTTACCCATTTTCTGGGAAAATAACATCACGGCTACAATCGATCTTTTAAACAGAAGGAACCTATTTTTAATTGCACATCTCCCAGATCCCATATCCTCTAACAAAATACCCAAATAAGAAAACCTTTTTGTCTGTTCAATTTTCCCTTTGTCCACGACTAGGTTGCATTGATTATTTGTCCCCTTATTGCAGGACATAGCAAAGGTTTTCTTCACGTTGAGCTGCAAGCCCCTATTCTCCATAAAATAATATAGGTAGAAAGGGCTTTTTGTAGGCCTAGTTGGGTTCTAGACATCAGCACTGCGTCGTCCGAGTAGAGATGGGAGACAATCTGTTTGTTAATGATTTTTGGAGGGTCTCTCGCATTGGCCACCAATTCCTCCTCTAAAGTGTTTGCTATATAAAGAGAATTGAAATGGGGTCAGTACATAACCTTGTCTGACCCCCTTCTCAACACGGAAATACTTAGTGCATTCTCCCTTTAGACCATACCTTACCATTGCCAAAGCTGCTGCGTATAATTGCCTCAGGAATTGCACCAAATATGGGTCAAACTGAAGGCTTTACAAAATCTGCTATAACCTAGAATGGACAACCGAGTCAAAGACCGCAGTTAGATCAACGAAAACCGCGAATAATTTCCCCTCTTTGGCATGAGTATACTTCCCTTGAATTAAAATGACATTTAAAACTTGTTCGACCGTTCCCCGACCCTCCCTGAATCCATATTGCAAAGGGCTTAGGATAATATTATCCTCCGCCCATTGTTGCAATCTTTTTAGAATCACTCTGCCTGCAACTTTCATTAATGAATCCAGTATGGGTATAGGTCAATAGCAAGTGGGATTTTCCCTATCCCCTTTCTTGAAAATTGGTATGATGACGGACTCCGACCAAGTTTTTATGAAACCCTCAGCACAGCAGGCGTTTAGCACTCGAGTTACCAGTGGTGACCAAACGTCCGCTGTAAACTTGTAGAGGTCTATCGGAGTCCCGTCAGGACCGGGAGCTTTTCTACCCTTGCTCTCATTAATGGCCATCAATACTTCTCCATGAGTAAGGTGTATGTCAATTGGGAGGAAAGAAGGAGCAATGTCCACCATTAACTGGTCTGCAGGGGTACCTGGGTCATTGCCTTTTGTCCCATAAACATTGGAAAAGAAATCGACCCATGTATCTTCGCTGATAGCGATCTCCATTCTAGCAGTTTCTTTGTTTGCGAAAAATGGCGCCTTCACTGCCTGCCAAAAATGTAAACATTCCCTCATAAGGGATGCCTCATAAAGATTCTGCCATGCTTGCTCTTTAATTTCCTTCTTTCTATTTCTCCTGGCACTATTATACGCCTTCCTAAGCCCCCTCATTTCTTCATAATCTCTGTCTGTTTTATGGAGAGCAGCCTTTAAAGCAGAATAAGCCCTTGGTACAGGTTACATCAAACCAGCCGTTCTTGTTATGTGATACATTTCTGCCCGGCCGACTCAATACCTCTTGTATCACTAGCACTATCTGTGAATGTGCGATAACGATGTCCTTGAGGACGATCTTTTCACTAAGGCACTCTAAGATATTATCTTTTGCCCTGGACACGATTTTTATAATCAGGGCCTCTGAGTTTTTATCGCCCCATCTCAAGGAATATCCATTTTGCCTGTCCAGTACAGGGTCTTGTGTACAATCCAAGCTCTCAACCACCGAAGTGCCACTATTATGGGGGAGACTAATTTTAATGCTCAGCAGCAAATGGTCACTTAACCCATTGGGATGTATGATAAACTAATTGAACAAGGAGGCATAGCTAATTGGAAATATAATGAAATCTATATTAGAGCTAGCTCCTCTCCCAATAAAAGTTGGACCAAATTCAACGGGGGGTAAGCACAGATTATTGACGAAGCCAAGATCATGAGAGACTAGGATCTCATTACAAATATCCCCACTGTCGGTACGAACGAAATGATGCGTAAGAGTATGGTCATCTGCTTCGTTTTCTCCTGGCCTACAAAGCGTCTGCGCACAGATTCCAGTGTTAAAATCCCCCCCACAAGATGATGAGATCCAACCCTGTCAAAGTACATAAATCACACAAATCCTCATTAAGATTCCTTAGAACACTATTAACATTGCCCCTACCCATGTTGTTGTAGAAGTTAATAACTGCTACAACCACGTTTTCAGAAAAATGAATGTTTACTATTTGATAGTAGGTACAAGTCCTAAATACTTTGATCTTCCTAATCTTCAACAAATTCGAGATATATACGCAAATCCCCCCTTTATTCCTACCATGAGGTGAATATTGTGCTGGTATGTGGAATGTTTTAAAGCCATCTATATGCAATTCGGCCAATAACCAGGTTTCCTGGAGACATAGTATATCAAAATTCCTATAAAATCAGTCCATTCCATATTGGAGACCTTGGATCGTAGCCCTGAAACATTCCAAAAAATTACACTCACCGGCTCGTGTGTTAACTCTATTTGAGGTTCCAGTGCCTGTGCTTGAACTATCGGGCTTAGGATTGTCCCTTCTTGTGTATCTGTAGCGGGAGAACCTATCACCTTTGTTGAAATGGGATCGACACTAAGTGTTTGACCACCTGACTCAATGCTACAAACTTCATTCTCCGTATTGAGAGTCACTAGAGTCTCTGGTCTGTCAATGTCCTTGCAGGCATTAAAATGTACAGGGCTACAGGGCAAAAAAGGTAGCACTTCTATTACCCCCTCTGGTGTGTTCCTTCCCGATGAATTCCCTGTGGTTAATGAAGGGTTCTCTAAAGTAGAGAACAATTCAATTAAGCTAGATTGATTGCCCCTGTTGTCCTCCAGTCAATCGACCTCTTCTAAGGAACATAGGGGACGAAACCTGTTTGATACTTTCAAATTATAACTCCAATCATTGTTCAAACAAGAGGTTCTTGCGTGGCCATTGTTTTTCTGCTGCCCTATCGGTTTATAAAAAAAAAACAAGGAAAAAACCTTTATGCCATCAACCATGGATTCATTGAAGTCTAGTCGTGTCAATATTTCATGGACCAATGGAGATGAGCCTTAATATAAAACGACGCAATCCCCCTTTAAAATGTTACTATTGGGGCCTACCCATGATACTCGTCTAACCATTTGAAATGACTGAAACATCTCTCTTGTTAAACCTGTCTTAACACCTAGGTAATGGATTGTTTTGTTCTTTAGTGTAACCCAAGATTCATTAATACACCCAAGAAGTGGTGGAACATTTACCAGAATAATTGTATAAGGGACTGCAGCAGGTGGGAGATTTAGGTTTACATTTTTAGAAGAACATTCTCAGGCCTGATGCACATTTTTACTCCGCTTAAGTGCGTTATCGGGCTGAGTAATAGATGTCGTGATTTCAGTCGCCTTATCTCCCCCGCTTCTCTGCGGGCCACTAGGAGGCGCAATTGTGGGAGTTGTAGAGGACGAAGCACCTTGTAGTGGATCGCAGTGGACCTTTGTGATGTTCTTAGGTCTATTTAAACTGGTTTCAGTGTGTAAGGGATGTCTACAGTTGTCCCCTGTACTTACTCTAATGGTCTTAAAAATTGTTACCAAGTCCTGTTCAATTTTGTCTATTCTGGTTGCCAGAGTATTAATGGATTCTTTAACTAGAGTAGTTAACTGGGTTACCATATCTAATAGAACTGGCGCACAAACTGGCTCTTGGCCTTTATTTTTAGGCTTAGGTTTTCTGGTGGAACAGGGTATTCGCTCCTTAATCTTAGTTGTGATTGGGCGATCCTTTCGGAGGTTTGGGACAGAATTGTTTTTTCCTGAGCCTACTGTATTTGAGACCCCGTGAACTAAAGTGAAGGACTGGGTTATTTAAGACCCAGCGGTGCCAGGGGACAACACCTGAAACCTTCGTGGGTAACCTGCTCCGGCGTATGAATGACAGAGACACGGGACACTTCCTTCGGCGTCAAAGATTCGAGGTTTATTACTGCAGGGAACACAGAAGTCACAGCAAGTACAACACGTGCAACTTGAGGAGACTGCTTCAAATTGTTGCAAGTGGGTCGCTCCTTTTATACATGTTTCTTCCATAGGTTTACACGGTACACAAAGGTTTACAACTTGGTTCCCATAATTATCACCGAAAGGGGTCGCTTTGGTCACTTTGATACATTCAGAGTCCGAAACATAAGTGCGGAAACATTTGGAGGTTCCCAACTGTAAAAACCCATCTTCCCACCATTAGTACATTCCAATCGGCAGTAAAACAGATCGAAGAAGGAACAGGGACAGGTGCAGAGTAAGATGGAAACAGTGGGGAGATCGGAAAGGGTGTAAAAGAGGAAGTATCGGGAAACACGAGCTACAGGCATCAAAGGGACGTGCCTAATGAGATGCACGGCTGAGACAATAAACCGGCACGGTAAGATGAGCCTCGAGCGGGGCCATCTGCCTTACAGTATCATCCCCCTCGTCATAAAGACACTTTCAAAGGACATGTGTCCTCCGCAGATATCTTGGGAATCCCAGGGTCGCGAAGCGGACAATGTTCGTCCGCTGGCTACTTGAGGGCAAGGGACAAAATGGATGCCGTATCTGAGATGGAACCCGTGGGTACAGATAAAGAAACCCACGTAACAGACGAACGGTTTAGGTTAATACAGTGAAACTGCGTACACCCACTAAACTCGTCATTTGCGGTTCATAGATACCAGACTCGACCATATTCGTGCAAGTCCAAAACACCACTTACAATTGTCCCGGAACCTCAGACGCTCCTTTTGCCCTCACGTAGGCAAGCACTAGTCGGAATCATACTCGATGTTCATCAGACCATCTAGATGTTGCTGTAACATAGCTCTGTCCAACCGAGCTCCTTTGGTAACAGGCGGCTGTCTTATACACGTTGTAGCACAGAGGCCACATAAGGCAGGACCACACTGCACACAAAGGCAACACGTGAACAGGAATACCACAACAACTCCGATAATCATCAGAATCTTCCAACCCCAAGTCGACATCAGGCCCCAAAACCACCCAAGTAGCGTCCAATCCCCTACGTCCATGTGTATGGACTCAGAGATCTTATGCAACTTTGAGATGGCTTGATAAACAGTCGGAGCATTATCTGGAATGAAAATACAGCAGCTCGAATGGATCACCTTACATACCCCACCTCGATCTGCTAAGATCACGTCTAAAACCATACGATTTTGTAACGTCATAAGTCTATCCGCCTGAAGCTCTGTGGTGATATTACCAAGGGCACTGGCAGTAATATTAGCTGTCGATTCCACCACCCGAGTCAACTGTCTCAGGTTCCTACTATTAACCATAGGCCCCCAAAACGGGAGGAAACCCTTGAATAAGTCTCCTGCCTCTTGACCGGTAGTGTCCTCTTCGCTAATTACGCCTCTCACAACTCTAGTCTTGTGATAATCTGCATCTACAGTGAACGTCGGAGGCAACAAATTTGCGATAAAACATGAGCCCACAAAGTCGGAGGGCAACCATGCATACGCACGGTCATGGCAGATAAAGTATGTACCCTTGGCAGCCAGAAACACAGGGGACGAGACCATCGGCAGAATGTAATTCTCGGTGCAAGCACTCTCTCCAAGTCGAGCCTTAGATCTTCGGCCACGACCCATTAGACAAAAATTACCAATGTGGGGTACGACCCATATGGGAGGCGAGCTTCTAAGCTGTTTTTCACTCGTGAGCGCACTATACTCGACCTTACTCAGGACCCTATAGGCTTGTACCTCTTCCTCTGGGATGAGCGACGGCTCATAGATATCTCTATCCAAATCTTCTATCGCTATCGACAAAGGCTTATGATACGAGCCAGGGCCAAAGTAGGGAGATCGTGGCTCTCGACTGGGGTAAGAATCTAGTGCGCTTCGAAACATTGTTTGGAATGCTCGAGCTGAACCCTGAGAACTATACGGTAAGACCAGATATGGAATTCCCTTATTCGTGGTATGTGGCATCAGTCCACACACCCAACAATTAGTAGTGTTAACCACTAACTGGTGCTGATGAAGGAGCTGAATAAAGGAATTATTGCGGAATTCTGCACGTCTAGCCTGCTCGTGTTCGGGTAAGATATGTAAAGAATGAGGGGATGCAGTGGAGGCAAGTTTAGGGTCAGAAGTAGGAGTAGGTATGGCAGAAGGTAAAAAATACGACATCATGTAATACACCCCACCCGCCAATAATGCAGAAATAGTCAAAAGCAACACGAATATTTGAAACATAAAACATTTGGTACGACTAAGTTGTTGTAGCTTGAATCTTTGCGCCTGAGCATCTTCCAAGTCCATCAGCTTCGAAAACGCCATCCCCTATGACCGTCCGCAACGTTTCTTGACGCACTTCGTTCTGTGTAGTAGTAGTCAATCCCTAGGAGTTCCCAGGAACCGACGGTCTTTAACCTAGCGTCAAGACCTACTAACCAGAAGGAAGTACACGTGCGGCCCTACGGCCTTTATTCACAATGTATATGCAAAAATGTCTCTCAGCTGTGGAATCAAAAATACATGTGGAACGAAACTTCAATATATATAAAAATAATTACAATGATACGGGTATTCAGACTGATCGTGGAAAACGGGATAATGCAATTGTCAAGGGACAGAACGAAATCTTTTTATTTGTCCTTAGTGCTGGATCGCAAAAAGTATCGAGTTTTCTTGTCTGTCGTGTCTGTTCATCAAACAAAGGATCCGTTGAGGGAACAAAGTTCTGCTGATCAGTCGAATGTTCTGGTCTTGAGTCTTTTGGTAACAAATGTTCAACAGTGTCTTTCTGCTGTACTGAAGATTCTCCGACAGGTTGTGCGTCGCTAAAAGGTACAAAAGCCGGCAATCCTTCAGATTCAGCTGAAGCAATGCCACTCCTCACCCACGAGTCTGCCGGTAACGGTATAGGAACTTTCTTCGTATGGGTGGCATGCACCCAATTTTTCCGGCCCTCTAGACGAACGGCAGTTCTCGTGGCAAGGAGAACCTGGTAGGGTCCAGTGAAGCGGGGTTCCAAATTCTTCTTACGGGCAAAATTGTGCGTCACCACCCAATCTCCGGGCTGGAGCTGGTGGCCTGGACCCTCTGTCTGCATCGGCAATGCTTCGTAAACCTGTTGGTGAATTAACCTCAGTTTAGCAGTCAGATCATGAAGATAGTCAATCAACATTGGGTACTCAAGATTACAGAACACACCCGGTCTAGGGACCCCCCAAACATTTGCAGGACGACCGAACACTATCTCGTAGGGACTGAGCCCTACTCGGGAGTGTACTGTCGCCCTTGTTGACAATAAAGCTAAGGGTAAAGCGTCAGGCCACGAAAGACCAGTCGTAGCCTGAATCTTCGCTAGCTTTAGTTTAAGGGTGCCGTTATACCCTTCAACCAAACCAGCTGACTGGGGATGATTGGCGCTATGGAATTTTTGATTAATTCCAAGGCCCTTACACACATTCTTCATCACACTCCCCACAAACTCACTTCCGTTATCAGACCATACGATCCGAGGCATTCCATACCGAGGAAAATATTCCTTCAGTAGGATTTTCGCAGTTGACAGAGCAGTGTTGTCTTTGAGAGGATAGGCTTCAATCCATCGGGAGAATGCGCAAACCATAACTAAAACGTATTTCAGGTTATTGCATCGCTCCATATGGATGAAGTCTAATTGAATCACCTCAAAAGGACATGAAGGAGGAGCAAAACTACCAGGGGGTGTTGGGGTTCCCTTACCAGGATTGTATAACATACACACCATACAATTCTTAACCAGACGTTCAGCACATTTCATGATACCATCATTCTTCCACACAGGGGACAGCAACTTACAGATACCTTTCACGCTAATATGTGCTAACCCATGTGCCATTGTCACAACAGCCAGCACATACGCATCTGGCAACATCCATCTCTTATGTTCCGACAAATCAATCCAACAACCATTCGCATCCAACTTTCCCGTACTTTCTTTCCACTTCGCCTTTTCAGTCTCGGTGGCCTCATTCTGTATCGCTATCACACTCTCGATAGTATCCTCACACATACTCGTCTCTGTAGGCCACCTAACCGAACTCGTCACATACATTCGGGTGCTAAGGTTCCGGGCAGTCTCCTTAGCAGTCTCATCCGCAAATGCATTACCACGACCGACATCATCCGTCACCTTACGATGCGCACTACATTTAACAATCGCTACCTGCTTAGGCAACGTAAGTGCATCCAAGAGATCATTCACAAGCTGACCATGCTGAATCTTCGTACCATGCGACGTCATAAAACCTCTCTCTCTCCACAACCGTCCAAAACTATGGGCGATGCCAAATGCATATTGGCTGTCGGTAAACACATTCACACGTTTCCCTTTCGCTAACACACACGCTCTAGTGAGAGCAATCAGTTCTGCAGCCTGGGCAGAGTTCTGATTCAATCTCGCAGCTTCCACAACAGTATTCAAAGTTACAACAGCATATGCAGTAGTCACATCACCATTCGGCAATTTAAAACATGAACCATCCACATACAAAGTTCCATCTGGATTGTCCAAAGGAGTGTTTTTAAGGTCCACGCGACCTTTTGTTTCTTCTTCAGTCCTCAAATAGCAGTCATGCTCTGCTATTTCATCTGACTCTGTGCTAATTGGTAACAAAGTTGCCGGGTTCAGGACATTGCAACGTTTTATCTGAATATGACTTGCCAGCAGCGTCAACTCGTATCCAGACAACCTCGCACTCGTCAAGTGCTGAGTTTTCGTACGATTCAAAAGAGTATCAACTGCATGCGGAACCATCACCGTAAGCATATTATCCATGACCAATCCTGCTGATTGTCGGATGGACACCGCAGCTGCCGCTGTTGCTCTCAAACAACTCGGCAATGCTCTAGCTACCGGGTCCAAGGTCGATGAAAAATATGCACATGGACGTTGCTTACCACCAAAAGGTTGCGTTAAAACACTCAAAGCACAACCTTCCCTCTCGTGAACATATAATGTGAACGGCTTACTGTAGTCAGGGGTACCTAACACAGGAGCCGAACACAATGAATCACGCAATTCAGAAAAACTCTTCTGACATTCTTCCGTCCATGGTAAAGGAGTTGAAACATCCTTGCACGTAAGAGCCACCAATGGTTTCGCTAACAATGAAAAATTCGGGATCCACTGTCTGCAGTATGACGTGATACCTAGAAAGGCACGCACATCTCTTTGGGTTGCTGGCACAGTCATTCGCGCAATTGCTGCAATTCTCTCTGGGGTCAACCGCCTTCCCTCCTTTGACAATAAGTGACCTAGATAGGTTACTTCTTGACAACAATATTGGAGTTTAGAAGGTGACACCTTGTGATGTAAGTCACAGAGATGTTGCAGCAACGACACCGTAGCAATTTTGCAAATGTCCTGAGTATCTGCAGCTACCAATAAGTCATCGACATATTGGATCAGGGCCGCACCAACCGGCAACGTAAACGCATCCAGTTGACCCTTCAAGGCTTGACTGTAAATGGATGGACTCTCACAGTAGCCCTGAGGAGCACGTTTAAACCGGAAGCTGCGACCACCAAGAGAGAAACCGAAAAGGTCTCTGCTTTCTTCGGCAATCGGAATGCTGAAGAACGCATTCTTCAGATCGATCACCGAAAACCAAGATGCTGAAGCTGGAATCAGAGTCAGTAGCGCCGTGATGTCAGGCACAACGGGAAACTGAGGAATCACAATTTT
This sequence comes from Lissotriton vulgaris, assembly GCF_964263255.1. Lineage (NCBI taxonomy): Eukaryota > Metazoa > Chordata > Amphibia > Caudata > Salamandridae > Lissotriton > Lissotriton vulgaris. The sequence goes on from NC_141687.1 coordinate 918,768,085, forward strand.
ATTTACCTCCATTAAATCAATAACAAAACGATAAACAGGTGGTTTCGAAGGATCAGTACGTTTTAAAATAGGCAGTACAGGGCTGTTGCACACGTTTCCCCGAGTTTCTTCAATAACATATTTCTCGATCAGATCATAGATGATCGCCAACAATGCACGTTCACCATCAAGAGAGATACGATACTGGGGAATACGTGGCAATCGCACGTTAGATTTCAGCTGAACAACGTAAGGGGAGATGTCAAGCAGGCCCACATCATTGGGACCTGTTGCCCACAAAGATGTAGGAAGAGAACTCAATTCCGGTGGAAGCTTATCAAGAGACAAGTACATAGGAGAGACAACCCTCTCACCCAGAGTAAGCTTTACTCCCGCAGGAGAACAATACAAAGTTGCATACAAACGTTTTAGCAAATCCAGGCCCAAAAGATTTTCACCACAACCAGTAGTCAAAATCAATGGAGCTTCAAGCTCACGAGGCCCAATTGTAAGAGGCAAAGGGCGCGAAACTGGATTGCTAACGGGGGCGCCAGAGAATCCAACGGAAACATTTGTTAAGCCAGACAAAGGTGCGCCAGGGAGTTTCGAATGCATTATGGAACTTTTCGCTGCACCAGTGTCCAACAGAAAAGGCTCAACGACGCCCGATGTAGCAACTGCGACGTAAGGCCCTCTCTGATCAACCGGAACTGATACCACTCCCTCTCCTTGTCTATGGCTGTCCTAGTAATTACTGTCGTCAGTTCCCTGATCGACGTAATAATCGTCTACATTGTACTGCGCAGATCGTCCTTGCGATGATCCACGTTGATCAAAACAGTTATTGGAATTCGATGAGTTGTCTGAACGATCATTTTGAGCACCACGACCTCTACCACGTGATGTCTGCTGAGAACCACCACGACCTCCCGTAGAGAAGTTACCACTATTACGATCATTTAGAACAGGACAATTGAATTTTAAGTGACCCTCCTGTCTACAATAGGCACACTGATTGTATCCTAACGAAGACCTTTGGCAGGAGGAGTCATTTCGAGATTGCGATCTATTCGATTGTGGCTGCGATCGATTCCGCTGCTGTGAATCACTCTGGTTCGAACGCGGAGGATAAGCCTGTTGTAACAACACTTTTGTTTTAAGTTCTTTCGTCTTTTTATCAGCGCGGTCGTTCTCCTCTTTTTCTCTGTTCTCATAATACTGTGCCGTAGCCAATATTTGAGCCGAGGTAGAGACGGCCCACGCACTCTCAGAGTTTTTCAATTTATTGCTCAAGTCGGGCAGTAAATTAGAGACAAATTTATCCACAAACAACCGTTGACCACCCTCAGTGCCCATATCCTGACAACTATGATCGATGAATGCCTCCTCAAATCTCGTAAAGAAATCAGAGACACTCTCGTCCTTTTTCTGTTTGCAAGCTGACAATTTGTCCCAATTCACCCTCATAGCTGGCATAAGTTTTTCATTAGCGTAATTATTCTCTGTGGGAGAGCCGTAATGAGCTGCTCGGGCTTAGCCCCACCAATTTGTCGTGTATCTGCCGCCGTAAGGGCAGCCCAATCACCACCCAATTCGTTTGCATGATCTTCCTGACGAATCTTAGCCCATACCGGTTGCGGTACGACATTGCCAAACAGCATATCAATATCGGCAAGATTCATTATCGTAGCGTCTACGAGCTGCGACAATTCTTTATAGTACCCTGCAGGATTTTTGCGAGGGTCAGGCAAGGATTGCTTCACCTGTAAAACTTCCGATCGTTTCCATGGGAGATGTATCCATACTCTCTGGAAATGTGGCAAGATCGGCGGATTAACATTAGCGTCACCTGGCATCCACACTGGCGGAACTTCCCGCATGGGAAACTGACCAGATGCATCCAACTGTCTCTCAACGTCCTCAACAAACAAAGCTTGAGGTATAGGAGTGGGACGGAAAGATAGCAACCGCTCAACAGCACGTCGAACGTTGGTATCCACTATCAGTCCGTTCGAGAACTGAAGCTGTAGATCAGACAAAGCGGTCAACACATCGTCAGGTGCATCGGCCGATATCTGATCGCGCAAAACCTTGCACATTTCTTCGAAAACGTACCTCTGTGTCGGAATATTAAATTGACAGAACGTTTCAAGTACAGCACGTGGAGGATTTCTCAGAGGATATGTCATCCAACCCATCGCCATATTATACAGCGCGGCACGCTCCCTATTACCGGGAAGCTGGCTACGCCTTTGAGGACCGTCCGAACCAGCGGACCCAAGAACAGGTCCGAGAGAATTAAGGAAGCTAGCCGCAACAGGAGGTGTGCGACTTCGAGTAGATGGAGAAGTATAGCACAAAGGACTAACAAGAGAAGGGGTAGAAACAGAAGAAGCAACAGGAGTAAGTAGAGCAGGAACAGTAGCGGGAGCAGGAGTATGTGGAAGTGGAGGAGCAGTAGGAATAGTAGTAGGCAAAGGAGCGGGAACTGTCGGAAGAATGGGTGCAGGTTGAGGAACAGGTTGAGGAGCAGGTACAGGGGGAACCACAGGAGCTGCGGTACCCTGTACATACGGAGGTGGCGACTTCATAAGATAAGACATTAAAGGATCCTCAACTGATTCTTCCTTCTTATCCGACTCCGTAGGCAAAGCAGGATAGCATTTATCTATAGACATACGCTGTAGCCTATCAAACACTTCCTTTTCCTTATCCTCCTTATCACGCTGAAACTGCTCTGCTTTCTTTACAATGGTAGCAACACCATCTCTCTGATTACGTTTAGTCTGCCTGATCTCTCTCTGTCGGTCTTCTTTACGCCACAACCGAAAAGCATCAAACATGGCCGGCCTTGACTTTCTCTTAAACAATTTAGCCTCAAGATTATCTAAAATCGGGGTCTCAAAACTACCATGAGGTGGCCAACTAAGGACACCATCTTTTTTGGTGTAACGAATCCAATATTCATTAAAAGTAATAGGACCTAGTCCGTGCTTACTGTAGAGCTCATAAGTGGGAGTTCCAACCGGAGGTATCGGACAAGAGTCCTCCAGTCGGAAGTCCGTACCACAACGTCTGAAACAACTAAACAAAGTACAGCGACCAGGCATCTTGCACACTAGCCGTGTTTCACAAACTTCAAGGGTTACGGGATTTACCAAGTCCCAGCAAAGAGCAAAAACCCTCGGTTTTTGGCGGCTGCAGTCGTCAAATAACACAACAAAGTACCAAGAACCACAAATGCAATGGAACCATGCAACAACTAAGCAACCACAACCAAGAACTCTGGGAGCGACCCACAAATACTTAACTCAAAGATCGATGGCGTCACCAGGAAGGCCCGTCAATCGTCTCGCTATACCAAGGTCTACGCCAGGCACCAAAACAGGTCTACAGTCAGGGCAGCAGTCCGTCGCAGCCGTCAGGAGGCGGGAATCTTCGCGGGAAAAGTCTTCGGGCCACTTGTTTCGACAACAGGATCGATGAAGCGGAGTGCACCTTCCCTCGGATATTTCACACGAAGTCCCTCACGATTGTCGGGCTTGGACCGGTACCACTGATGCAGCCCCACGTTGGGCGCCAACTGAAGGACTGGGTTATTTAAGACCCAGCGGTGCCAGGGGACAACACCTGAAACCTTCGTGGGTAACCTGCTCCGGCGTACGAATGACAGAGACACGGGACACTTCCTTCGGCGTCAAAGATTCGAGGTTTATTACTGCAGGGAACACAGAAGTCACAGCAAGTACAACACGTGCAACTTGAGGAGACTGCTTCAAATTGTTGCAAGTGGGTCGCTCCTTTTATACATGTTTCTTCCATAGGTTTACACGGTACACAAAGGTTTACAACTTGGTTCCCATAATTATCCCCGAGAGGGGTCGCTTTGGTCACTTTGATACATTCAGAGTCCGAAACATAAGTGCGGAAACATTTGGCGGTTCCCAACTGTAAAAACCCATCTTCCCACCATTAGTACATTCCAATCGGCAGTAAAACAGATCGAAGAAGGAACAGGGACAGGTGCAGAGTAAGATGGAAACAGTGGGGAGATCGGAAAGGGTGTAAAAGAGGAAGTATCGGGAAACACGAGCTACAGGCATCAAAGGGACGTGCCTAATGAGATGCACGGCTGAGACAATAAACCGGCACGGTAAGATGAGCCTCGAGCGGGGCCATCTGCCTTACAGTATCATCCCCCTCGTCATAAAGACACTTTCAAAGGACATGTGTCCTCCGCAGATATCTTGGGAATCCCAGGGTCGCGAAGCGGACAATGTTCGTCCGCTGGCTACTTGAGGGCAAGGGACAAAATGGATGCCGTATCTGAGATGGAACCCGTGGGTACAGATAAAGAAACCCACGTAACAGACGAACGGTTTAGGTTAATACAGTGAAACTGCGTACACCCACTAAACTCGTCATTTTCGGTTCATAGATACCAGACTCGACCATATTCGTGCGAGTCCAAAACACCACTTACAATTGTCCCGGAACCTCAAAAGGTGGCAATTCAACTCGGGTCTCATTATTCTTTTGTTTACAGGGTCATTTAGATGAAGATAATACTACTGTCAGGCCTGTCAAACCTAGAATGAGAATTAGGCACGTTGTTTGTGCTTTAACAAATGCGCAATTGAAGTTAATGGAAGGAAGAGCAAGGCGGACTCAGGCGGTTCACTCGCGGAATCTCAAGATGGACGCCAACTCAGAGGACAAGTTGGCGGTCTAGTGTTGCTCCCAGATTTCAGGTGGACAGCTCTAGGTGAGGCGCGCGAGCAAATTCTACTGCGCACTTCACCGGATCTTTTGGAGAATTCAGAAGCATCTTGTAGGCCTTAATCACCCGCGTTAGATATCGCGCCGCGTTTATTATTTTGTTAGTTAGGTTCTGACTATTCCCAGATACCGTCATAGAGGAATTAGACGAACTCTCAGCTGGAAAAGAATCATAGTTACCGCTCGCCGTTATTGAGAACGGAGAAGTTCTTCCATTGGCAGACGTCTTTGTCAGAACGAAGTTCCTGTGAAAGAAATTAGATTTCAAATAAGTCATTGAATATAGCGCATGTTATACAATGACTGATAACCGAAGTAATGAATTTTGAGTAATTACAAATAGAAATAACAACTCATAGAATACTTACCAGAAGACACCAACCTTAGACTTCCTGAAAGAGAAACAGAACAACTTAGTTAGTATCTCGTCAGGAATAGGATTAAGAGTACGAATAAAATACATGGTTACAGAACTCTGGTAGGAGGTAAGAATAGTAATAGACAATTTATAGAAACTCAGTAAAGATAGAGAAAGAGAATAATAGTCTATAATTGTTTACAGATAATTCCACAGAGCAAGAGAGCAGAAGAGATCAAATAAAATCAGAAGAGTAGCTAAGCCTTAGATCAAATAGGTGAGGAGAAAGTGAGCTTTAGACAGTACATGAAGATATAACAATAGGAAGTGTTTTACCTTAATATTTAATGTGTTTGCATTAGGACTTCTTCGGCTAAATTCAGAAAAAGACGAGAAAGAAGAAGCTTAGAAGAAGACGATCAAGGGCAGCCTCTCCTTGTTGTTTGTTATTTTATCCAATTCCCCCTTCCCCCTTGAGGAATCTTGAGAGTCTTGTTAAGTAGAATTACAGACTCTGGGTGTCTTCGAGGTGGAGTTGGGAAAAGGTCTTCAGACTGTTCCTGTGCAATCCGTGGCAAGGCACTGCATGTATCCTTTATAAGTGAACTCTGACAACTACGCTCTCTTGATCAATTTCAAATATTTCATCCGACCCAGATTGAACACATCCATTGGAGCTAGTAGGAGACCCCGAAGAGCCCTTATGTGTTGCTTCAAGGGCTGCCCCCCAGATTCCTGAACATCACTGAAAGACCTAGTGTTCCTATTTGAAGGCAAGCTTAGCGATTCTTTGATCAGGGTCTCTTCAACATTATTTATTTGCTTTTCTTGCGCACCAACCGCCCTAGTCAGGTATTTCATTAAGGAAGTGCTTGCCTCAGGTACCTTCTTTGTTTTCGGGCCCTGCGTTGAAACATGGAGTTTTCTCTTTCCCATGTTTGGGCCTGTGCACAAACAGTATGTAGTCCCGAAAAAGTTCTTCGTTTCCAATGTACCCAACTTAAATCAAAGGTAAAAAGGAGCAAATCACCACCTTTATCTAATTCACTAATTTACTTAAAAACACAAAATAGCCTATATAAACATACTTAAAATGTCTTACTAGAAATGAAAAGCCCAGAGTCCTGGCCCAGCCCAGCCTTCTCCGGGCGATGACGGGCAAGGACGGGCATGCCAGAGCGCGTCCCGCACTGCGGGAGCCCACGAGAATTCTTGTAGTGCCTCCTGGCGCTGCCGCTATGACGAGGTACTCAGCGTTAGCAGGGGCCGATGGGCGTTATAGTCTCCCTGCTACTGGCTACACGCGGGAGTAGTGAGGTTCGTTGCAGTCCCCCCTGGGACTGTTTGACAAGGCAGCAGGCCTCTCGGGGTAAAAACTACTTTTCTAACTCCAGTGAGTGCAACAGTAGGTTAAGTGTGGGATAGTGTAAGGGTACTATGCGTTGCCTGCATTTTAGCTACATGCGTTGTAATGACATGCATTGTAGTGACATGGAATGTAATGGCTACGTTGTAATGGCATGCTATGTAAAGGATGTTGCGATGTAATGACTGGTATGTAAAGGTAGTGGGATGTAATGACTGCGTTGTAAAGGTTGTTTCCCATGAAGAAAGAATGACGTTACAACGCATACATTTACAACGCAGGCCTTTACAATGCAGTGTAATTACTGCGTTGTAAAGGTTATTCCCTGTGAAAGCCCTGAGGTAGGATACCTCTATCGTAATTAAACAGTCAGACAAGGGCAGAAACGTCATCGTAATGGCAAAATAAATATACAAAGAAGAAGCAGTGCACCTTCTAGAAGATGAGACGAGCTATAAAAAAAGTTAAGAGAGACAATTTCAACACCAGTGTCTTGGCATTCCATGATCTACCCAAGAAATTGAGATCGAGCATTTTGGAGGAGGATGTGTACCAGTTCATTAAGGTGGACTATCCGGTACTCCCCACATTCTATCACTTACTGAAAGTCCACAAAGATATTTTTAAACCACCGGGGCGTCCAATAGTTCCCAGTAAGGGAAGGTTACTGGATAAAGCATCAATCTATATGAATCATTTTCTTTTCCCACTGGTCAAAGACTTAATTTCCTTTATTCAAGACACAACTGATTTTATTTGGCGGATACAGGACATCCGTGGGAGCCTGACTTCCCATTGATCACGATGAACATCATCAGTCTGTATACATGCATTGCGCACAGCCAGGGCTTAATGTCATTGAAATATTTTCTAAAAACTAGGCCTTTGAAGTTCCAGACTCATAGTAATAGGATACTAGAGATTGTAGCATTCTGTTTGCATAACTACATATTCCTCTTCGGGAGCAGCTCTACCTGCAGATACAGAGAACTGCGATGTGCACGTGCTGTACCCCTAGCTGTGCAAATCTTTTTGTGGGCTGGTGGGAAAACCCATTGCCTGGATAGAGGACAATGATTTGATTTGATTTATAAATGTATAGAGCGCGCGATTGCCTGGAGGCGTCTTGGTGCTAGGAGTCGATGTGAGAAGGATTGCCGAAAAGGTGATGAGGCAGAGACAGTTTTTTATAGCTTTTCTAAAAGACAAAAGTAAAGGGCTGCTTTTTATTGTGATTGTGAGAAGGTTACAAGTCTTGGCCGTCCACAACAGGAAGCTTCTCCCCCCCACCTGACCTGCTTTAACTTATCAATCAATCAATCAATCAATCAAGGCATTTATATAGCGCACTACTCACCCGGAGGGTCTCAAGGTGCTTGGGGAGGGGGGTCCGCTACTGCTCGAACAGCCAGGTCTTGAGCTGCTTCCTAAAGGCGAGGTGGTCCTGGGTCAGGCGGAGGTGGGTCGGGAGGGAGTTCCAAGTCTTGGTGGCTAGGTAGGAGAAGGACCTTCCTCCTGTGGTGGCTCTTTGGATGCGGGGGGACGGCGGCGAGGGCGTGGCCGGTCGATCGAAGCTGGCATGTGGGAGTGTAGAAGTTGAGGCGGCTGTTGAGGTATCTTGGTCCTTGGTTGTGTAAGGCTTTGTGTGCGTGGGTGAGGAGACGGAAGGTGATTCTCTTGTTGACCGGGAGCCAGTGCAGGTCTCTCAGGTGTCCGGAGATGTGGCTGTGTCGGGGGATGTCGAGGATGAGTCTTGCTGAGGCGTTCTGGATCCGCTGGAGTCTCTTCTGGAGTTTGGCAGTGGTTCCGGCGTAGAGGGAGTTGCCGTAGTCCAGTCGGCTGGTGACGAGGGCCTGGGTGACCGTCTTCCTGGTCTCGGTGGGGATCTACCGGAAGATCTTACGTAGCATGCGCAGGATGTTGAAGCACGATGAGGAGACGGCGTTGATTTGTCTGGTCATGGAGAGGGAGGAGTCCAGGATGAAGCCCAGGTTGCGTTCGTGGTCTGTTGGTTTGGGTGCGCTGCCCAGGGCGGGGAGGCACCAGGAGTCGTCCCAGGCGGAGGGCGAGGAGCCCAGAATGAGAACTTCTGTCTTGTCTGAGTTCAGTTTCGGGCGGCTGTTCATCATCCACTTGGCTACGTCTGTCATCCCTTTGTGTAGGTTGGCTCTGGCGGTGGCGGGGTCGTTGGTGAGGGAGACTTAGGTGCCTGTAAAAGTTTTGCGTGAACACACCTCAAGCTTCTAGCTGGCTCATACCGTTTCACGTGTGTTCTTTAAAACTGCGGTCCTGAACCATGAAGGACCTTGTAGGCCAAGCAAACTGATTTAAATATAATCCTCTTTTCGATTGGTAGCCAGTGAAGGGCTCTCAGTCTGTGGGCGACTGGTTCTGATCTGGGAATATCCAGCACCAGCCTTGTGGCTGCATTCTGCAGATGCTGGAGTTTGGTTAAATGTTGGACATGTATACCTGCATAGAGGGCATTGCCATAATCCAGTCTGGACAGAGCCAATGCCGTAACTAGTGTTTTACATGAATCATGGGGGATTAATGGCTGTATTCTTCTGATCATTTTTAAAATGTACCAGGCAGTTGAGGACAATTTATTTATCTGGGCGTTGAAGGTCAATTTATTATTTAATAGGACTTCCAAATTTCTGACCTTGTCCACTGGGGTTGGGCACTCACCCAGGCAGGCTGGCCACCATTTAGGAGTCCAAAAATCTGCATCCGATCCCAGCAGCATAACTTTGGTTTTATCACTGTTCAGTTTCAGGCAGTTAAGCTGCATTCATTTATTGACCTGCCTCATACAGTCATTAAATCGGTTGCCTGTTTCCTCCACATTGCTTGAGACTGACACCACTGTTTGGGTATCATCTGCATATGAAACTGGCAGAAACCCACACTTTCTGATTATCAATGCCATGGGAGCGACATCAATGAGAGGTGGGTGAACAAGATTGGCCTTTGGGCAAGATATATAGATAACTTCTTCATTGTCTGGAAGGGCACTGTGACAGAGGCTGAGTAATATATCGGAATTCTGAATAATAACAAATTAAATCTCAAGTTTACCAGTAATATCAGCAATGTAGAAGTGCCATTCTTGGATCTTTTGGTGTGTGTAGCAGAAGATAAAATCTGCACAAAATTGTACAGGAAGCTGACAGTGGGCAACACTGCTACATTCCAAAAGTCAGCACCCACGCAGTTAAATTCACATTATTCCCTATGGGGAGTTGTTGCGAGTAAAGATAAACTGCACACTCCCAAAAGATTATACAACAGCTGCGAGCAAATCACTAAGTAGATTCAGACAGAGGAGTTATCAATATCATATACTCCATGATACAGCAATGAGGGTGTAATCCACTGACAGGTAGACACTTTTAAGATATAGAACAGCGGATACCAGAGGCCGAGGACCGCACAGAAGCCTTAATGTTAATTCTGGACTTCTTAGCTGATTCCGGTAAAATTAGAGATATGGTATGAAAGAACTGGAAGGTACTCCAGCCAGATAATATCATTCGAAGACTTTTACCGAATAATAGACCTGATATTACAGATTGCAAAAGCATGTCGCTTAAATACATGCTGGTACATAGTCATTGCACAGAGGCAGTACCTGCAGCACAAACACCAATAGTGAGGTTTTTCCCTTTTACTTCATGAAAGGCCTGTAAAACAGTGTAAAGGTTAAGGAGCATGGCATCCCAGGCAAAAAAGTTGCAATACTAGTTTTGTTGTGTATTGTTTGGTTTGCCCATGTGGTCTCCAGTATATTGAGAGTATCATCCATCCAGCTAAGAAACGCATACTGGAGCACACACAGGTAATAACAAACCACAATAGTGCATACCCAGTAGCCAGACATTTTGCAGAGGTCCACGATTCTCAGAGTGACATATTACGGTACTTCTGTCTTGACCAAGTCACGATCAAAGAAAGGGAAGGAGATAGGGTAAGGCTTCTTCGACAGTTGGAAGCCAGGTATATCATTGAGTTAAGAACCCGTACCCCCTGGGGACTTAACACAGAGGAAGAGCTTTGGTCATTTGTGGGATAAAAAGTTGTGGGAAATGACATGCCCATTGAGGGCTATATGACTTATGGATACTGTTAAGTGGCCTCCCTAAAGCATAGGAAAGTGGTAATTAATTTGGTGAATTGAGAATATAATCAGTTTTGTATTTTTCCAAACACTATTCTTGTGACAGTGGGCAAAAGCCATCTGAGTGCCATGCTAAGAGGTCATATTTATGATGTAAAAAATGACTATTTATTCTGTAATTTTGTCATGTTCTCAAATAGGCATATACATTCTCAGGGTCTATCTGCCCATTAAGGGCACTATTTAGAGGTGCGGATATTGATTGGTATTATATTGGCCAAGAATATATATTTTGTATGGGAACTAATCACACCATAAAAGATGGCTCGTAAATAAAATGGGCAATCTCTATGGGGTGACTCTATAGGAAATATATTATTGACAACAGGAAATGATTTCTTGAGAAAGCTGAGATGTTATGCCCCCCTCTTGTGTAATGAATTATGAAAATCAATTGTTCACACTGCACAACATACCATCATTAGCTAGGATAAGATTGTTGCAATGATACATTTATAAGCGAGCCCCTTCAGTCCTTTGTTTGTTTTTAATGTTTTCTGGATAAGCGAATGAAATAATTTCTTATTTAAAGGTGATGAATTTTGTGGTAACTAACACTGACTAAGGCCAGGTGGCCCGAACACGTGTGTTAGCTTCTTGATTCCTGGAGCATGTTGGAATAAACTGAAATTTTCTGCATTGAGCCCGAGTGTGCAGTTTTCTGTATCTTGAGACATTGGTTTCTGAAAATAGTATCACGTAACCGTCTCCGTGGGCTGCTGCACCCGTGCTGCTGAGAGTAACTTCTTGTGGGAACAAACACACTCCATGCATCAGAAGTATTACATCTGTTAAAAAATGTTGTTCTTTGGTAGGCCCAGCCAGGAGGGATAGAAAGCTTACTAATTTAAACTCCTTTCTGCAGTCTAACAACCTCAAAAATTCAGTGTACTACCTTGTTCTCCTACAATTCATCTATTCAGTGATCTTCATAGTAGACTTTCAAAGATGAGCATTGAGAATCTAAGGGCTGTCCTACATACTGCAACAGGGTTGCAACCAATAACCCCAAATCTGTCAATATCACACTTATCCTATTGTCCTTTAAAAGGGTCCAGATCAAAGATGCACTTGTGATACTACCTGTTTAATGCGCAGACGTTGATTCTAAGCTCCCCTAAATATTTGTACAAAAACTGTCCATCTCAAGAGGTTCCTACAATCTGTCACCTCAACATCCTTTACTACCTGATCCTTTTCTGTACATTTTCCTAGGTCACGGACCCTGTGTTCATTATAATGATGAACTCTTTTAACCTATGTAAGCATTACCTAACATCTAACCTGCTTGACAAATAAATTGATATTTGATATTCCTCTTGTCTGTTTTGTGATGCCCTTGGCCCAACTGGTGAGCAGACCACAGGAAAATATGACAGGTGTGTTACCTCCTCCTGACACACAAGTTAATTACAAGCCTTGTGATAAATATCAGAAGGTCAAACCTTTCCTGGAATATGACACTTTGTGTGTGCGATTAAGCCCCAAAATCTGCATGCCCCACAAAAACAGGTACCTGGGAGGTATTTATTGCAGTGGAAAAATAAGGAGCAAGGCAAGGAATGTAACCAGGTAGCCCTCCACTCATAGAATTCATATAAAAATAACCTGGTTATACTGAACACAATGTAAACTTTATAGCTTCTATAAAATGGGTATTATGTACTCGTACGTGTGGATGTGCTGAATAGTCTAGTCATGCCTACCTCTAAGTGTTCTCATTTAGAAATTTAAAATTATTATCAACCATCCGGAACTAATCTCACACCCACCAAAGATAAAATGTGTGAAAAGTCAGAAAGTGCCTCACCTACGCACCATCCATGGAGCTACTGGTTGGTACTCAACAGTTTGCTAGTTCTACCATCATTGGCAACTTTCCTGACAGAAAAGAAAAATGTGCGACCTAATCTTTAAGCTCGCGTGAAGTGGTGAAAAAGTGGTGAAAAATTAATAATAGAGTATAGATACTGATGTAATCTATCATATATCTTATGCCCTGTAGTGTAAACAAAGCTCAATGCATCTCCTGAGTGAGTTGAGAACAACTATTCCACACATACTTTATTTTAATAATGTCACACTCAATTAAAAGAGACAGCATGTTTAGACCATATTTAGCTTGAACGGCCGACATGTTTCATTGCCCAAACACTTTGGCAATGGCAATGACATTTGGCAATGTCATCAGAGCACGGGGATGCATCTCCACCTAATAATGCCTTAGGTCTGTAGTGGTTGATAAAAGAAAGAGTGATAGAGCCAGAGACAAGAAGAAAAATCACAAAGATTGTAAAAAGTTATCATATGTTGGCAATTTCAAATTGCGACACATCTCATATTTTGTGTCTTCACATAATGACATAATTAGCGGGTGGTGGCCAGGTGGGCTCCTACCAGCAACTCCAGAGGGGGCTAAAAAGTGGCCTCCATTGCAGGATACAGTACAGCACTAAAGAACGTACCTGCGAATGGACATGAATACTATGTTGCCTTCCTTATCCCAATCACGTAATGTCATAAAAGTCTCAACCTACCTCTAGTATCATCTAATGGATAAAGATAAATTATGTATTCAAATATAGGATAACACGCAGCTGCGGAAGGACACAGCAATAAAAAAGCATAGTTGTATATATCTCTGATCATCAGCTAACACTAGCTGAGCTGCATGTTCTCAATAAAGGCTTGAGTTACGTGATTGTTTACAATCTTTGTAGATATGGAACACTTCCCTTGAACACTTTTACCAGGTGCTGGAACACATCTATATCCAATCATTCTAGCTGTCCTGGATGCCCAAACCCTAATGAGTCTCTAACTCACTTTCTATTTGCCTGTAGAGCATACAGCGGACCCAGGAGAAGGTGGTTAAAGCCAGTATGCAGAGAACTGGGAGTTAGGCACCATGCGATGGCACTCCGCATACTGGTAACTGACACAACATCCTTGATGATTTTTTGCGGAGTTGCCAAATTCCTGGGAAAGGCCTGGCAGATACGTTCTAGACTGATAAAATCGAGAATGGGGTAGGAAACTGTATATAACAATGCACCAGGCCATCCCCCGGTTGTTTGTTTCAGGACTTTTTTCTAATCTAGCCCCTAACCTCCTGCGCCTCCACTTGTTTCTGAAAAGATTTTACCTTTTTAACGTTTTTATTCTTTTTTTAAAAAAAATAATGAATTGCATGTACTTTTATGATAAAGTTTGTTTTTATCGAAATAAAGTATTAACTACAATCTTTGTGTCTTTTCTTCTTGTCTTTGGCACTATCATTCTTACTTATATCAAAGACTACACACCCAAAGCATAAGTGAGGTGGATATGCGTCCACGTGCCCTGATGACATTGCCAAAAAGTATTTGGGCAATGAAACATGTCGGCCGTTCAAGCTAAATATGGTCTAAACATGCCGTCTCTTTTAATTAAGTTGTACACTATTGAAATAGAGTATGTGTGGAATTGTTGTTCACAACTTACTTTTAATAAGGAGATTTATTCACCTGTGATTACACTACAGGCTTAAGATATATGATAGATGACAGTAGCATCTACACATTATTATGATTTTTTCAACACTTCACGTGAGCCTAAACATTAGGTCGCACGTTTTACTTTTCTGTCAAGAAAGTTGCCAATGATTGAAGAACGAGCAAACTGGTGAGTACCAACCAGTAGCTCCATGGATGGTGCTTATGTGAGGCACTTTCTGACTTTTCACACATTTTTTCTTTGCTGGGTGTGAGATTAGTTCTGGATGGTTGATAATAATTAAAACAATTTAAATGAGGAACACTTAGAGGTAGGCGTGACTAGAAAATGCAGCACAGCCACACCTAGGCGTACATAATGCCTGTTTTATAGAAGCTATAAAGATTACATTGTGTTCCATGTAACCAGGTTATTTTTGTATGAATGGTATTTATTGCACTCTAATAATCGCTGTGTCATTGGAGTCCGGTTTTATCAGGTAGTAAAATATCATGCCAATTATAGCCCCCCTTGTTGAGGACCTATGTCATTAGTGTGTTCTTTCATGTCTTAATTCTTGAATTGTGATTCAGTGACATATCAAACAAAACGTACTGAAATAACTATTGGTACTGATACTCGCATGTGTATAATAACTGATTGAGCAATATATAATGTGATGCTATTAGGGTTTGTATAAATCCATCTAAATATAATGAAAATAAGCTTGTTCATTTACCATCCATTGCTCGGTGGATACACGTTCTGGGTCAATCGAGCATGTTTTTGTGGTAATAATTATCAATCAAAACAGCACACATCCCCAAGAAATAGGGTCTCAAGGGGTTTCATTCTATTCAAAAATACATCATAAATTAGATAAATAGCGAGCAGCCGGCCTGGGAAATAACTGCTCATACAGCAAGTGGTCTCTAGTTGAAGCAGAGACCCCCTCCTAAGGGATTATGAAAAGGATGAATTGTATGTGAAGAATACAGCTGGTTGAAACCCTATTTGTACGACACCAAACCCCAGGAAGAATGACGTCAAGGTCAGAGCAAGGGGAGACACTAAGTCTCTCAAGGAGCGTGCAGTCGAGTTTGCCTAAGGAATTGTAAAGTTTTTCCTTAAAGCAGTTTTTTTTCGCATTTGTCTCTGGTGAATTACATAAAGCTATTTCCGCAGAGGAACCCCTCTGAATAGTTCCCTAAAAGTTAAATAGTGTACGTATATCAATCGAATAATATAAATTTGCTCAGTTAAACATTTGTTTTTCTTATAATTATATTACTGCATGTTAAATTTATTTAATAAGTTTAGTTCCAAAAAAACTAAAACAAAATGGAGAAAATGCACTAAGCATGTAAAAGAGAAACGTTAGGAGGGATGGGGTGGAGGGGAAATGGTAGTGCATCCAATAGAAGCTGAAATAGTGCAGCAATTCGAGGTAGCAATGTGGTAAGTAACACATGAGAGCTATAAAACTATCAGCGACATAAAACGAACTACTGCAGGGAGCTCTCAAAAATTACAGATTCCCGCACGAGCAGCTCCTCCTGTGCAGATTGTAGTTGTTTGTCTTCTGGTACTAGGAGTTTTGTTTATCCTACTATCATGGCAGAACTAGATGTAGCTGAATGCTGAGAAAAAGACTGGTCTACTAAAACATTAAATGGGGAAAAATGAGAGCTCTGCTTAAAATGCCAAAATACCAAAAGCATAGGGACGTTTGTATCTTTATATCTCAGACTAAAAATACTGCGCTCAAAAAGCCCACTTATTTTTTTGTTTTTTTACTGTGGCATGTAGAGTGATTGTGAAATTTGGGACTGAATGCAATATTCTCATGTTTTATAAAGTATACAAGTTTAAATCTACGATGAGATACCGGAAACACTTGCATCCATATATCCCAAATGGTTTAGAGATTTGTTATTCACCTTCCTATTTATTTATTTATTTCCTCGAGTTTTATATTGCGCTGACTAGACCCGGATTTATCAGAGTGCTTTACATGAGTAACCACAGCAGTACAGTAAATTACATAAAATCACACATATGAAAAACAGGGGGTAGGGAACACTCGACGAAGGCAGAAACAAAGACGCTGGGTGAGGTAACAAAAAGCAGTGGGCTAGTTGTAAAAGCGGCAGATAGTAAAAGACAAGAACAATCTAATGGGCAGGGGAGGGAAGAGGGAGAAAGAGAGAAAGGAGAAGGAAGGCAGAAAAGGACAGGAAAGTGAGACACTACGAGAGAGGGAAGCAGATGAGTAAGACAGGGAGGAGTGGGTCAGAGGCAACAGGAGAGACAATAGAAAGGTCGCTGGGACAGAGGGAAAGGTCAGAGATCGCTAAAATTGTGGATCAGGAGAAAGGTAGAAGAAGAAGCGAGTCATAAAAAGAAAATGGTTGGAGTACAAAGGTCCAAGTCCGAAAGTCCAGGAAGAGGGCTACCATAGCCAGCTAGTCCGGAGGGAGAAAGGCAGTCGGCCCCAAAGTCACAGCCGCACCGCCCATGAGCAGCGGGGGCAAAGGTGTCCAATCCGGACACCAGGTGTAAGGGAAGAAAGACCACGGGCGCCATGGCAGCTGTCCGCAGAACGGGTGGCAGCAAAGTTAAAAACAAAGTTAAAGGAACGCAGGAGGGGGCGTCTCACCGGAACGATAGCAGAAAGATGGGCTCAATAGTAGGGGGGGAGACAGGTGCAACTTCCAAATTCCAAATTCCAATTAAAGACAAGCTTCTTGCCTATATTGAGTATTCACTCCCCAGTGTCTCTCTTCCACATTGCTGTAACCTGAAGTAGCCTGATGACGATAAGCATTTCAGGCCTGATTCACAAAGGTACAATTGCAAGTTTGTGTAAGTTTAAGATTTTTCATCATTCACAAAACTGCATTTCAATAGTATGTTTATGAGTGCGCAGACTCCACAGTTGAGGCACAGGGTTAAGACTCATTTGCATATAGCTGGGTCTGAATTGAGGTGGCAAAGTGAGCTAAAGGATGATGATGGATTCAACCCAGATCTGTGACTGGGGGTGAGTGTCTGAAAAGTTTCAGCGCTCCGTCCATCAGCTCTTTGTTTGCTTTTGTTGCCCTAAGTTGGCAGGGTATACCCAGACGTGGGTCCCTTGCTCACTTTGCCACTGGATTCAAGCTAGCCTGGCTGATGAGGGCTGTTAGCCCGAAACCATTCCCAGGATGCTTGATTCCAGTTCAGGGAAGACCTGGCTTGGCAGTTCAGGCTGGACTGTTCCCATGAGGCAGAGGGTCAAGACTGATTTACATATAGCTGGGTCTGAACTGAGGTGGCAAAGTGAGCTAATGAACGATGATGGATTCAACCCAGATCTGTGACTGGGGGTGAGTGTGTGAAAGGTTTTAGAGCTCTGGCCATCACCTCTTTGACTCCACAGTTGGGGCGGACCACTCTGCACATAAAAAGATAGGCCTGACCTATCTTTTTATGTGCATAGTTCTTTGCCTCGACTTCGGAATCTCTACATTCGTAAATGTACTATTAAATTGTAGGTTTGTGGATACTGAAAAAGTATAAACTTACCAAAGGTGTAAGGTTACCTTTGTGAATCAGGACCAGAGTGTGGATATGGCTCTGCCCCTTATTATCAGTGAATGATGTTGAACTTAGTCTGGTCGTCTCCCATGGTCCCATGGTACTCTTCCAATGTAAGACGGGCTTCTTGGATGTACACCAGAAATTCACCCACTTGAACGTCAAATTGGTCTTTAGTATCCTTAAACATTATAAAATCATTCCCACAATAAAAACAAATCTTCCACTGCCCTGTCCCTTGTCCCGAGCAGCTTTCAGATTTTGATTTCAGATGAGATGGTACCCTCTTCATTACTCTTTTTATTACCCTGTACTACACCTTGGACATCAAGGATATTTGCAGTGAGAACCCTAGGGCCATGTACCTAAGACACAAAAACGTAGCCCCCAAAGATATGGGTTCTTGGCATTCGGCCAGGAAGGATCTCTCCCAATGAAGCAATTCTTCAAACCACATTACCTAATGCTGCATGTGCGAAGTTAAATGATGCATGTCAAAATCTGGACAGGTCAGTTCCCCAAGCTCTAAAGTAAGTTTAGGAGTGGGAAACTTTATTCTCAGGATGTTCCACTCCATATTAAGGAAATCAATAAATGATCAATATCAATGAATCATGAGCTATTTAATAAGAACAGGATCCCATTAAAGACATACAGACATTGCAGCAACACCTTTGGACTTTTTAAATAGCACCAACTTAACACGTTTTGGATGCCATAGACCAGGACTTTCAATGGGAAAAATTAGTGGTGGGAGATAAATTCGGCTCCACCGGCAGAGTTTCTGGAATTTTGCTCACTCTGTTGTTTAAAAAAATGTTTTTATGCTTGTAACACGGAGTTCAAGCAAAAAATGTTTTTTTCTCTTGCACAGCTCACTAACACTGAGTTGTGAGTGAGAATTGGCATTCCCTAGTGCGCTTCTGGCACCAGGGTGGCACCCAGTGAGATTTTCTCTATTTCAGCAATTGCTTCCACTCGTGGAAAATCTATTCGAGCGGCAGCAAAGAAGCATCACTCTCTGCTACACCATGTGGTGCCATTCGCGCTGATGAACAAGCTCCCGGAGCGGATTCCACCCACTTGCGGAGGTCCGCAGTTTTTAATGTAACCCTGCGGTACTACACGGAGTGAATCTCTGCGAGTTCTGCCCATCCATAGAAACATAAGCAGGTACTCATCAAATTGCACTGTGGATTAAAGGTGAAGCTTGGGGCATCGCTATGGGGTGGAGCTAAGAGAAAAGCATTTGTTAATAGGATTAAGACATTCTCAAGTGTACAACTGTGCATTGTTAGACAGAAACATTTCTGCCATATGCATAATTTTTATTTTTGCATTTGCAAAAGGATATATTTAGCAAAAGGTTTCAAATTTTAAGTGTGTGCAGATTGCTTCTGCACTTATTGCACATGAACAACATTTGGCTTTTCACTTTATCACACAAATGAATACTCTGTGCAGTCTGAGAAAGCTACCTGGATAAGGGTATACCATGATTGCATTTTTGTTGACAAATAGAAAGTATGCAAGGCCTCAGCTACTTAATATCTGAATTTTCCTGTTTACTCAGCTACGGTGGCTCCTTTAAAGTACCATTTGTAATTCTATTAAATGTATTAATAACCCTTATCTACCTAACATGGTACTAGGCAGTTTAAAAGTTACAAAATAATGAAGTACATTGATGTAATTTATTTGAAGAACAAAATCAAAAGTTGTGGAACTCCATGTGGTGGCTAAAAAATAAGCACTGTTGATTTAGTTAATCACCCTTCATTGCTACAATCCACCCACCTTTATAGCAAAGTTGAAATTGAATTCATAGTTCCTCCAGTGTGTTTCTATTTATATTTAAGAACCTCTACAGCACCTTCCACATATATTTACATGAGTATAAATAATAATTATAGTATCTTTCCTTCATTTCAGCATGGAACTTTATATAAGGAAAAATAGCATTTTAATGAATTTTTGAGCCAAGCTACTTCTTCATTAAATTGGACCCCCTTAAAAAATCATGCATTTTTTACTCCCTTGTAATCAAAAACTGCACTTTTCCCTTCTGCTCTCTCATCCTTCCTTATCAGACCCTTCCTTCCTCCTTTTACCTCTGTGCCTTCCTGTCTGAATCCTCCTTTCTTATACTTAATATTGTTATTTGCTTTACCTCTCATCCTTTCTTCCATCTATCACTCTTTCATCTTTGTGTCTCTTCTCTTTCTCACATATGTCATTAGTACCTTCACTTCAATCTTTCTTCTATTCTTCCCCTCATTCATATTCAACCTTAGGTTTTGCCTGGCGAAAGATGCGCTCTGCGCATTTTTTTCTGCGCAGGCGAAAACCTAATGAGTATAATACGGGAGACAGGAACGGCCCCGTCTTTCATTGGCTAGCTCCATAAATGGAGGCTAGCCATTGGAAGACGGGCCTGTCCGTCAATGCCGGACCAGATTCGGGGGCGTTCCCGAGAATTTTTGGCTTTTGGCGACGTCACGCTACGTCAGCCAAAAGCCCTCAGGAACGCCCCCAAATCTGGTCCGGCATTGCCGGCACCCGTCTGAAGGAGAAGGAGCCTCACTTACATGGCGCGGAGCGCTTTTGCTGTCCTCTAAAGCCGGTGCCCACCCGGCATTGTCCCTTTGTTTCCCCGCTGCGGCCCCCGAAGCCGAGTTCCCCAGCCGAAGGAAGCAGCCGTCCGCCTCCAGCCAGGGCCGCGCTGGGATTGGCCCAGCCGGCCGAGCCTCCGCCGCGTCATCACTAGAGCTGCTTCCTCTGACGCGGACAAGGGCAGTCAGGCGAGTCCCCCCCCCCCGTCCGCCCGCACCCCCAAGTCCCGTCGTCCCCCCCCCAAGTCCCGTCCCGTCCCCCCCCGCACCCCTAAGTCCCGTCATATACAATAGTTTCTCCCATAAAGCTCTTAGTTGAGATATCAGGAAGGGTTCTAAATATTCACCAATCTTTTCAACTAATTTTTCCTTGTGTACAGTCTTGCAGATTATAGTGTATGGTGAGATGGAATCTGCAACAGTGGACATTTTTACAATCCCAAAAGACATTTCACATGAAGTTTTTTCATCAAACGCTGAACCCTTGATACATGTACATCTATCATACTTTGAGTCACTATTCTCATCCCGGAATTGAAACAGTATTGTCTTTCCTTTTTAACGGAATACTTTATAAAATGTACTCATATCACAGCTTGAACATTTTTTGTGAGCCGTACACTTCCTGTCATTTACAAAATGACCTGAGTTACCACATTTGTAACACATTCCTGAAGACGAGCTGGTGTTCACCTTCCTCTTTGCGTTGGGCAACTCCCTGTTCCCAGTTTTCCAAGTTCTGTAGTTTCCACCTTAGCAACCATTTCTTTTTCCTCCCTGACTTTTTCTTCTGATAGTACTACCTTGGAGCATCTACCAGTTAATTATGCTCTCTTTACAAGGTCAATTATTTAATGAGGAGAAGATTCCACCTAGGCCCAGAGGTTAATCTTTTATACTAGAATTTGAGCATGCATTACTATTTGGTCTCGAATAAGTTCACATGTAGTGTTCCAAAACTAAAGCAAGGTTTGTTTTTAATGCAGACACAAACTCTTCAATTGATTCATCCTTGCCTTCTTTGCTATGATAAAATTTAAATCTATCAATTCCTATACACACTCTGGGTGTAAAATAACAGTCAAGGCCTTCCAAAGCCTTTATGAATACATTTCCTTGACCTGGCTGTCTAATCGTCTTTTAAATAGAAATATATATTTTAAGACCTCCAGGTCCTAAACAATGTAGCAAAATCGTTTTCTTTTTTTTCCGGTGTGAAATCATCATTTGTCGAAATATAGTTTAAATAAAACTCACAACATTCCTCCCATTAAAAAGTTAGTTCACCTGATACTGGGAGAAAAGCTTGCTGTGGAGTGAGATTACAGGAAAAGGATGACATTTCCACAATGCATAAAGCTGTAATATGAAATAAACAAGAATTGTTTTAAAGTTTTTTGTTTTACTCTCGCACCTACTGATACGTTGCGTATGATCACATGCATCCTCATCGCCAAATTTGTAAAGATGCTGAACTTTTTTTTTTAGAAGTTTCTGGAACGATGTTAAACCCTAGTCCATATTATGAGCCGAGTACCCACACATCTGCTCCAGCTTCTCCCTCAATCCCCCACATTATATCCATCTTAGATCACTATAAGAACTTCCAAGTAGGGAACCTCCAGAGGTACAATTAAAATAAAGAAACAAAACATTTACTGTCATGGACGCTGGCTTTCTGCTCTTAGGCATACCACCAGAACACAGCATACCAACTTGTTTTACTGCAAAGCATCATCAAATACTCACAACAGAAAAATAGAAAATAAGTGGAACATGGGGCAGTATTACCGTGTGTTATTTCCAAATAAGTGACCTCAGTGCGGACTTTTAGAAGAAGGTGCTCTACTATTGTTGCAGATGTATCAGAGGAGGGGCTTTAATGCGAAAAATAAATCTTTTCATTTAAGTAAATTTACAGGTACAAAGAAAATTCTTATACTTTTTTTTCCTCCAATTAAAATAGTCATTTGTTTTTATTAATTTACTTCTTTCAAAATCCAAAATTACTGACATATTCAGGTATTAAGTCACTCAATTCACCATCCGTTGTCATTGTTTCACAACTAGCTACAGGGCCATATTTCTTCATTCCAGGTCTACCCTGGATTACATGTCCTGTAAACTCTCGACAATTAGTGCAGATTTGCTGTATATTCCTTCCCAGATGTGAACCATGTTTGCATACTGCACGTATTTCACCACTCAGACCCTGTGTCACTCATTGAGGTCTCACATGTAGTTTCCATTTTTAGGTTTTGCCTGGCAAAAGATGTGCTCTGCGCATCTTTTTCGCGCAGGTGAAAACCTAATGACTATGGTAGGGGAGACAGGAACGGCCCCCGTCTTCCATTGGCTAGCTCCATAAATGGAGGCTAGCCATTGGAAGATGGGCCTGTCCGTCAATGCCGGACCAGATTCGAAGGGGTTCCCAAGAATTTTTGGCTTTTGGCTACATCACGCTACGTCAGCCAAAAGCCGGGAACGCCCCCGAATCTGGTCCGGCATTGCCGACACCCGCCTGAAGGAGAAGGAGCCTCACTTACATGGCATGGAGCGCTTTTGCTGACCTCTAAAGCCGGTGCCCACCCGGCATTGTCCCTTTGTTTCCCCGCCGCGGCCCCCGAAGCCGAGTTCCCCAGCCGAAGGAAGCAGCCGTCCGCCTCCAGCCAGGGTCGCGCTGGGATTGGCCCAGCCGGCCGGGCCTCCGCCGCGTCATCACTAGAGCTGCTTCCTCTGACGCGGACACGGGCAGTCAGGTAAGTTTTCTTATTTTTTTAAAATGTACTTTTTAACCCCCCGCGCGAGTCCCCCCCCCGCCCGCCCGCACCGCCAAGTCCTGTCATCCCCCCCAAGTCCCGTCCCGTCCCCCCGCACCCCCAAGTCCCGTTCCCCCCCTCACCCCGCGCGAGTCCCCCCCCCACGAGTCGTAAGGATCGGAATGACTTAGGATGATTTCTAGGTGCACGCGACAGCAGACGTTTGAATGGCAGGTTATGGTAACTATAACGTAATGAGACAGAGTTCAGCGGATGAGGACCTGCGAGTTTCAGAGGAAGTGAATACATCTGTGGAAGAGCATTATAATATGGAGTATTGGCTTACGGAGAAGTAGAGCAATTTGACGAACGAGAGCCAGCGAATAGTGCAACAATAACATCTAGTGCTCAGACTGTATCTGTAGCTGAAGTACTGCGGGCAGTAGAACTAGGGTACTTACGGAGGAGAGAAGAAATATAATCACTCATGACTAGTCACTATATGTCGGTTTCTGTATATATATTGATGTCCTGGAAGGTGAAGACAATGGTGCAACAGTGAACAGTCAAAGTATGTTGGTATGCAGTACGGATACCAGTGGCTAGTATATAATATTAACTTAGGAAGGAGAAGACGGACACAGGCGTAGTAGAGAGTGAGTTGTCCCAGTGTAACACGGGCAGTGATCACAGAAGGGGGAGATACTGATGCAACAATGACATCATTGACCAGGCTTTATATGATTTTTAATATAATGCGATGTTTCTTTCAGATTTCTATGATGCTCCTTTTGGTATGTCCACAGCATGAGCAATAGACGCAGCGTGGGCGGTCTTTGCATGCCCTCATGGTATTATTGTAGAGCGCTATATTTATCTTTGAATCTATGCTTGTCATGTTGGCATAGTGCAGTGTTTACTTTGAAATGTTCTCCACATGCGCTTTGTGTGCAGTTAATTTGTTTCCTGTGACTGAAGCCAGTAAGCCGTTGGGATCTGAGGATTACTGGAACAAGCGACAATTGGTTAAGTTAACTTCAGAACAGGTTGAGATTATGTCTAAAAGGAGAGATGGAGTCATGAGTGCTGATTGGGCACACTGGCTACAACCCTCTGTTTAAACCTCAGGTGAAAGAAATACTTGTTTGAATTCCACTCAGGGAAGCTCTTGTGTAAGTGAGTTTCTCCTGTGGGCGTCCACGTATGAGCTCGGTGGGTACACGTCAGTAGCGGTCGGCAGTAGGTGTTTCTATAGGGAGGTGACGTGGGCTGGAGGAGGGGCAGGGTGGGGGGAAATAATGTATGGATTACGGAGTTTTACAGGTAAGTAAACATTTAAATACATAAAACGAATTTCGTTGCGCACACTGCATCACCAAATGTGATGCAGTGCGCGCAACGAAATTCATTTTATGTATTTAAATGTTTACTTACCTGTAAAACTCCGTAATCCATACATTATTTCCCCCCACCCTGCCCCTCCTCCTGCCCACGTCACCGCCCTATAGAAACACCACCTGCGGACCGCTACTGGTACACGTGCCAGGAGAATGTCAAAGCAGTTTGAGGATTAAGTGCTTTCCTGAGCATTCACACGTGTCGTTTTAGTTTCTTGTTTTATTTCGGATCAAAAGGGAAAAGATGGTGTAATATAATGCGATGTTTGGCTGTGTGTGTGTGTATGTGGGGGGGCTCTGTGTGTGTTATGGGGGGGCTCTCTGTGGGTGTTTGTGTGCGTCATTTGCGAGATAAAGCTAGTGGCATTGTAAATGACAATGCCATTTATTTATGTTAAAAAAAAGCATAAATAAAAATAATGTCAAGAGCAATGCCAATAGCTCTAACTTTAACAAAGGCAAAACCATTGCATTGTAAATGCTTGTTCGCTCTGCTTCCAGTTTGTCTCTCTTCTTTCTATTTCCATCTCCTATATAATAATTTAAAGACAACTCACCCAGACTACCAGTCACTCATTTTTACCCTCACAAAGGCTGACACTCATACTGATCCATTTTCAGAATTAGCCTTGCCACAGGGATCCAATACCTTGTGTGTACATTTTAGCTAATTGGTTTCCAACCCTGTATTGCACAAAATCCTTAAACAGAAGATTAGTGCTGACACAACATAACCAATGATGCAGAACGATATGCACCATCCTTTAACAGAACCAAGTTCGAAACAGCTGAAACTAAAAAAGGTGGTGCTGGAAGAGGGCTCAACTTATATCTCACAAAGATGTATTGTTTGTATCAATAGTGTCTTATTAAGTGTTCTCAAATTCTGTCACTATGAAATATAATTCTCATTCACTTTCACTTATATCCGTATCACTTGCTCACTTTGCCTCTCTTCACTCTCCCCACATTTTTTCTCCTCATTTCGTTTCCGTTTCTTGTCTCATTCTCCTCTCCGACTGTTTCTCTCTCCTTTCACTTTCTCTCCCTCTGGTGGAGAGCACTATGGGAAACTGAGTACAGCATTATTATTTGGCCATGCAAAATTGTGCCCACACCTTACTCTAGGGACTTATGTACAAGGAATTTGCACCAGCAATGTGTCATTTTTTTATGCATTGGTGACGCATTCAGTACACCAGATTACAAGGTGACACATCTAGGCCGATGCATCACTTTTTGGAGTCCTGCCTCGAAATGACTGAACGGGCTGCATCACATAGGTGTATATACATGCAAGGTAGGTATTCCATTGTACTTTTCAACGTAAAACAGACACATTGATGTTTACAAGTTTCGTGAAAAGTGACGCAACACCAGCAAGTGTCGCGCAGTGGCCCAAATGCATCAAAGTTCCTGTACCTCAGTAACCCAGGCATAGGAAATGATGCATTGACTTCGGCATCAAAAGAAAAACCAGATGGAGCAGTATGGCAAGCACAACTATGCCATCGAGGTGCTAATTTGTCATATGAGTGTCGCAAGGAGACGACCACCACCCCAACCACCCAACCCCTCACTGCCACAAAGGCAGTGCAAGTCTCACAGTGTTCATTTGGATTAACTCCAGTGTATAAATAACTTTGGTCATGAGGGAGACTATCTTTCTGATCTGCGAATAGCAGACCTGGTATTTTGGAGCTGGAAATGTTGGTAGCATCATTCAGACAGTTCATCATTAGATAGGGCATACTTTCATTACTGAATAAATGAAATGAAGTGGGAGCAAGGGAACACCACATCTAGTTGGAACATTTTCTGTAGTCCCCCCCTATCCCTCCCTCCCCCGCCCCGAGCTCCATCTGACTCTGGTAAAGATTTCAGTGTACGGATTTTGAATGAATCAGCATCAATAACCCTGTGGGAACCTCGATTTTTGTGAAGAGTTCCCAAAGTATGGCCCTTAGGATGAGGTTGAATGCAGCACAAAGATCAATGAAGGCGACAAAGTGTGCCCTCCATTCGAAGTCCACAAATTTACATTTTAAGGTAAAAAAACAAAAAATCTAGTCCACAGTGCTTGTTTTGAGGCTTAATCTAGCTTGCAGGTGAGATAGGGCTGCATTGGATCTAATCCAATACCAGAGTCTTATCAAAACTTGTTTTCTCTATATTTATTGGATGTTATCAATCAGGGCTACGGGGAGGTCATTACCAGGTTCTTGCCTTGAACCCTTTTCATAAATAGAGATTAATTACAGCCCCTCTCCATGAGTTAGGGAGAGAGGCACCCGCTGCGATTACATTGGATCGGACATTGATATAGGGAGCCTATATCAGAGGTTCGACACAGAGCAAGTCCAAAGGGATCCTGTCAATACCAGGAGTTTTTCCCACTTTCTGGGCCTTCAGTGCATTGAAGGATTCTTCAGTGATATAAGACACTAACGTCTCCATTTTGGTCCTTTTGTTGGATTAGCTATCATGATTAGTTGGAGTGTTTTAAAGAGTGGTTCTGCATATTGGGCCGTAAATTGCACCACCCAGGCTGCCTTGACGATGCGGAAATTAGGGGAATAAAACTCTTTGAGGCCATTGTGTGAGACAAATGCCAGAACAACCTAGCGTCCCTCCCATTGGTGCTTCTGACAGATCCTCCAACACCTTAGATTCCTACTGGGATTTACTGGATTTGATTGTTTGGGCATAATTTCATCTGGCTTGTAAAACTGCTAGCCTCATTTGGCTTTTTAGGGCTTCCTTAAGGCTACTTTAGCCAACCAAGTCAAAAAACGAAGGGTGAGAGAGGGCCTAAGGGGAGTCGTATTTATAGACCTATTGGTACCTTGTCCCCCAACTAAACAGCAAAAAACACGAGAGGTACCAGAAGTCTAAGTGTGAGAACCTATAAAGTGTTCATTCTGTAAAACAAAACCAACAGGTTAATGTACAAGGTATAACAATCCTAGTAATATGGATGTAGAACTGCAGGAGAAGAGATGACTAGAAAAACAGCCTCAAGAGTGCTTGAAAAAGTACCCATCAGCCCGCTCAATAGCGGAGCATCGTCATCTGGGTTGCATGGTTGAAATTGTGGTATCCAGAGTGCCCTTCCCTAGGAACAACCCAGGGCTAGCAGAACTTGGACCACTTAGTTGACCCTCAACCATTGAAGATGATCAAGTGCAGACTGAAAGGTGCTAGGTTGCAGTGCTCAGAAAATTGAGAAAAAGGAAAGGGAAAAAAAGTTGTAATCCACGTGTTCTAAAAATACCTAACTTGATGTAATTTGTATAACTTTATTGGGTCTGACCATCAAGGTGGTATGATTAAAAGCAGAGTGAAAAATAGCATGCAAGGAATTGCTATTCACCATGAATGTAAATTGGTCGACATGTTTCAGCCCGAATAGGCTTTCTTCAGAACCTATGATGCACTACTGCAACATTTACTTACTGTGAAAGATACTACAGAACTGCTCCAGTTCCTCAAATGAGAAAATGGTATTTCTTCTCCTGCAAATAACAGACTTGATTTTTACTAAGCACGATAGGCTACTACCATACATTGGCACATCGAATTTGAAGCCTTTGACTTTGTTTGGAAATCGGGGATGTTACTTCTTGACACGAAGTCGCTCGACGGGTGCGCTCGGCGAAGCCAACTCACACCAACCAGCAAGTCTGTTATTTGCATTGGGCAAGAACGGACCAATATGATCCCTCCTAACACTCTGTTGCCCTATCAGAGCTCGGCTTACACGAGCAGTAGAATTTTCCACACCGGCATTTTTTCTTGAAATAATAAGAATATCATTGGCTGCAGAGAGCGCACCCGGCATTTAAACACCTGGTGGGTGTCTCTCTCACGTCCGCAGCAACCGTATATCTGACGGCCACGGACACAGTGTTTTTACCTCCCCCGCGGCTCATTACACAGAGCGAGGCAACGACGGAGAGGTAAGAGCGCCCAGGTGTCCATTCTTACATAGATGAGATTAAGCTATACTGGGCACTAGATCAGAATTCTGCTTTTTGCCAGCAATTTAAGAACACTGCAGTTTCTTTTAAGAGAATGTAGTTTTCTGCATTTTTAATAACAATACATAGATCTCAGAGACTTCCCTTGTGAGGCACTGGTCCTTCACAGTTGGTGTGTAGTTGTCTCTAGATGAGGCGCTGGGCACATGGGTTCACTCTGGTTTTCCCTGGGGCAGATTTAATTTTTGACGCTGACCTTGGGATACTAGTCTGGTCCTTAAAACTGGTGCACTTTACTCAGTACAAAATAGTGTCGTTTCAACCTTTTGACCTCCTTGACTGCCTCCTTAGTTGTCGCTGTTGTTGAATAAACTGTGTTTGGACTATTCTTAGTCCAAATGGGGTTTTCTAAATGAAACGTATGTCTTGCTTTTTTGTTTTTTAGTGCGTGGCCTCCTTCACTCTGAGCCAGTGCCAGGTGAGGTGAGGTGATTCCTCCCTACAATTTGGGTGAGTGAATGATCATAGGATTAATTAGTGCACTAGGCACACATGATATCCTTTGAAATAATAATAATGATTGTTATTCATTTCTGCTTAACCTTTACACACAGGAGAAGAAATACCATTTTCTCATTTGAGGAACTGGAGCAGTTCTGTAGTATCTTTCACAGTAAGTAAATGTTGCAGTAGTGCATCATAGGTCCTGAAGAAAGCCTATTCAGGCTGAAACATGTCGACCAATTTACATTCATGGTGAATAGCAATTCCTTGCATGCTATTTTTCACTCTGCTTTTAATCATACCACCTTGATGGTCAGACCCAATAAAGTTATACAAATGACATCAAGTTAGGTATTTTTAGAACACGTGGATTACAACTTTTTTTCCCTTTCCTTTTTCACAATTTTCTGAGCACTGCAACCTAGCACCTTTCAGTCTGCACTTGATCATCTTCAATGGTTGAGGGTCAACTAAGTGGTCCAAGTTCTGCTAGCCCTGGGTTGTTCCTAGGGAAGGGCACTCTGGATACCACAATTTCAACCATGCAACCCAGATGACGATGCTCCGCTATTGAGCGGGCTGATGGGTACTTTTTCAAGCACTCTTGAGGCTGTTTTTCTAGTCATCTCTTCTCCTGCAGTTCTACATCCATATTACTAGGATTGTTATACCTTGTACATTAACCTGTTGGTTTTGTTTTACAGAATGAACACTTTATAGGTTCTCACACTTAGACTTCTGGTACCTCTCGTGTTTTTTACTTTAGCCAACCTGCATCTCTTGTCAAACCAATCATGTTTCCTAGCTGCCTTTCAATGAGATAGGATGTTCCTCTTAAACAAAAGGTTTAAATTTCCCAAATAAAGATTCATGCAAAGCCAATATCTGAAGGGGAGTGTAGGCCTGCTTTATACAAATAGTTAGTGCACTTTACACAACTCCATACATTTGTTTCAATGAAGTCTAATTGCTTGCAATATTCACCCACTTTACTTTGCGCCTATTGTTGCTCAGAGCCACGGTGGTAAGGAACGTTGGCCCCATGCAAGCTTTGTCCTGAATGTAACTCCTTTTTGGTGTAAGGGTTAGAGCTAAGTGGTTGCTCTCCAGGAAATCAATGATCTCTATATCACAATCTCATACCAGAGCGTAAGGTCAAGTAATATGTAATCAATATTGCTTGAGTAGGCTCCCCTCTTGAGGGTTGGCTTGGCAGTAAGATCCGATGAGATGCACCCATTACAAGCTCTAAGGCCATGGGGAGCGGTAATGTCTGTAATCTGGCTAGCAGTAGCACACATCTTGGGGCTCTTTGTGGCTTCAGAGTAGGAGGAAACCCCGCAACATTCATCCTCTCCCGAACCAAATCTAGCAGGGGTTGGTGGGGCTCAAAGAGGCAGTTAAAACCTAAGTCTTCTAGTATCGTATTAAGGATTTTCATAGTTTGTGGCAGCTTATTGAAAGGGGAAGACTTATTGTACACATTCACCAGGAGGAAGGGAGTGCCTTGCTTCAGGGAAAATTTATTCCCAAGGAGATCAGGGGAATCAGTATTGATAACCTTGATCGAGCAATCTAGGGAGGTTTTCATCCAAATAGCAGACCGCCCTCCAGTCTACCTGCTATGGATGGAAGGGTGTTGATGTTGAATGTGGAGTAGCCTATCTTGTAGAGTTTGGCAACTGTCCAAAATGCTGATTTGAAAACCCTCCGAAAATCCACCAGCTTGGATTTGATGCCTGCTGTGTTCCAGCTCACGAGCAAGATGCCCACAGGACCATTGAGAGGGTTAGCAGTTGTAGGAGTGGGAGACCCTAGGCTGTTAGGAATGCTGCAGGCTATATTCAGATTGCCATATTCACAGATATGTGGAGAAGGAGGTGCGTCAAGTACAATGCATATCTGCTAGCTTAAGATCCTGAGTGACAGCGTGCAGCAATCTCCTAGAATTGGGGGTGGGGATCTAGTTGTGCAATTATGGATGGAGCGGTTGAGGGGCTAACAGAGGGCACAGTTTGGGTGAATTTGGGCGCACGTTTTGAGCTTCACACCTAACAAATAAATGTGGAGTTTTAACCTGTGCTGGATTCGCTACCTAGCCACAACGCAGTCACACTTGACCCTCTAAGTAATGACGCAACTGTTACATGCTGGAATGGATGTAACTGTGTTGCTCTGTCTTATTCTGAATCAAACATGCCAGTTACTCCTATGGTTCCATCTATGTGTGCTAATTTCTTCAGGACAAAGCAAATCTAATAGTCAAATACATGTCAAGGTATAACTACATGTAATGTCACTCCTGGCAAGGTAGCATGCACCGACGCATCCAAGGTCAGAGTGACGTAACTGGGTCATTAAATGCACACATGACCATCTGATGTGAAATCCTACCCACATTCTAAGTTCACGTAAGCCCTCTCTGTTGCCAGATAATATGATGCATGGAAATGCTAAACATGTCCCTACTTGGAAGTCATCATACTTGTTAGGCCTCCTCAAACATGAATTGTGAAGAACAATATTTTGGCTAACAGTTTTGGTTGATGCTTTTCTGCAGGCGTAATGTGCATGTGTCACACATATAGGGCCGGACACCAAGCCCAGACAGCATATGGATGTGTGCCCCTATATCATATGGTGGTCGCTGGGTATCATGGTCTGCTGTATGATGTCATGCACATATGAACTGGTGGCCTACTGGCATAGCAACATACCTTTCACATCTATACAGTCAATTTATGAGCTGAATGCCACATACACAGTAGACAGGCTGAAGTAGCCAGTGCATGTAATTTCCTTAGTGTATAGTGCGTCTGTAACAGATCCTATGTCAGTCATGCAGACAGATAGTATGATCTTCAAGTATGGGCACAGTATTGTATAACAGTATGGATATCATTTGCATAGGACTACAACATAAGTGAACATAAAATGCCTACTATGTAGATACCTACATCAAGACAAGCAAAATACAAACTGTAATACAGATTTATTATGTCAAGATGTGCACATTTGTCAACATGTCAGTGTATTTCACAGCAATATATTTCCTGTCCTAGTGTTCGCACCATGAACGCAAGGAGCCACACATATTTACAATTTTAACATATAAATGTAACACATCCCAAGTCTACAAGCATGTCAGCAAAGATAAAGAAAGTGATCCTTGGGGGTGTTTATCTACATTGCACCAACCAATACACTATTTCACACACAAACGGCTAGTTGCATCAATAAATACATCCACATTGCATGAATGATTGCACCTGGAGTGGCGGTCTGAATGAAGCCATGCATTACCGCCAAAGAATCAAAAACAATGCATTGTGCATTGTACTGTGTTGTGTGTAACTCAAGCATTGCCAATTTCTCTAGTGAGGCGAACTACAAAAATGACACTTTAGTAGAAAATGGGACACTTTAGTAGAAAATTTGATGCTTCAGAAGAAATAGCATCAGTAGGAAGCCTCGCATCAATGCCAATGAGTCACAAACAACACTTTCTGCATTGTCATGTGTTGTTTGCAACTCGCGCATTGGCTATTTCCCTGGTGATTAATCATAAAACAACTACCATTTCGTAGGAAACATGATACATCCACCCAGGACATTATGCAATGGCTCAGCCATGCTGCTTACCAGGAAATATGAATTTATTTTCACTTTCTCTTTCCGTCTTTTTGTCTGTGCAGGCTGTTGGAGGTATTTGAAGTGTGCTCTTGCGAATCGTACAGTTTTTCGGTCTTGTTGGTGTCATTGCTGTCCCTGTTGTGTATGTAGACTTTTATTTGTGTATTGTAATTGTATTTTGTTTTGTTTTGTGCACTGTACTGTCGGGTGTTAGTCAATTTAGTGGTTTGTGGTCTAAGGGATCAGGGGAAGGGATATTTTGATGTGGTGTTTGCGCTTAGAGGGGATAGTATGGGTAGGGAGATGACAAGTGGGGCAGATCCAAGAATTAGTCAGCTGAGGTTGGCGGCCTGCTGTGGCTGTTGGTGCACTATCTTCTGAACATGATCAGCAATGGAGGCAGGGTGAACTAAGGCTACCCCACATGAGAGAGGTGGGAGAAAGTGGGGTTCCACATGAGTCACATCTTCAATGTTTAGTGTAACATCCACCAAATTAAGCACTGATGGGCAGATATAGTCAGTTAGGAAGCAGGTCTGCGAGATCACCTATGGTCTGAAGTTGGTTGGCCTTTTAGTAAGCCCCTATATTCCACGAGCTTGTAGCTGTGTGGTTTTTGCAAACATCTTTAAATTATTTTTAACAGGAAGGCCCAGATATGTATTTGGGTTAGTATGGAGTGATGCGGGCTGACTCAGTTAAATATACAGAACTTGCCAAGGGGGCAGGTTCACAGTGGCATTGCAATAGCCAAAACAGACCATGCAGTGCAGAGGAGGCCAATAGGTGCTGTGGGACACCTTCCAGCAATGTGCAGGGAGTAGTCACCATGCCTGCAAGGTCATTACTGACTCCAAACTGTGGAGTCCATCCACCATGTATGTTGCAGTGATGCACACTCACTTCATTACGCCACAGGTTAGACAGGGTGTTTGCCTTTACCCCAAATTTGTTACACATATATGTATACATCGAAAAATTGTTATAATTCCTTTCTGAGCCTGTACAGGTCTTGAATGATCATTGTCCATTTGCAATGCACTGGTCACATGTCAGGAGCTAAGTGAAGAAGACAAACAAGCATGGCTACTGTCTAACGTGTGCGACATTGCTCAGAAGACATATTGACTTGAGAAGACCGCAGAAATATCATGCTATGTAGAGTGTGGTCAGTCAAATTGTACTGTTCACGTCACCATCAAAGTCAGGCACCCTTGCACCATGTAGCACGCTAGGCTGGTCTTGTATATTGCATGCACTCTGTGCAACTGATGCGTAAAGTATCTGGTATCATCTGAAAAACTGCAACATAGCATACATATATCTATCATTAGAGCATTCAATCCTTGTCTTATGATACAAGTCCAATGTAAGGACAATGCCAGGCTTTTGTGAAGTTAATGTACTGTGCTTCATATGTACACAGTGTACATGTCCAGTATTCACAGAGCAATATGCAATGTTTTTGACTTGTAGGTAAACCTGACCCATACACCTGCAGCGAGGTGGATAGCTTCCGAGATCTCAGTGCTACAAGTGAGTGCCACCTGAATATTTCCGTGATTTGTAAGGATTTTGTATGTTCTCATATTTTGGTTACAGTGAGTTGCGTAACGAGTTTCAACAGTCAGTGGAAACAAGCTTTACCTTACATGTAAATTCACAACAAAAGTAGGACAAAGATGGATGTGCAATTCATATAGTAAAAATGCTATGTAAATTACGTTCCAATATATGCAGGCTGACGTAATGGATGGCTCTGAATCTGCTGTGCTAATGTTGTGTGGATTCTTATGGCACATGTCCCATCACCTGCCCCAAAACCAACAGTTGGTCAAAGTTCAAATGTCTCTCTCTCATACTATGGACAGAAAGTGGCAACATGTTCCCCAATATATGTAATATAAATGTTGCATGGGAAAGGTTGTGATTTTCCTGATACTGTATTTTTGACCAAGTCAAAATTTGAGCAGGACGCAGGTGTAGTTGTGGTGTAACATATATCCCATACAATACTTCCAATTGTCAACAGCACATTTACTGTTGACATGTGCAATGATCATCTTCTCCAATTTCATTGTCCTCCTCTTGTGTGTTCACATCATACCATGCCCATGACCGCAGAATACGTTACTCTACCCTATCAAAATTGTTACAGTCTAAATGAGTGAAGGCATGCCAGACATTTATGCCACTCAAACAGCAAAATGTTTTGGGATCCTTAAATGTCAATACACTAGGAGTCACAGGGGGAAACACAGGTGAAGCCGCCCCCCGCCCCCACTCACAACATTATAAACAACAAGGGCCCCACCTAAATTAAACCTAATCCTAACAGGAATGACAGTACAAGGGTTTTTAATATCCTTCTCAATTCCCTTAAGTGTGATTACTCACACTACTCTGGTTGTCACGGTGTATCAATACCTACTTTAAAAAAGCATCCAGGCTAGGTTCCACCTCCCACCAATAACTATAAAGAAAAAATATGAAGGGAGAGAGAGAGTATACCTCACGGTAGGAACACCAAAGAGGTTGCTGACTGGTACTCGCCAGCTTACCCACTTATCATCATCTTTCACGCTCTCTTAGTGTGGAGGAAAAGGAAAGAAAAAGTGTATGCTCTCCTTTTAAAGAACCGTAACATAAAAGTAGTGAATAGTGATAGTAAGTAAACCAACCGTGCTTACTATTTGTTATAAGTGCCCATTGAACCCCTGTGAGAATCAGTGAACCTAACTCTCACTGTTAAAAAACGGTAAGGCTTGCTGGACAAACAATTTTATTCAATGATGCACGCCTTCCCAATTAAAAATGGTTCCCGTCAAACAATAATATATTAAATGTTGCCAACATGCTTCGTTGCTACACCATCTCGCAACTTCATCAGGGCTAATAGGGGTTCAAATTCTCAGTCATCACTTAAAATTCCCCTAACACCTATGATGGTACCAAAAAACAAAATTGAGCCAGTTGTGAATATCCATCTGCCTTCCACAAAAGCACAATGAATTCCAATGTTATTTAAGCACGCAGTTCACTCCAGCTAATGTACACACTCTTTACCTGACGGTTGCGGAGCCACAGCATACCTGCAAACGTCTTTAGATCACGTGTCCTCGGATGACTACCAATTGTCTAGCCCACTGTAGAAATATAAAAAAGCATACAAAAGCGTCACAAGTTATTTACTTATTTTGTTTCATCATCCAAAACTCTCACCATCAGCGCGTGGTATGCGCTTATGTAAATGCCTCATGGTATTATACCACTCGTACTAGACAAGAGCCACTGTGCTCATCATTCAATACAGAGCCCAATACCCAAAGATTTTCTACATCGGCTCCCCGTACGACAACATTTCCACTAAGCACTCACGGTGATTCCACTTGTCCGCATCCGCTTTTCTCTTGTACACCACGTATCTGTCTGCCTCAACTCTAACAGCCTCCTTACCCGTGCCGCGTCCCACCGGCGTGTTAGAAGCATCGACCATGAGCTCACACTGCTGCGTGGTTTTACAATTTTCTTAGCCCCGCCCTGTGGCCACGTCAACATCCGGAGTCATTACACTGCGAATGCATTCATGGTGGTCATCTTAAAATGGGAAAGATGCACGAGCCGCCCCAGTATAAAGTTTTCAATTCAAAGGCACCACGTTTGCAATATAATGCCAAGCAGCCATAAAATAATCGCAGCACGTATAACAGCGACCAACTGTACACAATGCTCATCCTTGAGCTAGAGATTGATTTAATTCCTGCATCTCTGCATTTCAAGCAATGTTTTTTTTAAAAAAGGAGTATTAAGAGAGAGCACTCAACAGAGCCACTTTCTTTAAAGTTTCACTATAATGCTGATATAATTCTCACATCATTTCAAATGTATACAAGTAGACTCTGTGTACAAAGTTCACTTTTCATATGCGAACTACCATCAAGCCAGAGGTTGCTTAAACTACCGACCATTTTGATAATATCTACAGGAATTATTTTTATCTACAATGTTGGAAGCCGCTCACTGACCACAAAGGCATTTCAACTACACCAGTCACCTGGCGGCCATCTCTCCATCAGAGTCCTCATGCCCATAATAAATGCAACGCAAGGAATGGGATAAACAAGGGGTGTGAAAAACTATAGGTGCACATCCACCCTAAAGATAGACTCACATGTCCCCCAACCCTGTTGCATCGGTGTGCTCCCTGGAGGACTAGATCTGACCCCATAAAGATGCAACGGTGGTGTAGACACAGACTCAGCTCCATGTTAATGGCATGGGGGTTAAATATGTTGTGAAATAATATCCTGATGCCCACACATCTCCGTACTGCTAATATATTTCCTCTGTCAATCACTGGAGTTACATCAAAAAAACATATCAGCGCATAAAAGTTGAAGCTCTCGTACCTGACCTTGCCCATATCAATGTTTGCTAATCTTGTTCCATTCAATGGAATCATTCAGTCCCTCCCAATCTGCTCGTTCAGAAAAAATCCATTTAGCCTCTTTCCTTGCTAATATGGTTTTAACGTTATGTGTTTCATCCAACACCTTTTCAAGGACAGTCCATGTCAGGTCCCTGGGATCATGTCCTTTCTCAAAAAAGTGTTGCACCAACCGTGTAGTTAATTTTTTTGCCTTGATTGTACTTAGATGCTCCTGTATGCGCACTTTTACTTTTCGTGAAGTCAGACCAATATAATGCAAACCGCAACTGCATGTACCTGTAGTTCATGGTCTAGCCAATGTTTCGACTCCAATGGACTTGGATAACCATGTGAGCAGGTTTGGCATACCAAAACATGATTACTTCCTGTTATAGATGCTGTATATTTAATTGTGAGGTGGCATCATTGAAATGTATCATTCAGTATAGAAAAACAATTGGGCAAGTTACATATCTGTTGCTGTGAATGTGTAAGTCCATTGTCCATACCAATGACTAGCTTGGGTTCACCTCTTAGCCCACATTTATCATGAGATGTGGCAACTGTCATCCCGCATCTTGGGTACCTGCGCATCCCTCAGAGTACTGCATATCAGTGAAATGTGAGATAGGGTGTCAGAGGAGCAATTGGTAAAATGCCATGGTGTTATAAAGGACATTGTCACAAAATTCTATGTGAATAGAGGATTGAAGGGGTACACTTCCATCTGCCTATCTGATGCACATTGCTAGTGTATGTGTCCACATGGCAATGTATGGTCAGTTTTGTGTGGCTGGTCCACACAGGCTGTGATGACTCCTATCTCAGTGTAGACAGACTAGATATGAGTCGAAGTGGCATGTCACCAGTCCACACATGTCAATGCAGTTACATGCCTGGCTCATGCCCTCGTATACGCAATACCCTATAATAGGCATCTGTTCATACCTTTGTAGTGTTTTGTGAGGAATAAGGCCAACGTGTTAAGTACCACGGGCAGGTATGCACTGTGCTGTCAGCATACAGGCCATTTCACAGTCCACCCACTTCTGCCATTATCCATACTGTCTCCCCACAGAATTCTCAACATTTAAACTTTCCAGGCTATTACCTGTAAGATACCGCACAATATACCCCAAATATGAGATCTAGAGCATGCATGCACACACTCATCACATGAATAAAGTATGAGTTTATGTGCATCTAGATAAAAATCCATACTGAACTTTATGTCAGACTCTTGGATATTTAAAGGACCACATGCTATTGCTTGAATTTCCTGACGTGACCTATGTAAAGGGGTTCCAGGTATGCCCATGAGTCAATATTGGGGAAGTGTTTAACAGGTCTGTTGATAATGTGGTAGCTAGCCACACTCTATCTATGTTTCAACTACCTGACCAGAGTCATTCTATGCTGCAATGTGTGTTGGCTTGTGTGTTTGCCATATGAAGGGAGAGAGAGAGTGTGTTTGCCATAATGGCTGCATGGCAATCCAAGGGAGTACCTAGATAGACCAAGTGTAGCATTCCATGTGCACACAGCATCATTGTTCTAATCAGTCTTACAATTTACATGGGTATATGTTTATCAGGCCGGACACTGCCATTTTATTTTCCTACAAGGCCAAGAACTAAGTACTTTTACGTTGTAACTTTAGGAGAAGTACATGCTTCTTATGATGGCTGGTCATGATTTGTTCCATATATATTTTTTGGGGCTGGACATGTCACTTGCGCTGCAAATAGTAATTTAGATTTACAAAAGGGGGTGGTGATGAACAGAGTGTCTGAATTGAGCAGACCACTCTTACCCAGTCCAAAGATCAGGGCTTGATCCATCACCGTTATTTATCTCACTGCCCCATCCCAGCTCAGAACCTGGCTATATGCAAATCAGTCTGTCCCTGGCCCAGTGCATCATGGGAACAGGGCAGACTAAACTACCAAGCCAATTCTTTACCAGAAAGGAGCCAAGCTACCGGGGACCGGTTTCTGGCATTTCAGCCTCTTCGGCCCGGCTTGCTTGAATCCTGATGGAGCAGTGAGAAAGGGACTCATGTCTGAGTATACATATATAAATAGTAATTTAAGCACGTAATTGATGACAACTTGGACAACTTCAGCTTAGCCTGATACAAAAGTCCTTCCACTCCAACAGACAGCATGACCCCTGGACAGGAGAAGGCCTACCAAATTCGCTTGCAGAGGTACTGCTACCTCAGGCATGTTGCCAAGGCCTACAGGTGCATGGGAATGAAGCAGGAGGAATGGAAGGCAACGGAGACCTGGAAGTTGCCACCTCGGGGACAGAAAGCGCTGGACAGGCAGGAAGTGGAGGGGTCCTATGGTGGTGATCCCGGGGCAGTCCGAGGACCCTCCTCATCACTGCTGGTAGTGCCACCACAGGATGCCCCCAGTACCCCATGGCAACAATCAGACTATGAAAAGCAGTCACTGAAAGACCCTGCAGGTGGCCACACTCATGTGAATGGTTAGCACTTTGCAGCAGCCAGTGGATAGGTTAGCTGAACAACTGTATGCCTCCCTCAGACTTTCTGCCCCTCTCCAGTTTATTTTTGTTGTTTTCAGTGATTAGTTTGTTAGCATATGGTAGGATAGGTTTTAGCACAGGGATAGGTTAGGTTAGTTTAGTGATTTTTTAGATTTTAATATTTATCTGTTGTTAGGTTAGGGTAAAGGAGGGTAGGCTGTTAAGTGGGTGGATGGTTGATGTTTAAAATGTCTGTTGTGTTATATGTGTAGAGAAGGATAAGTAAAGGTTAGGTAGGTTAGTTTAGTTTTAAGTTAGGGTTGTGTAAGTAATTTATCATAGGTATTTTAGGCATAGTTTAGATAGGTCTAGTTAGTGTAGTGTTGTTACTTGTAGATTTTAAGAATTATATGGAGTCTTAAATACATTTTCTTTTGCACTTTCATAACTGCCTACTTATTAATTGTATGACCGTTTTCATATCTGCTTAGGTTGGGGTAAGCACATGCTGTAGAATTTCCTGGCAGTGTTTGTATCGATTTGTAACTAGGTAGAGAACCTAAGTGGTAAATCACAGCAAGTTTGCAATGGAGTCACTGAAGGGATTTTCAAACATAATTGTAGACTCTTGCTGTAAATGGGCACACAGCCCAAAACAGGTATTCACCTACTGTTGCACTGTGTGTGTAAGTGATGCTACATGTTTTGTATGAATGATTAAGTCTAACCATTGTGACTATTCAAGGATGTGTTGAGTCAGAAACTGATGCCAGTCAGCTACACACTCTCCCTTGTACCATTTTGTTGTCACATCACTGTTGTTTGCTGACTAGTATGCTTTGAGGTATCACCACCTGGACAGCAACTTCATTCAGTTTTACCCATGACTGATTTCTAATTCTAGCACTTCGTGCATGTGATCTTGGGTAACTTCTTGCTAGTTTTGATGCACCTATGGATCACATAAGCTATTTCTCTTGGCCTGTGCAGATTTTCCCATGGGTCAATGAAACACAATTCCCTTTCCTGATAATAGGTAGTGTCTTTAGGGTCAGCATATCTGCCATTGTCTACTTAGTTCAATCATGAATAGGCATGTTACATGCTAGTTCCAGTAAGAGATTTTGTTAACACCTGTACCGAGGAGCAAGTAGCAGTCTTTGCGGCAACAACCCCAACATAGGCGCCTATTAGGATGGCGGACGAACCTGCGTCCATCCGTCCGCCACCCCCGAGGTGGAGGGACCGTCCGCAGGGGCAGCAGCTATCCCTCCGGTGGAATTAGGATGTGACCGCCACCCTGGCGGTCACATCCCGCATATTTAACATTGCGGCGGGTGCTGCTTAAGCAGGTGTTGCTTAAGCAGCACCCGCCGCAAAGTTAAACATGCATGCTGTGCATTTGCATGCACAAAGCGGCAGGCACCGCGCGGTGCCTGCCGAATTGTGCATGCAAATGCAGGGGGGTACCATAGGTACCCCCCATGTGCACCCCCCTTCACCCTGGGGGCTCACAACGGGCCCCCAAAGAAAAGACCGTATGTCTTTCCGTGGCGCCATTGCCGCCATGGAAAGGCATGTCCTGAAGCTCATCCTAATATCGCTGGCGGTGTCTGAGAGACACCGCCACCATATTAGAGCTTTTCCACCACGGT
Organism: Lissotriton vulgaris; assembly: GCF_964263255.1. NCBI lineage: Eukaryota > Metazoa > Chordata > Amphibia > Caudata > Salamandridae > Lissotriton > Lissotriton vulgaris. Next base: position 918,809,262 of record NC_141687.1, read on the forward strand.
CGGAAGGCAAGCGCGGCGGAAAAGCGGCCGACGGTCTTCCAGTCCGCCAATAACCCCCTTGCCATCCTAATGTGGCAGGGGGTCTTTTCATTTACCGCAGAGTTGAATCCGCATCCTCCGGGCCGGCGGTAGCTTCCACCGGCCCAGAGGATGCGGATTCACCGCAATCCTAATCGACTCCTGAGTTTGTAAGCCATTGGATGTCCATGGGGGAAACATGTCATGGGACATTTAGAGGAGAGGAGTATTCCAGTGAGGAGGAAGACCAAATTGCCATTACGGAAGATAAGCCACATCGACAGTGGGTGAGATCAACTGGTGGCAATGCAAATAGAGGGCAAAACTAGTTGAGAAGTACACTGGCATTGTCATGAGAACAGGTCAAAAGAGAAACTGGCCATGTGGCACAGAGAAATGCTACTGGCCAGTTTTTCAGTGGAAAGAGGTGAAGTCCACAACTTTATCCTCTGATGTGTGTGGTGCCTCCCGTGAGGGAGGTGTTTTTTTTAGTCCAGGAGGTGACAGAGTCACACACACATCAGAGGCTGAAGATGTGGACCCCCTCTTCACAGTAGCATATCTTTGCATCAGCAAAAAAGGCAGCACAGCATTAAGAAGGGCCTGCAGGTTTGCCTATAATACAACAACATTGCAGTGTAAGGCCCCCACTGTTGCTATGTAGGAGTCCTGCTTCCCCTTTATGAACTCCAGGATGTTGTGGATCACCCCCAGCTAGTTGGCAACCTTGCTGGTGCCACTTTGGCAGGGCAGTTGTTCAAGCCTCTGCCTCCTGACACCACCGGTGACAGCCAGGTAATATCCAAGCTGTGGATCAGAGGGTAGATGCCTCTTACAGCCACCAAAGTGTCCTTATATGTATCAAGGTACCTATGGACTCCCTCGAGGATGCCCGCCATGGTCTCCATCCTATCCAGCACCTCATCTACCAGCTCCCACTGACTCCTACCGCACAACATTGGCATTCAACTTGGGGGTATTCAGAGTGCAGGGCTGGGGGAAATGGGAGGTGGTGTTTGCTGGGGGATAGGTGGATCCTCTGGAGACCCCACAATACTGTTGGCCCTTTGCACGACTAGAGACGGTGTTTGAATGGAGGCCAGGATTTACCGGAGGGTGTCTTGGTCAAGGGTTGGAAGGCTGTCATCATCAGCATGATCCTCATACAGAACGGGCAGCTGGTCAGGAGGTATTGGTACATCCTCTGCAATAAAATAGATAGATGGTAATGGTGATCTATGTTAGACGTTGATATTAGTACTCTGGTTGGCATTAAAGAGTTTCAACTAATTCACTTTCAGGTCAACATTGATGCATAGGACATCTGTTAAACTCCTATATATTGAGACCATGTTGCACTGCAGTTTTCTTTCAGATGGCAGTATCTCTGCATTGTTCAAGGTTAGGACAAGGCTGATTTGTCGTGTCATGACACATTTTGCAACTCAGTTACAGAGCTCGTTGGGCTTGCCATTATCACATGTGTTATATGAGGTAAGGTCCACATCTGCCTTGGTGGTTTGCCTTCTTTTCATGATGCCTATACTAATTGTGTTTTGATGTATTGACACCAATTCTGTGCACATGGCACCTAGTTCCCAGTGTTCCTGCATTCCTTGTGACCAGTACTCAGCCCACAACTCCTGTGAAAGTGATGTTGGTTTGGTTGTAAATTAGTTATGGTCCTGCAGTTTGCCTGTCACACAGTACAACATGATTGAAGTCAGAATGTGCTACAAGGGGTTTGTTTGGAAAATAATCGGTTTGATTAATGAGTTGTACAAAAGTAACACACTCAGTAGTATCCACAGGATAACAGTCTTATTGCACAAAGGTAAATCAATTGATGGAAGGAGAAGAAAAAGAAGAACGCATAGAGCAAAACATTATATTTCAAACAAAGTTTTTACTGCAAAAGAATTTTTGGGGGGATGGATACAAAATAAATTCGAGCAAAAAGTCATGAACAATGATAGACAATGTTTTTTCTATAGTTCATAACTGAAAGCATCAACTCCTCATGAATAGAGCAAACAACCCAACTTAATCTATAAATAATGGTTGTGAGTTTGTGTCAAAACAACATTGAAGGAGATGACGGAGTGTCGACGTTTCGGTCTAGGCTGCAGTCGTCAAATAGACCATCATCAGGACGATATTTATTCAATGCTGAAAGTACTCCCTGTAATGACTGATGGAATGCCAAGATGAATCTTAGAAAGTAGAAAGCGTGGTACGCTCTGTTAACCACGATTGTAGTCTTTAATATTCAAAAGTCGGACCACATCCGTTGGTCTGGTTTCAACTATTAGGCAAGTCAATCCGAAAAACAATCGTTTTGGAGCAGAGGTTCGAACGGCATCTAATGTGTTCGTATGACAGGTTACTTCAGAAATCTACTTGGCCTGTAACAAAATCTACTTGTCCCTTTGGTGCCATGTAGTGCTGCCACAAATTATGGCAGCTAACTCATTAAATTAGCTCGGATATAGCCTCTCTGATTACGCCAAGGATCATACCATAGTATTGTTTGAATACTTGCAATTCCCCTTATGTTGCCACTTTTCCGCAGATCTGCATACTGGGGGTGAAGGTAGTGGTAAGCAATAGTTCCAGGGTTAGAATGCTCTCTTGAGTCTGTGCAAACCTACTAACTTGCATGTTTTAAGGTTTTTTAACAACTCTTCTGTAATCTTTTCCCATACTGAGAAATGGTGGAAATATTCTCCTTACAATGGCAGACATAAACGTTCTTCCAGAGTTGGGATAACAGTGGTTGGAGGGAAAGTGAACTTGCAAACACTCAGATTTTCGCATGAGCAACTCCACACGTGCATATTTGCTCATGCTAAAATGCAGTTCACAATTTTCTTTCTAGGAGTACTATTTCTTGTCCTACTTCTGTAAATTCTTGGAAATTCACAAAAGCCGTATAACTTCACTTAAAGCAAGGGCATACACCATGGATGCACTTTTGAGACTTTCTTTAATAATTGGGCCCCTAATTTGGTCAGGCATTGACCATGACCTTTTACGTTTATTAAAATTCCGTCTCTCTCTCTCTGTATCGGCTGGCTTAACTGTGAGTGACAGCATTCTTCTCTTTCACTAGGAGCATATCGGCACAAAAAGTAGTTTTGTTCAGTGCCTGTAACTACTGTGGCAGTCTGTGCATTTTAAAACCAACATTTTTTTTTGCTTTTGCCAATGTTTGTTATGATGGTGAAGGCCCGGCAGCTCCCACACCAATAAGGCTTTACAAAAACCACGCCAAAACAAGTCACAAGTTAACAAAACGAAAAGCTGACCACCAGTTTCAGACCGCTGGCTTTGCCAATGCTTGTTTATTTTTGTTTCCTATAATCCTATTGAAAGTGGTTACACTGATTTTCCATTATGAATATTTTGGGAAATACTAGCATGTATCAGCGCATGTTACTAAAAGATACTGCAAAAAAATGGTACCTGGAATTTTTCAGTAGTTTAGCGAAATGTTTTTTTTCCTGCTCTCATTTTTTATGATTCAGAAAAGGGGGTGGTGATGAACAGAGTGTCTGAATTAAGCAGACCACTCTTACCCAGTCCAAAGATCAGGGCTTGATCCATCACCGTTTTTTAGCTCACTGCACCATCCCAGCTCAGAACCTGGCTACATGCAAATTAGTCTGTCCCTGGCCCAGTGCATCATGGGAACAGGGCAGACCAGACTGCCAAGCCAATTCTTCACTGGTTGTTTCCTTCCCAGTATAAGAATTGGCTTGGTAGTTTGGTTTGCCCTGTTCCCATCATGCACTGGGACAGGAACAGACTAATTTGCATGTAGCCAGGTTCTGAGCTGGGATGGTGCAGTGAGCTAAAAAACGGTGATGGATCAAGCCCTGATCTTTGGACTGGGTAAGAGTGGTCTGCCTAATTCAGACACTCTGTTCATCACCACCCCCTTTTCTGAATCGTTTTGTCCACCATAAGCGTGGAAGGGTATACTCAGATGTGAGTCCCTTGCTCATTGCACCATCAGGATTCAAGCAAGCCGGGCCGAAGACGGCTGAAATGCCAGAAACCGGTCCCCGGAAGCTTGTTTCCTTCCCAGTATAAGAATTGGCTTGGTAGTTTGGTTTGCCCTGTTCCCATCATGCACTGGGACAGGAACAGACTAATTTGCATGTAGCCGGGTTCTGAGCTGGGATGGTGCAGTGAGCTAAAAAACAGTGATGGATCAAGCCCTGATCTTTGGACTGGGTAAGATTGGTCTGCTTAATTCAGACACTCTGTTCATCACCACCCCCTTTTCTGAATCGTTTTGTCCACCATAAGCGTGGAAGGGTATACTCAGATGGGAGTCCCTTGCTCATTGCACCATCAGGATTCAAGCAAGCCGGGTCGAAGACGGCTGAAATGCCAGAAACCGGTCCCCGGAAGCTTGTTTCCTTCCCAGTATAAGAATTGGCTTGGTAGTTTGGTTTGCCATGTTCCCATCATGCACTGGGACAGGAACAGGCTAATTTGCATGTAGCCAGGTTCTGAGCTAGGATCGTGCAGTGAGCTAAAAAACGGTGATGGATCAAGCCCTGATCTTTGGACTGGGTAAGAGTGGTCTGCTTAATTCAGACACTCTGTTCATCACCACCCCCTTTTCTGAATCGTTTTGTCCACCATAAGCGTGGAAGGGTATACTCAGATGGGAGTCCCTTGCTCATTGCACCATCAGGATTCAAGCAAGCCGGGTCGAAGACGGCTGAAATGCCAGAAACCGGTCCCCGGAAGCTTGTTTCCTTCCCAGTATAAGAATTGGCTTGGTAGTTTGGTTTGCCCTGTTCCCATCATGCACTGGGACAGGAACAGACTAATTTGCATGTAGCCAGGTTCTGAGCTGGGATGGTGCAGTGAGCAAAAAAACGGTGATGGATCAAGCCCTGATCTTTGGACTGGGTAAGAGTGGTCTGCTTAATTCAGACACTCTGTTCATCACCACCCCCTTTTCTGACTCATTTTTTATGAACATTTTATTTTGAAAGCATAGAATCCTCAATCTTGCTGTCAAACTTTTGCAAATATTTGCATCAAAACAGAGAGCATTCTGGGAGCATTATACATAGCCTCATATTGCTAAACCTTGGAAATGTGAGTACATTTTTTCATATGGAACCACTCTCAGTAGTGCAGTCAGAGCTTACTACATTTACTTAGAGTACTCACCAAAATAATAAAGGCTTTCAATTAATGAACGATAAATAGAAATTTGAACAGCTTTAACATATAGACAAAATTATTACCTTAACTGCAGACAGTGCCCTTTCTTGATCCATAATTTGGTACTGTAAAATGGCACTCAAAGGGTTTGTACTGCAAGGGTGTGGGCCTTCTTGTCCTAAGGGCAAAGTACACATGAAAACTTGTTGCCCTTGACCCCAAACAATATGTCCTGGGCGTCGGGCTATAGGAATTCCACATCCCTGAGGTTTTTAGTCAAAATAAAAACAAGAAATGTGCGTGAGAAAGAGGGGGAGCAGGAGGGGAGACCGGGAGTGGTACGGGCGTGCGTGCACGCACAGTCTGCTCATTTTCAAGCACTGCACTCGTGCTTGTGTCGCACCCCTGCTCGCTCCCTCAAGGTGGATGCCGCCACAAGCACAAGTGTGTGCTTGAAAATCAGCAGAGCAACGGCTAAAGACCCTCCTAGCAGCGCATGCGAGCTGCGTAGGTGAGACCTAAAAAGGACTATTAAGTGACCTTTTGCTGGCTGTTTCATTTAAAATCCAGATTGTCAGAGACAAGAGATTTCAAGAGAGGGAGATGGGAAACAATGCAGTGGGAAGGAGAGAAATAATAAGAGAGAGGAAAAATGGGGAGGAGAGAAAGAACAAGAGAGCGATGATGTTAGGGGAGAAATGGAGAAAAGGATTGGAAGTGTATCAAAGAAAGCGAAATTATAGAGTAAAGGAAGCTTTGGAGTGTGGCATGGGAAGAAAGCAGTTTAACAAAAAACATTTGGACTGGTGCATCATACACGGGGCGTTGGACGCAGTAAAACGTTAAATACGTTTTTAAAAAAGAGCGATGGAGAAGGCAGCAACGAAGAGTTACAATGATGCCAACGAATGGAAAGCTGGGCAGGTTCCCAGTCCATTATTAGAGACTAGCAAGCGAGAGCACATCAGCTGACGCATGCTTTCGCAGGGTCGACATAAAAAAGGGGCACATAATAAAACTCTAATGGTACTGCAAAGCGGACCTGCAAGGGAAGTATGAAAGTCAGGAGTATTTGATAAATGCACCTCTTTTATACGTCTGCATACTACTTTCAGAGTGATAAAAGCCCACCAACACAAAAGCAAGTCAGAGCAACCTGCCTACTTCAGTCACTCTGGTGAATGAGGTGAGAGAGGCAGCACTTCTTTACATGTGAAAATCCGCACCATCTCCTTACAACCCAATGTAAGGAAGTGTCAGCAGCAGAGTACGTACATGAGTGTAGAAATGCTACTAATTTGATAAAAGGTCTATGTAGAGGTCACCTTGCTAGGAAAAGAGCTGTGTTGCTTTTCAACAGAATATATTCTGCTGTTGTGCTATTGCAAAGTGCTTAAAGAAATATGAGCTCCAAGAAAGAAATGTTCAATTTACAGTAACACTTCAAGCCTTTTATCGTGCATACATAACCAGGAAAGAGTTCCAAAAGTTGAAGCCTGCCTTCAAGAGAATCCAGCTGACGTGAGGGTGAGGCAAGGGCAGCTTCATAACAGAGCTCTGAAGAAAGCTGTGCTATTTGTTCAAAGACGCAAGCAGGAAGCTTGTTTTCGTTTGCAGGCTGCAGTGAGGGGGATATTTGATCAGGAAACAAATGCACCATGGAAAAAAACTGCAAATGTCCTCCAAGTCCAGTATAGATTGTTTTGGCAAAGACAGTTAGTTCTATCTCAGACTGCGCAGTGGAGCAAATGTGACCCAGCGTCATTTTGCTGCATATCGCGCACAACTTTACCAGAAGCAGACGTTCTTGAGAATCAAGGCATCTGCAATCGGCATAAAAGCAGCATTTTAAGGGTGCAGAGCGTGGAAAGCCTGTTAACTGCAAGTCAGTGCAGCACTGACATTTCAGGCTGTTTCTAGAGCTTAAACTTGACAGCATGTCTTACATTTCAGAGGTTTACTACGGCCTACCTCATTGCTAAAAGACAATCACTTCCTTTTGTGAAGGTGAGGAAGGCTGCAATGTGTCTACAAGAAGATTACCGTGGTTATGTTGTCCATAGGCAGGGACATCTTAAAGATTTTGGGGGCCCCAGGCCAAACATAATGTTGGTCCCCTGCTCGGAACCGCTCAGAATTTATTATCCATTTTTAGTTCATTCGTGCACTTGGCAACCATTTTCTGACCATTGACAACCTTCCTCGTTGGCCCCCAAACTTTAAGGGGCCCAGGGGCAACCATTCAGTACAAAGACTTTGAATATGAGATATTGGAAATCTAAGAGCCCATTTACATATTGCACAGGAGGCCCCATCATTTTTGCATTATGCCACTGTCATGAACGGTCCTGAAAACGTAATGATGGGGCCCCCAGAAAGGTGGGAGCCCTGGGCCAGAGCCCACTTTGTCTATGCCTTAAAACGTCTCTGTCCGTAGGCAAATCCAAAAGCAAAATACTGTTGTTGTGTTGGCTCAGTCCTCCTGCAGGAAGGTTGTGGCTCAAAATAAAGACACTTGCACTTAATAAAGACACATGTATTTTTCCCCTGTTAAACCAACATGCCAGAGGCTACTGCTTACCCTACTGCGAGGATGTAGCGTAACAGCCAGAGCTATCGATGCTGGAACATGAGAAACCAGGTTCAGTCTCGGCTTCGCCTCAACATCCTGTGATTCTGTGCAAATCACTTAATTACCCCTGCTAAAAAACACGCATGCACCTTGCATAATGTAACTGCCGTTCATGTTCATGCAAAGTGTTCCAATACCTTTAGGCCGAATTCACGCTATATACAACTACTAAAAAAACAAGTAGAGGCACGGAGTTTAGAAAGGGCATTACATCTCAAAATTTGTCAAGTTTGCGGAAGTAAAGTAATGCATCACCAGCCTTTTCAATGGTGAGTCACATCACAGTAGTGGCATCTCAAGACATGAGACAGACTCTGCCTCCGCGCATCCAACAAACGACCTCTGGCGGCAAATCTTTGCCCTTCCTTGCCGCCAAGACCTGGAACATCCTCCCCACCCATCTACGGCAGATCCAAGACCTACTCGCCTTCAGAAGAATCCTCAAGACCTGACTCTTCGAGCAGTAGCTGCACCCCCCTCCCCTCAGCTCCTTGAGATCCTCACAGGTATGTAGTGCGCTTTACAAGTTACTGATTAATTGATTGGAGAAAACATGTAAAGATTTCATTGATTAGAATAACTTTTGATATTTTCCCAAAGTACTGCTGCAGCAAGTAAACTTATCATCTGCACATAAAACAGCAAATATTTTTCGAGGTAAAATAATTAGCAGAATGCAGAATGTGCTGCAGGTCATATTTTTGGTTCAGGTATGCAAATATGCCTTCCCCGGGTTGTACAGGACGAAATGTGTTAGCAAAATAAATTTGAAAAAGAGGTTGAGGCGATATGCTACCCGTCCTACCTTACCATAGAACAAGTAGGGCTAGTTGTAGAAATTTAAATACGAGGCTGTGAGTAACATTCGCATATGGACGTCCTGCCCCAGTGCAGTCACTTAACATTAGCCCCCTCAGTGCGGAAGGGGGGGTGTCTCCCGAGAGGGCTGAAGCCGGCAGCACGCCCCGCTACAGGGCGCAGCTAGTTTACTTGACTTACGAGGGTGAGGTGGCTTTGGGTCGTGTCTTTCCTGCGGAGCCCCTTCAACCTCCAATGAGTGCAATTATCCCCAGCTGTTGACTTTGAATTAGTGGTTTGGTTTCTAAAGGCATTTTAGACAATTCCACTACCTCGGGGCGGGTTACCCTAGCAAGTCACGTTACACTGCAACCCAACGCTGAACGCTCCGATGGCTAATGGGCTACTTTCAAATTTGACCCGGCTCTCACATAAATGCCTTTTTTATGACATGGCTAGAGGAACTTTAGTGCCGTAGGAGGAACTAACTACTCGACAACCATTTCAAGCCACCCCTCCCATTCACACTCGGAAACATCTTTTCAGTATACAAAAGCTACATTTGTGCTTCCTTTAACTTGACTGAGAGTGGCCGTAGGTGGTTATAATATTGTAGTCGAAGTGTGCATCTCATTACAATGTTATTGAGATGGTTAGAAATTCAGAATACAGGCTCGGGCGCTTGTGGCACACTGTGGTGCTGTGAATATACACAGACTGTTTAATACTAAACACAGCCAACGCAGCATTTTGGAGGTGATTTTGTGATGCGGACCCACGTTACAGCATCCGCTGTCCTGTGAATTAGTAACTTAACCAAATGTGCTTAATTACAAAAAATCAAATTTTTTTTTTTTTTAAGGAAACCGGTCAGGACGCGGAATTCAAAATTAAAACTGGGGTTTACCTAGAGCTCAAGGCGGAAATGGTCAAGCGATTTGTTTAAATGTTGACTCGTAGCGGGAGTCGTAGCTACGGCGGGGTCCGTGGAAGCTGGGCCAGCCTGCTTGTTTGCAACCCCGCCCCATCAGCGACGGCAGACGGGCAGAATTCTGTTAAAACAGTTAATTTACATTTTAAATAATCCCCTGTGCGGATATTTTACAGGAAGGTTTCTATAATTCCAAATTAGTCCTTATTAAGCATGGGCGTAAAATCCGTTCCGCTCGCGGATTTTCGGTAAATTCGCAATCCGCGAGATTCGCGAATTCCACGCAAAATCCGCAAATTCGCACGCAGCGGATTTTATTTTTCTTGGTGATACAATTTTGCGGCGCACGGCGTTTACTTCCCGTCATTCATCGTTTGCCGAGTTATTTTTCTTGATATTTTGCGAGTGCTGCGCCATTTTTGATCTTGCTGCGGGATCCAGCGGGAATTTGGCAAGCGCGATTACGTAATCGCGGCTTGCCAACTTTTACAGCGAGAGTTTGTCAACGCGAGTACGCCGTGATCACGTATTGCGGTACTTCGCAATTGCGAGCTTTGAGATGCGGCGAGCAGCAACAATCTCGCACTCGCGAAAATATAAAATTTGCAATTCTGCACAAGAAATCCACCAGCAAGCAGCATAAACCTTCTGGAAATGATGATTTTTATCTGAATAACTCCTCAGGTTGACTTTTGCCTGCACTTTTTTTGCGAGGAGTCCATTTTGGGGAGGGGGGGGTGGGAGGAAGGAAGTGCCCCACAGTCTTCAACTTCCTGTTCCTGTCCAGCAGGCTCCTCCCAGTGCTTTGTCCATCTCCTGGTCACTTTTCATTTGGATCTGGAGCTGGAAGGATTACTTTTTGTGGATGCTGCTGGATATTTGGATTTGAGGCCTTTTTGACTTTCTCTGGATCACTTTTGGATTAGAAATTTCACAAGTAAGTTTGTTTGGGGCATTACAGTTGCTGCAACTACAATTTTGGAATTTTCGATTTTTGGGCTGTTTTGGGGCCTTTTGCCCAGGGGTACTCAGTGGTGGGTGCACTGAGTCTTTCTGTGGGGTGTTTTGAATTTAAAAATCATGGAGGTGCTGGATGGCTTGGGATTGTGCTGATTTTTCTGTGATTTTCGTTTTTTTGGCCTGTTGTGGCCTTTTCACCCGGGGTAGTGAGTGGTGCATGTGCCTAGTGTTTCTGTGGGTTGTCTTGAATTTAAACATCATGGAGGGGCTGGATGGCATGGGATTGTGCTGATTTTTCTGTCATTTTCGTTTTTTTGGCCTGTTGTGGAGAGGCCATGTGGTTGGGGGCCATTTTGAGTGCTGCTACAGGCCCTGGCCATGTGCTGTGATGGAGGGGGCCATTTTGAATGCAGGCAGTGTTCTCAGGCCTGCACCCATTTTGCCTAGCTTTCATCCATTATGCCCAGGGGTAGTGAGTGGTGCATGGGCCTAGTCTTTCTGTGGGTTATCTTGAATTTAAACATCATGGAGGGGCTGGATGGCATGGGATTGTGCTGATTTTTCTGTGATTTTCGTTTTTTGGCCTGTTGTGGACAGGCCATGTGGTTGGGGGCCATTTTGAGTGCTGCTACAGGCCCTGGCCATGTGCTGTGATGGAGGGGGCCATTTTGAATGCAGGCAGTGTTCTCAGGCCTGCACCTATTTTGCCTAGCTTTCATCCATTATGCCCAGGGGTATTGAGTGGTGCATGGGCCTAGTCTTTCTGTGGGTTGTATTGAATGTAAACATCATGGAGGGGCTGGATGGCATGGGATTGTGCTGATTTTTCTGTCATTGTCGTTTTTTTTGGCCTGTTGTGGACAGGCCATGTGGTTGGGGGCCATTTTGAGTGCTGCTACAGGACCTGGCCATGGGCTGTGATGGAGGGGGCCATTTTGAATGCAGGCAGTGTTCTCAGGGCTGCACCCATTTTGCCTAGCTTTCATCCATTATGCCCAGGGGTAGTGAGTGGTGCATGGGCCTAGTCTTTCTGTGGGTTGTCTTGAATTTAAACATCATGGAGGGGCTGGATGGCATGGGATTGTGCTGATTTTTCTGTCATTTTCGTTTTTTTGGCCTGTTGTGGACAGGCCATGTGGTTGGGGGCCATTTTGAGTGCTGCTACAGGCCCTGGCCATGTGCTGTGATGGAGGGGGCCATTTTGAATGCAGGCAGTGTTCTCAGGCCTGCACCCATTTTGCCTAGCTTTCATCCATTATGCCCAGGGGTAGTGAGTGGTGCATGGGCCTAGTCTTTCTGTGGGTTGTCTTGAATTTAAACATCATGGAGGGGCTGGATGGCATGGGATTGTGCTGATTTTCCTGTGATTTTCGTTTTTTTGTCCTGTTGTGGACAGGCCATGTGGTTGGGGACCATTTTGAGTGCTGCTACAGGCCCTGGCCATGTGCTGTGATGGAGGGGCCATTTTGAATGCAGGCAGTGTTCTCAGGCCTGCACCCATTTTGCCTAGCTTTCATCCATTATGCCCAGGGGTAGTGAGTGGTGCATGGGCCTAGTCTTTCTATGGGTTGTCTTGAATTTAAACATCATGGAGGGGCTGGATGGCATGGAATTGTGCTGATTTTTCTGTCATTTTCGTTTTTTGGCCTGTTGTGGACAGGCCATGTGGTTGGGGGCCATTATGAGTGCTGCTACAGGCCCTGGCCATGTGCTGTGATGGAGGGGCCCATTTTGAATGCAGGCAGTGTTCTCAGGCCTGCACCCATTTTGCCTAGCTTTTATCCATTATGCCCAGGGGTAGTGAGTGGTGCATGGGCCTAGTCTTTCTGTGGGTTGTCTTGAATTTAAACATCATGGAGGGACTGGATGGCATGGGATAGTGCTGATTTTTCTGTCATTTTCGTTTTTTTGGCCTGTTGTGGACAGGCCATGTGGTTGGGGGCCATTTTGAGTGCTGCTACAGGCCCTGGCCATGTGCTGTGATGGAGGGGGCCATTTTGAATGCAGGCAGTGTTCTCAGGCCTGCACCCATTTTGCCTAGCTTTCATCCATTATGCCCAGGGGTAGTGAGTGGTGCATGGGCCTAGTCTTTCTGTGGGTTTTCTTGAATTTAAACATCATGGAGGGGCTGGATGGCATGGAATTGTGCTGATTTTTCTGTCATTTCGTTTTTTGGCCTGTTGTGGACAGGCCATGTGGTTGGGGGCCATTATGAGTGCTGCTACAGGCCCTGGCCATGTGCTGTGATGGAGGGGCCCATTTTGAATGCAGGCAGTGTTCTCAGGCCTGCACCCATTTTGCCTAGCTTTTATCCATTATGCCCAGGGGTAGTGAGTGGTGCATGGGCCTAGTCTTTCTGTGGGTTGTCTTGAATTTAAACATCATGGAGGGGCTGGATGGCATGGGATAGTGCTGATTTTTCTGTCATTTTCGTTTTTTTGGCCTGTCGTGGACAGGCCATGTGGTTGGGGGCCATTATGAGTGCTGCTACAGGCCCTGGCCATGTGCTGTGATGGAGGGGGCCATTTTGAATGCAGGCAGTGTTCTCAGGCCTGCACCTATTTTGCCTAGCTTTCATCCATTATGCCCAGGGGTATTGAGTGGTGCATGGGCCTAGTCTTTCTGTGGGTTGTCTTGAATTTAAACATCATGGAGGGGCTGGATGGCATGGAATTGTGCTGATTTTTCTGTCATTTCGTTTTTTGGCCTGTTGTGGACAGGCCATGTGGTTGGGGGCCATTATGAGTGCTGCTACAGGCCCTGGCCATGTGCTGTGATGGAGGGGCCCATTTTGAATGCAGGCAGTGTTCTCAGGCCTGCACCCATTTTGCCTAGCTTTTATCCATTATGCCCAGGGGTAGTGAGTGGTGCATGGGCCTAGTCTTTCTGTGGGTTGTCTTGAATTTAAACATCATGGAGGGGCTGGATGGCATGGGATAGTGCTGATTTTTCTGTCATTTTCGTTTTTTTGGCCTGTCGTGGACAGGCCATGTGGTTGGGGGCCATTTTGAGTGCTGCTACAGGCCCTGGCCATGTGCTGTGATGGAGGGGGCCATTTTGAATGCAGGCAGTGTTCTCAGGCCTGCACCCATTTTGCCTAGCTTTCATCCATTATGCCCAGGGGTAGTGAGTGGTGCATGGGCCTAGTCTTTCTGTGGGTTGTCTTGAATTTAAACATCATGGGGGGGCTGGATGGCATGGGATTGTGCTGATTTTTCTGTCATTTTCGTTTTTTTGGCCTGTTGAGGACAGGCCATGTGGTTGAGGGCCATTTTGAGTGCTGCTACAGGCCCTGGCCATGTGCTGTGATGGAGGGGGCCATTTTGAATGCAGGCAGTGTTCTCAGGTCTGCACCCGTTTTGCCTAGCTTTCATCCATTATGCCCAGGGGTAGTGAGTGGTGCATGGGCCTAGTCTTTCTGTGGGTTGTCTTGAATTTAAACATCATGGAGGGGCTGGATGGCATGGGATTGTGCTGATTTTTCTGTCATTTTCGTTTTTTTGGCCTGTTGTGGCCTTTTCACCAGGGGGGAATGAGTGGGGCATGTGCCTAGTCTTTCTGTGGGTTGTCTTGAATTTAAACATCATGGAGGGGCTGGATGGCTTGGGATTGTGCTGATTTTTCTGTGATTTTCGTTTTTTTGGCCTGTTGTTGTCGCCTTTTCACCAGGGGTAGTGACTAGTGAGTGTTGCATGTGCCTAGTCTTTCTGTGGGGTGTCTTGAATTTAAGCATCATGGAGGGCATGGGATTGTGCTGATTTTTCTGTTTTTTTCAATTTTTTTGGAGTGTATAACTGAACTGATGTTCCTCTGTCTTCCATTGCTTTTAGGTGCACAAGACTCAAGAGAACCACCAGTGCCAGGAAGAAGTCCTGCAGCGGTGTGTGTGTGTGCAGCATAACGTCACGCGACGTCACGTCTGGCCTCAGACAACTCTACAATTTGTGCAATTTGTGCAACTGCGGCCTGCTGTCTGACCTGCTCTGAAGAAGATGGCCCCAAAAAAAGGTCTCCATAGCTCCTCTAGCAAGAAAGTTGCTAGTAAGGAGCAGAAGAAGCAAGTTACCAAGGAGGCTGGTGTGCCGGCCGCCGCGTCTTTTGGGAGCAAAAAAAAAAGTACGCCTGCAGCAGCAGCAGGATCTGCTGGGGACCAAGCTGGGAGCATCACCCCCGCTCCATTGGGTTCAGTGCCTCCACCACCACGCCAACTTAAGTCAAAGCCCTTGAGTGCTTCAGAGGCAGTCAGTGTACTTCTCCAATCACCATCGACCAGTGATGTTGGCTCATCGCAAGAAAGTAGCAGCAATGTCCCTGAATCAACACAGGTTGTTGTAACTCATCTGACAAGTGTTGAACAACCACAGCCGCAACAACAACACCATGTGCAAGTACAAGCCCAAGTACATGTGGAAGGAGAGGCAGCAAAAGGAGATACCCAAGCAGAGGTGCATGGAGGGTAACAAGTGCCCACAATAGTTGTTCCTCCCGAAGTAGGGGCACATCAGGAAATCGACAATCAAGCCGAGGTATCATTGGAAGCCACTCCTCCTGATGATCATTCATTGTCTTCCACATCCCTAGCAAGGAAAAGTTCAAGGTTGGTGTCTACATCTTCTTCAAGCCCACCTCCTTCTGATGAGACGGATCCCAATTGGGAACCAGCACCACTGCCGTCTGAGAGTGAGGCACACCATGATCTGACAAAGGTACCTAAGCGTAAAAGGAAGGTCGTCGAAAAACTCATAGCTATGGAGTGTGATGAGGCTCAACAAGAAGTGACGGATACTGCTGCTGATGAAGCCTCTCACGATGACGACGAGCCAGTCATCATAAAGGTCACTGCAGCCCCAGCGGGCATGCAGCAAAGAGACATTTTGACCCTATCCTGAGAAGCTGCTGAGTGTGATGATGATGTCGACGAGGAGGCAATGGAAATACAACAATCATTGGATTTGGAGTTAACTAGTACACCAACACCTACCGCTTCCATATTTCTTCCTCGCAAGAAGGGACATCCATCCACCTCGACCTCACTTAGTGGTGGTGAAAGTGCAAAACGTACTGAAGTTCGGCAATCCACATCCTCCACTTCATCTGGCATTAGCAGCAGGACCACCACCACCAGTATCGCTGCCTCCTCCGGCCCCCAAAGACATTTCAAGTCTCCAGTTTGGGACTTCTTTAGTGTTTGCCCAAAAAAGGAAATCGTAGCCATTTGTAGCATTTGTAAGCTTCGAGTTAGTCGTGGTAAGTTTGGTACCAACTATGGTACCGGATGCCAGAGAAGTCATCTTAGGAGAACGCACACTGTCCAATGGTTTGCGCACCTAGAGGCGATCAAGGAAGCCCGAATTACACGTAATGAAAACGTTGATTTTTCATCTGATGATGACGATGAGGAAGAAGACGATTCAAACACTTCACTTACACCCAGTACCCCTGCCAGCAGCACACCCCATGTGAGCCACACTAAGAGTGTGGGAGAGAGTGAGACACCAATGCGAAAAAGTTCATCAGCGAGCGTAACTGGGTCGAAGATATCATCATCATCATCCCGTAAATCCTTGGTCCAGGGCAACATTAAAAAGATGTTGTTTACAGAAGCGCAATATGAACGCAACCACCCACTGACGCGTCTGTATAACACTAAGCTGGCTAAAATGCTAGCTCTGGACCTTCTCCCTTTTTCTTTTGTAGAAGGGGTTGGTTTTCTAGAATTAGTGGCAGCGCTCTGCCTTAAATGGAAGGTTCCTAGCCGGTTCTATTTTGCCCGAGTTGCGGTTCCAGCACTACATGAAGATGTTCTGGAGGTGATTGGGGCAGCTTTGCAGAAGAGTGCTGTTCACACTATACATCTGACAACAGACAAGTGGACCAGTGGCACAGGCGCTGATTACATGTGCATCACTGCACACTGGGTCTCTTTTTCAGGGGCTAAAGCAAAGCTAAACGCAGGTGTTGACCCGGACATTGTTTTTAAAGCTGCTCGGAAACATGCAACACTAGCCATGTTTGGTTTGGAGAAACGTCACACAGCACAAAACATTTTGGATGTCTTTAACACAAAGGTCCTTGACTGGCTGTCCCCAAAAAAACGCCAGGTTGGTTATGTTTCCACGGACAATGGTGCCAATATAGTTAAGGCCATGCAGCTGGGTGACTATTTCAGAGTGCCGTGTTTGGCGCACTGTATAAACCTGGTTGTCAAAAAATTCTTGGGTGATAAAGACAGTGCAGCGTACAGAGTAGTGGACACCTGCCGAAAAATGTGTAACCATTTCAGCCATTCTTTTAAGGCCCGGAAGCATCTGAGGAGCCTGCTATATGAACGTCAAATGCCAGTGAAAGCACTCATCCAGGAGGTGGTAACACGTTGGAACTCAACCTTCTACATGCTTGAGCGTCTGTATGAGCAGTATACGGTACTCAATCACTATTTCTTAACAGAGGGTACAGCTCAGAAGGAGGACCTGAGGATGGGTGCAGCGCAATGGAACATAGTTAAAAGCCTGACACGCATGCTTCATCCTTTTGAGTTCTTCACGCTTGCAGTCAGCAAGGAGGACTGTAATTTGGGAAAAGCTATCCCATTGTTGTACATGCTGGAGCACCAACTGAAGGAGGTGTGTTCTGTGTTTGAAAAAGATGAAAAAAACCAAGACCCTTTTGTTCTGGCTGCGAAATTATTAGAGCACCTACAAGGTGATGAACGTCTTAAAATGATCCAGTCAAACCAGCATTACATTTGTGCTACTATTCTGGATCCACGCTACAAAAAGGCGCTGGCAGGCCAAGCATTCTTTCCTTTTGCTGATGAAGATGTTACAAAGTACAAACAGTGGATAGCCTCCTCAGCCAAGAGGTTTGAAAGAGAACGGCAGCAAATTGAAGGAAAAGGCAGTACATCAGCATCAGCAGGCCATCCCCAGTCACAACAATCCACTTCTGCACCTGTGGCTGCAGCACAAGTGACCTCTCAGCCGTTAAAGAGACCGGCAACCGGATCATCTGCACCACTAGACACAACAGTAACATTGGAGGCTGAAGAGGATTGGCTTGCTCGGCTTGGGTTTGGTTCTCAAAAGTTCACAACAACAGCTAAGCAAAGTGGAGGAACCTTGGAGGAGAACCTTGATTCGATGGTGAAGGACTATCTGAATGACTCAACAGAGGTCTATGTTAATGCTGACCCATTGGCGTATTGGCATGGGAAAAAAGAATTGTGGCCACAGCTCTCCAACCTGGCTTTAAACTACTTGTCTTGCCCACTCGCAAGCGTGTCTTCTGAACGTGTTTTCAGTGTTGCTGGTGGCATTGTAACTCCCAAACGGAGCCGCCTCTCGCCCAAAAATGTGGAGAGGTTAACAATGATCAAGAGGAATCAGCACCTCATACCACCAGATTACAAAGTACGAGAAAGCACGCCAGATGAAGACAAGGTGGACAGCAACATAGATGAGGGAATTTCTTCTCTGTCAGGTGACACTGAGCTCACCCTGTCTGAATTCGCAGAGTATGATGATGAAGCCTTATTCTTATTCGTGGACCGTTACACCGAGCCCTGAAAATGAGACAATGAATCAATAACTTTCTTTTTCGTCCTTATTCAATTTTATTCCTGTGTGTCTGTCTTTCTTTGTTGTGCACAGTTAATATAATTCAAACTTTAATCACCTAATCACAAAAACAAGCCCATCAGCAGAACTGTCTTCACTTGTTTGCTTATTAATTTGAAGGTGCCTCAGTCTGCATTCCTCAGGTTCACAAGTTCAGAAGAACATGCTCCTCTATCCTCCTCCTCCAGACTCCTATTTCCATCAAAGCAGAGGGCTGGTTTACGCCCAATGAAGAAAGACTCAGCACTTATGGGGGTGTTGTTCTACCTCTTTGCGGGTGAGTTGACGGCTCTGGGGCCATTGCTGGAAAGTTCTAATACCGGATAAAAGTGGTTTGGACCAAATCCGAGGCGGAAATTTTTTGGTGTTTTTGCTGACTTGCTTGCCTTTGAGGTGCTCTTTGGGGGGGTTCCAGCTGTTTGTGGGTGAGTTTCGGGGTCTGTGAGCACTGCTGGGACACTCTAATCTTGATTGCATTTGCTTTTCAGGAAATCCGTGGTGGCAAACCGGACTTATGGCCTAGCTACACAGCGCGTTTGGACCGAAGGCTGAGAAATATTGTAAGTAGGAGATGTTGCTTTTGGCCTGTTTGGGGGTGTTATGCTTTTTGGCGGGTGGGTTGGCGGGTCTTGGGGCATTCCTGGGAAGGTCTAATACCGGGTAGAAGTGGTTGGGACAAAATCCACTCTGTATTTTTTTTTGCTATTTCTGACATTTTGCTCAATGTAGCATTTTCGGGGGCCTGTTTGGGGGGCTTCCTGGTGTTTGTGGGTGGGTTTCGGGGTCTGGGAGCACCGCTGGGACACTCTAATCTTGATTGCATTTGCTTTTCAGGAAATCCGTGGTGTCAAACCGGACTTATGGCCTAGCTACACAGCGCGTTTGGACCGAAGGCCGAGAAATATTGTAAGTAGGAGATGTTGCTTTTGGCCTGTTTGGGGGTGTTATGCTTTTTGGCGGGTGGGTTGGCGGGTCTTGGGGCATTCCTGGGAAGGTCTAATACCGGGTAGAAGTGGTTGGGACAAAATCCACGCCGATTTTTTTTGTTGCTATTTCTGACATTTTGCTCAATGTAGCGTTTTTGGGGGCCTGTTTGGGGGGCTTCCTTGTGTTTGTGGGTGAGTTTCGGGGTCTGGGCGCACTGCTGGCTATGGATACTTTACTTTGCAAGAGGTTTGAAGCAAATCCATGGTGGCAGAGGGGAGTTAGGGCCTAGCTGCAGAGCGCGCGCGGAGTGATTTGGGAAATTTGGAAAAAAATGACTAAGTCCCCATTTTTGTACTTTTGCTGTTTGGGGGTCTTTTACTCGTTTTCTCCTGGGTTGACGGCTCTGGGGCCATTGCTGGGAATCTCTAATACCGGATAAAAGTGGTTTGGACAAAATCCACGCCGATTTTTTTTGTTGCTATTTCTGACATTTTGCTCAATGTAGCGTTTTCGGGGGCCTGTTTGGGGGGCTTCGTGGTGTTTGTGGGTGGGTTTCGGGGTCTGGGAGCACTGCTGGCTATGGATACTTTACTTTGCAAGAGGTTTGAAGCAAATCCATGGTGGCAGAGGGGAGTTAGGGCCTAGCTGCAGAGCGCGCGCGTAGTGATTTGGGAAATTTGGAAAAAAATGACTAAGTCCCCATTTTTGTACTTTTGCTCTTTGGCTGTTTGGGGGTCTTTTACTCGTTTTCTCCTGGGTTGATGGCTCTGGAGCCATTGCTGGGAAGCTCTAATACCGGATAAAAGTAGCGTTTTCGGGGGCCTGTTTGGGGGGCTTCCTGGTGTTTGTGGGTGGGTTTCGGGGTCTGGGAGCACTGCTGGGACACTCCAATCTTGATTGTATTTGCTTTTCAGGAAATCGGTGGTGGCAAACCGGACTTATGGTCTAGCTACACAGCGCGTTTGGACCGAAGGCCGAGAAATATTGTAAGTATGAGAGTTTGCTTTTGGCCTGTTTGGGGGTGTTATGCTTTTTGGCGCGTGGGTTGGCGGGTCTTGGGGCATTCCTGGGAAGGTCTAATACCGGATAGAAGTGGTTGGGACAAAATCCACGCGGAAAAGCCTTTTGGCACTTTTTGTAATTCAGGGTTCGTTAGGGTTAGCCCTAGCAGCAGGATTGCATGTGTTTCGGGGTGTTCTAGATTTTTGCAACTGAGTTCTGGGGTCTTAGAGCACTCGTGAGAATGTGTAATTTTGGTTGCGAGTCATTTGAAGGAAATCCATGGTGGGAAAGGGGGGATTTGGCATAGTTAAAGAAAGCCTTTGCCACTATTCTTAACTTAGGGTTAGCAGTATTTCTATTGCATGTGTTTGGGTGGGGGGGTTTTCGAGTCTTGGAGCGATGCTGGCTATGGATACTTTTGCTTGGTTGCTTGCAAGTGGTTTGAATGCAATCCACGGTGGGTAAGGGGGTATTTGGGCCTACTTTTACTTTCAAAGTACGTTTTGTCACCAGTTTTCTGCTAGGCCTCGTTTTTTGAGATTTGATTGGGGGTCTTCCACATTTTTGCGACTGGCTTTAGTAAGGGGCTGGGTGGGAGCACTGCTGGGAAGATCTAATTTTGTTCTAAAACACAGTTTACAGTACACCTAGCTTGAGGGGAAAGATCCGCTACATTAATTTGCCCATACTTTTTATATCACTTCCTGTTTTTCGTTGAATAATTACAGGCCGGGTTTCAGTCTGTGCAATGGGGAAAAAAGGATGGAGTCAGGCTTCACATTAGCGAGCCGCAATTCAGCATCTGTATATCCAAAGAACAATGGTTACGGTGGCATACGAATTTAAAGAATACAATACTTGACAGCTTAAATAAGCAATATTCACTTGTAGCAGAGAAGGGTTTGGCAGAAAAAGAAACACACACATATGCAAAATTTATAAGAAAAAATTCTTATATTTCAAATCATGAACAGTGTCCATATTTACAACAGCAACACATATACAAAAGATTGTATGTACAGTGAAAAGTGCAGTGCGTCCCAAGTGATTGTGTGAACACAAAACCAGAACAAACACAAAAAATAAAGGGTCTATACAGTTTTTGTGTTATGGGTATTTACACAGGGAAAGGACCAAGCAATATAATACAATAGTTGCTGACAGTGACTACATAGAATCACAAATCACTGTGCTGAATGGGTTCCTTCCCTATAGCGTCGACGGCGTTTCGACCTGGAGAATGGAGGTCTCGTCAGGACTATACAATGGGGGACATCTCGTAGTGTCTTGACGTGGCGCAACCCATGCGTGATAAGTTAATTTAAATCAGACTTACAGTGTACCCAGCCGGGCACACTGTGGTTGATTGTGGTATTTCAGTATATTGGCACTAAGGTTGCGTTTGAAGAGACAGGATAATGCCTGCTCAAAGGACGCGGACTCGCTCGATCGCACTTTCCCGGTCGGCTGTTTGGTTTGTTTGCCCTGGTTCCGCTGTGAGTAGGGTCCCCTTGTTTCCCCTTTTCGCAATTCAGCATCTGCCAGGCAGGCAGTGGACAGGGTGTTTTCTGGTCACCAACATTGATGGACGAAGCGTCAGATGGAATGGAGGAGTGCCGCTAATAAGAGGAATTTTTTTCTGCACGCAACTTACTTACCAAATTCAACAGGACAACTACAACAACATACAGATACAGTATCCATTGTTTCTTTTTATGACTTTGACTGCATTTCTTGGATCTCTCTCTGCTTATAAATTGATCCTTTAACACATCACTTAGTCCATTCCACTATCACATCTGCACCACACATAGTCATTTATAAGTGCTCCTACGTAATTCGCAAGTCGCAGCACGCCCCAGCCCGTAGAGGACTGGGATGGCCCCAATGATGAAGCATGTCACCAAGGGGCAACCCTGGTGAGTGAGGGGACACCTAGAAAAAGAGCAATTTCTCCTTTTCTATCTACCATACCTTCCAGACCAACCCCATTGAGTGTTGTGAATGGATTTATAGTGACCAGCAAGGCTCTCAGGTATCTGGCAAAAGAGACCTTATCTTGAATATAGTTATCAATATTTCCACACACGCCCTGTACTGTCGCATTCTTTCTTCCACAGTTGTCGAAAGTACTACTTACTTTTCACTGACATACATGCAGTAGTGCATGCACTTTCAAAGATTGATGGATAGGTTTGTACCCAAAGATTTGTTTATGTTAACAATTGTTTGTCCATGCTGTGCTATTTTTCTTGTCTCCCAAAACTTTTCCCAAAAACCCCCGTACCCATCAATTTTTCAAACCCTAACCCTCTTCCCCCGGGCTGTGTGGTTTTGATTGATGTGTGACTAAATTACAGCAATAAATCCACACACTTGCTGGGGAGGATAAGGTGATAACAACAGGCTGGTGAAGAAATCCGAGGATATATTCTTACTCTGCTTGACAAAGACCCATGGCTAATGTCAAAGAACTTCAACCGAATTAGTAGTTATACTTTACCATTTGTTAGGCTACAATGTGGCACTGTTCTAGTGTACTGTCACCTGCTATATTCTCTATTGTACCGTTGTATTGCTCAGGAGGACAAACCAGATTTCATTTTCTTTTTTTTCATAGGCATGCAACTGCCACTGTGTCACACCACTAGTACCACCGCTATGAGGAAATTTTATCCGCGCAGGATTGCCAACCTTATTCGCTGTTTCCCGTGGAGCCAGCCCTGGGCCTAGCCCTACTTGCAAACAGAAATTACAGGTAAGATAGGCGTTTGGTTGGAGGTAGTATAATGGAGTATTAGGAGAGACGAGAGATTGACGGTAGTACTACTAAAGTCCTAGGACTATTCAGGAAAACAAACTTACTGTTAAACCCCCACCCACCAGACTCAAAAGCAGTAAAAAACAGGTATGGTCAGATAAAGTTTCAAAAAGTATATTTTTATAGCCCTAACAAAATAATCTCCCGCAAGACCCTCCCTAACCCCAACGATTGTCCTTCAAAAGTCCCCAAAAAACCCAACTCCCAATTCCCACCCCCCAAAAGTCTCTAAAAAAGGGGCAAGGGACACTATGGCAGGGTGCTGTTGGCTTTAGCAGCCAGGGCATCATGCTCCTTGCGTCGGGTGGCAAGTTCGAAGCGGAGACCCTCCACCAAGTTCTTATAGTTCAGGACCTCCTGCTCCAGGTAGGACAGTCTGAGGGATAAGCGGCGCCGGTGTGCCTTGCAAATCCTGTGGGGGGCAGCTGCTGTCTTTGCTGCTCGGCGGTGGCGTTTGGCTTTGGTAGCCCGGCTCCGTACCGCTGGAGCACTGCGCTGGCTGGCAGCCCGCACGAAGGAGGATGCAGCTGTCCCCGTGGACGTTGTTGTTGTACAAGACTGCGTCTCCTCATCCTCCAGGGCCACCAGCCGCCGATATTCAGCCACAGTGGCATCCAGCCTCCGTTGCCGGGCAATTCGAGCCAGCTCCTTCCTCCTTGATGGTCTCTTGGATTTGGAAGGAGCAACTACATGAAGAAAGAAAGACATAGTCTGTAACCAATGCTCCTTAAGATTAACACAAAATGATTGAGCAGAAAGTTGTCACAGTACAAGTAGCAAATTGAAAGCACAGTACAGAACTATTGAGGACAGTATCTATGTAACCGCCGACTTCTTCATCCTTGCTCTAACATTAGTGGAAGTTTAAGGAACAAATTCTACAAGCACTATGGACTTCTATTACAGTCGACTATGACAGTACACCAGTCTTATTCTTCTTCTTCTCTCTTGTTTAGGAAAATTGGTACGTTATCTTATGCAAGCCGGCATAATGCCAGCGCAGTGAACTTGCACCCGAGAAAAACAGACGCACACCATGGTGAGTGAGACAGACTTGCGTTACTGTACCGGTCCAGTACATGCAGGTGGTGAAGCTCTTACTTTTCTATTACGGGTGGCACTGAGAATACTCTGTTAAAAGGGCTACTGCTTAATTAATTTAGCTTTCACCCTACAGTGCAAATGAGTATTAGAAAAGGAAAATAAAGATGCTAAATAATCTGATTATCTATCACTTCACATGGGATGTATTTGATGACATATGGGATGACTCTAGGTGCTTTGCTTATTATTGAGTGAACAGTGATACCCCCACACATGAATGACGTACTACTACTAAACTAAAGTTATTAAGAGAGGTAGGGAGTGTCCACCGTAATAGCCGGATATATGCTGTGCTTGCAGTTGCAATACAAACTACTGCTACTATTCATGGTAGTATAATATTTGGACAAAATTACAACTTCTTTTCCTTGCCTTTCCTACACAGGAACGGACGTGCGGGTGCGGTGTGTTACATGCTCTTCAAAGTAACACTTAGTTCATCCAGTGACCGTCTACTCTCTCTAGATACACATATGCTGTTTAAGAGTCAGATAGTACCATGAATGATCCAGGCATCCATCCATTCAAAGTATATGCACACATACAGTTTCTGTTTCACCCACCCAGGCTGTTCTCCTTACACCCATCCTTGCTTCATCATTCACCCAGCCATGCACCATACCATATTCTTCCTTCCCAGCCACCTCGGGGACCAAGCAAACACATTTCATTCTTCTTTACCAGTCATCATTACATTTCTCGTCCTTCCACACTTACTTACACCCTTCTTTCGCTTTTCGTTCATCCCTTCCATCAAGTTCACTTCAGATCTGATTGGGATTCTTCTCGCCAAAAACTTCACAGCTAAGTCGAAGTACATTTAGAGGAGGCTACTACCTGGTTTATTTATAATACACCCGTGCAGAAAGCACACTCTGCAGTCTTCAATCTCAAATGAGTAAGGAATGTATAGCTTACCTCTGCCCGCCACCACCGTGTCACCCCCCACAGATTTGTCCGGCGCTTCCACCACCTCCTCCCCAGAGTTGTCCTCGTCCAATGCCACCACCACCTCGACGCTGGCCCCGCCTCCAGATGTTCCACCTACAAAGTACATTTAATAATGTTAGAATACACCACTCACTACTATATAATATTTGGTCTAGGAGGAAGAAAGAAATGTGAAAAAAACAGTATACAATTTAATAATTTGTGACTGTCTACTCTAAATTAAAAATGTCCCTTTTTCCAGGGAAGGCTGTTGTCTTGCTGCACTTTTTGGCACAACTGATGAATGCTTGCTTTTTATTTTTAACACGCACCACTTTTTCTCCTAACAGACAGAAGCTTGACTTCTAAGAACACGAGCAGGATCAAGTTCAAACCAGGTGAGAGCTCGGCTCGACCACAAGAAATGTGTCCAATTAATCGTCAGCACTAAGCACTTTTCCATTTCCAGTTAAACGTTTACTTTTATGACAAACTTGATTTCAATAAATGTGTTTACTTTTAATAAAGCTTTTAAACTTAAATAGACTCTGTGGTTTTTGGTCCTCCAGACTAGAGTGGATGAGCTAAAGGTTTTGGAATTTTTGCAAGCATAAGTCCGTGCCTCTGCCATCGGTGACTTTGGGAGCTAAATGACTCTGCCACACTATCTAGTCAGTAAGGAGATTGGGGGTTCAACTACAAAGTCTGTTATCACTGAGGTATGTGGAAAGTCTAACAGCACCTATTATAATTGATAAGCTAAGCAATGCATGAATTTTTTAGTGTCCATAGTTCTGTTTGTGCAGATTTGTCCCTGCAACAGTAGTAGAATGGATTGTCCTCCTATCCAAACCAAAAGTAAAGTAGTATCTTATTCTTTCTTGGTGGTCATTCACTTTTTTATTGTTGGCAATTGTCAAAGCATAAACAATTAGAATACTTGAAAAGACATTATGGACAATCCCAGAGGACTGCACTCAGTGCATAGAGCTATTGCTGACTAGAATGGGAGTCCAATGGAAATGCCAAATGTGCAATCTTAGTTAGCTACACAGACAGACTAATAAGAATAATCTAGTAATAGCACACGGAGTCATAGTCGAGGCAGGATAAGAATTTAGATCCTGTCTACAAGAAGATCAAAGACGATTTAGAAAAAATCGAATGAGGAAAGCTAGGAAAAAATAAGTACTCTATATTAAAATGAAAACTTACTGGGGCCAGCAAAGGAGCCCTCGCCTGCCCGGTTCTGGCCTACATCGTCAACAGCACCCTCCTCCTCCTCCTCCTCCTCCTGTGTCCTCCTTTTGCCCCTGGGGGAAGCTGATGTACAACATGAAAGAAAGAAAAACAGTAAACATGGATGATATTTGTCAACCAAATCAAACATTTCAAAAGAACTAACAAAATATTTTTGCGAAATAGAAAATAGACAACTACTCCACGGGATATATTATTGACCAATCTCATGTGGTCGACTAAGTTATTACTTTAGTATTGCTTGATTTGCGGACCGTCAAATTGGAAATTACCTTATGTAACTCACTAAACAAAGTACTAAAAAGGTTTGCCTAGGATTGGCAGGCAGCAGTCCGCAGCACGCGAAGTGACAGCCAAAGTCCATCGTGATTGAAGATCAGCGACAACACTAAAGTTTCCTACTACATTAACCAGTCATTAAAATACTCAAACTATCAATCCACCACCACTATTTCTTCTTATCGCCATTTGTACAAAGGAAGGACTGGACTTGGGTCTGTAGGGGCTGATTTAGAAGCCCCTTGCAGCTCTTTTGCTCCATTGTTGCGTGACTTTTGTGACGCAGCGGCAGCACAAAAGAGGCGCAATGGTGCGGCGTATATTAACAACGTGACGCATATGGGAGATGCATCACGTTGTAAAGCCCTGCGCCACTAGGGGGCGTTCCGGCGCAAGGGAGGGCGTTCCTGTGCAGGAACGCATCCTAAAAGTGGCTGAGGGAAGTCTACAAGATTTCAATCAGTCACTTTGAGGACAATGATGCGTGACTCAAACCCTGCGCCTGCTTGAAGCAGACGTACGGCTTGACGCAGCATTGGGGAGATAGGGCACCCCAGAGCATTGATGGAGCTGCACCATCGTTGCGACGCAACTCCAGCAATGCGCCGCCTTTACGGCACAGATGCGTAACGCTTTGGTGACGTTTTGGGCCCATGGTGCGCCGCATTGTAAATACGGCGCACCACGGGTGATGGTGGCGTGATGCACAATTACTGGCGCATCCCTGCTACTTTGCAGGGATGCGCCGGTAATTAAAAATCTGAACCTTAGTGTGTAGCATTACGCAGTTCTTTAAACTACACTCATACATAATTTCACAGGCCAATGAAATGAACACAAAATCTAAAACAAATAAGCATAGTAGCAACACTACTGAGAAGAAGGAGAGCAGTGTACCTGAAATGCACAGAAGATTTTGAAATATAATTTACCTACAATGTAATGAGCAGCATTATTGCTCTTGGTAAAAAACAAAAATTTGCAATATAATAACACAGCAGGAGAAAACATAGTAGTAAAGAAATAGCTACTATACTCACCAAGCCCGGGGATCTCAAGGCCAAGGAGGTCGAGCAGATCTCGCTCACGGGTCAGGACATCCGTCCAGTGGTGGGTGGCCTGGTTGTAGGTGCGCCAGACCCGAGAGTGGTGGTAAATGGCCTGGCACACCTTCTCCCACCGCTTCCGGCGCTCCCGGATCCCGTACCCGGCACTGATCTTGCCGCCTCCCATGATGGTCCTGGGGAGGCGGCGCTGAACATAAAAAATGAGTTGGCCCACCTCCTCCGGGCTAAAGATCTCCATGGGTACGACCTCTTCCCCCCTCAAACGCCCGCACGGGAGCCGCACACGGGGTGCGGGACCCTTCCCCTTCTCGGGATGCTTCCCGGCTCCCTTCACCATGGTCTGGGCGGAAAGGAATAAAGAAAATAGAATAGGGAAGAGAAGAAAAGAAAAGAGTTTAAAAAATTAGTTTAAAATTAACGAAAAGTAGCAGTAAACACAAAATTAGAGGGCTAGAAAAATAGAGGGATAGATAATAAGTAAAATAGATCAAAAAAAACTTCAAACAAGCAAAGGATGGCAGAGATTTAGAGAGGATACAAAGACCATGCCCAGAACCATAGCAATGAATGAGAAACAAGATGGCCGCGCCCGGTCACAACCGGGCGGGTAAGTTCGCGCGAGATTTTCCTTGCGAACACTCGCAAAACTGTACTGGCAAGCCGCACACTTAGCGAGATTACACTTCGCGCCCGGAAACGGAAATACGTCAGGCAAACAAGATGGCCGCGCCCTTGAACGACCGCGAGGGTAACTTTGCACCTTGCGCTAAGAGCGGCTCGCAAAAACGCACAAAACCTTGCGAAATAACACGCCGCAAAAAAAACAATTTGCATATTCGCACGAATTCGCGGCTTCCGAATGCGATCTCGCGAGTGTTCGCGCCCTGCAAATCCGGCGAAATTGCAGTAAAACTAGTTTTGCAAAACTGAAAGCACTCGGCAGGTGCAAGAGTTCAAACTCATCATTAGTAACAATTCCCTGTAGAGCTTCCTGACTGGGGCCCCTCCAGAGTTCAGTTGCTAGTTGCAACAATTGTATGACCCTGCTCTGACCCTCATAGCAGGCTCATAGAATAGCTACAAGTAGGCCACAAAGGTCCTGGAAAAAAAAATGCACTGCAACAGAAAGCAAATTACAGATAAGGAAGCAGGTGCCAGACTGGAATTTTAAAACAGTGACACATTAATAAACTAACCCCAAATTAATTCATGTCAGTTGAAGCAGGGCTGGTGTGCTTGCTTTTCCCCCCATAATCTACAGTGATGATGAACCAGGGGGTGGCATTGATGTAACAGAGGGTGGCAGTGGTGAAACAGAGGGTGCTGGGAACCTGTGATGATGAACCAGACGTAGAAACAACATAATCGCGACCGTTGCGAGCCGAAATGTAGGTTCGCAATTGCGAACTGGTACAAAACCCTCGCGAACTGGCAGAAATCCTTGCGAACACAAAAAAAAAAAATCCGCAAATTCGCGAGAATTCACGGATTTTGCGGATTGCGAGTTCGCAAATCCGCAAAATTCGCGAACGCGAGATTCGCAAAATTCGCCCATACTTAGTCCTTATTCTAGTTAACTGTACAAAACTCTTCTGTCTCCGAGTAGAGCAGCGCGTTATCTCCGAGCCCCTGAACATTGAAGATTGTATAAAGTTGACTGATTCACATAGTTTCGAGCTTGACCCGCTTTTTGTGAACTTAGGAGCCCCGCAGATAAATCTACTGCATTCTGTACTACAGGCACACAGACAGCGGGAGGGGGGCGGCCAGGAACACGGACAGCGGGAGGGGGGCGGGCAGGCACACGGACAGCGGGAGGCAGACGGACAGCGGGAGGGGGGTCGGCAGGCACACGGACAGTGGGAGGGGGCGGGAACGTGAGCACGAACAGCGGGAGCGGGCGCAGGAACGGGAAGACGGACAGCGGGAGGGGGGTGCGGGAACGAACGGGCACACGGAAAGCACTCACCTGGACCTAGACTTCCTCCGGCAGTGGTCGCCCGCGGAATGACAAAAGGAAACCTCGACGAACAAAAAAATAAACCCCGCCCACCGCCACACTGACGTCCTAAAAGGGGCCGGATGAGAAAAAATTCTCAGGAACGCCCACGAGTCGCCTCGCAGAATGACGCCTCTGTTTTCCAATGGCTAGCCTCCATTTATGGAGCTAGCCAATGGGAAACAGAGGCGAGACAAACAGCCATACTGCAAAACAAAAGATTTCCCCTGCGCGAAACGCTGCTTGCGCAGCTTTCGAAAGGGGAATCCTAAACATGGTTAAGATACTTATAAAGGTGCCCTGAACCGAAAGTTCAACCTCTTTCAACTTTCAAAAGGGAAGCATTCCAATACAAAACAATGGCAATTGTTCAGCACTCTTTTCAGAACAATCTTATTTCTTATTCAAATTGGTTTAACAAGAGCTCATGATATTGCAGGCACAACTTCAATAATTCATATTTTACAATAGATGAGTCTTGAGGATAATTCTTTATTTGTGTTCACATTCTTCTTTCCAAAAAAAAAGGATGACCACAGTAGCCAATGCGTTTCGTCTTGATGGACTTCTTCAAAGCTGTGGGGCTAATAAGTTTCCAAATGTATGTACGTTGTTACACAAATTACGCTCTGGAGCACTCGAACCACAGAAAATGTTATGAGAAAACTTACCAATGAGCCAGGATAAAATTGTCTCCAATACGTACAAAGTGGTCACTTTTGGAAACTTATTTGCACGGCAGCCCTGAAGAAGTATATCAGGACAAAAGCATTGACTACTGTTGTTATCTTTTTTTTAAAAAAGAAGAATGTGAACATGAATAAAGCATTAGCTTCAAAACTCAATGATTGTAAAATATGAATTATTGAAGTTGTGCATGAAATATCATGAGTTGGTGTTAAACCAATATGAATAAGAAGTCATCTTATTCTGAAAAGAGTGCTGAACCATTGCAATTGTTTTGAACGTTGTTTGTAAACCTGTGCAACTGAGGCAACATAAAAATAGGCAAAAGTACAGTCAACTTTGAGGACTGACCAGGACATGATGAGAAAAAACAAGGAGAGGGTGAGGAGAACTTTGAGAAAGACCACGGCGTAGCGCATAATTGGTACCTGAATTCCAGCATGAGCAGCAGGAAAGGGAGTAATGTAAGTGCCAGAGCTGCTGACTTTGGAGCTGTCATACCAGGTTTGAGCCTCGATGTTGTCTCAACATGCTGTGATTCTGGGCAAATCACTTCATCTCTCCATGCCCATTTAAAAATGAATGTGTCTCTGTGTAATGTAACTGTTGCTCATGTAAAGTGCTCCAATAACTTTGAGTGTGTTTGCGCTATATAAAACTGTAAAAAAAGAAAAGATGGCAAGCGGAGATGCATTATTCAAAGTTAATTGATCAGTACTTGGTCCTTGCAATATGGCAATAAAAGGAAGTTGGGCATGTCAAGTGACGCAGAATGGGAAAGCAGCAAATAAGAGCGACAATGGTAACAATTAATGGTAAGAATGGTAATGGGGGTTCCAAATCCATTATGAGACCTCAGAGACTTGACAGCTGGAGCACAGGCTCATCCCAAAAATGTGGTTAGATTCCCTAAACAAAAAGAGCGGATCTTATCTGGGTGTTAAGGGCCAGATCTACGACTCTTCCAATTTGGGAGTCGCATATTGCATCGTTTTGCAACCCGCAAATTGGAATTTACAACAGTGTCTCAGACACTGTTTGCAATTCAAATGAGGTCGCAAATTGCCTTCCTCATTAATATCCATGAGGCAGGTGCAATTTGCGACCCCATTGGTAATATCTAGCGCTCCCAAGGATGGTGGCCTGCTGGGGTTAGCAAATCACCATGCCTGTGACTGCTTTTCTAATAAGGCTTTTCTTTTGTTTTATAAATGCCATCTGTTGCCTTAAAGGAAAACGTAATGCATTTAGAAAAGAAAAATTAAACGTTCCTGTTGAATTTTTTAAGAGCAGGCAGTGGTCTTTAGGATCACTACCTGCTCTTAAAAAATAATTCAATGCCAGTCAAAAAAGGGTCCCCTGGGGACCGCTTCCCGTTTTTGAGTGTCTTACCACCCATCTGACTAGGTGGTAAATTGCGAGCGTTTTGCAGCCGCAAAACAATCTCACATTGAAGTGCGAGTAGCTATTAGGAAGTGACGCTCTTGGCACGCCCCTTCCTAATAGCGAGTTCAAAGCACTATTTTGGGAGTCAGTAATAGGTTACCAACTCATAAAATAGCGTTTGTAAATAGGGCAGACCTATTTTTTGGTTGCAAACGGGCTGATTTCCCATTTGCAACTGCAAAAAACTGTCATACATCCGGCCCTAAATTCCTGGAGGAATTCATTGATCCACAACTTCATGGGTGTTGCGTGATGTTTAGACTATCATGGAAAATGTTTTTTGCAAATGAAGTCTCAACTATAAAATTGAACACATCATGCAAAGACAGAGGGTGATTAAGCCTATGACCTTAAGTGGGATGAAAAAAAGCTGGGGCGTCTCTCAAAAGGGGGTGGCCAATGTAATTAAGGGTGTGGCCTAAAACACATATGCTGAAAATCTGTGCTTAGCTTAGTGTGCAACCAGACTGTTATTTTGCTACTTCTGTCACGATGTATATTACAACAAGCATTATTACACCCACAACAAGCCAATGTAATTGGCTTTGTCAATGCTTGTTATTTGCATAAGATACATAAGCAACAACTATGGCCTCGTTGTGCAGCATATTGAAAATGCAAGTTATATCTAAGGTAGTAAAGCGTGGTACTGCTGCAGAGTTATTATGTATCTTTTTCATCCTGAGTGTGAGGGCAAAAATGGAGAGCCCTATAGGGGCCTGGCTCAGCACCTGCTTTTTAGGTTTCGCCTGCTCAGCGTTTCGCTGTGCTTGTGAAATCTCTTGTATTTAATATATCTTAAAACGGGGCTCTTATAAGTTCCCATTGCTGGATTACTGTGTTCATTCACTTTTGTGTCAAACATTTTTTTTGTTAACTTCCCCTGACTGTACACATTTACAATACTTCTACTAAAGCTGTTCACAATGTTTAAGCCCCATTCAATGTCAAATAAGATCTCTTCCCAAGAAAAAGGCAAACAACTTCTAATATTTATGCTGGAATGCTTGCTATTTATTACTTAGTTGTGTAAAATAGATGCTTTAGTCTAGAATGTTTGTGGCATTGCCTATTCATGTCTCAGTACGTTTCTATGCACTTTGTAGGCATTATCGGATTGGTTTTTCAACGTAATCTATTTGGTTATTATCATCAAATTCTAAATGTTGTAATGAACATTGCACGTTAAAAAATAAAGTGAATATGCAAAAGCTAGGCTATGTTTCACTACTAAACAGGCAGCCACAAGTGCAGTTACTTTGTACCTTGTAGACAAGAAGGTAATGATTTGAATGGGACCAAAAGCTGTCAGAACTCCTCTAAACACATAATATTGCTATATTTGACTACTAAACAAGAAGTCACAATTGCACTTGACTTGCAGTTAAAAAGGACTTGATTTGAATGGGGCAGCAGGTGCACTGGCACCGGGGCTGTTGGACTTGGCCCTTTTGGCAGGTTCACCCCGAAACTTTTTGCATTCTCCCAGCCTTTTTCTGTAACCTGGTGTTTGTGATTTTAGGCCTCTGAGCACTTTAGCACTGGGTCCCGTGTAAAGTGTGTGCGCTCTGTGTGTGTGTGTGGTGAGATTGGCCTGCCCTACCATAGGAATGCATGGGGGATAAGTGTGTCCGTGGTAATTTCTGGTATGAGGAGTGGCACAACGCGAGTTTAGTATGTATGAACTTGTAAGAATGAATGCTGCGCAATGGTATGCGCAGATTTATGTTGACTGGTGGAGAAATGCCAGTTTTAGAAGCTGGCATTTTTGTGAGCTATGTGTCTGCCTGCCTGATGTGAATTGCATGTCTGGCTTGTGAGTGACAGGGGCTGAGAGGTGTGGGTGGCTCCAGGAGGGGCAGGGTGAGTCAGCGCTAGGCTGAATGGGACACCTGGAGTAAGAGTAGTGGGAGGGTAATCACCTGACTCTGAATAGGATGGTGCCTGCCCTAGTGAATGCTGGCTCAGCCCCCCTGTGGTGTGTCTGATGATGAGCCCCCACCTGACAAAGGGGAAGAGGAGCTTCCAAAACAAAGTGCTTCAAATCCACCCCTAAACCAGTTGCAAATGGTTTGCCCAAGCCCTGCACTAAAGATAAAGGAAATATGGGTATACGAGTAGGGGCTGTGACCCCATGAGGTTGTGCTGTACTTGATCCAAAAACCTGCGGGGCGTGCTGCTGCTGGGGGACCAGGAGGACCTGCCAGGAGGGCTGCTTCCCTGGGCCCAGCAGGGCCCTCTAGATTCCTACAGACTTCTGGGACTTACTCTTGCAGGACCCAAGCGCCTTGTGAGCGATTTCATGCTAATTTGCCCTAAAAGAAAATGAGAGCGTGAGCTGTTGTTATGTTATGTTATGTTATGTTAAAGAAATTTATTGAGCGCGACTAACACCATTAGGTTTCTTGGCGCTTGTGCTGTGGGAACAGTGAAAGACGCAGGAGGACGGGAACTAATTATAAGCTTCAGTGAAAAGGAAGGTTTTAAGAAGGGATGTAAACCTGGTGTATGGAGAGAACAACCTAAGAGAGAGGGGGAGGGAATTCCAAAAAGAGGGAGCTAAGAAAGAAAACCTAAGACCACCGTGTTTCTTCCTCTTGAATCTGGGGACTGAAAGCAAGGCCATCTGAGATGACCGAAGATTGCGGGGAGGAGCATACGGATGGAGAAGGGAAGAAATAAAAAGGGGACCATGACCAGCAAGAGATTTTGAGATGATGCAGCCTAACTTGAATTTGCAGCGAGCATAGACCGGGAGCCAGTGGAGACTTTTTAAAAGAGGACGAACATGTTGATCTCTAGGTTGGTGGTAAATCAGGCGAGCGGCCTGATTTTGGATCAACTGAAGTCTCTTAGTTTGATAGTCAGGAATGCCTACATAGAGAGCATTAGCGTAATCGAGTCTGGAAATGACTAACGCAAGTAGGGCCAAAGTAAGGGCCTCAGTAGTAAGTAGGCGAGAGATTTTGCGAATTTTCCTGAGTTGGAAATGGCTGGAGGACACTACTGCGCTAATCTGGGGCGTCATAGAAAGATCGTTGCTGATGACGACTCCCAGACTTTTGGCTGAGTTGACTGGGCAAGGGGGGCTGCCCAGACTTGCCGGCCAGAAGGAAGGTTGCCAGGGATTGGAAGGTCCCCCGACAAGAACCAGCTCGGTCTTGTCGGGGTTGAGCTTCAGGTGGTTTGAGCCCATCCAGTTGCTAATAAAACAAAGCGTATTTTGAAAAGTGGAGATTGATTCATCAGAAGAATCAATAGTAAAGACCAGTTGAATGTCATCCACGTAATTGAACTCGGTGACACTCAACCCACGGAGGGAACGGATTAGAGGAGCCAGATATAAATTAAAAAGAAGGGGGGACAGAGAGGAACCCTGCGGGACACCGCAGGTCAACCCAACTTGGGTGGCGGAGAACTGGGACAGTCTGACTGCTTGTTGGCGTTTGGTCAAGAAGGACTGAACCCACTCCAGGGCGGTACCCTGGATGCCGGCCTCTCGGACACGGTCGACCAAAATACCATGGTCGACCGTGTCAAAGGCGGCCATCACAGAGAGGATGACTGCCTCTGTGGAATGCGCAGGTCTGAACCCAGCCTGCTGGGGGTCCAAGACGCACGAGTCCTCGACAAAAGTGCTAAGAATTTGAGTTACATGTGACTCCAGAACTTTGTTGAGGAACGGGAGGAGGGATATGGGGCGATAGTTGCTCATGATGGTAGGGTCTGCCGAGGGTTTTTTCAAAATGGCAACCACCTCGGCCTGTTTAAAAGAGCAAGGAACCTCCCCGGTGGCCAAAGAGTTGTTCAAAAGGGCCAGGGGGGGTTCAGAGCAGGAAGTAAAGGCTTCCGGGAGAGCCGAGGGGGGGCAACAGTCGCTAGGGGAACCAGAGGAAACTTTGTGCAAGAGGCAAAGGAAATTAGCTTTCGAAATGAGGGGAATCTGAGTTAAGATATGGGTGTTGGAATGGTGGCAGGGGACAACAGGCAGAGGGGGGACTGACAGGACTTGAACAGAGATACTGTTTTTTATCTTAGTAATCTTGTCCACAAAAAATTGGTTCAGGGAATCACATAAGGACTGAGAAGGGAGGGGCGCAATAGTGACTCTCACCGGGTTGGACAACTCTTCAACGATTGAAAATATGTCCTTGGATTTGTTGGAAGAGTCCAGGATTCTGTTGGAGAAGTAGAGAGATTTAGCCGAAGCTATAGCTGATTTATACTCTCTAAGCAAGGAGGAGAATGTCTGTTTGGTCTCGGGGGAGTACCCCCGGCGCCAGCACCGTTCTGCCTGTCGAAGCCCAAGTTTTTGGGCTTTGAGATCTTCGGTGAACCACCTTTGAGCGTCGTGACTGCGCCTCGCTCTGACTAGTTTTAAGGGTGCCACGGAGTCAGCAGCAGAGGTGAGCCAGTGAGTGAGACCCTGTGTCTGAGAATCAATGGAGACAGGGGGTCCAGTGCTGGGTGGGGCGGATGTTCTGAGAAGAGAGGTAAATTTGTTCATGTCGGCCCTGTTCCAATTACGGGTCATGAAGTTGGTTTCTCGGACATTGGTGACAGGGAGGGGCATAGCTAAAGTGAAAGTGATTAAAGAATGATCTGACCAAAGGCAGGGAAGAATAAGAGGTACAGAAATGTCTAAGCAGGAAGTCCAGACCTGGTCTAGAGTGTGGCCCTTGACGTGAGTGGGTGAGTGTATGTGTTGAGTGCAATTTAAACCTTGCATAAGGGCTGAGAAGGCCAGAGAGCAGGAGTTTCATGGGCATCCGATGGCCAATAATTGAAGTCTCCCAGAACCAGAACATTAGTGTTATTAATGGTTAGCTGGGAGATAAGGCCCCCAAACTGGGCTGAGAAGCTGAGCATAGATTGAGGGGGGCGGTAGACCAGGGCACATATGAGAGACGACCCTGGCTGCTCCAATCTGAGAACCAGACAGTCAATCATAGGAATAGTGGAGGTGGGCACTGGGGAGAAGCGAATTGGATGCCTAATGATGGCTGCGACGCCACCACCAGCTTTACCAGTGGGGCGGTTTACTTGTAGTATATAATAACCCGGGGGAATAGCCGCCAGGATGTCGGGGGATGAGTCGTCCGTGAGCCAAGTCTCGGTCAGAAACAAGATGTCCGGCTGTTCTGACCACAGGAGATGAAAAATATCTAACTGGTGGCTGACCAGGGACCGAGTGTTAAGATACATTACTGACAGAGTAGACTTCAGGGCTCTTACCAATGGAGGAATACAGGACCTGGGGCCCGAGGCTGGAGATCTGGCAGTAGCCGGGGAGAGAGTAATCTCTGGAAAGGATTTCCTGACCATAAGCAGGCCTAGTGAGGCGAGCCTAGGGGAGGACTCAGGGGAGGGAGTGCAGCATCGTGACACATAATAAGAGAGGAACAGGAATATGTAAGAAAAGCGGCAGAGTGGCGGGCCCCTTGCCCCGGCCGGCCGCGGACGGGCGCAGACGGGTTTAACTCAGGCGCAACTCAGGCGCGCCTTCGTCGCGCCCGCTGCGCTCGTCCGCTGCGCTGACACATGAGGGACCGTTTAAGTAGGGGCGGAACTCGGGGGGTGTGGCGATGATGTCACTCGCCTGAGCAACCCAACCCAAGATGGCGCCCCCGGCCGCTGAGAGCCCGCCGAGGCGATTAGCACCCAGCCGGCCGCCGGTGCTCTCTGGAGGAATAAGCAGGTGAGTGTCCTGTAGTGCTTTAGGATCCAGGAAGAAGGTCAGGGCAAGGAGAAATCTTCGTGAGTTAAAAACGCGCCTCAGCGCCTATTTCAGCAAAGCGCCGGGTAAAAGTACAAAGTCAAAGTCACTTCCAGATGAATTCCACTGCTACTTCAGCAACAGGCGTGGACCCCCTGCCACCGGGTCGCCAGCCTGCAATCGCCGAGAGGTGGGGTGGACACTCCTAAGTAGGGGCGGAACTCGGGGGTGTGGCGATGATGTCACTCGCCTGAGCAACCCAACCCAAGATGGCGCCCCCGGCCGCTGAGAGCCCGCCGAGGCGATCAGCACCCAGCCGGCCGCCGGTGCTCTCAGGAGGAATAACCAGGTGAGTGTCCTGTAGTGCTTTAGGATCCAGGAAGAAGGTCAGGGCAAGGAGAAATCTGTGGGTGCCCCAGGTCCACGTTCTGCTCCACAGCCGCCCAGCAAGTAGTGGGCAGCTGCTATGATTAGGTTTACGCAACTGCACACTGCTGATTGCTGCATTAACAGCCATAGAGCTAAGGGGATAGATAGCCCTGGAGAAACCCTGACATTGAGGACAGAGGGCATTGGGGCCCTCTATGAGAGGCCAGTTGGTAAAGTGCTGTGTGCACTTTATCTGGTCTAGTGAGGCCTACTGCGAAATGTGATTCATGCTGGTGATACCTAATGCGTAAAGGGTTTATGCTAAGGAGGTTTGGGCCTAATGTGCTAATGGCTAATGTCATGCTTTAATGTTTTGGGGTAGTACTTGTTTGCGTAATGTGTTTATTCTTATGGGGTCGGTGCCTAATTTGTTTATGCTGGTGAGGCCCATTGCGTAATGTGTTTATGCTGATGAGGTTTGGGCCTAGGGTGGGTTTATGTCTAATGTGATAATGCTGAGGTCATAATGGTACCAGTAATTACTGGTTGTGGTTTATACTTACTTACCTGTTCTGATGGTTCTGACAGTGGCCCGCCGGGTCCGGTCCTGTATATAATCCCCCTGTGAATATTGCCTGTGCCAGTTGGCACAATGTAAATGTGTGATTATGTTTCTAATGTGTTTCCGACAATACAAAGGCTATTTTTTATTTAACCTTGTTTGAAGTTCCTTTTGTGGTTTACCTAGTGTGGTGCTACTGTGTGTGTGTGTTGCACAAACGCTTTACACATGGCCTTCGGGATAAACATGACTGCTCGTGCCAAGCTACCAAGGGGGTGAGCAGGGGTTATCTTTGGCGTATATCTCCCTTGCGATGACTAGAGTGGTGGTCTCTGCCTGGCTTTGGACCAAGCCTTAGCAACTAGAGACCCCATTTCTAACAGGGGCCTAAAGCTCTAGGGACCCCACGAAACCTAGATTATTGCTAAAATTTTAAACTACAAAGGCATTCTCGAGCAGTTACTTTGCAGACAACAGGGTTATAATTTTATTGGTGCAGCAGGTGCAGTGACACGAGGACCAAAAGCTCTAGGCACCCCACTAAACATCTAAAATTGCTATATTTTACACTCTAAAAAGGCAGTCACAAGTGCATTTACCTTGAAAACAACAGGGGCATGATTTGAATAGTGCAGCAGATGCAGTAGCACCGGGCCCAAAAGTTGTCAGATCTCCTCTAAACATCTAATACTGCTATATTTTACAACTAAACAGGCAGTCTCAAGTGCAGTTATCTAGCAAGCTCTCGGGTTATGATTTCAATAGTGCAGCAGGTGCAGTGGCACTGGGACCAAAAGCTCCAGGCACCCCGTTAAACACTGATTATTGCTATATTTTACAACTAAACAGGTAATTGCAGTTATCTTTCAGGCACTCAGGGCATGATTTGAATGCTGCAGCAGGTGCAGTGGCACAGCCGAAAAGTTGTCAGGGTTCCTCTAAACATCTAATTTTGCTATATTTTACTGCTAAGCAGGCAGCCACAATTGCTGTATCTTGCAGTTGAAAGGGGGTTGATTTAAATGGTGCAGTAGGTGCAGTGGCACCAGAGCCAAACGTTGTCATAACTCCACTAAACAGAAAATATTTCTATATTTTACTACTACACAGGCAGTCGCTAATGCAGTTATCTTGCAGGCAATTGGGCCATTATGTAAATGGTGCAGAAGGTGCAGTGGCACACGGCCCAAAATGTGCCAAATTCCTGTAAACACCTAATATTGCCATATTTTACAAATACACAGGCAGTTATAAGTATGGTTATCTAGCAACCACTAGGGTCATGATTTCAATAGTTCAGCAGGTGCAGTGGAACCAGGAACAAAGGCTCCAATCACCCCACTAAACACCTACATTTGCTATATTTTATTCCTAAACCAGCAGCCATAAGTGCAGTTACCAAGCAGACAACAGGGCCATGATTTAAATAGGGCAGCAGGTGCAGTAGCACCGGGCCCAAAAGTTGTGAGAACGCCTCTAAACACATAATATTGCTATATTTGACTACTAAGCAGGCAGTCACAATTGCAGTTGCCTTGCAGTTATTAGGGACTCGATTTGAATGGTGCAGCAGGT
Source organism: Lissotriton vulgaris (assembly GCF_964263255.1). Lineage (NCBI taxonomy): Eukaryota > Metazoa > Chordata > Amphibia > Caudata > Salamandridae > Lissotriton > Lissotriton vulgaris. Next base: position 918,849,151 of record NC_141687.1, read on the forward strand.
GCAGTGGCACTGGGGCCAAAATCCGTAGGGATCCCCCTAAACCCAGATTCTTGCTATATTTTACTACTAAACAGGACAGTCACACGTGCATTCATCTAGCAGGTAATAGAGTCATGATTTGAATGGTGGGACTAGAACCAAAAGCTCTATGCACCCCACGAAACTAATATTGTTACATTTTACTACAAAACAGGCAGTCACTAGTGTAGTTACCTTGCAGAAAACAAGATTGTGATATGAATGGTGCAGCAGGTACAGAGGCACAGGCCAAATCTTTGTCATGACCTCCTCAAAAAACCTAATATTGCTATAATTTTACTACTATACAGGTGGACACAATTACAGTTATCTGGTAGTTAAAAGGGGTTTGATTTGAATGGTGCAGCAGCTGCAGAGGCACCGGGGTCAAAAGTTGTCAGACCTCCTCTAAATACCAAATATTGCTATATTTTACTACTGAACAGGCAGTCACAAATGCAGTTATCATGCAGGCTGTAAGGGCATGATTTTAATGGTGCAGCAGGTGCAGTGGGATCTCGCCTAAAAGTTCTCAGAACTCCTATAAACACATATATTGCCATTACATCAATTAATTATGTTATTTCACTCTTTCATTTCATTTTTGGAAATGTTGCTATTACTTACCCGCACTATACCACTAGTATCAGCACAATATATTGCCTTTTTGTACATGAACAAGTCATAACACTTTAGCAGACCTTCCGTAACGTATATTGTATAACAACTCAGCAAGCTACAACTTACAACATAGAGCAGCATATTATTATTCACATCGCCAAAACCTAATGCATTTACCAATGCTTGTTAGAACTGCCGGTGCCCAGCCCCAGCAAGACCCAGCCCTCTTAAAGCCCTGATTATTTCAGCTTCTACAGGTTTATTTGGCATCTGATAGGTTGATGGCACAAAAGAGTTTGCAAAATGCAACTAAGTAACTATATGTGATCAATCTTTCCTTTATAAGATTTATAACAAAAGGGGTCGATGTTCAGAATTTGAACAGCCAATGCAGAAGGCTCTCTGGTTAGCCTAACTTATTTTCCTCCTTTCTGCAAGCAGCTCTTGCCTTATTTTCTGCCAAGGATGTCGTATGTGTATGCTGAATGTGCTATCCAAGCTGCTCCCAGGAGCACAAGCAGCTGGTGCATGCCGCCATGTCTGACGCGCCACCATCAGCACGCCGTAGAGAGCTGTTAAGGTGGCAGCAATGTGCAGTTTCTTCATTAACCTCCCTAACACAGCCTCCCTCCTCCTCAATACACCAAGCACATCAATTTCTGCAGGGAAAGGCCAGCGGCTGGTCAAGCTGAGTCTAATCTGCAATTTCTCTACAAATTGTCTAAATGCTACCCTTGCCAAAAGAGAATTGCTTTCCCAGCAGGGTCATTAATGCGTTCTGCTCTGCAATGGGCTTAGTCTTGACAGCAGACCCAAATGTCAGGGGTAGATCCAGGAGAAATAAATGCAAGGAGTAGATATAAATGAGTCTCATAAATTGCGCGGTGAATCGTCTATGCGATGCTGTGTTCCAAAGATTGGGTGTCTGATACCAAGCAACTTTCATTGCTCATCTAGTGGGCTTCCTATGGGTTAGGAAAGAGTAGGCTGCGACCCTTTAGAATGTAAAGTCCTTATTCAGATATGTCCAATTCGGAAATTGGAGGGATGGGGTTGCGCAACAATGGATCTTATGAGAGTCAATCATGTGCTAGTCAGTCCCGAATACATGACCGATTTTAAACCACCCCTTACAGAGGAAGAAGCAGGATACCTGACATCCCTCAATCAAATGTTGATACTACCCTGAAGGATTCAGACTGGTTTCTGCAAATATATAATCTACTGATTGTTTTAAGTTAAACAACACAGGAAATATTTAACATTAGAAAATGGCTACTGTGAGCACTAATATGACTAACTGAAATATCCAGGATAGCAACTCATCATTTTTAAACTTTAAAGTCCACAAATGTTATTATTATAATTTTTTAGTCTTTGGCGATTTGTCTGAGACTATACACTGGACTAACCATAACATGGGCATATCCCTTTAAGAAGTGCATGAGATCAGTAATTCTGGTAACTGGTAAGATTCCCCCATCGGTGTAATTCTCCAGGCACAGAGAGATTAGCTTTTTGAAATGATAATCAAACCAGGGCCACATAAGCCTTTCATCCTTCAGAGGATAATAAAGCCCACTAAATCCAAGTAAAGTAATATCTGTAACTGATGCATTGATATTTTGAGGAGTTAGTCTGATATAAAAAACAGGCAATGTAAAATTTTAAAACAAGTTCCACTCAGTGTTGTCAGCTGGGGATAGTTAGGGGTAATATGCTCTGTATGTTTGCATGTGATTTTAACAGATCTGATTACGGGGCCAAAACTGCTAAATGAGTGGTACTGTACTGTGAGAGTAGTCCGAGATGACCACTGGCAATATGATATTGCCTAACATGAGGAATCGAGCTGTAAGTGGTACTAAGTTCGACTGGTGGAGAAATCCTGGTGGTGGAGCACACCACTTCCAAGTGTGTCTCTACTGGCAAAACCTCAATTATTTGTGGTGCACCCCTTATAGATGAGGTTTGTCCCTTGGTTTTCCCAATGTTTCAAGGCAGTACGGATTTACAGTGCTGGCAGAATAAGGTAAGCATTCCAAAATTAGCTCCTTCACTATGTGAGAGTTTGTGCAACTTTTTCTCAGAGCATCTTTAGAAAAGTCAGCAATAGGTTGTTTAGAAATATGTTTCTCTTTGTACTTTTGTGTGCACATTCAAACTGATTGTTCCAGCACATTCAGGGGAATATCTAAAAGCCCCTATTGGCATAGGAACGTCACTTTTTTAGACATTCCTGTGATGATATGGGCTTCGCCTTGTTGAAAAGGCAGTGAAAGGCCACTTAATGTTGCTTAACGCCACCTTGTAAAGAAAGCACTGTTTCACGCTATACTTAGGGGCCGATTCCAATCCGGGTCGGACAGCCCTCCGAGAGCCGTCCATAGCCTCACCTTACGACCCACTCGGTCCCGGAGCCGATCCGTCCAGACAAGGAAGTACGATGCGCAAATGTGTCCGATTGATGACCGAGCCATAGGCTCCAAAACAAGCAACATTTTCCGTGCGAGCCGGAAACATAACAGCTGAAATCGACTCATCCGGAGGCATTTAAACAACAGTTTCTGGCAGGGGAAGTACGATGTGCACTTCCTACGTGCCGAACGGTGCGCCACTGATGGCATGTCTCAGCATCAGGAACAGGAGTCTCTTCGCGGCGATTTGCCCCACAAAACGAACCGCGGGTACGAGACGAATCAAGCATGTATCCGATCGCGCATGTCATCCCTGCATTGTGTGTCTATGACCGAATTAAAAACAGGAATAGACGTGTACCCTGCAGACGGTAAGTTCAACACCCATAGGGGGTAGATAGCCATTACTACCAGGAGGCACAACCAATAGGGGTGGGGGGTGCCCATCATTACCAGCAGTGTTCAGCCCATAGGGGGTGGATGCCTATCACTACCAGCAGTGTCAACCCACATGAGGGTGGATGTCTATCACTACCAGCATTGTCCAGCCCATAGGGGGTGGATGCCTAGTACTTAACCCATAGGAGGAATGTCTATCGCTATCAGCAGTCCCAATCTACTTGGGGGGATGCCTATCACTACCAGCATACTCTACCTACATGGGGGGATGCCTATCATTGCCAGCATTCTCCGGTCCATACTGGGTGGATGCCTAGTACTTAACCCATAGGGAGGGATGCCTATCACTAGCAGAAGTTCCAACTTACATCGGGGTGGATGCCTATCACTACCAGCATACTCTACCTACATGGTGGGGATGCCTCTCACTACCAGCATTGTCCAGCCCATAGGGCGTGGATGCCTAGTACTTAACACATGGGGAGATGCCATTTACCAGCAGAAGTCCCAACCTACTTGGGGGCTGGGGGGTGCCTATCAATACCAGTATACTCCAGCCCAGCAGTCTCAACCTACATGGGCAGGATGCCTATCACTAGCAGCAGTCTCAGCCTACATGAGGGGGATGTCTATCACTATCAGCATACTCTACCTACATGGGGGTGGATGCCTATCACTGCAAGCATTTTCCAGCCCATAGAGGGTGAATGCCTAGTACTTAACCCATAGGGGGATTGCCTATCACTACCCGCAGTCCCAACCTACATGGGGATGCCTATCACTACCAGCAGTCCCAACCTACAAGGGGGAATGCCTATCATAAACAGTATACTCTACCTACATGGGGGATGCCTATCACTACAGGCATTTTCCAGCCCAAAGGGGCTGGATGCCTAGTATGTAACCCATAGGGGGGATGCCTATCACTAGCAGCAGTTCCAGCCTACATGAGGGGGATGCCTATCACTATCAGCATACTCTACCTACATGGGGGTGGATGCCTATCACTGCAAGCATTTTCCAGCCCATAGAGGGTGGATGCCTAGTACTTAACCCATAGGGGGGATGCCTATCACTACCAGCAGTCCCAACCTACATGGGGGATGCCTATCACTACCAGTAGCCCCAACCCACATGGGGGGAATGCCTATCACAACCAGTATACTCTACCTACATGGGGGATGCCTATCACTACCAGCTTTTTCCAGCCCAAAGGGGCTGGATGCCTAGTACGTAACCCATAGAGGGAATGCCTATCACTAGCAGCAGTCCCAACCTACATGGAGGATGCCTATCATTACCAGCATACTCTACCTACATGCGGGTGGATGCCTATCACTATCAGCATTCTCCAGCCCATAGGGGTTTGATGCCTAGTACTTAGCCCATCGGGGAGAAGCCTATTACTACCAGCAGTCCCAACCTACATGGGGGTGGATGCCTATCACTACTAGCCTTCTCCAGCCCATAGGGGGTGGATGCCTAGTACTTAACCCACAGGGGGGATGCCTATCACTACCAGCAGTCCCAACCTACATGGGGGGATGCCTATCACAACCAGCATACTCTACCTGCATGGGGATGGATGCCTATCACTACAAGCATTCTTCAGCCCATAAGGGGTGGATGGTCATCACAAGCAGCTGTCCCTACTCACAGGGTGTGTGCTGCCTAACACCACTAGCATTCCCACCTATACGGCTTGTAGGCCAAACACCCTTCACTCTACCATCATGCCAAGATTGTGTATTGTGTGTGAACTCCCTGCAGTAGTCACACTGAAAGGGAAAACATGTCAGTTGGGCTGTAACTCACAAGGTGAATGTGTGGTCAAAAAGCCCATCAAATGTGGTACATCATGCCAATGGGGCTTGAGCCACCCACACTACCATGACCAAAGGGTGAGTGTTGCATCCTAAATCCATGCATATCAGGAACATTGCATCAATGGAGCAAACCCCACCTCACCACAGTGAGCCAAATGTGAGTGCTGGTCTGAATTTGACAGCCAATGCAAATCTGCATGTCTGATGCCTGGTCATAACACCACAAGCAATGTAGTAGCTAAGTAGTGGGTGTGTTGCAAACAAACACAGACCTGTTGAGTGGTAGTGTCCAGCATTGACTAAGATCCCTCTGACATGTGCAGAGTAGCAGTCCACATGGAGGCTGACAATGCCTCCAATGTATAATAACACAATGTAAGTAGTGGCCACCAGAATGCATAAACACATATGCAGACAAACAGACACATATACAAAAGAATTCTGTGTAGATTGCAGCCATCAGGTGATCAAGACCAATACCATGGCAGCAAAGGAACATAATAATCATGAAGAATGTGCCAAATTATGAGGTAGGAGTCCCAGGGAAATTACGGCAATACCTGCAACTGACTTCCAAGCAATGTCCAGAAAAGCCATACCAATGCATGGGTTCAGGTGCACAAACACAACCAGCCAGCCCCACACTGCATATTCAACACAACATGTGTCTGTGTCTCAGTGTACCCAGGCTAGTATGACACACATCATGTGGTCTTTAACTCAAACCAGTTATACATGTACACACTGCCATCCAGAAGACCCACAGGAATTGGCTACTTCTTTGTGGGCAAACAGCAATTGTGACATTAGTGGATCAACAACACACTAATGTAACTTAAGCTGGGATGTATGACAACAAACACAGCAAGAGGCAGACCCACTCCATCAATACCCACAAGGAGCCTACATTGTGGCAACAGTAGCCTGTATGATGAGCCCTCTGCGATTACAAATATGGATGTACACCCTCCTGTGGAGCACAGTCATGTGTGCACTGTGGCATGTAGTGACAGCCCAACCGCCGTCACACTCACTCAGAAAACTAAACGGCTATGGGTTGTGATGTGAGCCCACTATGTATGTAGGGTCGTAGACATGAGAACACTCACATATGCCCACTCCCAATGCCACACACCTTGATCTGCACCAATGAGCAGCAATCAAGCCCACATGGACTGCTGACATTACACATGCACCAATGACAATCCTAGGGGTGGAGGAGGGATCCAAGGTGTACAAACACATCACACATGGCCAGGCAACATCCTTTGAGAATGACTCCCACACTGCATATTATGCCGTACATGTGCATGACGTGACATTTTTTCTGACACATTGGGATCATTGTCACAGTCCCAGACCAATGGAGAGCACATGGAGACCTACAAAGAACACATTTTGACAGTATCAGACATTGAAGGCTAGGATCTGATGAGTGTCAGCACTCACAAACACATGCAAGTGACCCTGTCACGTGAAGACACCACAAAGTGAAAAAAACGTATTTTGGTAACAACAAACTGCCGTGGTCAATCCTGATTATGTCTCATGGGCGTTTGCACACATACCAGGGCCTTTACATCAAACACACCCACCGAGTACTCCCATATGACCAGTATTTACCATGCTCCTACATCCCAGGAAACCTAGTCCGCACACCTGCGAAAAACACAGGACAACTCAGCAAGCATCACAATCCGGAACATCTGCAGGGAATCTAGGCTGTGTGGAAAAAGCAATGTAACCCACTGAGACATGCACACAGAACACAACACATGGGCCCAGTCAATGATACGGAATTACACACCGTCATGAGGTGACTCCACTCATGTGTAACCTTAGCTGTGCCAACAGTCGTCTATACAGGGCCGAAGGTATGTCAGACCAAACCTCTGCCAATGAGCCACCTATTAATTCACCCTGAAGTTTCTGGTCACATCAGTCTGTGTCCTGGAATGTCCCTTAAGTCACTAGCACATACTCAAACATATGTATGGCAAGTTGCACTGATGACACAGATCACTTGCTCATCACCCAAGTTTCAAAAAGCATGTCCAGTGCTGGCGGCGCAAGTCAGTAAAAAGAAAGATGTGTACATATGTCAGCATGAAACCTGTGCAACAGTGGAAAACAAAGATGTGAAGTACTTCAAAGGCTGTCCCAATCCCTGTGCTAAAGCAGTTGTGATCATGAGAATCTGACTTGACACCCAATGATGAGCTGGAGACATACTGTAATAGGACTCATGTACCATGGCCCACATGAGGCACATCACAACATCATATCACTTTTTGGCAAATGACAATAGCACAACAGCAACTTCAGTACACTCCTTAACAACATAATGTACATGAGATGCAATGAAAAGAAATAATAAAAAATAGCTTTATTCAGCAACGTAAAGGAGAAAAGTCCATTCCTGAATGCAAAAATGCCAATGGGTAGTCCATTAAAGTAGTCTATGATGAGGTACAACTGTCAACATGTCACCCATAGCTTGCCTGCACTGATACACAGTAGGGGACATAACCCCTTGGAGGGGCATCTATTGTGGCAGGCCAGGAACCGCAGGGACCGGATCAGGGGGCACAAGAATCAGGCAGGGGAGTGATGGTGGGTACAGGGATCACAGGGATGGGTCCCGGATTAGTGTGTGTTGTCTCCACTGCAGTGATCATGTCCGATGGAGTGGGTTGAGGCTCCACTGCAGTGGCCAGGACATTTGGGGGGGACATGGACTCCACTGCAGTTGCAGGACCCGGCTGAGGGGCGTGTGTTGTGTCTGTAAGGTCTGGGGAGGGCCTTATGCCTTTGGGGATGTGTCACCGGTGTGTGTTTGAACCTGGGGCAGGGTGTGGCGGGGGAACACAAGGAGTGGTGGCATGGGAGCTTGAGGCAGAGTGTGTGTGGTGGGGTCTTCTTTGGTCCTGGGGGATTCTCAGGTGGGGACCTCAGTGTCTGTGCTTTTGGGGGAGGGTGTGCAGGGGTGGGGGGGGGGTCTATCCTCCCAGCCAGGTGACTTCTCGTCCCCTTGTGAGTTGGCACAGGTGTATTTGAAGGGAAGAGGCCAAGGTCACAGAGGAAGAGCTTCTGGGAAGGGGGAGTTGCAGGGGAGTCACGTGGTAAATAATTAATTACCCTGTCATAATTTCTATACATTAATAAGGATCATGCATATAATGAGAGGCAGAGTCCGTGGTGTCCGATTCAGAAGGGCTTTAATTCAGAAACTCGAGTTACTGGAGAATCGGGTTCCATCACCACTAAGTTTCAGGAAGGATCGTCATTTGAATCTTTATTCACAAAACACATTATATATAGTTAAAACATACATTGGATAGAGAAGGCGGAGCGCTCCAGGCGGAGCAAGTGAAAGAGAGAGATAAGAGCACATGGGCGTGAAAGAAGGCGTACACATGGGTGTTCACTAGATGAGTCATAGGTGTGTCATAGGTGGGTGGATGCATAGAGGGGGTCTGCATGGTCAGCAGGAACCTTTACCCTACTTGTGCGCGCAAAACTTGGTCATGACGTGGAACCGACGTGCAACTGGGGAGAGCTTGGGGGAGCTGACCCTTCGTACTAGTAGAGGAGTCTTGGATGTCAGAACAACCTGCACCCCTGTCATTATCCGATATCTTGTGTTTGGAGGATGTATGGTCTGACTTAAAGGTCGCCGGAGCAAAGGCCGCTCATCACTAAATGCCAGTGTGTGCATACATTTCTTCGTGCATTGCGTGGGGGCCATAGGCCTTCTATGGAAACGGGTTCAGTAAATCACTTGAATGGAAACAGAAAGGCTAGGCCCTATCTTCTGCAGGCGGAATATGTTTACCCCTTTCGTTAGACAGGAATGTGTTTCTGTGGAGCTGAGCAGATAACTGTAGGCAAAATACCGTCTTGGCAGGCCGAGCTGGGCACCTCTCGGCAGAGCAGGAAGTAAGTGAGAGGTCAGGGATACATAACTATTCTGCAGCTTTCAGAGTGAGGAGGCTTGGAGCCTGATTTCGGGTCCTGGCTCGGCTGAGCCACAAAAACAAATTCATCTCGACTTTTAAACGTGTACCATGTAAATGAATTGGCAACATAGGCCTCAGAGCAGAATTAACGTTTCATTCATGGAAGGCCAGGTAACTGACATGCTAACATTGGACGGAAATGCAGAGCCATTATTATTACAGGCATGAGAAGGGAATTGCATTGTAACATGGACCTACATGGGGAATATGTACATACATAGGGTGTGTTTAGGGGACACACTGGCCACGTAAAATTTCTATTTCCTCATTCCCTCCTTTTCCCCTACTGTGCCCTTCAGGACACATCTATATTCATGATACCATATATCTGATCATACAGCATCATTTGCTCGTCTTTTTTCTTTTGTACACGTGGACGTGGACGGGGAATACAGGCAGTGGCACACAAGCCGCAAATCGCTGGGCCACATTGCAGACAGAGACAGCAACTGAATATAACTAGTAGTATCAGTCCTAGGAACGACAGTACTTTCCATCCCCAAGCTGATATTACACTACAGAGCCAACTGGACCAGGTCCATGTGCCTGGACTTTGGTGTATCTCGTGAGCTATCTTATGGAGTCTTGTTATTGCTGCGTATACAGATGGCGCATTATTAGGAATAAACACACAACAACTGGAGCCGATCACTCTACAAGCCCCGCCCCTATCTGCCAGGATGACGTCAAGAACAAGACGATTCTGAAGAACAACAAGTCTCATAGCAGACTGCTCCTCCGTCAAGTTTCCTAAAGCAGAAGTAGTCTCATTCACTACTGCTTCCAAAGATCTTGTTAACCTGCGTATTAATTTACTGTTTTGGACAGGACCTATGAAGAAAAAGAATCCTTTATTGAAATCTGAATATTGCTCCCAAGCCGTCTCAGTCTGATCGACAACTGGGGATTCGGTCTCCCTCTTGTGTCTAACATGTACTAGTCGTGAATCTCGATGATAATGGGATGGGGCTAGAAAAACAGGTGGCAGTAGGAACGCTATATAACACGTCCCACCCCAGTCTAAGGGCAGACGTACATAGGCTGTCTGACCGCAGATGAAATAGGAATGACGGGAAGCTTTGAAAGTAGACTTTCCTTTATCATTAAATTCGACCACAGTATTACAATCACTGTGTCCTAAATGCACTGAGCCTTTCTTTCTAACGCATAATTCACCTTTTACTGGTAAGACTGTTATGAACGGTGAACCTATATTTGCCTCAGACTGGACATTCAGAATCATAAGGTTAAGGGAAACATTTCCTAGTTCATACACTTCATTTTCTAGATCTGTTCCTTTCCTTTGGGGAAAACCATTTTTGTCTGGGAAACATGCCTTATTCATTACTATATTCAAATCTCCCCAAATCCATTCATTCTGGGAATCTGTGAACTTTCTGTCTTGTGATGACATTAAAGCAAACCATGCTCCGCACGAACCATTGTGCGAGAACGGGTAGGGAAAGAGGGGCAGAACTCCCTTCGTTTTCTGATAAGGTGGGAGTCGGCCACATACCCAGCAATTTGTTACATTGCTGGTCTGATGAGAATGGTGTAACATTCGAATAAAAGTGTTGTTGCGCAGTGCTAGTCGATATGACAATTCATAGGGTGGCAGATCACTGAATGTGTGCTCTACAGTGTCATTGAAGGAAGAATGTATATGTGAACCAAGAGGAGGAAAGAAAACATGTAGCGTCAAGCTTATACATATAATCGATATACTTAGAAAAAACATAATGATCAGAGTTACTATGCATCTGCTGCGTAGGGTCTTGCAGTATTTCTCTTTCTTATCTCTCTGTCTAGTATTTGGGTCTACGATCTTATACATGTCAGGAACCTGTCTAACCGATTCACCACAGGGTGGACTTAAACAATTAAACGCTGTCTGACTTACTAGACCGTAGCTTTAACTTGTACTCCTGTTGCGGAGTCTTTTCTAGCAAAGGGAGTTTCGAGTCACTGGTATCTGGGCAGTCCTTAGTTTCGATTAATGTTCCGTGTCCATGGAATCTTTTAATGTGTTGGGCATGGATCCAGCGCTTTCTTCCCTCGACCTTGATGGCGGTCCTTGTTGTGAGAAGCACTAACTTCGGTGCTTTCCAGCAGGGCTCAAGAGGACTTGAACGATCAAAGTTCCGGACCAAGACAGTATCTCCAGGAACAATGGTATGTTCCTTCACTTGGGTGTTGTCGGGGAAGGCGGCTGCAACCTGTGAACGACAAGAGAGGAGTGCAGACATCAAAGAAGCCAGGTAATCTGTCAGCATATTACTGTCAACATCGGTAATTCTTTTTGGCATAGGCGTACCCCACATATTCGGTGGTCTACCAAAAACCACCTCGTACGGGGACAGTCCTGTTCTGGAATGAGCTACCATATGCATGTAAAAGAGGGCAACCAGCAAGGCTACCATCCAATCCACGCCTTTTTCTGCACAGACTTTCGCTAATTTTGTCTTGAGTGTCTGATTGTGTCTTTCCACGAGGCCTGCTGCCTCTGGGTGCCGTACACAATGGAACTTCCACTGGTACCCTAACAGAAGAGATACTTGTTTCATTAATTCAGAGGAGAATGGCTGACCGTTATCTGAGTACACGACACGGGGCAAACCGTACCGCGGAAAGAATTCTCGGACCAACTGCCTGGCAGTGGTCACAGCAGTGTAATCTGGGACTGGGTACGCTTCTGTCCATCTAGATAGTGCACATACAACTACTAGGACATACTTGTATCCTCGACATCTGTCCATCTGGATATAATCCATCTGGAGGACTTCAAAAGGGTGGTCAGGAGGATGAAATCCACCTTGTTCCACGGGAATGCCTTTGCCTGGATTGAACTGGCAATAGATCATGCAGGTACGCACTTTCTGTTTTGCTGCTGCACGCAGGTGCTTGTTGAACCAAATATTCTGTAAACTGTCTAACATAGCCTTTTCTCCTAAGTGTGCTGGACTATGTGCTGTATTTATGATAACTTGTACCATGGAGTCAGGAAGAAACCATGTGGCTTTGCCTTTTGTCATCCAACCTTGGTCAGTCTGGACCCCTCCTTGTTCAGTCCATTTCTTTATTTCGTCTGGAGTGGCATGTGTCTGTATGTCGAGTACATCTTGTGAGGGATCCCTGACTGTCATGCAATTTGTCAGTGATGGTACTTCTGTCTTTGTCATGTCTGTGGGAGTGTCCGTTGGGGTCTGAGCTGTAAGTTTAGCTGTTCGATCTGCCAGATCGTTACCCTGGGAAATGATGTCAGTGACTTTAGTATGTGCTTTGCACTTCATGATAGCTATGGCTGTAGGCAAGTGTATTGCATCTAACAGAGCCTGAATGAGGGGACCATGCTGAATTTTGGCCCCATGAGAGGTCAAGAAACCTCTCTCCTGCCACAAGACTCTGAAGTCGTGAACGACTCCGAAGGCATACTGTGAATCTGTGTATATGTTTACTTTCAAGTTCTTGGCTCGTATGCAGGCTTGGGTCAGAGCGATGAGCTCTGCTGCTTGTGCTGACAGTGTGTCAATTCGATGTGTCTCAATGACTTCAGTATCAGTGGTCACTGCATATGCATCCACTAACTCTCCTGTGCTTGTTCTCATGCATGAACCATCCACATAAAGTGTCAGGTCTGGGTCTGGCAGTGCAATGTCTGTCAAGTCTTGTCTTGGCTTCGTCACTGTATTTACTACTTCCACACAGTCATGTGGTGCAGTGCCTGCTGTGCTTGAGGGCAAGAGTGTATCAGGGTTTAAAGTGTTGCATCGTCTGATCTCTATGTGTGGCTGGAATAATGTCAGTTCATATCCTGTCAGTCTTGCTATAGTCAGGTGTTGTGTCTGAGTCCTGTTCAAGAGAACTTCCACTGAGTGTGGAACCTGTACTGTCAAGGGGTGTCCTAACACTATAGAATCACTATGTATTATTGCTAGGGCTGTTGCTGCAACTGTATTTAGGCACACAGGCAGAGCCTGGGCCACTGGATCCAATGTACTAGAAAAATAAGCACAAGGCTTGTGTTTTCCTGCTTGATCTTGTGTAAGGACAGATAATGCTGTTCCATCTCGTTCAGTGACAAAAAGTGTAAAAGGCTTGCTGTAACATGGAGTCGCTAAAACTGGTGCTTGACATAGAGCTTTTTTCAATTCCTCGAATGCAAGTGTATGTTCTTGTGTCCAAGGGAGGACAGTCGAAGACGCTGCCTCCTGTGTTGTTAACTGTATGAGTGGTTTGGCTAGATATGCATACTGGGGAATCCATTGTCTGCAGTAAGAAGTGAGGCCAATAAAGGCCCGTACCTCCTTTTGTGTCTTGGGCTGTGAAAGATTTGCAATTAACTGAATGCGGTCTGGTGTCAGCTGTCTACCCCTCTTGGACAACAAGTGTCCAAGGTACACCACTTGCTCTGCACAGAATTGCAACTTCGAAGGGGACACTTTGTGCCCCTTGTCTGCCAGAAAGTATAAGACTGTCAGTGATGCACGTTCGCAGTCTTTTTCTGTTCGTGCTGTAATCAAGATGTCATCGACATATTGAAGCAGTGCGGTGTCTGCAGGGATGTGAATACTGTCTAGTTGTCTTTTCAATGCTTGGCTGTAAATACTAGGACTTTCTGTGAATCCTTGAGGAGCCCTCGTAAATTTGAAATTGCGTCCATTTAAACAGAATCCGAAAAGGTACTGGCTCTCTGGATGTATTGGGACACTGAAGAAGGCGTTCTTGAGATCGATTACAGTAAAGAACGTCGCCTCGGAATCAATTGCAGTCAGTAATGAAGAAATGTCTGGGACCACTGGGTACTGGGGTATTATGCACTTGTTCAGTTCTCGGAGGTCAATCACTAGTCTGTAGACTGGTGGTGCATTCAGGTCAGTTCGTTTAAGAATAGGGATGACAGGTGAATTACATACATTTGAGTCAGTTTCTACAACCACTCCCTGTGCAATGAGTTCGTCAACAATTTTCAGTAATGCTACTACGGCATCAGGTGGTAACTTATATTGTCGGATTCGTGGCAGTACTACTCCTGGTTTGAGAGTGACACGGTGTGGTATAATGTGCATGCAACCTACATCAGTCGGACCTTGTGCCCATAAATGCTGTGGTACATTCTGGAGTCTGGGATCAAAATCCTTCAACACATAATGTCCTTTAAAATCACGTAAAAACAATCGCACTCCTTCCGGAGAACAACAAATCACTGCTCCTAGTTCTTTCAATGTCTTTATACTAAGCAAATTTTCTGGGCATGACTTAGTAAGTAACAAATCTGTAGTACGGGACAATGGACCGACTCCTAGGGAAACTGGCTTTGACACTTCGTTAACAATAGGCTTTCCTGAAAATCCCAGGGAAATATTCTGTGAGCCTGAGAGGGGTGCCCCTGGAACCTCGTCATGACTGATGGTAGTTCTGCTCGCCCCTGTGTCAATCAGAAATTTTCTGTCTTTTCCCAATACACGACTATGTACATAGGGACTCTCTTGATCTACAGGAACCTCAATAAGGGGCAAGCCGACCTTGATATTCTGGATAGTCTGACTGTGCGTACTGGTACATTTGTTGCGTGACATGTTGTGTGGCAGCTATTGGTTGCGGTACAGCTACTGTCTGTTGCGTGTTCTGTGGCGTTTGCGTGTTCTGTGGGGTGCTATTCTGTCTGGAACGATGCGGTCTTTCTTTTGTCTTGCCTGTAGCTAAATTGTGTTTCAGAACAGCACATTCATTTACATAGTGACCTGGTTGCTTGCAATAATTACAGTTCCCCTTAACAGGAGCCGTGTCCTTTTTATGTCCATCAGCTGGTACTGATTGTGCGACTAGCACTTTCATTTTCATATCTTTCATGCGTCTCTTTTCGTGTTCCTGTTCCTCTCTAATTCGGTTCTGGTGATATTGTAACATTTGTAACATTTGGGAAGGACTATTTGCTTGCCAGGTACTCTCAACCTTCTGTACTCTATTTCTGATTGGGGGTAAGGAATTCTCCACTAATTTGTTCACAAAAAGATGTGGATACGATTCACTATTTGGCTTAAGGCCACTATTAATAGTAAAACATTTTTCGAATCTAGAATAAAAATCCCTGGTGTCTTCATCTTGTTTCTGTTTACAGGCTGAAATAGCATCCCAATCTTCCTTTTTAGTAGTCAATAATCTCGGCAGGACCTGTATCAATAACTCAGGTAATGCTTTGGCTTTGTCCCCGAGACCAACACCAGGGTCCCGGCCTTTATCCTCATCTTCCATTTCCTTCCAATTTATCTTTTTCTCTCCCACTTCCCAGTCTTTTTCTTTAAGCATTTCGTAAATGCCTGCTGGTAACATTACTTTCAATAGTTTAATGATGTCAGCGTATGTGTAATCCCCTATGCGGAGAATGTCTTTTAATTCACGGTGGAACCCCCCCGGGTCTTTATCATGAAAGGCCACAACTTCTTCATTTCTAGTATTTCTATTTTCGTCAAGGGTGTGTAAACGTATACTCGTTGAAGGTCATTCGCTGCATTTCTAACGGGATGCACCTCTCGTAGGGGGTTCTGTCTGTCTATGTGTAAGATCCTGCTGTCGTGGTGTGGGGCAGGAATCATGTGCGTGGTCAGAAAAGACAAGTACTTATGTCGTTGGTCTAAAATGACATTAATTAATTCGGTACCTAGGCATGTTTTTGGTACATGAAAGGCCAGGAGTGTCTCTAGGCGGGACGGGGACTGCCTCTTCGAGTATCCCTTTCCTGGTCCCTATCTGACGTAATTTCGAAAACAGTGGCATGTTGGAACTAACTTGAATGAAAATACAATATACACAAAAAGAGACTGAAAACAACCATTCATACTACGACATTAAAACATTTAAAACAGATACATCCTAACTAGTACATAGAAAAAACATGATCCTGAAAAACTGTTTACTTTATGCACTGCAAAACAGTACAACCATACCGGTCTCGTGAAGAGACACTTCTTTACCGCGCCCACTGAAATGGACACGTCTCTACGTACCTGTGTACCCAGATACGTCTTTACCGGGCTCAAATAAATGAACCCGTCTCTATGCGTTCCCAATAACGGTACTCACCGGGAAGCAAATCTGAAGGCCTCGGAAACTCGATACTGGACTGCTACTACTGCGGCTGCTTCTGCTGCGCATGCGCCTCGGAACAGGTGGGCCTCGGGATACCTCGGACCTTGCTCTCTCGGCTTGGGCTCTGGTTGGGATGGTCCGCGATCCTCACCGCCTCGTGTGGATGCCTGGTCGCAGTCTCCGTCTCCTCCATGGGCCTGAGGGAGTAGGCAGGAAGTCCCGCTGTCGTGTACACTTGAAGTCCGTCACGGCTGTAGAAGGGGGCATGGGGCTGGACCTACATCGCCGGCGCGTGGGGAAGGGGACTGTTCCTGTTCGGGCGCCAGATTAATGTGGTAAATAATTAATTACCCTGTCATAATTTCTATACATTAATAAGGATCATGCATATAATGAGAGGCAGAGTCCGTGGTGTCCGATTCAGAAGGGCTTTAATTCAGAAACTCGAGTTACTGGAGAATCGGGTTCCATCACCACTAAGGTTCAGGAAGGATTGTCATCTGAATCTTTATTCACAAAACACATTATATATAGTTAAAACATACATTGGATAGAGAAGGCGGAGCGCTCCAGGCGGAGCAAGTGAAAGAGAGAGATAAGAGCACATGGGCGTG
Organism: Lissotriton vulgaris; assembly: GCF_964263255.1. Classification (NCBI taxonomy): domain Eukaryota; kingdom Metazoa; phylum Chordata; class Amphibia; order Caudata; family Salamandridae; genus Lissotriton; species Lissotriton vulgaris. Next base: position 918,866,151 of record NC_141687.1, read on the forward strand.
AAAGAAGGCGTACACATGGGTGTTCACTAGATGAGTCATAGGTGTGTCATAGGTGGGTGGATGCATAGAGGGGGTCTGCATGGTCAGCAGGAACCTTTACCCTACTTGTGCGCGCAAAACATGGTCATGACGTGGAACCGACGTGCAACTGGGGAGAGCTTGGGGGAGCTGACCCTTCGTACTAGTAGAGGAGTCTTGGATGTCAGAACGACCTGCACCCCTGGCATTATCCGATATCTTGTGTTTGGAGGATGTATGGTCCGACTTAAAGGTCGCCGGAGCAAAGGCCGCTCATCACTAAATGCCAGTGTGTGCATACATTTCTTCGTGCATTGCGTGGGGGCCATAGGCCTTCTATGGAAACGGGTTCAGTAAATCACTTGAATGGAAACAGAAAGGCTAGGCCCTATCTTCTGCAGGCGGAATATGTTTACCCCTTTCGTTAGACAGGAATGTGTTTCTGTGGAGCTGAGCAGATAACTGTAGGCAAAATACCGTCTTGGCAGGCCGAGCTGGGCACCTCTCGGCAGAGCAGGAAGTAAGTGAGAGGTCAGGGATACATAACTATTCTGCAGCTTTCAGAGTGAGGAGGCTTGGAGCCTGATTTCGGGTCCTGGCTCGGCTGAACCACAAAAACGAATTCATCTCGACTTTTAAACATGTACCATGTAAATGCATTGGCAACATAGGCCTCAGTGCAGAATTAACGTTTCATTCATGGAAGGCCTGGTAACTGACATGCTAACATTGGACGGAAATGCAGAGCCATTATTATTACAGGCATGAGAAGGGAATTGCATTGTAACATGGACATACATGGGGAATATGTACATACATAGGGTGCGTGTAGGGGACACACTGGCCACGTAAAATTTCTATTTCCTCAGTCATAGGAAGATGTTTCTCCGAGAGAGGTGTCTGAGGACTGCGAAGTGGTTGTGGATGCTTGTCTGTGCATCTGAACCCTGTCCCCTGTGTATGTGCCATCAGTCCCCTGTGTGTGCATGCTTGTGCGTTTAGACTTTGATTTCCCTGTGCGTGTGCTGTTTGGATATGATGTTGTGCGGGTCGGTGCAGGTGTGAATGTGGTCGGATCGGGGAGGGTAGTGGGGATTATGGATAGGGTGGAGACAGGTGGGGTGAGGGACTGCTGGAGGAGGGACTCGGCTCCCGTCAGTGAGGAGGCCATGGACTGACTGATCTGCTGTTGGGCGGACATGATTGCTGACATGCCCTCCATGAATGACACCAATTGTGTCAAGAGATTAGTGTGAGCATGGAGGACACTCAGCATTGATGTCTGCCCCACATGGATCTGCTTCAGCAGTTCCAAAAACTCCACACTCAGGGCAGCAGGGGAGACAGATGCAGGGGGTGCAGTGCCTGGACTGAAGGAGACTCTCGCCCTAACACGGGGGGCTCCACGAACATCTGGGGTGGGAGCAACTGGGAGGGTGGAGATGGTGGAGGTGGGGGGGACAGACTCGCTGTCAGTGTTCTCTGGTCCTCCGTGCAACTGGCTTCCTCCGACTCCTCCACAGTGGAACCAGTCTGGATGTGCCCCTCCTCGCAGTCTGTGGAGCTGTCCCCCCCCAGTGTCTGACGATGATGCTGTGAACAAGGAGGAGAAACAGATTCACATCAGTTACCTGTATTTACTGGACACATGACCTTAAATGCAACACATCACTGTGCAAGCCCTGGCATCATTTAAAAACAGCAGATACATAGGTGAACCTGGCACCTATCATTCTGCCAGTGAACCATCTCTTCTGTACCCATGATGACAATGGACACATCAACCCATAGTATGTATGATGTCGGCCAGCACATGTGCAGGCATTACCAGAATACCCAGTACCCTGATCTGCTATGATCGTTACTGTCATGTGTTCTTACACACATGTCACATTTCAGGCCACTGACTCAGCTTTTGGTAAAGCATTTGTGATGGCATGACCTCATTGTTGATATGATGAATATACTTCCATTACCAGACACCATAACGACCCATGTCTTGAAACTTAAAGCTAGCACACTGTGGCTGCAGTACAAGACACACATCACAATACAGTATGCCCCTAATATTAGCGTGTAACATAAGGCCACAGGCCTGTCTGACCCATCAGTCAGTACTGACTACTGTCACAGGGTCAGTGCATGCTGAATCCACAATCAGCAACGTGTCACACTCATGTTTGCACTGTGAACGGAACTCCCGTAGTGGTCATGTATACATGGTCACCACATGCTACTCACATTTGATAGAATATGATAATGCCACATAAGCAACATGACATATCACTGTTTGTGAGTCTACAACCCTGTATACCTGAGCGCAGAAGACATCACACATACATAGTAAAGCTGCTGACACAAATCTGGTGAATATACCATTATGCACATTATAGTGACTACACACATATGTATTGCACTGTGTGCAGAACCAATAGTCACATGTCAGATGTCTGTCCATGACAAGCACATAGCAGACCTCTGAAATACAAAAAGCTATGGCAGGCCAGCTTGACACAGAGTCAGACACATGATAATAAATGTTCAAAATGGTAAAAGTGTTGGCTGACACCCAAGATTAGGATGCCAGAGTGTCTCAGATGACCAGAGAAGGCAAACCTGTCCATGGGCCATGTGATACATGGGATTACCAGGAGCACAACCATGCATTTTCTGGAACTCATACACATCAAATGTCTGAGGTCTCACAATTGGGCATACCTGCTGCATGGGTGTGTGGTCAATACCTCACACTCCTATGCTGACCCACAACAGCAATTAGTGCAGAGAAGTTGAGCACACACAGAGCACAGGTCAATAATCCATAACTGAGCTGACACATGTCCCAGATCAGCCACACCCATGTAGCTCAAGTCAATGTCATTTTGCTGATGTTGCAGTCAACATTACCTTGGACATCAGTAAATACACACAACCCAAGTAACACATGTGAAAGAGTGGTAGGGACACACCTGGGCATCAGATGGGAATTTTGGCATCACCAAATATAGCCATATGGAACTTGTCTGAGTAGACAGACTAACTGTGAGAGTGTAACTTGGCTGAAGGAGTGCAGAGTGCAGGTTATATACAATACACCAACAAGGCATGGACTCACCCCCTCCTTGCTGCTGGCTGGCCTTCAACTGCCCATTTAGGTCTGGGAAGACCACCGGCAGGATCTGTAGCATGTGGGGGGTCCGGTTCCGGCATCCGCCCCTCCTGCGGGGAGGCAACAGCTTCAGCTGAACCTCCTGGTCCAGCAACGAAGGTCCTGCCACCTCTTCTGGCAGTGGTGGATGCAGCGTCTGTAGACCCCCACCGATCTAACTTCTCGGACGATGGTCTGCCATATGCCATTCTTCTCATAGGCAGTGACCTGTGAGGATGACAATGTGAGACGCCCTCACTACATATGCCCCATGTTACCAACCCAACAGTTTTACACACATTTTGAACTTTGCAGTGCATATCATGTATACAGGTAATGCAACTATGGTAATGGGCAGTTATCCTGTGTGCAAGCCACAATTCACAACTGGCAGTGCCGGCAGACCGATGGACTCAGGCTGGACACCCACTCACTGCTCAGACCGGACACTGTGCGCCACAGAGTTGAGCAGGTTGTTTACCAGCAGGGGGAGACCAATCCCATGAGCCACTCCACTTACACCCCCTCCCCAGCCTCTCCATAGATGGCATGACCCACATTTATTACTGAACACTGACAACAACAACATATCAATTTGGTCAGCACATTTGCTACCCAGGGGGGAGTTAGAAGTGTTTGCTTAACTTTTGCAGCAAAGCACAGAGCAATGTTTCTGCGACACAGCTGATGAGGAGAGCCGCGGTCTAGGGTCTGCAGCTGTCGTGCAACTATTCACCAACTATCTCTCTGCAAGGAACTGACAATTTATTATTCCCAAACCACTATGAGGCCCTCTTGCTGGTTGGTACCCTTACATTTCTGGTGTATTGCAGCAGTTCATAGTTGCCCTTACAGTTCTTGGTTGCTGAAATGGCTGGAATGGCAGACATTGTCACATTTCTCTCTCCATCAATGCTAGCTTTAGCTTGTCAGAAAGTGTCACTATTAGTCCATTGTATGTCACACATAAACACATTTAAATAATGGAAAAGACAGTAGCTCAATCAGAAACATTGCCAGTTGTGTACATGCATCAGCACACTCTAAAACGTAAACCTACTCAAAGTGCATGCTTGCCCTTTGTGAGCACATTGCTAGTAGTGCCAGTCAGATAACATGTACAAATGCTAAGGCAGTGGACTCTACATTCACCTGCTCCCCTGGTTTCCCATACTGCTTGCAGTACTGTGAGAGGAGGAAGTCCAGCAGGGCCTGGTTCTCCTCCTCAGTGAATGCTGGGGCCCTATCCACAGTTCATGCCATTGCAGGATACAGAGGATGAAGAGACAGCAGCAGTGGTGTGATGAAATGCAGTCCTGTGGCATGTAGTGCAAGCAAGTGCAGTCTCTGGGGAACAGACAGCCTTATATCGGTGCTACAGAGGCAGTATCTGCTTGATGCAGCCAAAGAGATAGGTCAGAGTCCTTCGCATTATTTTAATTAGCCCAATTCATGACTTTGAACGCATCGGACGCGCGTTCCGCGTCGTTCAAATATTCTGTATTGTGACACCATTGCCTTTGCAATATTGTTGTAGTGGCCCAACTGATTCTGGCAGCACATGAGTCATACATGTAGCAAAATACAAGTTCGTCTCCATGACAGCCAATAGCCAATGGGTGCGTACGCTTTGGTCCTTAGGCGTCTGATGTGTCTTAAAAAATTGCACCAGCGTATATACACATTACAATCAATTACCAAGGCGTGCCTACGCCTTGGTCCCTAGGTGTCCGACACGTCTTACCAAATTGCACCCGCGTATATACACATTACAGTCAATTACCAAGGCGTGCATACGCCTTGGTCCCTAGGCGTCCGACACGTCTTACCAAATCGCACCCACGTATGTACACATTATAGTCAATTACCAAGGCGTCCAACGCATCTTACCAAATCGCTCCAGTGTATATACACATTACAATCAATTACCAAGGTGTGCGTACGCCTAGGCATGTGATTTGGTGCTGTGTCTATGTGTCACAGACATCCATGCTTGCCATACAGACAAGCCCGTTTGCACATCCTGTATGTGTAAAGGTTGTGTTGGTACGTGTACATCAGACGTTACATGGTGACTGTGTCCTTGTTGCAATACATTTTCCCTATGTGTGTGACTGCCAGTCCCCAGTCATTTTGACTACACAACTGTCCTCACTAGTTATTGAGGTGTGTGTTTGGTTTGTGACATATGTTCAGATGTACTGTCACAGGGTCCACAGTTTGTCGACAACAGAGCATGGCACTTGTTGTGTCACCATGTGGAGCTGACATGTTAGGTGAGGGACACATGGCTGGCATATGTGTCCATGCTGAACTGGACACACCTCACTCAATTGTGTCCTGATGTGATGTAGCATGTGGTATTTGGGATGGTCATAGCCACGGATGTGGGGGAACTGAAAATGTTTCTTTGATTCCCTATGTACTGCAGGAGACCTAATGTCCACAGACCCTTCCCAGACTGTGCAATCATGACTGAACGTGACTGCATCTGATGGTACCACTTCACAAGCCAGCTGATTGAGGATTTGGAGGAGCAGTTCTCCCCACAGTTACAACCTGGGCGTGCGTATCTAACTGCACTGACCCCCAAGGTGAAGGTGATGGCAGCCCTATCTTTTTTTGCCACCAGAACCTTCCGATACACTGTGGCTGGTGCTGGTGGGATGTCAAAGACCATGTTCAGTCGTGTTCTCCGTGATGTTTTGGAGGCAATGTTGTGGTATCTGGACCAATACATCCGATTTCCAAGCCAACAACAAATGCCAGGCATAAAGGTTGATTTCTGTGCACTGGGAGGAATGCCAAATGTAATCGTCTCAATTGATGGGACTCATGTGGCTTTGGTACCACCACAGGCCCATGAGCAGACTTATCACAACCGTAAACATTTTCACTCTATTAATGCCCTAGTGGTTAGTCCTACGGAAATGACAATTTCAGATCTCTGTGTCCAATTCCCTGGTTCAGCACACAATGCCTACATCATGAGGAATTGCAGGATACCACATATGATGTCACAGCTGCAGAACCAGCGTGCCTGTCTTGTCGGTGTGTAATTGCACTTTACCATGTGTGTTTTAAGTATCTTGGGATAACACACTCTTTCCTTAACCATGACATGTTTGCCTGTTTGTATGTAGGTGACTCTGGGTACCCCAACATGCCATGGTTTCTGACACCTCTTAGGAACCATGTTACACCAGCGCAGTTACGTTTCAATGATGTACATGGGCGGACCAGGCGAGTGATCGAGCGTACATTTGGACTCCTGAAATGCCAATACCGCTGCCTGGACCGGACAGGAGGGGCCCTCCAATATGCACCTGAGAAGGTGTGCAAGATATTTATTGTGTGTTGCATGCTACACAACATGGCAGTGAGGGAGGAGGTGCCTCCCATTGAAGATGATTACAGCCATCAACTGCCAGCAGGGGAGGATCCTGGCCTGGGACATGTTGCGAGTGACGATGAAGGTGAGGGGATGTCTGGACTCAGCTCATCAACAACTTCTTCTCCTAATTGTGAGTATACAGTGATGTGTTGTCAACAATTTTTGCATCACCTTATATGTGTCTGTGTTGTGCTCTGTGAGAGCATATGTGTGGCTGCATGCTATATGTCATGATTGTTGCATTGATGTGTCCCTTGAGTTAGTATGTCCTCCCAAACAGTGTTGCCATGAATCTTCTGATGTTTTCACAACTCTTTTGAAATTGTGTATGTAATGTGTATTGTAGATGTATGCAGTGATTTAGGGAGTTCAATACTGTTGTATGTCTGTCATTCACAGGGTCCATTGGCTGTTGTCTGGTGACATATAACCTCTGAAACGCACAATACGGTTACAGAGTGCAGCCTTTCATGGTACCTGGATGCATCATCCCACACACCCCGGTGCTGGCATGTCTGCTATTCTTGGTTACTTCGTGATCTCTGTCATGTGAGGGTACCTTCATCATCACCATCGGGGAACAACTGGGTATTACCAGGCCTACCAATTGTCGCCTTGTGAGGGGACCGTCAAGCACGAGACAGATGCGGTTGGATATGAAAACACAAAAACGCTTGATTAATCAAACTCTGAGGAGGATACGAAAGGATCAGGGAAACTCTAGTCTGCAAGTAGTGCTGAGGGAAGCAAAAAAGCAACTCAAACAGCTGAAATGGGCAAGTCAAAAACAAAGGAATGAAGAACTTTGGGGGAAACTTGTCCACGAAGGAAAGCAAAAAAAACAGTTCTAGGTTCTGGCAAATGGTGAAAAGAATCCAGAACCCTGACCATCTGGGGCAAAATTCGCACATAGCAGAGGAAGTATGGACCAAATACTTATTGTCACACTTTAATAATGACAATATAGGAGATACGACAACAAAGTCTCCCTGCATGGAAGTCACAAAGCTTGGTTGTGATGGTAACCCCAGCAATCAAAGCGGGACAAGCATGTGTGGACTGGGGGAGTTTAAGGGTATGACCTTACCACAATCAGAACTTTTAGAAGGGGAAGGAAGACCCATAATGGACATGGAGACAGGGCTCATGTGATACAACCCAGCAGACATCGGGTGGCGAATTACCAAGGGACGACCGAATGGGGCCCCGGGACCGAATGGAATCCCCCCCATGTTGTACAAATCTGACGTAGCCTTTTGGAGTGCATCCTTGGGTCAGGTCTTTAACGAGGCCAGACTTACTTTATCCCTTCCGGACTCCTGGCATGGGTCCGTCATTAGTCCGATATATAAACATGGGAGCAAGAGTAATCCGAATAGCTACCGTCTCATTGCTTTGCTTGACATAGAAGCAAAATACTTCAGCGGTCTCATTCTGGAAGAACTATCGGCGTGGGCGTCCGAAAAAGCCATTATCCCTTCCAACCAAACAGGTTTCCGTAAAGGCCAAGGGACAACAGCCAACATCATGGCCCTGTCTCTACTGATGGGCGAAGCAAAAACCACCAAGCTACCGCTTTTCCTCTCATTTATTGATTGTAAGGCGGCCTTCAACCATGTGGACCGAAACAAACTTTGGAAAAAACTATCCATTTGGGGCATTCCGAAACATCTCCTAGATGTCCTAATACTGCTTCACTCTAACACCTGGGTTAAAATTAAACTTGGAACGGGCCATCACCTCTCGAAGCAGATTAGGACAACTAAAGGACTAAAGCAGGGGTGCCTATTAGCGCCAATTCTATTCAATCTGTTTATTTCGGACTTACCGGAAGAACTTGACAAATGCCGCAATCATGCGCCCAAGCTAAGAAAAGTCACCCTCCCTAGTCTGTTATATGCGGACGATTTAGTGCTGATAAGCCGGTCGCCAATAGGCCTTCAGCATCTTTTGAATTGTACCCATGCCTTCTCGGTAAAGAATGCCCTAGAAATAAACCTCAATAAATCTAAGGTCATGACGGTGAACTACAGGAAGAAAAGGATCCCTTGTTGGTACCTGAACGGAGTAAAGCTCGAACGGGTAGCCACATACAAGTACCTTGGCGTCGTGCTGGATTCTAAGAACATGTCTAGGCCTCAGCTCCAGTCCATCCGAGGGAAGGCAATAATGACCCACCTCGCACTGAAATCACTAAAGACTAAACTCCCTGACCTCACCCTTAAACCCTTCCTTGAAATCCTCCGAGCGAAACTTCAACCAACGCTCACCTATGGGAGTGAATCACTGCATGGGAAGTACGCTGCATTGTTAGACACAGTCATAGCCAATTGTTACAGGGCCATCTTCAACCTTCCCAAATACGCGTCTCCGGCCCAAATTCGTTTAGAATTTGGGGTGGTCAAACAAACACTAGAAAGACGGAGTGCATATGTAACTAACTAGCGCAAGATCCGCGACGCAGACCCTGACTCCTTAAATGCCAGCATCTGGGAAGAGCTACTTAGATGTCGCACTTCACTGCCTAGGGACTACCTATTTGGTTCTCTTGATGTGCTAGGCTTATCCGATATTTGGGAAACTGCCATAGACCACCACTCCTTCAAAAAGTTGGCAAAAAAATCTGCCCGAATAATCTCGGCAATAGAAGATAAGAAAGACCTAGCCAATAGGGCGCATGGATGGATAATGGTGGGAGATTACAGCAAAATACGGCCACAAGCATATCTTAATATCGGGATGAAAATAAAAATCAAAGAAAAGTTCCTGAAATTGCGCCTTGGATCTATCCCGATATTATCGCACCTGCCGCCATGGGAGAGAACTCACGCCTCGGCCCTATGCCGCCTGTGTAAATCTGGCAAGGAGGACATCATCCATGTGATATGCATTTGCCCAAGACTAATGGACCTGAGGCACAAGCTGTTGCAACCTTTTTTTAGATCACATGCCGTTCGGACCTGTAGGCAGGCAGTTAAACTTTGTTTTTCCTCCAGCGATATTAAACTGAATTGTCAGGTTGTGAAGTTCTTTGATTTAATGAAGGAAAGATTCAAGCACACTTGAAAGACTCATTGGGACTTAATAACAACCTTGAATTGACAATAGTAACTGCTGTATTTTAAATAATTTGTACTGTTATATGGCGTTTTATATTTTTGTAAAGATTTTAATTAATCATATACAAATAAATATATTACTTACTTACTTACCTTTCATCTGAGGTTTAGTTTACTTGTTGTGTATGTGTAATAAAGGTGCGTACCACTTTGTGGTGTGCTTCCTGTGTCCACACATCCGACATTCCTTGGCATGCTGTACCTGTGGGCTGATTGCCACTGCTTCAGCATTTGAGTTTACTTGCAGTTCACAATGTCTGAGGCGAACATTCTGATGGGCATGGTGAATTTATGTTGTGTTGACCTAGTAGTGTGTACCTCTCATGTGTGTCACATCAACATGAATCACATTTCAGTGTTTAGATTGCTGTAGTGGTTTTCCAGCGCAGTCTTACTATAGCATATCATCGCCTATATGTGACAAACCCAGTTTAATTTAACACAGAGGCTAGAATTGTGAGTTGAAGTGTTTATTTACATACATGTGTGTGAATGATATAGGCGACATGAAGTGCTGTTCAGTGCAATGGGAATCCAAAGTTCACAGGTGAGTTGGTAGTGTTGTTAGATGAAATTACCAGAGTGAGGTCCACAGTCATTAGATCCATTGGTCCAAATAAGACCCTCCATCACATGTGGGAGAGTTGGGGACAGTCGACAAGGTGAAGGGTTTGCACACAATGGTGGACATCAGGAACAGGTGTTCACTTCCTGGGGGGTGTGCATGGCCAGCTGCCTCTCACTTGTCTTTCTTTGGACGAACCCTCTTCTTTCTTTTTGAGGGGTCCCTTCAGCTGGAGGCTGGAGCGGTGTGCTGGAGTCTCCGTCAGAGTCCACCTCCCTCCGTGTGGGAGTTGCAGATGTTGTGACAACTGATGTAGTGGGCACACAGGGAGGTGAAGCCATGTTGTTTGCAATCTGACCTAGGCATTCGAGTATGTCCCTGTGCACCGCCGTGACATCATCCAAATTGTCCATCTTAAACTCCATTCGGGCCATGTGTGTCCCCACTCGCAACATGTTTGCGTCCAATCTGGCATAATATTCAGCCTGTTGTTGTTTGATGTCCCTGAGGTGCCTCTCAATCTGGCCAAAGTCTCCGGTATTCCTGGTACGCATCTATGATGCTTCCCAACTGGGGATCAGCGTGGGGTGCAGCTAGGTGTGAGCGGGAAATCCGTTACGCTCGCGGATTTTGCGGATTTTTGGAGAATCCGCAATCCGCGAATTTTGTGGATTTTGCGGGAAATCGGCAAAATTCGCGGATTGTGCATGTAGAGCTGTGTGCATGGACAGCTCATGTATAGTTTAATTGACTTACATGGCCATTGCGACCCAGGTGCACTCCTGTGCCTGATGCAGGTGTGTTGTTTGGTGTTGGTGGGAGTGGTGTGTGTGGCAGGGCCTGCTGGGAGATGTAGTCTGAGGTAGCACTCCTCCTCCCCCTGGACCAGATAGACCACCATGGACCATGCTTCCATGACAGTGAGTCTAAGTTCATGTTCAAGTTGTCTGACAGTGGTGTCCTGGTGTTTGTTGGAGCCCAAGTCCCAGCAAAGCCTTTTGCTCCCCTCACCAGAGGCCAGTGTCATCAATCTTGGCAGTACTTTGCCACTCGCTGTGACATGGGCATGGTTTGAGGTGCGCTTGATGGGCCATGTGGGTGGAGGTTTGTTAGCTGTGACTACAACGCCCATCATGCTTTCAGCTACACCCACTTTCCAGCGCACCAAACCTTCCTTCCTGTGACTCAGCTTCCCTGGGAGTATGTGTAACTGTTTTTGCTTGATGGCTTTCAGTGTTTGTTGGTGTTTGGGTCTAAATCCCTGGTGTGTTTGTCAGTAGGTTTGTATATGTATCGGCATAGGTACATGTTACTGGGACATTGCAGGTATTGTGTTTCTCTAGGTGGCATACACATGAGAGGATTTTTAACTTTAGGTTGATGTGGCTTGATGACAATGAATGGTTCTCTGTCCCACTGACATTTCTGTGGGTGCGGATTGCTATTACATCCCAATTTGGAACAGCTGTTTATGTACTCCCCAGGTTCTGGTATTCCAGACAATCCATGGATGCCAACTGGTGGGAGCATGCCCCGCATCTTCTCCTCCCAGGAAGTGAAATGCACCGGATTGGCAGGAGGCCCGCCACCAGTGCGCTGGTTCAGGGCATGTTCTTTGCTGATGAGTTTCTTGACCCTTCTGCATTTGTCGTACCACCTGTTCCTGGTGTTATCCATTTTGCTACTGCTAGGTGCTAGTGCGTTCACCTTGTCGACAATGCTCGCCCACTTCTTGTTTTCTGGGATAGGGGGGTCTGTTGGACTGAGCCAAATAACTGAGGCTCTACTCTGATTATTTCATCTACCATGACTTCCAACTCACAGTTTGTGAACTTTGGATTCTTCTTTCGGGGCATGGTGATGGGTGGTGGTGGAGATGGATGTGCGGGTGTGTGTGGAGGTGAGGGTTAGTGAGTATGTGTATGGCTGGGTGTCTGTGAGTTTGCTTATTGTGTGGTGCTAGTGTTGTGTAGTGTGTAGGTAGTGGGTGTATGCCTCAGTGTGGTAGTGTTGTCTGTTTTCAGGTATGTATGATTTGCAAAGGTTCATGGTCTGGATTTTTGGCCTTTTTATAGGTGGAGTTGTGGGTGTGTCTTGGTTTGAAAAATATTTTTGGGGGTTTTCTAACTGCTTGTTTGGCCCTTTTCTGTGTGAACTCCATTATTTATTTAGGGCCTGACCGCGACGTTCAGTTGACCGGATCGTACGCCTGTGGCGTCACTTACGGGATGATCCGAGTCGGTCACACTGACTTTGCGCTATGTTGCATGTTTCACGTACGTGTTCGTTGCAAAGGGTTCTTTTTATTGCCATTCTCTCTGTTCCGTACGAATCGGTTGTATGGCTTGGATGCCGTGCGGCTCGCTTTCGCTTGTGATGCATTGCATCGTACTTGGCAGGTTGTACGGCGCGTGTTCGTGTCGGTCAAAATTATAACCGTTCTTTGTCGGTCAGAAGGTTTTGGGTCCATTTCCGAGCAGGGCACTGTTTTCCGTACGTTTCTATTAGTCCATAATGATTCCGTGCGAGTCGGTTGGATTTCGAGCGGGACGCATCGTACTTGCCAGGTTGTACGGCACCTGTACGAGTCGGTTGGACTTCAGTCCCGGCCCGTGTTGGTCGGAACGCTTTCCGACATGGATCGAAATTAGCCCCTTAGCGTGAAAGGGGAGGGCAGTGGGTGTTGCGGTTGCCGATCTGCCGCAACACCCATTGATTTTGACGCTGCCCCATATTTATGAGGGTGGAGTAAATATGGGGCTGTGCCAAAATTAAGACTAAATAAAACCCTGGTCTTAACATGGTGCAATGCGGAAAAAAGCTTTACTTCTCCTCGTTTTTGCTGTTTCTGTGTGTGCTGCATTGTGCAGCATACATAAAGCAACAAAACACCATGCATGATTGTTAGAATTGAGGGTCGCTAGTTGGGACAGGTAGGTACTTGTGACAAATAGGGACCATCTCCTGTAGTCAGGATAAGGGGATTACACTCCTAAAATAACCCCTGCTCACCCCCTTGGTAGCTTGGCTTTAGCAGCAAGGCTTTATCTCAGAGGCGTTGTAAGTTGAGCATTTGTGACCACACACAGTAACCCAGTGACAACACCACAAATGGACTCCACACAAGGTTGTATGTAAAAAAAAAAGTATATTTTATATAGAGTTACCACAAGACCAATAAATGACAAAAAGAATCCACCGTACTATTAGATTTCAAGAGTTCTGGTTAAAAGGCTCACATCAAGGTTCTGAGCGAGTCGGTAGCCCTGTCTAGCAACAGTGTTGCTGAAATAACACAGTCTAGCAAATCCAGCGTACCGCATCGGTACGGGCCCACTCAAATGTCGACAAACTCAGTCACAGTACCTTTTACTTGATGCGGCCAGCACGGATGTGCGAGCCGGTTCTGGTGTTCGTCATGGTGCAGAAAAGAAAGCATTGCAGGACACGTTGTCCCTCGATGCAGTGCAGGCAGCGGCCCGTTGACAGAGTCGGTGGATCCAAGGCGTGCGTTGCAGGGCGAGACAGTGCTTCGATGCGGTGCTTGCAGCTTGCGGTGCAGCGACAGATCTGGAGTTCAGGAGCTGGCGTCGATCAGTCCGGACAGCGGAGCGAGTCGGGTGGTGCGTCTTGAGGCGTGTGAGGCGGTGCCCAACTCCAGTGCGTTCACAGGACTCAAAGTCAGCAGCAGTGACCGCGTAGGTCCGACCAGTATGAGTCAGTGTAGCGAGGCGTTACACGTCGCGGTGTCCACCAGTCGCGGTGCAGGCAATGGCTCGGTGACGGCGTCAGGAAGGAGTCGGTGAGCTCAGAACTTGGGTTGTTCGAGGCGGACGTTGCTTGATGTGGTGCCTACAGGACACCAGGCCGGTCGTGAGAGTCGGTCACAGCTCCCTGCCTCTGTAGCCACTGAAACAGCGTTTCCAGCAGCAATTTACAAAGGTTGGTGAAGTCCACTGGTCCTGAGACTTCGGTCAGGGGGCAACCTCTCTTCCAAGCCCTTGGAGATCTTTGCACAAGTTGAACTTAAAGTCCACATAGTTCTTTCTCCTCTCTTTGGCAGTCAGGCAACCACTGCAGGCCAATCCCCCAAGCAGCACTTCAGCTTGGGAATAGTCTCTCCTCAGTTTCTTCAGGTTCCTCTCCTCAGCAGAGGCTTTGTCTTGTAAGTCCAGAAGTGATCTAATTTCTTGGGATCAGGGTCCCAATACTTATACCCCAAAATCCTTTGCTCTCTGAGGGGAGAGGGGCCTGTGCCCAGTTCAAGCCAGTTCTGAAGCACTCTGTTTACCAGACTTCTCCTTTCCTTTCACAGCGCAGGGCAGGCACATCAGACGCCCCTGAGGAGGTGGAGCCAGCATTGTGGAAGGCAAGTACAGTCCTGGAGCACTTTGTTGACAGTCTTCCTTCTCTTCTTTCAGTGTGCAGGGCAGAGACATCAGAAGCACCACAGGGGGTGGAGCCAGCATTTTAGAGGGAAGGTCCAGCCCTATTCAAGGTTCAGGTGCCACTTCTCCCTCCCATCTAGATGCAGATCTCTCTATTCACCACTTGGCTGACTCATCCTGTCTCTTGAAATCTCCCAGCCCTGTCACTCACAAATCCCTGACAAAGGAATATACAACCTCGCAGAGGCAGGCTTGAAAGGTTTAGGCAAGCAAATACCTATTTCTAAAAGTGGTATTTGCAAACAGAGAATGTTAAAACCCACTTTACTAAAAGATGTATTTTTTCATTCTGTGTACTGGCATACTATACTAGAATTTCTACCATGTTCTCTGAGCCAGTTAGGATTATAAACATGTAATAATCTAACAGCCCATTCTGGCCTATGGAGAACAGGTAGCCTTGCAATAGTGAAAATGAAAATGGCTGTAATTCACTAATAGGACATGCCACACACATCAGGGCTTGTCCTACCTTGTCCTTACAATGCACCCTGCCCCTGTGCCTAGCATAGGGGTGATTAGTATGACGAAAAGGGAAAGTTTAGGGACTGGCAAGTGGTTTCACTTGCCCAGTCAGCATGACAGTACCAGCCTGCATGCAGGCTCTGCAATGGCAGACCTTAGACACGTTTTACAAGGCCGCTTCAGTGGGTGGCACAACAGGTGCTGCAAGCCCACTAGCAGCATTTGAATTTACACACCCTGGGCACACTCAGTGCACTGTACTAGGGTCTGACAAGTAAACCAAATAGTCAATCATAGAATTACCAATTAATTCATTCATTTACAGTAGGGAGAGCAAATGCACTTAAGCACTAATCAGCAGTGGTAAAGTGCCCAGAGTCTTAAAATAGCCCACAACAGGTCAGAAAAAATATAGGAGGAAGGCAAAAAGCTCAGGGATGACCCTGCAAAAAAGGCCAAGTCCAACAATGATTGTTTATGTGCAGGAAAGTGTGCCTTCCTGCACATAATAATCACTTTAAAA
Source organism: Lissotriton vulgaris (assembly GCF_964263255.1). Taxonomy (NCBI): domain Eukaryota; kingdom Metazoa; phylum Chordata; class Amphibia; order Caudata; family Salamandridae; genus Lissotriton; species Lissotriton vulgaris. The sequence goes on from NC_141687.1 coordinate 918,881,831, forward strand.
ACAACGAGTTGCAACTTATATGTGGGCTGCACAAAGCAGCGCACATAGAAGTTCCAATCGCCATTTAAAATTCTTTATGTGGAGGAAGGGACACCTTCCTGCACATGAAAAATCATTCCCACAATGTAGGCACCACCCTTGCACTATCATGCAAAGGCGCCTGCACTTGTGCTAGGCAGCTGTTATTAGTGCCATTGTAGGGAGAAATGCAGGGCTGCACCATAATGTTGTAAATACGGAACAGCCTTGGTGGCAGAGCACGGCATTAAGCCAAGAAGGCTAACGCCGCGCTCTGTCACTTTACTTGTGAGTATATCCCTGATTGTAGCAGCGTAAACCTTGCCTCAATATCTCATTGCAGCCTGAAATCAAATTTGCTCAATATTTTGTTACATTTCTCAAATTGAGAAACAAAAACGCTGGAAAGCTAACCAACAACATTTAGCCCTAAATGTCTAAAGCCTGGCATTACTAAATATGTGTGGGTGTTCATAAGGAATTTAAGCCAATAAATATTAACATATTTCCTCATAAACACAGAATGGGAGCATCCCTTTGAATCATTAGAATCTTATTCTACACAATCAATTAAGTTATGTTCGCAGTTTCAAAATTACTGTTGATTTGATGACATATACCACATTCAGGGCTAAATGGAAAGCATAAAGACTGCATATTTTCTAACTTTGCATCACACAAAGAACCTACTGGGAGAAGCTAACACCATGGTTGCCCTCATTGGCCGGCCAGTAGCACATGTGGTATTTCCAGGACTTAGGGACATATTTACAAGGGCATTGAGCCACTGGAGAGTCACTTTTTATAACGATTTGGTGGCGAAATGCCCTTCTCCATATTTACAAAGCGGCGCTTTGTAAATATTGTGCATTTCATGGAGATATCTGCCTGAAATGTGCGTGCAATGGGTGTTGCTGTGGACGTTCCACAGAAACACACATTGCTTTTTTATGCTGCCAAAGATTTACAACGATGTGTAAATCTAAGACAGCAACACATCTCATGCCACTGAATAGCATGAATTAGATTGCTGCAACAGCTAGAAATGCTTTAATTTCTCCTTGTTTTTGCTCTTTCTATTTGTGCTGCATTCGGCAGCACGCATAGAAGGTGAAAATCACAGTTAAAGATTGTTTATGTGAACAAATATTAAGTGCAGATGCTCAATTTTTTGAGGAGGGAACACACCCATTTCCCCAGCTCCACCCACTTCCTCCACTGGATCCACCCACTTACTTTATTGGCTCCATTCACATCAACTGGCACTTTTGAAAGCCTGATTTAATACCCTGTGATTCCATGATATATTGGGTCATGTCTTGAAAAAATAAACATATTGAGTCATGTCTGTCAAATGTCCAGGTGCAGTAGGCCTACACAGTCATCATACACACTCTAACAACTCCAAATTCACAGCCTACGTATTGCCCCCAGTACCCAAGTATAGCCCAAATGTCTTCAAACAACTACCATGTATAATCCAATTGCAGCCACATGAGCTCTGATAGCACCTTAAATGTCCAACACAGCTCCAAAATGCACATGGCTGCGAAATAATCTAAGCTGCAACTCTAGGTTGTGTACGGTGGTTGGTGGTTTTTCCCACAGAGCTGAAGGTGGGATTGTGGCGCTTGTGAGCTACTGCTTTAATAATAGGGATCCTCTCAAGAGTCTGCTTTGCCTGAGGCATAGTGTTCTGTGAGGGAGGGAGGGCTGAGTGAGTTGCTTTCAGGGCTGGTAAGGCAGACCTTTCTTGAAGGCAGCCTTCCAGCCACCATTGGAATGAGGTAACTAACCCCTTACAATCTAGTGACGCAGCACCTCTTAGATTCTTATTAGGCATGGAGCATACGTTAAGTCTATTCAATCAAACTAAATACATTTTTTGTACACCAGGCAAATTAAATAGATTTTTTTGTACACCAGGGATGCTGAACTCACAAATTGGAAGGTGCTCACATATGTGATAAGGAAGATAAAAGTGGCTCTACAAAAAAATATATTTATATAGGATAATGTAATGAGACCAGTTTATGGGTCAAGTACATTGCAGTTAGGTCGAGTAGATTCCTCAACTTACCAGACCTACAAGTTATGATTCCTCAAGTTATCAGACCTAACGGTTAGGATTTTCTGAGGCTTGCAGAGGTATAAATATGTTGATGAAGCCTAAGCCCCTGTCTCATTAGGACTCAGAAAGCTCTTTTCTGTTGACCACATAAGGTCACACACCCTTTGAACTGTGAAGGCAGAGAACAAAATTCTAATGTAGACGAGTGTATCCCTGGGCTCTTAAACACAAAACTGCATTCTGAAGTCATAAGTTAATTATTGCCTTCCTCACATCTGTGCTGCTGCCAGAGTAAAAGATAAAAACCTCTAAATGATCACTTATCTAAGACCAGCTGGATAAAAAAGCACAATGATACCCGGTGCTCGGAGGGCAAGCATTTTTGTGGAAGAACATAAATTCTGCACAATCAAAACATGTACTCCGGCTACCAACATATGGGCTGAGCCAAACCCCTCTGCTGGTAGTGACGCTTAATGCCCTTTTTTATCTGATAACGTAATGTCTGGCAATAGTTCTGCTGTCAAGCCAGGCCTAAAAACGGGTTAAGTTGTCCGAGTCTACAGAAGTGACAGTACAATGAAAAAAATGTAAACGGTTATAATAACCCAATGCCACCTCCGATGTATAGGTCAAATGTGTGAGTGAGTGGTGCTTCAAATAGGATATGGTGAGTCAGTGTTTTCACCATAACAATCATAGATAACAAATGTTACTACTACCCTACCATCAATGGAAATTGCTCATTAACATATGTAGACATTTAGTCAATTTTCTCAACATTTAACGAGAAACGCTGTTTGAGTGCTGTGCAACATGTGCCAAGTTGCGCTTTCAGCAGCTAGTTGCTCTGACCTCCTGCTCTGCGGTCAGTGCCAGCCTCTGCAGGGTGTTGCTGGTGAGCTCTCTTTGGTGGGTGGCACTCTTATTTACTCAGGAGCTGGTAAAGATGTTGTAACCACCGTGTAATGAGAAGGTGCAGACGCTGTGGCCCCGGTATATGCAATCAGAGAGGTAGCAGCTCACTGTGGGGGCATGATGGTGTCTTGAAGAGGTGGATAGCTCCACTGCAGCCACAGAGAAATGTGGCTCTTCACAGCAAGTCCCCATGCACTGATGTCAGATTGATACACCCCCTGGGGTGGACAGAGAGATGGCTCTGGCAGCTATTGAGTCTTTGGTGTGGATGATATAGTCCTGTAGGGTGGTAAAGAGGCCCTTGTAACCATCCTCACTGCTGTTGCCCCACTTCCTGGATGTGTTGCAGATGGCGCAGGCCCTGCTCACAGTCTGGTATCTGCAGGTTGTTTTCAGTACTCACAATGGACCCAGCCCTCTGTTGTGCATTGACTAGCCTATGTGCCTCCCCATGCACACGATGGACTGCCCTTGAATCATTTGGGGTCTGTGGCTCTTCCTGCAAGTGGTGCTTGCTACTTCCCTATCCCCAGAGGCTCCCCCTGCAGGTGGTAAAAATCCAGAGCTTCTTCCGGGCTCAGCAGTTCTTGTTGCTCACAACATAGAGGTTTTTCCTGCAACTGTTGTGGGAACTCTTCCAATAGCGCCTCCATTCCGGACACCTGCACCAAGATGTGGGAGAGCGGGCTGCCTGGTCCTTAGAGGCCCTGCACTTGCCGGGTCCCGAATAGCAGCAAATAAGAAAAAGAAGTTGCGACGGACGGTGACTGGTCAGGCTGACCACCGGTCCCTGTATGCTGCAGTCTTCGTTCTCAGATGCTCTTGCTATAATGAGACCCTACCCGAAAAATTGAACATTCACTGGCTGTGTTGCACCTGGTGTTGGTAGTTTTTCTGACCCGTGTATTTCTGTCCGCCATTCATTCCAGTCCAGGCCCACCGCCCTCAGAAACCCGCCAACCCCCACAGACCACGCATGCAACCTGGGAATCATCCTGGACTCCGAGCTCAAAATGGACCACCAGATCAACTCTGTCTCATCTTCCTGCTTCCACACCCTCCGCCTCCTTCGTAAGACATTCAAATGGATCCCCTCGAACACCGAAAGACAGTCACTCACGCCCTGGTCACCAGCAGACTCGACTACGGCAACACACTCTACGCTGGAATAAACAAAAACCTCATCCGCAAGCTACAGAACATCCAGAACGCCGCCGCAAGACTGGTCCTCAACCTGCCAAAACACTGCCACAACTCCCAGCACCTGAGCACACTCCACTGGCTCCCCGTCGAGGCGAGAATCACCTTTAAGATGCTCACCCATGCACACAAGGCCCTCCACGGCACCGGACCAGCATACCTGAACAGCCGGCTCAAATTCCACGCACCCCAAAGGACCCTACGATCAGCCCAGCTCTCCTACGCCGAGGTCCCCCGCACCAGAAAGACCAGATCGGGAGGCCGCTCCTTCTCCTTCCTCGCGGCCAAAGCATGGAACGCCCTTCCGCTCCACCTCAGACAGACAACATCGCTCCCCATCTTCGCAAGAAACCTCAAAACCTGGCTCTTCGACAGACCCCCTCCTTGATGGAATGGAACCTGCAACCCCCTCCCCCCACCCCTAGCGCCTTGAGACCCTTACGAGTGAGTAGTTGCGCTTTAACAAACTCCTGATTGATTAACAAACTCCCTGATTGAGAGGCACAGAAACCGCTTACTTCACCAGTCGCATCACCCTCTCTCTCTTTACTGTGTGTGGTTCTGTCTTCCATGTCGCAGAAGTAGAATCAAGGTAGAAGTAAAATTAAATAATGTTGTGGAAAACCTGAGCTTAGCAACATCTGTGCCCCTTTCAGTGTGATCTAATAAAATGGGAAAAGAGCGTGCATGACGCATGGCTGGAACATTAAATTAAAATTCGGTTAAAAAAAACATGTGGCAGCCTGTCATAAGCACCAGTGCTAGCAATTGAGTGCCGCTGCTGAGCACTTGAAGCCACCAGCTCAAATTAAGCACTGCACCATGGTGCAAGAGTGCCTCTTACGGGGATGATTAACTGCAATGTAGACCCCTTGTACCATGGTGCAAGGGTGACTTTGTTGGCACTAGGCAGGTTTTTAGCGCCAGCACAGGGAAAACAAATGAGTCTGCCATATTCTTTCAGATACAGCGCATCCATGCAGCTCCGTGCTGCACCATTACTTTGTAAATATACCCCTTTGTTTTAATCTTAGTAATTCCATCTACACAAGACCCTATCACTGCCAAAGCTTGACCCTCAACTTTGTTTTATTGGTCGCTTGAGTTTAGGAGTACAAGACATGTATAGGTTTTCTGTAGATTTTATTTGCCTGGAGGTGATAAACTGAGTGAAGTGCATTTTAGAAACTAGGAAAGCAACTACAAGCGAATGCCAGCTGAAGCTACCTGTCTTTTCGTCACCGACATCCCCCCAGAGGAGTCTCGAAACATACTATCACCATATATTTTTATAATTTATGCATCCCAAGGTTCCCCTCGGTGGGTGCCAGTCCTTCCTCACCCATGTTGGCTGGTCAGGAGATCATGATAAACAGATAATACCCCCAGTCTTCCTCTCACGGAAGGCTTTTCTGCCGAAGCTTGACCCCAACTTTTTTCTTCTGAGCCTTCTGGGTTTTGGGGTCCCAGACATATATGGGTTTTCTAAAGGTTCAGAGTGCCCACAGGCAATACACTGGGTGTGGGGCATTTTGGAAATATTTATTGGGAGAAGTAAGGGAATATTGGATATTTGAACTTTTTATGTTTAACACACAACACCCATTGAAGGCAATGAGGACGCTGTGGGTAGTGGCATTAGGCTACGTGGAGTGGTGGCCCATAGCAGCATAGCCCTAGATATCCTTTCCCCTGAATCCAGCTCTGTGGCCAAACATAGAAAGTGGGCACCAAGACGCAAGGAGATAATACTAACTCTCTTGTGATATCCAGTCCCTTGAACCCAGATTCAACTGCCTTGGATAATATTAGTGGTCCTCTGAGTGAGGTTGTGGTCTATGTATGGTCTATGTATGGCCTATCTATATACACAGTCTTTACCCACAGGAGATGTAAATAGTGACAAGGGAATCATTTTACTTATTTAACTGAGGGCGTGCCGTTAAGCCCCGGACCATTGACTCTCTGCCGAACCCTTTCTTCTTTGGAAAACTGCCCACTGCCCACCTCTCACGGCCCCCGCTTCGCGGGAGCCGCTCGTGGCTCCGCTGCTGAAGGAGTGTTGTCCCTGTTGCTGCGGGGAACTGCTGCAGTGCAAAACTTTGTTCCCGGACTACCACCCACAGGTTGACGAAGAGGCGGGACTGCGAGGATCAGCGTGCTGTGCGGCGTGGATCAGCTGGAGCTGGTCCTCTTCCCGCCCCTCTCTATCTCCTCCTACTTATACTGGTTTCTAGCCCGCGCACGCGGGACGCGCGCGGGTCGGCGCCAGGCGAAGTCTGGGAAAGGGCAGGCGGTCTGAGGCCGTAAGAGGCTGAACTAGGCCGGGCAGGGCCACCTTATTTGAATCCTGGGTAGCCTGTTAGGTTGTATATTTATTTGTCCATTATTGTGCTGCATGATAGACTTACCGATAAAGTCGTTATTCGATTGTAATATCAATTAATGGTGAAAGGTGAGCCTGCTACTATGGCCTTACGATCAGGGAAAAATAGACTGGTCACTCTCAATACAAACTCTGGACTTGTTATAGGTACTTCGAACCAATTCTTTAAAAGGACCACTAAAATACTTGAGAAGGAAATAGCCCTCATCGAAAAACGTTTGTCGCTTAATATTCTGACTGGTAAGCAGTCTTCTTTGGGGGCGATTGGCTCAGCTACAACACCGGTTAATGGTAATGAGATGGCCCCCTTGATAGTCACTAGCCCGATACCCTGTCCATTAGAAGACTTGGCAGTAGGTCCAGTTAGTGGCATCACATCGAGTCTAATCGCATTGGGCTCTTTTTCTAGTAATGAAAGCCGCAAAACATCAACACCTATTTTATCTACCTCCCCAACCTCACTTTCCCTGGTAGTACAAGCGAGGGACCGGGAGGGGGAGACAGGGGAGGGAAATGAAAATGGTTGCCTGACTCCCAAACCCAAGAAAAGGAAGAAAGGGGAGAGTCACAAGAAGAGTAGTGGTCAGTTAGTAAACAACGCACCAAAAGCACAAAATCCCAGGGTCTACCCGTTGTTGGAAGTTGAATCTACACCCTTAAATGGCACCCTAAATAATCAGGCTTCATCTCAGAACCAACTCCTTACCAACGACGACCTATTTGTTAAAATGGAAACATTAGTAAGGTCTCTAATATTGCCTTTGGTTAATAGAACTAAGGTAATTAATGAAAAACTGGATCACCTGGAGAAACCGTTAATGGGAATACATTAAAGATGGATGTGCTGATTAAAAACATAAAAAGTAATCAAGGGGGAATTCGCCCTGCTGCTACAGCTGCTAAGGCCAAACCCACTAAAGTAACACACTCACTGGTTAATAAAACTGTTGAAGGTCAGCACATGCAACCAGTCTTGGGGGTTAAGGGTGCTGCAACTAAGAAAACGTCATGTCCTACTGTGCAAAAGCTGGCTCCCCCCACTAAGGCTTTAACCTCGAATAGTGTACCCTATGGTAAACAATCTATAGAAAAGAGGCCTCTTTCGGTGAATCTCCCTCTTGAATCAACTCCCCTTACGATTATTTTAACAGGGGTACCAAAATTAAGCCCAGAATCCCGTGAATCAGATAGAGAACTTAGGAACAAAGTTATCTTCTGGCTCAATAGGAATAGGCAATTACCCCCGGGATTTACTACAGAGATTTTAGGTGTGAGGCGGGTGGATTGGATAGGCCAGAGCACAAAAGATCTCAAGGGGGATTGCACAATTGTTAACCTCAGAGATCCTTGGGCTGTAGACCATATACGTAGGAAACCGCGTTTTGGTCGGTTAGGAGATATTCAAACGTAAGGCCTCCTATACTATTACCCCTCATGCAGATTCTAGATTGCTATCCTCGTCAGAGAACTTTGCTGAAGGCAGACAATTCATCAGTAATAGATTAGATAGGTTTCCCCATCATTTACCCTTAAGAAACAGGTTTGATCCCCTTACGGGCATGGAGGGTGTGGATTGACTTTGGAATGGTTGTACTTCAAACAAGGGGGCCGAAGTTGATATGGATAAGGCTAAGGTTAGGACTTCTACCCAAACAAAGAGCAGTAACACTGAAGATATAGTCCCTCAAGTCAAGTGGGCCAGTAATACAACTTATTCTCATGAAATCCTAACAATTCATAGAGTGGCCTATGGTGGAGGGAATGGCCAAGTAGAATATTTGCCACTGGTATCGTTGGCTAATAAACATGTTAATACTGGTTTAAGTCAGCTCAGCAGAGAGCATCCAAAAAACCCATTACAGCATCCCTTTGAGGCGGGGACTAACACTATAGGCACAATACAGGCTGTGAGCAGTATGTCCCCGTCAAAAGTGACATTCTCCTCAGGTGATGGAATTAGTGGAGCTGAGAGTAACACTTTTCGTTTAATCTCCTGGAATATTGCTGGTTTGACTCGGAGGCTGGAGGACTCGACATGGTTACAATTTGTTCAGTCCTTCGATATATTTTGCCTCCAGGAATCTAGGTATAGAACGGATTTTAACCTTGATGGCTTCCAAATGTTTAACGTTCATGCTGAGCCCGTACCATCAAGAAGAGCTAAGGGTGGCCTTATAACAGCCATGTCGGTAAATTATAATGCCATAAAGATTACCTTATTGACTGACTCCCCTTGGTATCAAATTCTTATGATTAAGGCTCTATTCCCAGTACCGCTGCTCTTAATAAACTGGTATTACAATATATTTGATGCAAACTCCACCACGGTCATTGAGAAATTACAGGATGAGATTGTTAATGTGAGTAATAGGGTTTTCCCCCTTTTCATTGTATGGGTAGGTGACTTCAACTGTGTATTGTGCACATTTAGTGGGACAAGAGCTTGTGGCATGTCGGATTCAAGTGATCAGCCATTGGCTCATTTCACTCATACAAAACAGGGGGATGCCCTAAACAAAATTGTCATGATGAATGAACTCTGTGTCCTGGATATGCCTAGCTTTTCTAGACCTATGTGTATACCCACTTTTCAAGGATCCGGGGGCGCGACGAGTACAATTGATTTTGCTTTGGTCTCCCTCAGGTTTGCTCATCTGATTAAGGATTTCCAAGTTGATGTAAATCCTGCTAGTGATAACAACCCCCTAATAGTGAGTTTTAACCCTGTAGTTGGGAGTAGTCAAACCCCGGAACAACCGATTACACGTTGCCAGAATCAGGGAGTAACTTTGAAGTGGGATAAGGTAAATGTGGGGCAACTGTACCTGGATGTTTATAAGGAAAACAAGGCAGGTATAGAAGCCTGTCTGACGCCCACAAATGAACCAGATGTAATAATTAGAAACTTTGAAGAACTCTTAGGTAATGTGGCTACACATCTCCTAAAAACTGTGAGGGGAAAAAACGAAAGTGGACCTAAATGGTTCGATGGAGAGTGTTCTGCTGCACAATCAAGTTTAAAAAAGGCTTTACATCAGGTTCCCCGGGATGTTGAGCTTGTTAGGAAATCCAGGAAAAAGTATAGAGCCGCAATTGATAGGCGAAAATCAGAATTAAGGCCCATAGCCTGGGAAGATTTTGGAAAAGCGGCAGAAGTAAGTGACAGTAGGCTCTTCAGGGAAATAATAAATCGACCTTTTTTAAAGAACGGGGACAAGGGCAATATATTAATGCTCATTCCGGAGGAGACCTGGGTGTTACACTTTGGGAAAATCTTTAACCCAAACGAGGCTCTGCTGGCTATTGATGATGAGGTTGGAGATTTTAATCTGGAGTCAGCTAAAGAACTTAGCCTTTCTATTACCTTGTCGGAGATAGAGGTTGCCTTGAGGATGGGCATTCCATTAAGGGCTCCTAGGCCAGATTCAGTGCCTTTAGATTTCTTTAAACATAACCCGGAGGTTTGGGCACCACTGTTATTAAACGTTTTTATAGCAATTGTGGTGGGGCGTATTCCAATCTCGTGGCATGAGGCGGTAGTAGTACCGATTTTTAAAAAGGGCGATAAGGGTGACCCTTGCTGCTACCGGCCGATATCCTTACTAGACGCCTCGTGTAAACTAATGGGTGGAGTAATATTGGCACGCCTTGAAGCTTGGGCAGAATCCGCAGGTACCATTGTGGACTCACAGTACGGGTTCAGGAAAGGTAGGGGAACCACTGAGCAGTGCCTCAATTTGGCATTAATTATTGGTAAGTACATGGGGGCCAAGCATAGTTGTATTCACTTGGCTTCATGGACTTATGCAATGCCTTCGACACTGTATGTAGGGATAAGTTGTGGCAAATGATGGAAAACATGGGGTTTGGAGAATCATTAGTGACCCTTCTTCGTAGACTCCATGCTGCCACCTCAATGAAAATCAGATTTGGCCCAGGAGGTGAGAAAACAAATCTAATTCCATCCACCGATGGTGTTTCTCAGGGCTGTATTTTGGCCCCGTTTTTATTCCTGGTATACACCAACGGTTTAGAAAGTTTTCTGCTAGATAGCGGAGCCGACTTCCCCCAAGCAAATGGTAAAAGGACACCGATGTTGTCTTACGCTGACGACGCGGTTTTAATGACCCTTACTTCCAATGGTATGCAGATTGCCTTAGCTGCCTTTGAGGCCTTTATGGGTAGTTTAGACCTCAAGGTTAATTTTGCTAAATCGATCGCTATGACTTGCGGCCCGAAAGGTGTAAAATCTCGTAGGTACATGGTAAGGGACTCAATTATTGCCAAAGTTGACAATTTTAACTACCTTGGTAATCTATTTAATAAAAAGTTAAGTTGGGACCCTTTAATATCTGTCAGGGTACAAAAAGCTACACAATCGGTCAAGGCTCTGTTTCGCTTTGCTAGCAAATTGGGCCAAAAACCGATTAGAGAATTAATAACTTTATATAGAGCCAAATGTCTCTCTGCCGCTGTATACGGGGCAGGTGTATGGGGGACTCACAAATGTGATAAAATACAAGTCATGGAGAACACATTTTTAAAACGGTTGTTATGTGTCCCATCAGGTACCTCTAATAACTTCTGTCATGGGGAGGTGGGCATTGTTTTTGTGAGTGACATTATTCATTTGTCACCGTTGTTATTATGGTCTAAAGTTTGGCAGTCAGAAGAGCTAACACTAACAAAGGAAATTCTATGAATATTCCTTTGCTCCGATATGTCAGGGACACTTTCAATATAATTGGGTTAGGGCACATGTTCCGAAGTCTGGATATGGCTGGCAAGGATTTATTTATTTTATTTATTTTATATTCTTCTATAGCGCAAGAATAGACCCCCGAAGGGGTATCTCCGCGCTTTGCCAGTAAGTGAATCCTCAGATGTTAAATGAAGAGGAGAATGGAGCATTTAGAGAGAGAGATTATTTCAGTTAATGGGAAATAGATGTGTTTTCAAGACCTTGCGAAAGGTCAGATGATTGGTCAGTGTCCTTATCTCAAAAGGCAGAGAGTTCCAGAGCTTTGGTCCAAGGTGGGCTAGGGCTCGCCCTCCTTGTCTGGCCTTCTTTATTCTGGGCACCTGCAGAAGTTGTTGGTTCACAGAGCGCAGGGTTCGCCCAGGGGCATAAGGCAGGAAGATGTTGGCCAGATATTTGGGGCCTTTGCCTATCACACTTTTGTGAATTGTGCATAGGGTCTTAAATTGCACTCGTTTCCTCACTGGTAACCAATGAAGTTTGGTCAGCAGGGGAAGGGAGGAAGTCCTAGGGGGGCATTGAGGACTATCCTAGCTGCCGTATTTTGGATTACTTGCAGTTTTTTGATCTGCCCTTCATTTGCTCCCAAAAGAAGGCCGTTGCAGTAATCCACTCTGCTGATGATTAATGCCTGCACTAGTGTTTTTCTATGGCAGTCTGGCAGGTAGGGAAACACTCTCCTTAGCATACCGATGGCTCGGAAACAGGTGCTTGCCACCTGGTTTACGTGGTCCTTATAGGTAAGTGTTTGATCTATTAACACTCCTAGATTTCTCACTGTGTTTTTAGGGCTAGGAACGGGGCCTAATTCCAGGGGCCACCAGTCCGGTGTCCAGTGTGTTGTTGCTTGCCCAAACAACATGACCTCCGTTTTTCCTATATTGCATTGGAGGCAGTTTGCTGACATCCAAGCAGATATTGCTCTCATTCCCTCTGCGAAGGATTTTTTTATCGCAGGTGTCAGATCTTTAAAGGGAAAGAGGAGTTGGGTGTCGTCAGCGTACGACACTGGTGTAAACCCAAATGATCTTGCTAGGTTGGCTAGGGGAGCCACATACACATTGAAAAGTGTAGGGCTTAAGCAGGAGCCCTGTGGCACTCCCTTATTGAGCTCCCTGTGGATGGATTTGTGGGAGCCCAGCCTAACCTCTTGAGAGCGTCCTGACAGAAAGCTTTCCATCCATGCCAATGCCGTGCCCTCCAAACCTACGTCTTTTAGTCGCTCAAGAAGCACTTTGTGAGACACCGTATCGAAAGCGGCGGAGAGATCCAACAGCACCAGAATCATAGAATTGCCTCCATCCAGTGCCATTCTGATGTCATTGGTCACTGTTTGGAGGGCAGATTCGGTGCTGTGGTTTGGCCTGAACCCAGATTGGGAGTAGTCCAGGCCCTCCGTCGCTTCAAGATGTTGTGACAGATAGGTGTTCACATGCTTCTCAGCTATCTTACTGATGTATGGTAAGAGTGAAATAGGACGCAGGTTGGAAAGGTCGGTCCATGGGGAGGCAGCTTTCTTGCGTATTGGGTTTACTACCGCCCTCTTCCAGTCTGCTGGGACTTGTCCTTTCGTAAGAGATGTATTGATGACATTCTGTATGAAGGGGCCCAGGAGAGGGAGCAGAGGAGGAACCATCTTAGCAGGGAGAAGGTCGTTTGGAGACCCTGATTTAATGTAGGTAATAAGGTGAGGGATTATAAGTTAACAATCAAAAAAGCTTATTATTCTAGCCAAGGCTCTCTGAGAAATGGTGGGAATGCAGTATATAGGAAGTACGAGCTGTACCATCAGTTTTACTTGTCATATATCACGCACACTCAATGGCGCTTTTCCTGACAAGGTTTCGATTAAATTCTCTACATTTTCTCTTTGCTTTCCCAAAACAAGGGAGGTGGTGTGAGAGGCTACCCCCTTGCCCCTGTAAAAATAGGGTCTCATAAAGCACTTTGCATCTTATTCTTTTTTGTGCATTGTACAAGGATGCAAGAAACTGGTTTATTAAGCCTATCTTGTTAAGCCTTGGATCCCATTACTACAAAGAAGCCTATGAGTACCTTTTGTCCTTGTCAACCCCAGAGATTTGTAGTGCTGTGCTCAGCTTTATCAGTGTCTCTTAACATTAGAAGCAAACATGAATCCTCATAAAAGTGATAATTGTCTAGTTAAGAATATAGTGTGGACTTAAGACTGCAATGTACCCTATGTAAAGGTTTATAGATGTACCCTATCTGCTTTGAATTTCTTGTAATTTTAAACTGTAAAATGAATTATGGTTCTTTTTATTATGGATTTTAAATCAACTATGTATTTGTGTATAATTAAGTGAGGTTTGAAATATGTGTATACTTTTGTGATTCCTTTGTTGAATCGAATAAAGTTATTTGAATGAATGAATGAATGAGTGAGGTACTTGAGCTCAAACCTTGCCCCCTGTATGATCACCTCACTACTATTGAGGACCTTCTGGGCAGTATGAATAAGTGTGAAGAGGCTGTTTATTTGATACACCAAAGGAAGAGTGTAGCACGTGCACCAGGCCAGTATTGAAACACGAAAGGGTAAAAAAATAAAGAACAGAGTGTGTCTGCTCTCTTTGACCCCCTACCTGTGCAGAAAAGTAATGGGCATTCCATTCACGAGAGATCAGATGAAAGCCAGTAAATTCCTTACTGTGACCAGGGACTTCACCATGTGGAATCCCTTCCTGTGATGAACTTAACCCCAGCTTCTTGCCCCTAAGTGCAATTTTAGCCAATGTTCCAAGCCTGTCCCATGGTACCACAGAGTCTACGATTGAATTAAAAAATAAGGTGAGACATTGAATTAATAGCACTCAGGAAAGTACCAGTAATCTCCGTGCAGAAATCATTTTTATAAGAAGAGTTGAGGGATTAGGACCACTTCCTAGTTCAATCACGTGGGAATTGCATCATCATAAATGTCCAGAGTCCCTTAGTCACAAGTGAAGTTCTTCATCAAGCTAAGACTGGTACAGCGCCACCAAGGGAAATAATTGTTGTGGAGCTAGGTTATTTTTTCAAACACTCAGCCTCTAAAACTACAAGATATGATCAAACCCAACCATACTGTCGATCCCAAGACACAGATCAGACCCTATACGGAAATAGGTTAAAGGTCCTCTCTGGCCTGGAGGACAATGAATGAAAATTTGGAGGGGAACTGTTTTTTTTTTAAGGTCACAGATGTCAATTCAATACTCTCCCTAGCAAAACTTCTAACCCTTGTGCTTTGGCATTTTGGGATAGTGTGGGGCTTCACCATAGTTTGCCAAATTCTCTTGGTTGGTCCTTCTTATGACTCCAGTGCTAAGAGGTGTCATGCTCCAGTTTCCAGTTCCTCTGCACCCAAACCTAGGCTGGCTGGGTTGTCGCCTCTCCAAGCTCCAATTGTATCCAACCTAAATCACCCAGCTGGAGCATATCTGGCCTATTCTCAAAATGCCAAAATGACATTTTAGGTCTATCTGGTTCATTGTTTCTGGTAAAGACTCACTCAAGCCCATAGTTTAAAGTTGTGTAGCTACTGATCTAGAAGGCATTTTTTGTATCTGCTAGATAGCTCCCCTAAAATGTATTCTCCCCCCTTAACCTCAGTGAATTCTTGGAATGTGGCAGGTCTCAGGCCCAAGCTGATGCAACCTCTATGGTGTGAATTTGTCGATAATTACAATATGTCTATTCCAAAAAACCTGGCCTTTTTTCAAATGGGGTACGTATTATAGCACATTCCAGTCAAGTCGAGCAAGTTTGGAAGGCCAATGGGGGGTCTAACAATATGAGTGAAGTCCTCCCTAAACTGTAAGATTTGACCGCTAGCAGTTAACTTCCCTGATATACTAGGCATTGAAGTAAGCTGGGGAAGGGACCCTTGTGTGATACTTCTTAATATTTATGCACATGGGGTCAAAGGCGGACTTGCTTCTGTGACTATACAATCTCTTAAAGCATAGAATTTCACAAGCTTCGGACACATCAAAATATCGAGTCGCATAAAGCATTCTTCGAGGATATAGCAGCTAATTTTTTAATTCCCCATACCACCTCGAAGTTTTCACCAAAAAGCAGTAGATGGTTCAACAAGGAATGTAGTCACTTGAGATGCAAAATGGGCAGGTCTAGTAAGACGAAAAACACATCTTTGATCTCAGCTACCACAAAGGAGGTATGTTTAAAGCCAAGAAAGAATGGGACAATAGATTGCAGGACTTAACAGATGCACGTTCATCCAAAGACTATTCTCGCTTCTGGAAGATGGTTGCCAGTAGCGACAACTCTTTGGGTTTTGAGCCTCAAAACAACGTTCCATCTTCTTAATCGTTTACTCACTTTTCAGCTCTGTATCATGAGGAGGTAGTTCCCACTACTTAGGGCCCTGTGATGTTTATTAGCTTCCTGAATTTTAATATCCGGCCATTTATTAAAGAGGATGTAATCGACTCTCTGTCCACCTTCACAAAGGCAGGTCCAGACAGTCTACCAGTAGACGCGTTGTACACAACATCAACGTCTAGGCCAACTATAAATTAGTTATAGCTAATTCCATTGCGGTGGGTGCTCTCATCACTGAGTCATGATAGGGGACTCAGGTTAAACCACTATGCAAAAAGGGAGAAAAGTGATTCCCAGTCAAATATAGGCCTATCAGCCTGATTCATTGAATACAAAACGTGTTCTGCCATATAGCCCTGCCAAAAATTCAGCTGTGGATATCTGAAAAATACACCATAAGCCCTCTTCAAGTGGGGTTTAGAGTTAAACAATCTACAATAGACCAGGTCTTTGGTTTTGTCATTATATATCGGAAGACTGTTTTGATCGGCTGGGGCATCTTATATGTTGCCTTGGTCGATCATTCTAGAATCCACCTTGGATCTGGTCCCACACACGAGGATGTGGCAGATTCTGAAGGCGATGGCATGCCTCTCATCATCCTATCTTTATTGATTAGACTTCATGAAAAAACTTTGCCCAGGGTCACATGGGGAGAACGAGGCCAACTGACAGATAAGTTCTCGGTGCCGAAAGGTGTACGTCAAGGGTGTGTATTGGCTCCTACCATTTTCTCTTTATATTTGAATGGTCTGGTAGATTACCTTTCTGAGTGTCCAGGGGATTTCCGCATTATAGCACACACCACGATCCCTATATTATTATTTGCAAACAACACTCTACTAAACTCCAAAAATCTGAGTGGTCTGAAAAAACTTCATAATAAGTTTGTTGTCTTTTGTGAGGACAATGGCACAGAAACCAACATATATTCCAAGCAATAGTTTTGGCATTTAATTATCATAGAAAGTTTAAGGAGAGCTAAGAGCTACGGGACGAGACACTAGAGAGGGTTGAATCTTTTGACTACTTTTGCATCAAACGTTCGTCACATATGTCATGGTGCCTACACATTAACATGGCATCTTTGAAACACAGGCAGATCAATGGTGTCATTCTAAATGAACATTGTGCCTCCTTTACAAAGATGATAGAATCAGACGGACAGGTTTATGAGGCCAAGGCCATTGGCACTACGCTATATGGTGCAGAGTTGTGGGGTTTTAGTGATGCCTCCATATTGGAGAAATGAGAGAAAAGATTTTTAAAGTTATTAGCCTCTCTTCTACCTAGTACCCCGTTGCATCTGTTATTTTTGGATATGGGTGTCAAAAAGGTAGCTCTTAAGGAGTATTGGAGTAACACATGATGAGAATCCCGCAATTGAAAAGCTTCAACTGAGTAGTAGGGGTCTGCTTTGCTCTTGTTTGGGGTTCTCAGGAAAGTGTTTTCAAAGCTACCTATCCAAGCGAGACTCCTTATTTCCAAGGGCATAGTGTCCAGTAGGTTGGACTACTGTAATGCCATTCTTCTGGGGGCCCCTAACTACCTGTTTAGGAAATTGAACAAGTCCAGATAACTAAACTAACATTAAATAGACCTCAGAATCTTCCGCCTTCGGAGCTCTCAGAGATCTTCATTGGCTACTCATCGAACAGAGGATTATCTTTGAATAACTCTGTATTGTATTCAAAGCTTTCCAAAATAAAGGCCCAAAGCTACTGCAGGTTCGACTGAGGAAATACACTAAGGAAGGCCGCTTTGCTCTGCTACACTTAATTTCCTCCAAGAACAGAGATTTAGCAAAGTGCGCCAAGCAGGACATGCCTTCACCATCAAAGCTGCGCAGTTATGGAATAAGTCGCCATCTCAAGTAAGATCTCAGACTGACCTGCTTAAGTTCAGGAAGACCCTTAAAACCTGACTCTTCCCTAACTAACACTATGAGGACACTTTGGTTTCCACTACTCTCTCCTTTCCCCTCCATTTCTGCCTTTTTGATGATTTTAGCAACATTAGCACCAGAATACCATTCTGGTCACAGTGCACTCAATAAATAACCTATACAAATACAAATCCTTACACCCTTTGCTACTTTGCTGAAGATTATGGATTACCCTAAAGTTGGCCCATTACGCCGCTCCCCTACAAGACATCATCAAAGTAGATAGATTCAACAAAATGCCTTGGCTGAGTTTGATAAAAACATGTTGCTCTCTTCAGGCCTAAGTTGACTTGTGTACCCCCCCCCCCCCAACTGCAGCTCAAACTCCCTCTAAGGGTGCATTGAAAAAACACAGTACTGGACATTCACACTACATAGAGAGGAGCAAAACGTTGTGGGCACTTCATTGATGAGGGATCCTTTGAATTGTATATCTGTTCATGGCCTAAAGAAGTACAGGGATCTGATAGAGTTCATCTAGACAGGAAACTATACCACTGATTCAGAGTGGGGACAATATGTATTGCCCAAACCGATTCTGTACCACAGGTGTTATTTGCCTGCCTGGAAACATGCCCAGTTTGGCTCCGCATGGCACCCATCTGCAGACAACTGGGCACATCTAGCCATTCTGTCACCTTGAGGTTACTGAGAACTGACTCTTGCTCACTGTATGCCTGTGCGGTAGCAAAATATATGGGTTTGATGTAGGTGAAAAGCAGAACAGTCATCAAATTATTGTGATTTTTGTATTGATTTTTATTATGGCCAGAATTTGGTTCTTATTAATTTGATGCAACTCGTACCATCTCCAATCAGATATGTGCAATTCTTGCACAATTTATGATCTTAATAGATGTCATGCTGCTAATTGTAACATTCTTTTTTAATAATGAACTGTATTTTTATAATCGTATATTTATTGTATTTTATTGAAATCCTTGATGGCTTTTGCCAAAATAAAGTTATATTTGAATTGAATTGATAGGAGGAATGCTTGCAATTTGTCTAACCACTGGCTATCACTGGTGGCAGAATCTCAACCCATCTCAGTTTTAGCCCAGCCATATGAAAATAAGTCTTTACACTGCTCCAATGGCAACAGTCCAGTGTGAACTGCCCGGCCAAATCCTCCCCAAACCGGAAAAAACAAGCAAATCAAGACTGGTTTCGCCCAGGGCTCATCAGAAGAGTACAGCGTGGTTCCAGTGGAACTGGGGCTGGATTGTTCCTATTGGTGGAGGGACAAGACTGATAAGTATATGGCTGGGTCCAAACTGATTCTACCCTGAGCTATTGCCAGTGGTTAGACTTATTGCAAGTAGCCTCCCATCACCTTTTGTGTTTTCATGTACCACCCTTAGTGGCATGGTTATGCCCAGACATGGGTCCTGTACTTACTGTGTCACTGGAGCCAAACTGTACCTGGCTGATGAGCCCATAACTAGGGTGAAACCAGTTTTAGGTTGTTTGAGGTCTGGGTCAGGGCAGCCCTGGCTTGGAAGTTAGGGCTAGACTTTTCCCATGAGGAGCAGGCTCCAGACTGATTTGCATATGGCAGTGTCCAAACTGAGGTGGCATGGAGAGAAAAAAATAAATATGGGGTGGAGTGCTACCCTAAGCTATTGCTAGTGGTTAGACTTATTACAAGCATTCCTTTCATCACTCTTTGTGTGCTTTGAGAACTTTTTACATTTGCCCAAATTCTCAGAGTTTTTGGTTACAGGAAGTGGGGAAACTGTGTTTTATGACAGTTTGACACTTGGAAGGGGTTCTGGATAATACATCTTGTTGGGATTTATGCAAGTCACTTCACCATCATTTCCCTTCTATGTCTGGTTTACCATACATGTCTGAGGTTGGAAGGTTCACCTGAGTCCCAGTTTTCCCCTGGCCCAAATCCTTCAGAAATCCTCCTTTGAATATTTCCACATTAAAAACATTCCCTGATGTCTAGTGTGTGGATCTCTGCTCAAACCCATTGAAAACCCATACGTGTCTGATAATACCCCATTCGTAAAATCTAGGGCCGATTTGGGTAAAGCCTTAGCAGGGATGACGGAAGGAAATTACAATGATATGAGGGAAGAATCCTGAAAATATGACAAACATCTTGTTCAGAGCATCAGCCTAGGCAGAAGTCAGGATGAGGGCAGTCTGATACCCAGTGATGGAAACATTATGATATCTAGATGATAAAAATATAGGGTTGTGGTGTGGGTACATGAATCTATGATGTGGTACCAGCGACCAGAAACAGGCACAAAACTGGTATTTTGCTTTCACTTGCTTTTGAAATTTCCAGAATATCAAAAAAAGATAAATCAGTCAAGTCTACATCAAACATAGGAGCAAATATTAGCACAGAATACAGTATTACGTAATTAATTCCATAAAATTATTATTCACAATTGATGGCACGATGGAAAAAGTGCTGCTCCCCCCTACCACTTAGCAAGTACCTTAGATTCCCACCAGCTAAGGTGGAACTTCCTGCTTCCGGTACACAGCATGCAGATAAATACATCACCTGAAATCCTGTATATTTGGTGGGCCACTGGGATGTTGGCTACAAGAGCACACGTTATTTGCCTGTTCTCAAAGTTTGATATGTACTATACCTGTATTTCTACTGCGGTATACAAGGTAAACCTCAAAATGTACCAGGTGTAATGAAGAGATCGGTTTATGTCTTTGTATCACTGGTAGAGCACCTTAATCCATAAGAAGCATCTACGAGGACCCTCTGTGTGCCAGTGACGTAACACAAAATGATGCCCCCCCTGCAGAGTTTGATGAGGAGCCCGAGAGTTTCCCATATCTCACAAATATTCGTTTGCCATGGGCTGAACGGGTCCTTCCTGAAGGGTTGAGGGTGCCCCCGGAAGGGTTGACGGGCCCCCTTGCACCACAGGGGCCTGCGCTACTCCCCTGCCGGGTGTGTAGAGGTCAATATCTGCGGTGTGTCCCTCAGTCTACTCTCCATCGCTCTCTCTCCCCCACCCACTTAGCAAAAGGCCCGCCCTGCTGCTTCCTGAACTGCCCCTAAAGTCCAGGGGAAGCAAAGGATAGCCCCATCTGCCGTAGCATCTATTCCACCTGAGACACATTTGCATACAATGAACCATTTACATAATCATGGTTAGCTTGGTTCTATCCTTACAGGAACAAAAGAAGAGTCTTTATAATTTGGAGTCTCTGTAATTTGGACATTATATTGCTATATAGTCTCCTTCATGACAGACATGGATTGAGAGTGAGCTGCCTGACACTGCCTGACCCACTTACCTGTGCCTTAACCCTCTTTCCAGGCCCAGTCCTTTCGGACCTTCTGATGCACCCCGCCTTTCGCCTGCTTTCTTTCTGTCAGCCTTCTTTTTGAATTCTGCCTCTTGTTCTTTGCCTTTCTTTAATTTCTTTTCACATTTACCGCTGCTTTTTCTCTTGCCACTTTCCACCTTTCTGCTTGTTTTTCTACCTGAGGACACTGTTTGCTACTGTTTGCCTCTCTTTCCATTCCTTCTTGCTCCTCTTTTTCTCACTCGCTTCATTCTTCACTCACTCTCCCTTTCACTTTGATTTCTACCTCTTTTTACTGCTTTTCCACTCCTTTTGGCCTACTTTTCTCATATTCTCCCACCTCTCTCTCTCACATTAGACTTTCTTTTGACACTTTTTGATGTTTTTTGCCTCTTTTTGCACACCTTTTGCTTTTGTTTTCTACTTTTCACCTTTCCCCCTTTTTCTGATTTTTCTCTCTCTCGGATTCAGCTTCTCTTGCTCCTTTTTTCTTCTTTTCCATCTCTGCAGCCTTTTTTTCTCACTTTTGTGACTCCCACGTTTTCACCTGCTACTTCCTGCCGCAGCTTCCCATGTTCTCCCACATCAAGCTCCAGTCTGTCCAGCACCCCCAGCATCTATTTCCCTACCTGACCTTCCTAATAGTGGCTGCAGCACAAATGTGCAGAGGACGTGTGTAGAGGGCATGCCGCTGTTGTGCCAAAGGCAAACCCATCTGTGTCTGGAAGGTACCCCACTCCTGCCCAGTGACAGGAGCCGTGGTCCTCCACCTGCCTAGCAGCTCTGCCTTAGACACTAGTCTTAAAAGCCTTAAAGCCAGGACACCTCTCTCCATGCTACAGACTGGCCTCCCCAACCTACACTGAAGGTAAGCTCACCTGTGCCACCTGCTACTTCAGCTGTACCACTGGCACTCTTCACTCTTCACCATCTCCACACAAAGGCACCTGTGCACATGACACTGCCAAGCATAACGCCCACCTCACACTGACCTGTGCCCTCCTCAACACATGCTTGCTCCTCAAACACAAATGCATAAAGAACAATTGATGGACAGAATGTAGAACAATGGCATACCTTCACCCCATTACGGAGATCTGGGCCTAATTCCATTGTTTTTTGCTCACCGTGCCATTCCAGTTTGAACCCAGCTATATGCAAATCAGTCTTGGCCCTGTGCCTCATGGAAAGAGTCCAGCCCGAACTGCCAAGTGGTTTTGGGGTTTCACCCAGCATGAGCCAGGATAGCTTGACTCCAGTCGTATTAAGAGCACAGGACCCACGTCTGGACATACCCAGCCCACTCGGGGTGGCAAATGCAAAAAGAACAATTGATGGACAGAATTCAGAATAATGTCATACGTTCACCCTAGTACAGAGATCTGTGCCTACATCCATAGTTTTTTTGCTCACCATGCCATTTCAGTTTGAACCCACCCATATGCAAATCAGTCTTGACCCTGTGCCTCATGGGAACAGTCCAGCCCGAACTGCCAAACCAGGTCCTCCCTGGATTGGAAACAATCATCCTAGGACTGGTATCGGGGTTTCACCCCTCATCAGCCAGGATAGCTTGACTCCAGTGGCATGGAGAGCACGGGACCCACATCTCGGCACACCCGTCCCCAGTACAGAGATCTGGGCCTAAATCCATCGTTTTTTTGCTCATCATGCCATCCCAGTTTGAACCCAGTCATATGCAAATCAGTCTTGGCCCTGTACCTCATGGAAACTGATAGAGCACGCAGGTCACTCGACTCAGATTACCATACTCACCTAGGCCCATAAACAACATATGATGAGATTTAATCAGGTAACCTGTGCACTTTCTCTAATCAGTGATTTATAAATTTCATTAGGACCTATACCATTGACTTACCAATCCTCGTCATTTGTACCTAAAATCCTAAGGGATCAAAGGAGTTAGAATAATAGATAGAATAATAACATTTGCACTCGTATAATAGCCACAAACTCGGGAAAAGGTTTAAATTCTTTTCTAAATTTCTTAAAAGTCTTAATCCAACTATTAAACATGAGAAAACTTTCAATCAGGAAGATAATGATTAGAATGAAAATATGCAGTGATTTTATAAAGCAGTCTTTACGCATTTGACATTAGGGTGGGAATAGAGAAGGAAACAGTACAGTGACATACACACATTGAATATTTACCTAAGATGATGTGAAGAACTAACCCTGGCCACGGGTCAGCTTAAAGGACAGAACCCCGAAAGTGCAGGCACCATAAAGGCAAGCAGGTGCAGATCAGAATCAGGACTGGTAAAGACAAATTGGATCAAGACAGAACCACCTAGGGCTAAGACCAACACCCGCAGTTAAAGTTGCAACACCTGCATTACTCCCTCTCTGCAGCTAACAGCCAGAACCCAGTAAGAGTTATCGATCTCTCTGACAAAGTACTTCGCCAGCACTTCAGCTCTCAAATCCCGATCTGGGTTTTGAACCTTCTGACAGAGGGCTCCGCCAGCACCTCTGCTCCTGATCACCTATTGAGTGCGTTTGGTCAGTGACAGGTCAGCTATTCGGACAAGTCGGACAAATTGGCTAACTAAACCTACCCTAGTTATACTATTTTCCAGGTCAGTGTACCACCCCCCCATGTTGCAAGTGTAAGGATTCCCAATTTTGATTGGACAAAAGGATGAGGAGAAGTCATCACACCATACCATAAATGAAACTTTTCTTGATGATATTAAAATTAACATTCCCACCCATAACTTTATTTTTCCATGTATGTTTTATTCCACCCAGCAGTGAATGTATCAATGTTGGTTACGAAGTAGTCCATTTAACAATTCTGTTTCCTCTGTAGAGTTCAGGAGGTGAAGTTCCCAGGCACATCTTGGTTAAGACTGTCCCTGGCACTCATTCAATGCCTTGACTCGATGGTTTTCAGACTCTGGTGCGCAGCCTCAAAGGTTTCAATATGGAGTGCAGTGGGTTTCAAAATGGCGTATCGGGTACATTTCAGGCTCAGAAGCGTGATTACATGAAAGAATAGAAAAGAAACAATTTTAGAACAAGACTAAATGAATGCACTGAATACCACATCTCTACTCTGTTCCCATTACTTTATATTTAACTATTGAGTTAGAGTTAAACAGAATGAACAGCTTAGCAAAAGCAGCAGTGCAAGTTTCTTACATGTGAGGACAACCATCTTAGTTCTAGTGCGCAGAAGCAAAAGATTCCCTCCGAAAGCAGAGTGTACGTCACGTCACGTGAGTGTGACAGACGCATGTGCAGTAAGAAATCCCGCGTAGAAGCGCCCATATTAATGCAAGCGGATTATCGTTAGTAAAAGCACATAGGCAAGCTTCACTTAGATGTCATGAAATGCAATATTAATAGGACAAACATGTTGATTGGTACATTAACGTTATGTCGAGAGGACTGAATACAAGCAAGTCGCATTACGTGCAAATCCTTGCTCCATCAAACCCCTCTTTGATGATATTTTATATCATCAACAATTAATGAAACAGATGCCAAATTTTCACATTTCACCCAGCTCAATTTCTTTAAACTTTCTATTTTGTTTCTTTTCATTGTTAGTGTGAACGTTTTTCACTTTCTTGTATATATTTCCATTCAACTCTTCTAATTCAAGCTCATCAATATTTCTTTTTTTCCCTCTCTTATTTCCTGTATATGTCTTTTTGTGCTTCCGACATTTGCAACAAATTATTATCCCTAAAATCAGTAGGCCTATTCCCACCATTAGCATCAGTATTCTACCTACAAAACTTTTTTCTACATTAGAAAGCGAACTACCTATAGAGGAGAGACCATCAGTGAGTCTTTTTCATGCACTATCAACCTCCAGTGGTTTGAGCTCTTTTTCCAAATGTGTAATTTTTCTTGCATACCCTTTAATTTCAACACTTTTGTCAGGTATGTAAGTGCAACAATGTTGCGCTTTCAACATTCTACAGACTCCGCCCTCTTTTGCTAATAATGAATCAACAGCAAGTCGATTTTGTAAAACCATTGATCTGATCTCAACCAATTCGGTATTGACCGTTAAGAACCCTCCAGCAGTATCAGTTGATAACCGATCCACTACTGTTGACAATTTGCAAATCCTTTGCGTATTCAGAGCCACTCCCACTGAAGGTATTAATGCACTAAATATATCACCTACTATTTCTCCAAAACTAGCTCTTTTGCTACGTATTAATCCATTAGTTTCTTCATTGTTTCTAGTGATTTTGTTTACATGATATATCTTTGGGAACACTATTCCAAACTAACAGCTCACATACCAATGATTTGGCAGTGTGTAATAAGCTTTGTTTCCGCACATAAAATACATTCCAGGAAAGACAGGTTAAGTTCCATCTTTGAAACCCCAACCCCCAATTACCTTATAATTGTGTTCACATTCACTGGAACCAATGAATATATTGTTATAATAACTAGCTCTTTCCCTGTGGAGACAGAGTTTCCCCTTCTTTTTGAAATCCAGCAACATAGCAGCATGAGTCTTGCCATTTGGGGTGAACCCTATATTTTCAGCCCATTTAGGAATTTTATGGTTCTTATCATTTGCCTTTCTTTGGAAATTCTCTCTCCTTTTCTCAACCATATTTAAAAATATTTTCTCTTTTTCACGTAATAAGCATGTTAATTATTTTTGTGTGCTTCAACTATATCTATTGTACCTATTGTTAGAAAATATTCACCCATATAACATGTTACATCACTTTTAGTATGTACAGGTTTACGGTTACTACGTATAGGAAGTTCAGAAAATATCACATCTGAATTAGAATAGTAATACTGCAAAGGTCCTTTCTTAAAGAATAAACTAGCTAAAATACTACATGAAATACCATATGTTAGTGGTAAATGGTGGTAAGTCACACCTTCGGCTACCGAAGTAGGTAACTTCATACAAACATGGCAATCTTCTATTTCCAAAGCCTCTACATAGTGTACTAATAGGTTTGCAAATACATTTAAGTGAGTTCTGTTCTTGATTCTATTATAATGTAATCCTTCCTCATCTGATGCTTCTAAATCTACCTTCTGTTGTTTAATACTAAGTGCTTTCTCTTGTGTATCTATTCTTCTAGGTGTATTTATCGTTTGTAGCTCATTAGTACTATTCTTCATGTCTCTACTCATTATGTAAGGAATGGCTATTGTCAGTCCTAACCATTTTACGAGTACTATCACTATATTACATGTGCATATTCTACAGCATGTTTTCAAACAGTTTCTTTTCGGTCTTCCATTAACAGTATGATCCGCCATTTCTGACCAAGGAGACTTCCCCCTCTTTGTAGCTTTTACACAGTCTTTTAACCTGTGAAATGTTTCAAGTGGGTCTCACTTCTCCGTCAATCTGATCAACAATCAATTCGTCATCACTTTCGTGACTTATTTCTAATTTTTCGAAATCTTCAAGGATGATGTAAGTCCATTCAGGACCTCTGAATTTGTTCTTCAGTCTTTTCAATCGTTAACTTCTCCTTATTGGTTGTACGATAGATTGTTCAGTTTGACTTGTTATTTCATTTACTTGTTCTGGTTCTTCATTTATTGTCTTTAGACGAAATCTCAATCTTTTGACAAACGTAGGCCACTTGTCTCCTTTTCTGAGCCTTTTAGCTGGCACTGTGCTCTGGCCCTCTTCCAGTGCTCTCTCATTTCCATTCAGCTGTGGCACATCTATTTCAATGCTGTCTTCTGCATCCCTATCTATCTGACTAGATCCAGGTCTTATTTCTGTTTCTTCTACCTGGTTACTAATCTGGCCCTGTTCAGGAATCTGCTGAATTTGGCTTTGATTTGATTCACCTTCTTCTTCCTAAACACATTTTCCTACTCCTATCTGGCCCTGCTCAAGCTCTTCGAACCCTTGATTTTCTTCTGTCTGAGCTCTCACCCTATTACCTATCTGTCCCTCCTCAGACTCAAACCTTCTTGGTGGAGTGTCATTTGTTAGAGTATTCTGATCTTTCCTTATCTGTTCCTCCTCAGAATTACTACTGGCTTGGATTTCTGTAATCTGAGTACATTCTTCTAGTCCTGTCTCATCCTCACTATCACTTTGACTGTCTAGATAGGTTTGACTTCTGGTTCTCACGTATTCTGCAGGTATCTCAACTACTGGAATCCAATCATCTTGACTGGTGCTTGGTTTTTCCTCTTCAGCTACTTCAGGATCGATATCTTGAGACCCCTCAGCTGCACAACCTTCAGCTTCAGTTTCATCAGGTTCAGTCACTCTTTTTGTATGACTGGCATGGATCCAGTGTGGAACTCCTTCGCACTTTACAGCTGTGGTGGTAACCAGAATTACTTGTCGTGGTTTTCCCCACCTCGGCGCAAGGCAAGATTTTCGAGTATGTTTCTTTAGCACTACCCATTCACCTGGGTTCAGGTCATGTGCTGGAGTTGCTTGTCTGGCGACAGCGTCTCCCCCAACCTGGTGAGAGATAGAATGCACTTGGTCAGCCATTTCTTTGCAGTACTCCAGTACTAAATCATCAGATATATTTAACAGCTTGTGTCCTTGCACTCATGCTTGCCTCATTGCTCTTCCTATTAGTATTTCATGAGGACTCAAGCCTGTGTTCCGGTCTGGAATACGTCTGAGTCCCATCAGAACAAGAGGTAAAGCATCTGGCCATTCTAATCAGGTAGATTCATACATCTTTCGCAATCTCGACTTGATTGTGCCATTCAGTTGTTCTACCACTCCAGAAGCCTCTGGGCGGTATGCACAGTGCAGCTTTTGCTTAACGTTGAATGCTTCACAGATTAGGCCAATTATTTCATTATTAAAATGGCAGCCTCGGTCTGATTCAATTGTTACTGGAAAACCAAATCTAGGTATGAGTTCTCTGAGTAGGAGTTTGGCTACAGTGATGCTATCATTCCTACGTGTGGGGTAAGCTTCCACTCATTTTGAAAACAGGCAGACAATGACAAGAATGTATTTTAGTCCTCGACAAGGGGGTACCTGAATGAAATCAATCTGCAATCGTATGAAGGGACCCTCTGCCTTCCCAATCTTTCCTGGTCACACTATAGTTTTCTTTCCAGGATTCATTTGTTGACAAATTAAACATCTATGGCAAAGTGCTTCTGCTATGTTCCTGAATTTCGCATTGAACCATGACTGTCTGATCAGACGTATCATGGCATCTCTCCCCAAATGAGAATCTCTGTGGAACATCCTAGCCATAGGAGCAAGCAAACAGTCTGGTAACACAGGTCTACCATCAAGGTAAACAATGATACCATCTTCAACCCTTCTCTGACAACCTATTTTCCTCCACTCTTCCTTTTCTTTTGGTTCTGCTTCATTTTGCAAGTCTCTCACTTCTTCCCACGTTCTCACACCTTCAAGCAACATAAGTTGGCAGCTGTTTCCAACACTTCAATTTTCTTGTTTATAGCCATTTTAAATTTGGCGCAATGTTGGGCTAACTGGTCAGCATATGGGTTACCAGCTGTCACTTTGTTATTTCCAGATTGGTGAGCAGCACACTTGACCACGGCCACTTCTTTTGGCAATTGGATTGCTTCAAGCTAATCTTTTATATAATGACCATTTTTAATAGGAGCACCTGAAGAAGTCAGGACTCCCTTTGCATCCAGAGCTGGACAAAATCTTGCACAACCCTGTAACCATATTGGCTATCAGTGTATATGGTTACTTTCCAATGTATCCCAAATTTGAAGGCTTTTGGTAATGCTACCAATTCGGCTACTTGTGCAGACTTGACTCCAGGTAAATAGGATGCTTCAATTGGACCCCCCAATGGGCACACTGCATATCGATTACTGTGAACCATCCAGCTTCCGACGGTATCTGATACAGAATCACTGCAGGATTTGGCACAGCTGGACAGCATGGGACAACAATTTTAAAGATTTTTCAGAGGTCTTGTATGACCCTATACTTGCTACTCGGTTTCTTTATGCCAATTATGGGTGGATTACATGGACTGCTCATTATTTCTTGTAAAATGCCTGCTTCAACCAAACACTTTATTTCTGCTGCAACACCTGCTTTTATTCCTGGGCTCATTTTGTACTGTCGAGTATTTGGGTAAATTGCACCTTCTTTTACTGTCATTTTTATTGGATCAACATTTGCCATCAATACTACATCTTTTCCGGTAAAATCCCACACATTAGGATTTACAGTGTCTTGTAACTCTTTTGGTATATCTTCTATGGCCAATGTTTTATTTTCAGTTTCCTGTTTTGCTAACATTAATTTATAAACTCCTTCTTCGTCTGGGGTTTGAATTTCAACACCACTTGGGATGCAAAAAATGGTGCAATTCATTTTGCACAACAAGTCTCTGCCTAACAGGTTCACTGGACTTGAATCACACACAACAAATCTATGCATTTCTTTAAAATTGCCTATTCTAACTTCCATTGGTTCTGTGACTGGGGACCTAATTTGTTTATTAGAATCGCCCGCACTTGGATCGCTTCTCCCAAAAGGGGTAGGTTTGGAACGTCTGCTGTTCTTACAGTGGAACGGGTAGACCAGTGTCCAATAGAAAGGTGACATCATTTCCTTCAACCTTTCCTTCAATGTATGGACCTGACTGATCTACCGGCAAGGAGGCACCAAGTACGCACTCCTCGTCCTCCCCTCTCAGGCACCGTCAGTATGTGTCCTCATTGAAAAACGTATCACTCAAAAGAAATTGTGATGTTGATGTGTCTCTCCTCTCACTTCCCTCCCAATTTGTGGTATCCAAACTCTGGTGTGCTTTGCTCCTAAAATTTGGCATAGGTGCAATGGGTAACTGGTTTTGTATTACCTGCTGCTGTTGTTTCCGTGGCACCTCATTCTGCGTCTGTGGATTCAAATCATTAGTTTGCATGTTACCGTTTTGCACAGCCTTACACTCATTCTTCCAATCCCCCAACTTGCCACACCCTTGACAGGGAAACTTCATTTTGGCTTCTTCTCTATTGAATTTTCCCCTTGGTTTACCCCCATTACCATCACCCTGAGTCTGGTTATTGTTTATTTGGCTCAATTGCAGCTCCTGTTGCTCTGCTAATTTCACTTGTGCCCACATTACTTTTTCCTTTATTTTTTTCGTTTATTGTCAAGTTCATCTTGAAAATATTTTGCATATTTAAGGATTTCATCAATCGGCATGGCCTGCCAGCAAATTTTATGATCTTTAATCCATTGCGAAATTTCTGGCCTTAATCCTGACACAAACCGATAGATGAAATGTATCATGTCTTTCAAATCGATATTATCTAAACCACTATACTGTTTGAATACTTGTAACAGACATTCATAATATGCATGCACAGATTCATCTTTATTTTGAGTGGTTCTATCTATCCTAGTCCAATCTGTCTCTTTTGCAGGCACCTTCCCTTTGAGGTAGAGCATTACCTGGTTGTAATTTTTTCATAATCTCATCAGAAGGTGTCCCTGTCTTCGGATCTCTAGGATACTCATCACTAGGCCAATCAATAGCAATTTTACATTCTGTCCACAAATCTACAGGAACAACAATGTCAAATAATCCATCTAAATCTTTCAAAAGACATTTCGAAACCTTCACACATCTCTCAACTTGTCTGTACCATTCTACAGGATTCTCGCAAAGTTTGGGCAAGTCATTTGTAATTGACAAAATATCCTGTCTGGACCATGGGACATGTACATAACCTCCACCTGGTACCTCTCTCATGGGACATAACCTTTCCACCTTTTCTGCTTCTTTTAACACATATTCGGATACAGTTTGTTTTGATCGGGCCTCTTCTTTTTTCTTTGCCCACCTAGTTTTCCATTTTTCTATGTCTCCAAATTTCTGCAATAATGTCATAAGAACCCTGATCTGTACCTTTCTTCCTGATACATTCATATTTTCCAAATCTTTATCCGAAAATTCAGCTCGATATGGTTTCTGTAAGATTTACCAATGTCAATTCCCATGTTAGCTGCCATATCTATTAACTTTTCATGAAACGCTCTTGTATTTCTAGTAATACTTTTGCATGTGAACAATAATTCATCTTCACTGAATGTATTTAATCTGTCCAATCACACATTTCCAGCAATCATTTCTTCTAATTTGACTCTTAATTTAAATATATCCAATACTTTTGGCTGTGACTTTGGTTTCTCTATTTCTCAAGTCCATCTCTCTATTTCTTCTGGGGTTACTACTGTGGCATTTATTGTACCTGAGGATGTCTCCATTTGTACTTCTCTAGAATTTACCGGAGTGGTTTTCCTGACCGAGTCACTCACTGGTTCTCTTATTGGCAAATCCATCAGGGAAATCACTGATTCACATTCACTCGCTTGATCATCAATAATTAAAGGTTATTTTCTTGGCTGAACTACAGGTTTAGTCAGAACAGGGGTTTTAGGACTAGCCTGCTTATGTCCGTACAAAGGAACAACTGGGCCAATAGTTACCGGAATTGTTAGGGCTTCAGGACTCATAATAATGGGGACATTTTCTGAATCAACTCACTTCTTTGTTTATTTAGTGCTTCTCTTTCCCTGTCTTGTAGTACTTTTTCTAATAAAGTCTCATGTACCACTTGCGGAATCAGAGGTATTTTCAGGAATAGAGCATTTGGATTAACTGTGCTTGGTTCCTCATTATAAGGTGGTGGAATTTTCATTAATAAATCCTCCAAATAATCATCATCCGATTCACCACTAATCATTAAATGTTTAATTTTTTCAGTCCTTTTACTTCCAGTGGGTTATTCTATAGTTAATACAGGATATAATCCTTCCACTAACATGTACTGTCTCCATTGTTTCATTTGTTTGTCTCTTGTCTCTTTTGGAAATCGGGGATAAAACTTACTCCAATTCCTGTTACTTCTGGGTCTATCTCGCTCAAAAGCCTCAGTTTCCCATTCCTCCAATGCCTCATACTACGTTAATCTAGGTCTGGGATCTAATTCATTCATGCAAGTTCTTAAATTGTACAAAACTCTACCATTAAACGTACCATTTTCTGGAAATGCTAAAACACCATCATCTTTTGTGTACTCCATCCAATTTTCTAACCACACAGAAGTGTGATAGCCCCTTTCGACCATCATGTATGATGCGGGCGTATTTGGTGGTAGAATAATAATCCCTTCTCTTGTTTTAATTGCTTTATCTTTCTTGAAATAATTCTTAATTCTTTTAATGAATGACATTTTTCTTTTCTCTCCGTACATGATATAAGGTCTTCCTCTAATATACTGTTCTTGCGCAAACCCTAGATAATTCCTATTGGGTCTACCTCCTACAATCGGACCTATATGCCACATATAATTTAAACGCAAATCTGTTTAGGATAGTTCTCAATTTATTTACAAAATTACTTCCAATACCAGCACGTCTTTTATTTTTCAGTGACCAATCAAAATTTAGAATTCAAATAAATTCAACCAATAGTTGCGTGGCTTTTCTCGTGAGACTAGTTCTACCTCTCCTGTACTCACCCCTCCTTTACAATTACTATCTCAGCTACACACCCGCTGTCTCAACCAATACCAGCGCGGCTCTGAGTGACGTCAGCGCAGCTCCGCAACTGACTCCCTCCTTTGCAAGGTAATACAAAACTTAATTTCTTTCACTTTTAATGCAGATTTTATTATTCAACAACGTAAAAACATTTGCCACTGTACCTGTGTGACTAGTATTAAAGGAAAGATACATTTTTACTCACTGCGAGTAAATCCTTTCCGTTTACTCTTCACACACTGCAAGTAGATCCCTTCCGTCTACCCTTCATGCAAGCATTAGAGAACCTGCTACTTCTTCGGACTTATCCCTTCTGGGATATACTAAGGCCAAAGTTTCACCAGCGCACCCCTTTGCTATCAATGAAGCTCAGAAGAACCTGCTACTCCTTCCGTGTGACCCTTCCTAGGTGATATCACACCAAACGTTTTGCTAACAAACTCTTTGCTATCTTTTAATCACACATTCATTCAGAAAAACCCTAAAATATGCTTCCGGTTTTACCTAACCATGTACTTATTTCTTACAGGTAAGTGACCTCACTGCAGTGTGGCTTCCATTTACCACCTGCTATTCTTCTCCAGGGGATTCCAGACAAAACATATAACAAGTACGAAAAACCTCTGTTTAATACATAAATCAATACAATCAATAATATGATTTAAAATATGCAAAAATATTTTTCATTAACCAACTAACTTCAACTAGCTATCTACCTTAACTAAACCCTAACCATCTTGCTGCTACCAAAAGAAATACTGATAGAGCGAGCAGGTCACCCGACTCAGATTACAATACTCACCTGGGCCCCTAAACAACATACGATGAGATTTAATCAGGTAACCTGTGCACTTGCTCTATTCAGTGATTTATAAATTTCATTAGGACCTATACCATTGACCTACCAATCCTCGTCATCGGTACCTAAAATCCAAAGGGATCAAAGGTGTTAGAATAATCAGACCCCCCAGGATATTGCGGCATGGATTAGCAAATTTAGCGGCACAAATATGGAGATTTAGCGGCACAAATATGGAAATTTAGCGGCATTTGTGCAGCACTTTATTTTCTTCCTAATCATTCATTTTCAGCCTTAAATTGATAAACTGTTTTAGCAGAGTATTCCATTGAAATAGGCATGTTTGAAGCGCCTGCAGCTCTATGGAAGCACAGCTCTAATCCTAACCTCAGGAGAGGGGGTTCTATTTCTCCCTGGGATGTTCTAGCACCCATGAACGCACCCCTGCTGGCCACCGCTGCCTCCTGAACCCTGGAGGTATGACACCTCTTCCTTAGGCGCCCTAGGGCACAGGATCATTGTGGGTGGAAGTGCATTGCCATGGCTAATGTAAGCATGTTAAATATTGCTCTACGCAGAACAGTGGATTTAGGATGGGTGGAAGCCTTTTCACAATACCCCCACCTCAATGTGACTTAAAAGTGCTGTGTATGCAGTCTAAATCCCAAATATGAAACTATTACCACCACAACTCCTCTGCAAGCAACCCCCCCACCAAGGCTGGAACAGAATGACTTCCAAGTGTCCGGCCATGCATTGGCCAAAATCATGACTGAAGACTTTGATTCGAAAACATCACAGACTACAGAAAAAAGGGTAGAAGTTCAACTTGTGGAGTTGATTCAAAACTCCTCAAATATGATACAATTTAAGAGTTAAATCCTCGGTAATCCTGCAGAGAAAGATAAACCCTCATCTTCAGTATGCTCTTCCATTGTGCATTTAATAGTAGAAACTGACCACATCCAGTAGCCTGTTTACTGCGGCAAAAAGCACATGACCTTTGATTTCTGTAGTTTCTTTAATTTGTGAATTAGGAAACAAGTCTCTCTTCGTGACAAGTGGCATTCCGGCGAATGTGAGAGAATTACTGCAGCAACTTAAAAAAGATTCTCGAAGAGTGAAAATCCAGGTCAGACACCAGCTTGAGGACAAGACAAATATATTACAATGTTTTTGTTTGAGATTGACCATGCCTTATCAGGCTCGGTGTCAGGAGCCCCACTGTATCAATACCCCCACTCAACAGTGAAAATCTCGCCGGAGCAGTGAGCTGCTATGACCCCTCTAATCAGGCAAAGGCTTGTTCAATTACTCACAAGCCATATACACTTCTACTGCCCGCCCAATGCACTCATTCATCACTGCAGTCGAACTAAGATCATATTAACTACTGCTGCACAGCTAAGAGGCCTTGCTTGCACCGTAGCTCCATCACTTACACTACAGCAGCCTAGCTAATGGGCTTCCACACTACTACTGCTGACATCGGGATCCTTATACGACTGCTGTGCAGATTAAGCTGCACCCCCTACACTGCTGCTGCCGGGTTAGTGACAAATCTCAGACTACTACTGCCCTAGTGGCTCGTCCACTATCACTCATGTCTGTGCCTTATCAACAGATGCCTTGCTTATAAGGCATCAATTACACTGCTGCTGCATCGACATGGAGACTCCCCTTGTGCACCTGCTGCCCAGCTAATACTGCATGCTTTACTGCCATCAGCAAAGGAGCAAACCCTGACACTACTACCACCCTTGAAGAAGAATGCCAAATGCACTAGAGCTGGCGTGCTAAGCATCCGCTTTCACTGCTCTTCGATTGTGCATTTATTTTACGGTAGAAACTGCCCACATGCAGTAGCTTGTTTACTTGATGCAGCATACGCACAGGAACTTTGACTTCTGTTGTTTATTTAATTTCTGGGTTAAGAAGCAAGTATATCTTCGTGACTATTGGCAACCCGGAGACTGTGAGAGAATTACTGCAGCAATTAAAAAAAAAAAGATTCTCGAAGAGTGAAAATCGG
This sequence comes from Lissotriton vulgaris, assembly GCF_964263255.1. Taxonomy (NCBI): domain Eukaryota; kingdom Metazoa; phylum Chordata; class Amphibia; order Caudata; family Salamandridae; genus Lissotriton; species Lissotriton vulgaris. The sequence continues at coordinate 918,917,124 of NC_141687.1, forward strand.
TCAGGCAACACTAGCTTGAGGATGAGACAGATATATTTAAACGCTTTTTGTGTGAGCCTTTCAGGCTCGGTGTCAGGAGCCCCACTGTATAAATACCCCCACTCAGCATTGAAAATCGCTGGAGCCATGATGAGCTGCTCTGACCCCTCTAATTAGGCAAAGGCTTTTTTCAATTAATCACCTCTCCAAATCAGCAAGTAGGGTTGTACGGCACCATGTAGTGACGTGTGCGCTTACAGCCAATCAGAGGCCATCATTTTGTTTGTGGTCTTTCAAGACCTTTTTTCGCGGCCGAAAAATGAAATATCGTGGTAATTGCGCTACTTAGCAGATTTCGCGATTATTTTGCAAATCGCGAAATCGCGAAATGCTGGAGGGTCTGAATAATAGGTAGAATAATAACATTTGCACTCGTATAATAACCTCAAACTCTGGAAAGGATTAAATTCTTTATCTAAATTTCTTAAAAGTCTTAATCCAAATATTAAACATCAGAAAACTTTAAATCAGGAAGATAATGATTAGAATGAAAATATGCAGTGATTTTATAAAGCAGTCTTTACGCATTTGACACTGGGGTGGGAAGAGAGAAGGAAACAGTACAATGACATATCCACATTGAACATTTACCTAGGATGATGTGAAGAACTAACCCTGGCCACCGATCAGTTTAAAGGACAGAGCCCCGAAAGTGCAGGCACCATCAAGGCAAGCAGGTGCAAATCAGAATCAGGACAGGTAAAGCCAAATTGGATCAGGACAGGACCACCAAGGGCTAAGACCAACACCCCTAGTTAAAGTTGCAACGCCTGCGTTACTCCCTCTCTGCAGCTAACAGCCAGACCCCGGTAAGAGTTATCTGTCTCTCCGACAAAGTGCTTCGCCAGCACTTCAGCTCTCAAACCCCGATCTGGGTTTCGAACCTTCTGACAGAGGGCTCCACCAGCACCTCTGCTCCCGATCACCTATTGAGTGCATTGGGTCAGTGACAGGTCAGCTATTCGGACAAGTCAGACAAATTAGCTAACTAAACCTACCCTAGTTATACTATTTTCCAGGTCAGTGTACCACCCCCCAATGTTGCAAGGGTAAGGATTCTCAATTTTGATTGGACAAAAGGATGAGGAGAGGTCATCACACTATAACAAAATGAAACTTTTCTTGATGATATTAAAATTAACGTTCCCGCCCATAACTTTATTTTACAATGTATGTTTTATTCCACCCAGCAGTGAATGTATCAATGTTGGTTACAAAGTAGTCCATTTAACAATTCTGTTTCCTCTGTAGAGTTCAGGAGGTGAAGTTCCCAGGCACATCTTGGTCAAGACTGTCCCTGGTACTCATTCAATGCCATGACTCGATGGTTTTCAGACTCTGGTGCGCAGGCTCAAAGGTTTCAATATGGAGTGCAGTGGGTTTCAAAATGGAGTATCAGGTACACTTCAGGCTCAGAAGTGTGATTACATGAAAGAATAGAAAATAAACAATTTTAGAACAAGACTAAATGAATGCACTGTATACCACTTATCTCTACTCTATTCCCATTACTTTATATTTAACTATTGCGTTAGAGTTAAGCAGAACGAACAGCTTAGCAAAAGAAGAAGTGCAAGCGTCTTACATGTGAGGACATAGAGTAGCCATCTTAGTTCTATTGCGCAGAAGCAAAAGATTCCCTCAAAAAGCAGAGACTACATCATGTCACGTGAGTGTGACAGACGCATGCGCAATAAGAAATCCTGCGTAGCAGCGGCCATATTAATGCAAGCGGATTATCGTTAGTAAAAGCACATATGCAAGCTTCACTTAGATGTCATGAAATGCAATATTAATAGGAAAAACATGTTGATTAGTACATTAACGTTATGTCAAGAGGACTGAATACAAGCAAGTCTCATTATGTGCGAATCCTTGCTCCATCAGAACAGTCCAGCCTGAAGTGCCAAGTCAGGTCCTCCCTGGGCTGGAAACAAGCATCTCTGGACCGGTTTCGGGGTTTCACCCCTCATCAGCCAGCATAGCTTACCTCCAGTGGCATGGAGAGCATGGGACCCACTTTCACCCTATGTGGGATGGGTATGCCCAGACTTGGGTCCCTTGCTCACTGTGCCACTGGATTCAAGCTAGCCTGGCTGATGAAGGGTAATACCCAGAAACCGGTCCCAGGATGCTTTTTACTGGTCCAAGGAGGACCTAGTTTGGCAGTTCAGTCTGGACTATTCCTATGAGTCACAGGGTCAAGACTGATATGGTGGGTCTAAACTGGAGTGGCATGGTGAGCCACAGAACAATGGATTTAACCCAGATCTCTTGACTGAGGTGAATGTATGATTTATTCAGCATTCCATCCATCATTTGTTTGCATAGCACTGCTCCTCAAACACAGCATCGAAGTCGGGAGCCTCCTGCGCAACTGCTCCCTGGACTTCCTTATCAAGAGATGGAGTAAACCTGCATTCGCTCTGGACATTGCAAAAACCATCCTACCCACCTTTAAGATCACAAGATATGAGAGAAGAACCAGCAAACCTGGAGGAGAAATCACAATTATCTATAAAAAAAAACATCAAATGCTCTCTCACTTCAGCCAACTAATGCAACCAACTCAAACACCTGGTTTTCAAATTCAGCAGTATCTCAAACAGCACCACTCAGGGAAGAGACCTACTCTACTTGCCACCCAAACCAAGAGGCACCTTTGGAAACAGCATTGCAGACATAATCGCCCCCCTTTATTCTCAATCCCAGCTCCGTCATCCTCTTCAGTAACCTCAATATCCACCTGTAGGACCACACTGACCGGACCATCAAAATCCTCCTAGAAACATGAACACACTCAGGCTCACCAACAAGTGGAGGACCCCACCTACACCACTGGACATCTACTAGACCCCAACTTCCCTGACATCATGGTGGGCAAAACCAACAGTCTCACCTAGACTGACCACTGCTGCAACCATACTCATCAATGAAGAACCACTCCCACCAAAATCATCAAACCCAACTGGAACATGAAGTACTAATGGAAGCACCTCTGGCACTGATGTAGGCTTAAATACAGTGATTACAGACTGACCTAGAAATCAGACCTCTGACATCACCACCAGCAACTCAGTGTCACTAAGCACTCAGCCCTGACCAAACAGACCAACAACAGCACCAACAACTAATAGAAAATCTTCTCCATTGTAAAGAAATTCACTTGCCTTGTCACCAGCTACACGACCATCAACCACCTCACAGAAGGTCTTCTCCCAATTTGCTTTGCATGTTTTCTAATCAGATAAGCAACATTTACTACAACTTCACACCCCAACCAGACCTCTCCACTCTCCCAGCTCTACAATATGATGATGAGAACATACCAAAAAAGGTCTTGACCTGCTGGCCTAACATCATCCCCAAGGAAACTGCCAACGGTATGCACTATATTCACACAGGAGCGTCTTTGGACTTCTGCATGCACTCATACATATCTGTATTTCGCGCCACGCTGACAGCCTCCCATTATGCTCTCCTAGCTCCTCACACAAATGGGAACCTTGGCACAAAACCTTAGAAGGTGGAGCTGATATAGGACTGGATCCAAACTGCTCTCCATCGCATTCGCCCTGAACTTTTGACTTCGACATGGCCCGCGCGACCAGATAGTTGCTGTTGGCACATGCGGCCACATGCATCAAGGTATTTAGGAGTCGCAAACGGTGCGATTCGGTAAAATCGTCCGTTTGCGATTCCTAAATATCTTTTTAGTATGCATCAATCATTTTTGGCAAAATCGCTAATTTTAGCGATTTCCAAAAATGCGATTGCTTCTAAGGAATCGCAAATTTGCGATTCCTTAAAAGCAATGCATGATTGTTTTTAAAATTGCGAATTCGCAATTATGGGGTGCAAATTACCACAAGGGTGAACCTCGTGGTAATTTGAGAAAAAGAATTAAAATGCTCAAATTAGCATTTTAAACACTGTCATGTTACAGACACACATGTCCTTAGGACATGTGTGTGTGAAAAATCCACTTTATATATACATTTCAGGGGTGCCGGGGGGGGTCCTTTGGACCCCCCCTGCACCCATGGAATGCATTAACATTTTTTTTTAACATAAATAAGATCTTATTATCAAATGCAGCACTCACAGATGACCAACTCCTGCTGCGCATAAACTAAAGCCTTGCGTGAAACGGCACCAATTCCACACTTTTTTTGTAATTCATTTTCCTGGTCCGTCAGGTGTCCCATCCAAATCCCTCTGGATTCCAGCTGGATCACAGTTACCTAACAAAAGTTTTCTTCTTTAGTTTTTGGTGCAGGGAGGGTGCCTCTAGGATCTCCCTCCCACCCTCAATGGGGGCCAGGAGATAAGGGGACCCCTACACTGCCCCCTTATACAGTACTTTTGTGAACATTTTCAGGAATGAGGAAAAAGTCCCCAAGTTCTATAATGGCTGCTGCACTATTTCTGTTAATGTTGCTGCTAGATAATCAGAGAACGTGCCCCTGAAAATCCCCTCACAAATCAGAATGCCTGAATTTTTTTATTTCAGCATAAACATCAATATAGCTATACATTTTGAACCTTAATGTCTCCAAAACTACTGGAGTGATTTTCATCGAATTACAAAAAAACACTCTTGCTGGATGAAGACATAACATGGTGCCAAATTTAGTATTATTCTGTGTATCCATTCTAGCTATATCAATGCGTAGATTTTCGTATGGAAATATCATGGAAAAATTGTGTGTAGGATGCCTCCTTTTTATTGGTTCCTGCTTGACTGATCACCCAGCAATGGAAGAGCTAAATGGCTCAACTTTTTTTGGGAGTCTCATGAAGATCTTTCAAATGACGCTGGAGCAGCACAATATAATCTCCACCCTTGTCACAGAAGAGCAATGTTCATTATAGCTCCTGCAATCGATCTATATGTAATTCTTCAAAAGCGCTCTGATGCCTACAGGTCTAGTTCATGGTATAAAAATCTCAAGTAAATAAATGTGCACCTTATACTATATGCATACCTTGGGTTCATTTTGTTTACTTGAAATGAAGCATTTAAATGCATTTATTATATGCATTCACTGTAGAAACTATAGATTCATGAGGAGCGTGTGTAGGTTGAATTTTTGTTTGACTGTGAAGATATTTCATTCTCAATCACATTTACACTTTTGCTTCAAGTTAGGCTGCATTTATTACAACATGTTGCATATGTAATCATGAACCTATTCACTCATGTTTGCATTTATTATGAAGTTAATGTGCATATATAATCAATTATTCGAATGCACATTGAATTACTTAACTAAAGTTAATTTGACTGAGAGCCTTAATTTTGAAATGTATGCTTGCCTCGCATGTTCTTTTTTTTGCAGGTGTTTTCTCATGATTTCATAGCTAGAGAATTGATTATTGGTGTAATATTGATGCTGAGGCCTAAGAAGAGAAATCTTGGCAAGGACATGAAGAACGTATGAGCAGATGAATGGATTGGATGTTACTGATACCTACTGTGGGGAGGAGAAATAATTGGGTTTCTGATGACGAGATGAGATGAGAAAGATGTGATTGTTTTTTAAAGTGATTAAGTCTCACACATTTAGAATTCAGTTCAGAGATCTTTCCCAATGACTCATTTGCATCTTAGATTCAGAGCTTGGGCTAGATGACTTTAGAATCTTTTCATGTTTAGGAAGGAGGATCAGAGTTTCTGTAAGGAACACCAATTCCTATTTCTCAGTATCTGTATAGCTGTGACTGCATTCAATGCATGTCTTATGCTATTAAACCTGAATCCCTTTCGACGTTTCAGCTTGCCAGTTGCAATTCTAAACTTTTATAATATGTACTTGGTTTGTGTATTTATTTGATTGGTTATTAACTTATAATAAACCCACTTAACTTCATTTTCTGATTCCTGTCTTCTTTGTGTGGCCAGATGGGCTACATGGACGTTGAATTGTTTAATTAATGCTGACTCCCTTGACCTCTCAGTCAATAAAAATGATTCATCAAATGAATACCCAGTTAAAACCCCTGAAGCCTGTGCCTCAATCTAGAGGACCAACTTAGTTCTAGTAGGTTGTAACAGGGGAGGAGTGAGTATTAATAGGGTCGTGCATAGCAATTGCTTATGTCTAGCTTGCAGTGTTTTGCGGAGGTTGTGTGGTGCAATGTGGTAATGTTTTAAGGTGTTGTGTGAGTGTGGTGCTTTTGCAGAGAAGTTGAAGTTGTTATCGGCTGGACGTAGCCCATGATCCCAGGATAGTAATACATTACCAGTGTAGAAAACATTGGGTTGAAACTGTCTGCTGAGTTTAGTGGTGTTAGTCGTGAGATGATAAGGGATTCACAATGGAGAAAGGGATATATACTTTGCAATTGTGTTTAATGTAGTTGGTGTAGCAGATCCCAGTGCATAGAGAGAAGCTACACCGATGATTCTCACTGGCTGAGGTTCATTCAAGTGTGAGTCAGAGTAAACAGGAAAGTGTTACTCCGGGCCATTTCTTGGGCAGTTAAATACTATTGATTCTTTAGTAAGGCAGACAAAGTTTGTTGGATTTGTGTTATTGTTCTTGCACTGCAACATTCTTGAAAATTGTAGAGGAGGGTGAACTGCTGCGAGGAGTGAGAAAGATGTCACAGTGTACCACACAGAGATTGGTCGGTTGGTGTTCAACCGCTCTGTTATTGGTTGACTACGTCGTAGAGTGCTGCACTGTTATTGGTTGTTAACGCCTAATGAGAATTGTGGGTGAAAAATGATTTCCTAGTTTGAAATGAAAATCTATTTGGGATTGTTGGTATTATTATTGCAAAATAAAACTCTTTAAGGCTATACATGATGTGATTGGGGAGATGTGAGAATACCTGTTCGAGAGGGAGAACCTGAGAAGAGGCACCACCCGAAGATACACCAAGTCATTATATGTCCATAAATGTGGGCCTTCATGCTTGAGTTTGGCTGAACCAATGTCATAAGATCACCAAATGCAGGGGCGAATCCATTGTAAAAAGAGCACAAACTGCAATCTTTTTCCCACCTCTCCCTCTGCAGCAGAGTTCACCACACACATCATACATGCTGTTTCCCCCACTATTCCTTTAGCCCCTCCTGAGAGGTTTAATGGTGACCCCCATAAGGCCAAAGTGTTCCTCACCGAATGCTACCCACACACTTCTTATCTAGGCCAATTATCTTTAAGAAGGACCAGTCTAAGGTGGCCTTTTTTATTGTCTTACCTGAGTGGGCATGCAGAGGTGTGGTCCATGCCACTGGTGAGTTGCAACAACCCTGTACTTTACAATTTCGAAGATTTCAAGACGAGTTCCTTCAGATTTTTGATCGAAGAACCATCTCACAGACACCGATCAGCTTTTGGATCTTAAACTAGGTAATAAGGAATTGGTAGCTTACTTTGTGCAATTTAATAAGTTAATTGTTGAGACTCAATGGCCCGAAGCTAAGAGAGCAGCCATTTTCTATAGGGGTCTCAAAGATAAACTTAAAGATGGGTTAGCTCACATTCCCAAAAGACCCACAGAAGTTTCTGAGTTAATTGATCTAGTACTTCAAATAGGCCAACAACAAAATGAAAGAAGGAGCGAACGTCGTAAAGAAGTTAGACATTTTCCCCCTCATTTTGACAGGATTAAATCTGAACCTGTAAAACCCAGTGAGTCAGTGGTTGGAGAAGAGCCCATGCAAATAGGATCCATTCAGGGACCCCTTACCAACGAGGAGAGAAAAAAGCACTGAAGTGGTAAGCTGTGCATGTATTGCGGTGACCCTGGGCATTTTGTTCAGGTGTGCCCGAAGAAGCTCAAGACTAGTGCGTGGGTAAAAGACAGGCCTCATCAGTAAGAGGAGTTGCTCTGGTAGGTGCGTCAGACAACAGAACTCCAGAGTCTCACTTGGTAGCAAACACCTTACTATCAGCAGCCCCACATTTAATCATTTCCAATATAAATAGATTTGGAACCACTGAGGTGGATGATATTTCTCAGTAATGATTGATTCAGGGTCAACTGGAAATTCTTGTGACATAAAGTTTTCTCAGTCTTTTGGTATATGATTTGTAAAGAAGAAAAGCCCTGAACGGGTGTGAGCAGTCAACGGTACAAATTTGTCTTCAGTACCCATGATGTACGATACGGAAGAACTAACAGTGATTGGCCAGGTCTTCATCAAAGTTATCTGAGATTCAGTCTCATTGATGCCCCACAGTGTCAGTTGATCTTAGGGCTTCCGTGGTTGACTGAACATAATCCCAGGATAGATTGGGCCAGTAAAACGGCAGAATTGAGGTCTGACTACTGCAAGGAGCATTGCTTCAATTTAAGGGTATCTGATCCTCAACCTTCCCAACTGTCTCTTTGTGATTTGTGCTGTAGAAGTTCCAGAAATTCCTTTGGAATTTGAAGATTTGAAGGCAGTTTTCGATGAACAAGAGGCTAAGAAGTTACATCTTCATCGGGAGTATGATTGTAAGATCAAGTTAGAACCCGGAGCTACTTTACCTTGCAGCCGAATTTATGTGCTTACAGAAACTGAGAACAGTCATCTAAAGGAATACTTGGACCAATATCTGGCAAATGGCTTCAGTTGGGCTTTGCAGTCTCCAGTTTTTACTCCACTCTTCTTCATCCCAAAGAAAGATGGGGAACTTAGGACCAGTATTGACTATCATGCCTTGAATGCTGTGACCAAAAAGAATCGTTACCCTTTGACTTTGATTTCAGAGCTTCTGGACCAAGTGAAGGAGGCCCGCGTGTACACCTAATTGGATTTAAGAAGGGCTTATCATCTTGTAAGAATGGCCGAAGAGGAAGAATGAAAGACAGCATTTCACACTTGTTTTGGGTTATTTGAGTATCAGGTAATGCCCGTCGGCCTGTGTAATGCTCCAGCTGCCTTCCAGCATTTTGTCAATGATATACACAAGAATTCCTGGACTGCTTTGCTGTGGTCTACATTGATGACATTCTCATTTTTTTGGCTAACCAGGAAGAACATGTCTAACATGTACGAGCTATTTTAAAGAAATTGCTTGACCACCAGCTTTTTGTAAAATTGGAAAAGTGTGTTTTTAACACTACTAGTGTGGAGTTTTTGGGCTTCGTTTTATCCCCCAAAGGAGTGTCTACGGATGAGTCTTAGGTGAAGGCAATCAAGGACTGGCCACCTCCTCACAATGTGAAGGAAGTCCAAAGCTTCTTTTGGTTCACAAATTCTCATAGGCGTTTTATCAAAAAAAATTCAGAAAAAGGAGCTCCCATTACTCGACTCCTAAAGAAGAAAGAGACATTTTTGTGGAGTCCCAAAACTGAGAAGGCATTTCAGTACTTAAAAGAAGTGTTTACTACTGCAGCTATCTTGCAGTTTCCAAACCCAGAGGAACCATTCTTTGTTGAAGCCGATGCTTCCAATTTAGGGATTGGAAGTATTCTGCCTCAAAGGCACAAGACCACTGGGCAACTTCATCCTGTGGCCAATTGGTCTCGAAAACTTTCAGCGTCTGAAATCAACTACTCCATTGCAGACAAACAATTGATCGCAGTGAAAGATGCCTTTCTGGAATGGATACCCTTCAACCCGAGGATTGCTGCCATTTCTGTCATCCGTTCATGTATAAGAAATATTGTTTATCTGAAAAACTGAACAGTGTGACCAATAGCACACCCCTGAGGAAACTGATTTTGCCTCCACGGAGCATTAAGAACAAAGTAAGATACACCAGCGAGTGTCCTTTACAGCACCTTCTCTGCAAATAATTCGCAGTTTGGCCTTTCTTTGGAAAGAGTTGTTGTTAAATGCAGTATCATATTGTCCTAAAGATGGTCTGAAAGAATAACTTGAACGAAGACCGAAACGTCGACTACATTGTCTATTTCCTGCACAATTGTTGTATTATTCTGACTATTGGTCTAGCATGACATCTGTTTAGATTTGATTTACAGAGGAACTGACATTTTATTCATGAGATATGGGTCAGATTTGACTGTACCTTATTCATGTCTTTTTGCATTTGACTCAATGAAAAGTCATTGTTTGTATGTACCCTATCAAATATATTTATACATTTTGATAAGATATTCCTGTGTTTCTCTCTTTTTCCTCACCATTATTATTCTTCTGCACATTGATTGTATACTTTGTTCAATTTATTTGACTGTTGGTTTAAGATTAATTTACCTTTGAACCACTAAACTATTAGATTCAGAATGCTCTGAATATCCACACACCTTTGATCGAAATCCCTTGTTGGCACCTTGCACTTGTTCATACTATAATTGCCCGAGCATCCAAGGGTATATTGGGTTACCCCTTTTAATACTTTCTGGAATGAAGGCATTATTTATTAGGTGCTAAGCATGAGGTCCCCGTTTTTACTGATCACAGAAATCTGCAATTTTTGAAGTTCGCTCACACGCTCACCACTCAGCGGCTGAGGTGTTCTCTATTCTTTGCTGATTACAATTTTGTTCTGACCTACAACCTGGATCAGCCAATGAAAAGGCAGATGCCTTGTCTTGCTTGAATGTTGGGGACCATGAAGATGTTAAAGAGGAAGGTCACATCATTCCGGAGCAAAGACTCATTAGCCCCATTTTGTATTCAGAATTGGAAGACAAAATAAAAAAATCCCTTTAGGAAGATGAAATGCTTGTTTGGATGTCAGAAAGTACAGGAAGAGAGATTAAAAATGGCAAACCAGACCATCAAGGGAACCTTGATGTATCCGGAGAGAATCTACGAAAAAAAATTGTGCAACACTATCATGATAATCTTTTGGCCAGACATAAGGGTGTGAAGAAGACCTTAGAAGTGATTAATCCTGAATTTTGGTGGCCTGATTTAGCCACTTAGGAGAGACAATATGTGGCATCCTGTGAACAGTGTGTTAAGGGAAAGGCCAATAGAAAGGCTTTGCAAGGTTACTTATGCCCTTGCCCGTTGCCCCTTATCTATAGCATACAGTTTCTATGGATTTCAATGTAGACCTTCCCTCCAGTCAGGGATATTCCACCATCCAGGTCTTGTTGCACCTATTTTCTAAGATGAGTGACTTTGTTCAATTAAAATCAATCCCCAACTCTGCACAACTTGCCACATTATTCACTCAGCACATAGTTAAGTGTCACAGTATTCCCAAAGTGGTTATCTCTGACCGGGCCCCCAATTCATTTCACGCTTTTGGAGATACTTTTTGGGTAGATTAGGAGTGGACTTTTGATTGTCTTCCAGTTTCCATCCTGAGACAGATGGACAGACTGAGAGAGTCAATCAGGAAAGGGAACAATATCTGTGCCTTTATTGATGGATCATAAAGGGGATTGGCCAGAGTTTGTTTGGGCTGCTGAATTTGCGCATAATAACGCTGTTTATTCGTCCACAGGGTATTCCCCTTCCTTTTTCAATTCAGGCAGGCACCCAAACATTTAGTGAGTTAGACTGAGAGTGATGTATCAGCAGTGGAGGAGGTGGTGGGTGAATTGCAGAAGGCTTTTCACACTTCAACACAGAAGTTAGTGAAAGCTAAAGATTCATATAAAAGACAGGCAGACAAGAAACGAAGAGGGAATCCAGTTTTTGAACCTAGAGATAAGGTTTGGAACAGAGGGAAAGGGTCCCGTGACCAAAATAAGATAATTACCAAATTACACCATTTGTATTCAAGCGATTTGAGGAAGACTTTTTTGGAAGCAAAAGAGAATTTAATTCAAGATTGCATATATCCTATTAAGTGGATATCATATTCATTTACAACATATTCTTAGTATCACAGTTTATACATAATATGTGTGCCCACATTCACAACAGGAAGGGGGTGACGTGAGGGAAAGTGTAGGGGGTAGGATGTATGTGATCTGATTCATTCCGTGACAAGTCTTATTCAAACTTCTAAGACAATGTACATGTGGTCCCTGACAAAGGGCCACAATTGATGGCTCAAAAAAGAGTCCAAATTATCAACTGTTAAACAGTGGCCTAACTCCGTTATAGCCGTAAAGTGTCTGAATGGGGACCGGAGTTGGTTGTAGGTGGTGTAGTCGTCTACGTTTCGACCCAATATAGGTAGGTTTCTTATCCTTACATACGGGTCTTCATCAGGACAAACAAAAGGTTGTGGGTGGGCAGCCTCCTTACACAAGGGGGCGCTTGAGTTGAACCGAAGGTGGTTGTATTTGGCTGCTCAGGAAAAGTGTATTAACGACTACACCACCTACAACCAACTCCGGTCCCCATTCAGACACTTTACGGCTATAACGGAGTTAGGCCACTGTTTAACAATTGATAATTTGGACTCTTTTTTGAGCCATCAATTGTGGCCCTTTGTCAGGGACCACATGTACATTGTCTTAGAAGTTAAAAATGCAGGATGCGCCCTCCAGTGTGGCGGGCGCATCCTAATGGCCCCCACGGAACCGCCGCCCTTATGGTGGGTGGTCAGGTTTTACGTTGGGATGGCGGGCAGCCACGGGCCATCCTAATGGGCCACATAGTATTAATCGTATCTGTATAGGAGTAGAAACTCCATTCCAAATGACCACCATGAAACAACGGGCATATGGTTTGTTTCTTTCAAGTGAAAATTAGTAATAGCAGGAAAACCAGCTAGGTACTGTGCACTGTTCACAGGTTGTGTGTAAAGCAGACCATAAGTATCAATGCATCTTAACAAATCAACAAGTGCTTTCACTGTCAATATATTTCCAAATCAATGCATTAAATTTACATATGCATAAATCAAATCATCAACAATATTTCAAAAAGAAAATCATACAGCTTTTATAAACCTCTTTTCTTTGAACAATATATCATGAACATATAATCATAATATGCAAACATGTTGTGCCAATATTCATCTGTTAATTGTGCGTGGCCTGATGCATTGCAGGTCTATACAGTCCCTTCGTCAGGGGCTGCCTACAATGAAAATATATTTAAATTACTCAGAATCCGGAAAACATAATGTATGCAGATCACGGTGGATCATGTTAACACAACTCCTGGTGGATAAATACATGCCAGTTTTAAGACAATTGTAGATGGTACATGCTTCATGTATAGTAGGAAAATGAAAACAGATTTCACCAGTGAAGGGTGGGGAGGTGATAGTATAGGGAAACACGACTTAAGATCTCCAAAACGTACTGTGTAAACACCATGTCTCTCGAACAGGCAAGAACTAATCACATAAGGGGGGAAACTCACCGTAACACACAGTATGAGAGTCATTGGTAATGTCAGACTCATACTGCCAAAAACGCACAAAAAAATACGATAACGGTACTCAGTAATGTATCAGGGTAATAAACGACACCATTAAAACTGTGCCAAACATTCAGTATCCAGATACTTCAAGCACTCACCCGTTTAGAAAATGATGCGCATGAAATAAAGCGGATCCTTCAAGGTGATGTGGTAAACTCTAAGAAATCTGCAGCAAGATAAACAAATACGAACAAGCCCATTAGGCATTTTCCTGTTGATAACGCAATGACTATAGTAAGAAGAAAAGAAAATGACACGAAGAGGTCAAGTTTTTTACCAAGAGCTCTTGGTAGGAAAAGAAAATGACACGAAGAGGTCAAGTTTGTTACCAAGAGCTCTTGGTAAGAAACTTGACCTCTTCGAAGAGATGAGAGCAATTACAATCTCTTGTTAACAAGAGAGGATACATGAAAGTAAGTTAGGAGGTTACAGGAAGAAGTGTCAGAGCTGGAACAGCTAGGCTGGGTCAGAGTAGGTTATGTCAAAAAAGTTGATGACATTTTCTTTGAGCAGATAGAAGACCTGTATTGCCAGGCAGTCTGTTGCCCCCAATAGCTAGACATTATCATGGTCCCGCTCACAAAGGGAGGGATGCCATGGTCCGACTGTTTTAACAGACTTGGTTGAACCCTAGATTCAGATTGATGTCTGAAGGATTGTGTCACAGATGAATGTAGGCAAAAGAACTGCAGTGACACTAAGCCACATAGGAAGACCAGAAGGCCCATTCAACAGGATGCAGCTGGACTTTATCGAAATGCCTGAATACAGTGGGTTGAGATATTTGATGGTGGTTGTGTGCACCTTCTCGCGTTGGGTTGAAGCTTACCCGACCAGGAGAAATGAGACTCTTACAGTAGCCAAATTGATGTTGAGGGATCTGATCCCCAGGGTCGGTTTCCCGACTTCCCTGGAGTCAGACCTAGGGACTCATTTCAGTAACAAGGCTCTGAAATTGTTGTGTGCACCATTACAAGTGGAACAATAACTACATTGCAGTTATCAACCAGAGGCTTCTGGCATAGTGGAGCAAGTGAATGGCACACTGAAGTCCAGACAAGCCAATGTGTGTGTTTTGATGTTTTTATAGTGGCCCGATGCTTTGCCTCTTGTGTTGATGAGTCTTTGCAGTATTCCCAATCAGACGACAGGTCTGACCCCAATGAAATAATCATGGGCAGAGTGATGAGATTGCCAGCTATACCTGCAAATGCGCTTGTGAAAATTTCAGATGACATTATACTTGATGACTGCAAAGGATTGGCTAATCTGGTGCACTCTGTCTCTCACCATGTTGGAGCCACCACCGCCCCACACATCAGGAGCAGTGCCCTGAGCTCAGTCCCAACAACTGTATTCTGGTGAAGAAACATGTCCAGAAAACATGCCTGGAACTTCAATGGTGTGGCCCTTACTAGGTGATTCTGGTGACGACCAAAGCTGTCAAATGTGCAGGTCTCCATAACTGGATCCGTGCTGCCCATACTCTTAGAGTTGAGTGTCTCCCTTGGCGATGTGACAGTGCCTCTCCCAGAAGTGCCAGCTGTGACTAAAAGACAGCAGGAGCAGGTTAGACAAGCTGCAGGGGACCAATGAGAGTCTGAAACAGCACATGTTCGGCCTGAGTGGGGTCGAACTGTTGTAGGTGACCCTGATGAAGGGCCGAGTGCTGTAGTTAGGAATTGGAGAACATTGGCCTATGCTAGATGTCCTTCACATCTAACCTGGGGTTCAATTGGAATTCCATAGAGCATATTATCAAGCCCATTATCACCGTTCTAGCTGCAGTTTTCTGCCGTTAAAACTGCGATAATTGTATCGACTGTCTTGATAATATGCCCCTATGTTTTTAGCTAAAGTCATTAAAGTGGGCTTGATAGACACTATTACATTTCATGGACTCACATGAGGGTCTGGCAGATGGAAATGTGATCCGAAGAAAAAACATTATTTCTGTTAACACGCCCACCTTAATGGAACAATGGCATCAATCTAAAAAAGGGAGGCCATATTGTTTCATTATATTTGTTTAATATACTATAGCCTTGCTATACATACTTTCGTTTTTTAGGTACAGAAAGGTAAGTTAAGATTTTGTCGGTTTATGCTGAGGAGGTATCCCTTTATCTACCAGAAAAGTGGAAATCTCTAAACTCTTTAATGGGGGTGAAGAACAAGAAGCGTCACTAAGTGGCCAACGTTGTTTATAGGGCGCAGTAATATCTAATTGAGAATTTTCCATTTTACTAATCCAAGAGCACATATTTAGTAGCAGCTGCCTGTGAACAATTCCAGATCTCCAGTGCATTCCAGTACTGAAGGATTTGAGAAATATTGCTTTTCCTGAAATGGTGCATGGGGGATATATTTCATTTTTTGTAATTTTCGTTGGGCATATTGCTGGCTTGCTATTTTCCTACTTATTGGCCTCTTGTTTTCTATTGTTAGTGTAGATGGGTGCTGCTGGAGACTAACAGCAGTGAGGCATGTTTAAATGAGTGTACGTTTTGGTCCAGGTTGTGCTAATCGTGGGATTGAATATGCAAAGTATCCAAGTGTCCAGGTGAGCATGCGAGCTCAATCGATTTTGCATTTGCAGACCCTCAGCCTGCGCGGGCACGTATTCATAAATTTTTTGTGCTGACCCTATTTCTCCAGGAGAAGGCCATCGTTTTGCATGGTTACAAGACCTGGCATTAACCCCTTCGCTGTGGGGGTAATTCCCCCATGGCGCGGTGAAGGGAGGAGGGGCAGCGGCGCCGCTGTACTCGTGAAGAGCCCAGCTCATCATGAGGCACAGTGGATCTGTGCTCATGATGAGCTGTACTTGTCATGACTCCGCCCACTCCTTCAGTGCCGCGGCCGTTATGACCAGCCCGGCTCGTCATGAGCACAGCTCCACTGTAGGGACAGATTGGGACAGATTTATCACATGTAAGGACAGATTTATCAATATTTCACGCAACGCAGCATAGCAAGACAACTTTCTAAGCTGTGTGAAAGAGAGAAGGCAGTAATGTGCCATATTTACCAATATATGGCACATTTCTGCTCTCTGCCTGCGCCAGTGCACAATCTGCTGCCTAGTGCCAATGTAGGCACCCTTGCACTATGATGGGAGGATGCCTTCTTTGCAGGCAGTGGCGGCCGGCACAGGTAAGAGCAGTGGGCCAGGGTGAGGGCATGGTGGAGTGAGGGGGGTAAGTCGCCAGAAGACAGGGTAGGTAAAATGAAATTAAAAAATTGATAAAACCACTTACCTTGCGCACGAGCATCACTGACTTGGCAATGCAGCAAGAGCAAGGTAAGACGTTTTATTTATTTTTTTATTTAATTTTACCTACCCCGTTGTTTGTAGACTTCCCCCTCACCCTACCCCAACCCTCCCTCCACTGCACTGCTCTTACCTCTGCCGGCCACCACTGGTTGAAAACGAGGCTGTTTTTGTGCAGGAAAGAAAACGTTTCTGCACAAAAACAATTCTTAGAAGCTTTTTCCTCTTTCTAAGTGTGCTGCAAAATGTATCAAACTTAAAAAGAGGAAACGGTAGGGAGATATAAAGATATTAATCCTCACTGCACCTCCCCTGGGAAGGTATGGCATTTTGACTTACTCCCAAATTCATCTGTCTTGGTAAATCTGGGAATGAACCAAAATCCATGGATGAATACACAGGAACACCCATGCTC
Source organism: Lissotriton vulgaris (assembly GCF_964263255.1). Lineage (NCBI taxonomy): Eukaryota > Metazoa > Chordata > Amphibia > Caudata > Salamandridae > Lissotriton > Lissotriton vulgaris. Next base: position 918,934,101 of record NC_141687.1, read on the forward strand.
CACCATTGGAACACCTTCCCAGGGCAGAGTAATGCAAAGCAGTGACTTGCACTGCCTTGCATTACTCCAGATTTACCAAACAACGCAGGGCCACGTAAGGAGCATAACCGGTCATGATGTTCCAACGGAACTTGCTCAAGATGTGCTAACCGTACATAACACACAGAAATGTGCAAATTGGACATAAAGACAATTGTCTGTAATCTGCAAATGAGCCCTAATAACACCTGGTCATTATGTGATGATATGTTTAACAGTGAAATGGATATGGCATCTTAGTATAACATTTTAGTGATGTGCTATTTGAGGAATCACCGAAAATATGCATTGTAAAAATATTATCATTAATATCCAAGATCAACTAAATCCTCCGTGAAATCACCTGACAATAGAACCATCAATACCAGAAACTAAAACCATGCTGTTTGCCCAAGTGCCATATTTCAGGTATGTTTCCATTTAAAACGTGCATGTCATACTTGTGCCAAATAATCCTTTGCCCACGTGTTATCACAGTCCATTACTTTGCTTGATACTAATTGATATAATAAACATATACATTGTAATAGATGTGCTGCTGAGGAGTCTTTCCAATGTTGTAGGAGTTAGAGTTGCCATAATATCCTCTCAATCTCCAGGGTAGGGCTTAACACACAATATGCAGCCAAATTCTATTCCAATAATTGCAAAGTGTGTACCGACTATCACTGCTGGAAATATATATGCTATACATTCAGACAGTGATAATAAGAAAAACATAGGGACATATAGATGAGTAACTGTGAATAACTAGTATGATGTTCACCTAGGGGCAGATTTATGTTGGACTTGCGCCACGTTTGCGTCACGCAACAGCGGCGTAAACGTGGCGCATCCCTGCGACCTATTTACAACGTGATGCATCTAGGCAGATGCGTCACGTTATAAAGCCCTCCGCCACATGTGGGCGTTCCGGCGCAGGGTGGGCGTTCCGGGGCAGGTGCGCCTCGCAAAAGTGGCTGAGTGAAATCTACAAGATTTCACTCAGTCACTTTTAGGCCAATGCTGCGTCAAAACCCTGCGCCTGCTTGAAGCAGGCGTAAGGCTTGACGCAGCATTGGACAGATAGGGCACCATCCCCCCCCACCCCCAACCTTGCTGGAGCTGCGTCGCGCTTGCTCACATCACATCTTGTTGTCCTGCCTCCGCTACATGATAATTTTGCGGGTAGAGAACAGCTGATGCCCCCTTGAAGGCAGGTCGGGCCGCGCGCATGCATCAGTGGCAGACAGTTTGGCAGCTGTGCCTTGCAGGTAGGTCATGCTGTTGGAAACCTTTCCCAGAGGAGGGCGCGAGCTCAGTACCACACTTCCATGGCTGCAGGTCCCTGGCAATAAGTACGCTCCTCCAGGAGACGAATCCGTCCTAATCTGTCGAAGCAGCATGCCAGAGCTCTCAGCATTACCTCACGGGCAGATCAGACACAGACTCCGGGTGACCTTCTACTTAAATCTCTCTCGCGTTCGCCTTCAAGTGGTGGCGCGCGCGGCAGCGGCGGAAGTCTGTTGAATTATAGTCACGCGCAAGATGTGGGTGCATTCTGTCACATTTCTCCACTTGTTCGGTTTAAATGTTTAGTTTATTAGAAGCAAAGGAAAGGAAGCCGTCAAAGAATAACTACTTCGACGTCTCAGACGCGGCACGCCAGATTCCACTATTTCAAAGAAAGGTTCGTCTCAAAGGAAATGTGTTTCCACAAACAGTGTGTTCGGTCTACTTCCGTTACCGGTTATCGAAGCACGGTGGTTCATCAAGGCACTAAAGTCTAAAGAGGGGAAAGAAGTAAATAGGCAAGGACAGTGCTTTAAATGGGCAAGCACGCTCGGGAACTAAGAATCTGTACTTCTTTATTTTGAATGGAGAAGTCAGAGAACTAGCACTTCCCAGAAGTGCTGCAATATAATTAATGAGAGAGCACCATCACTTCTCAGTATCAAATAGGTGCTCTAGAATAGTGAGCACCTGCTGGGGTGGACAACCATCCATTATCACCTTGATGAACACTCTTCAGACGTAGAGACTATTTGCAGGTCTAGAGACGTCAAAAGACATTTGCTAGAGTTTGGAGGGGTACCATGAGTCATGTAATGCATTTGGGGTTTTTAATCTAAATCTCCTTCTTCTGAAACAAGCCATTTAATGAGATATAACTCTGCCTTAGACTGAGAGTGTCCAGCATGATTCATACTTAATTTGATTTCACATCCATTTAACACCTCCTGGAGTAAGCCCTGACTGCTTGCTATTGCAAAATTTGAGTGACAGGTTTAGAAACTGAAAAACTCTGGTATCCAAATGGATTGAAATAGTGTTAAGGTTTGAAGAACTTTGGTTGATATCTGCCACAAGACCTGGTCCAGTGGGTATGTTTTAGACATGGGAGTAAAATACCTGAAATCCAATCTCTGCTTTACAACTTCACCTGGATATGCTGGAAGTAAGCATATTCTAAAGCTAGGCGAAACCCACAATGTATTGAAACTTCCCTCTGGAAGGAACTCTCCTTGACCTTGCCATTAAAATTACTGTCATCCTAGGTCTTGTCCAGCGGGCCAGAGGAAAATGTAGAACCAGGAGACACAGGGGCTTATTTACAAGCCCTGTGCACTTCCGGAAAATCAATTTTTGCGACATTACAGTGATGCACAAAGCTTCGCTATATCTACAAGACCATGTAAAGACACCGGCCTTGTAGATATGGGGAGAGGCAAAGGAGCGTAAGTTGCTGCATTGCCTCACACTGCGTCGGGGAGGCATGCCATGAGCATTTCAGTGGGTGTGCCCACGCAAAACCCAGAGGTTTGCCAGATTTACAACATGATGTAAATTTAGGAATGCTTGAAAACCGTGCACCTCCCTAGGGGTGGCGTATGAGGAGAAATTACACTATTTTTCCAGTTTTTTTCCTCTTCCATTTGCACTGCATTCTGCAGCACAATTAGAAGGAGGAAAATACCTTCAATGATTGTTTTTGTGCGGGAAGGGGCCCCTCGCACAAACACCATTATGTCCACTACACAGATACCCTTGCACTGCAGTGCAAGGGTACCTGCATATGTGCATGGTTGCTAATTGTGCTCCTGCACTGGCTGGAAGTATAGGAATGCACCGTATCTTGTAAATACAGTGCTTTCCTGCCCTTTCGATTTGGCATAGGGCAGCACAGCAAAATGACCTGCAGTGCTGCCCTACTCCAATTCTTTGTCAATATGCCACACAGGTTTAAATACCAGCTACCCATTAACCCAAATTGTGAGCTCTTGGCCAATCACTACTTGAACTTTTTCATGTGCTCCCTTTTTTAGCAAGACTAAATGCATTTAGAATCCATTTAAAAGCTACTTGCAAGTATGTGGTTATAAAAAATGACTGGATTATTTCCTGGAGATTGCTGTAGTGATCAGTCACATGATATAGTCATCAAAATGTAATATATTGTTTACTGTATAGCCTCTGCAACAAGTAGCAGTATGTAGTATCGGTTCTATTACTTTAACAAATGTTTTGGGTAAATAAAACTCTCCCTGTGATCTGTTAAGTGATCTGACAATATCTCAGCACTGAAACAGGCCCACTGGAAAAAAATAAACACCAATGGCACACTTCCACAACAGGTTTCCAACATGTTTTCTTTCACTGGACACTCTGACTGTTTATCCGGTAGCACTTTGCAACCTTAAACTTGTATTTTTACTTTTACCACAAAATGTATGAGCCTAAAAGACCTTTCATACACAGCACTGTTGTAAATATAGATAAAATACTAGTTGAAGGTAGTTCATAAGCATGGTTAAACATGCTAATGAAGTGCACTGAGCCTTGGGTGTGAAGGCTCTTTCTTCTGTTTAAAGTCTTTGTGGTTCTGGTAGTATCTGACAATTCATGTTTTATTTCATTATTCTGCAATTTTACGCTCACTATTATATATAGTGGTGGCTCTTTTGTGTTGTTCCTAAGATATAAAGTAGAAATATATTTAATAAATGCTTCCTACAGCTATTGTGGGCATTAATTGAGTGATACAGTGCCAGGATTGTATTGCTCTTATTCTTGTCCCTCTCAGGTCTCAGAATCTAGCAACGCTGACAGAGGGACAATGGGGCAGATTTATGTTAACTGGCGCATCCCCAGGGATGCGCCAGTTAACGTGCGCCACAGTGCACCACAGCTCCGCCACCCATGTTGCGCCGCATTTATAATGCGGCGCATCATGGTGCAAAAACGGCACAGATGCGTGACGCATCTGTGCCGGAAATGTGGCGCATTGCTGGAGTTACGTCGCAAGCGCAACGCAGCTCCAGCAAGGCTCGGGGGTACACCATCTGCACAATGCTGCGTCAAGACCTACGCCTGCTTCAAGCAGGCGCAGGGTTTTGACGCAGCATTGCCCTGAAAGTGACTGAGTGAAATCTCATAGATTTCACTCAGCCACTTTCAGGAGGCGTTCCTGCGCAGGAACGCCACCCCTGCGCAGGAACGCCTCCTTATGGCGCAGTGCTTTACAACGTGACGCATCTCCTAGATGCGTCACGTTGTAAATAGGGTGCATTGTTTGCACCGCAGTTGCGTCAAATAAAGTGACGCAATTGCGGCGCAAAGAGGCGCAACAGCCTCATAAATCTGCCCCAATGTGTTTATGTTTGGGGGATTTATAGAGCGCATGGCTGCCCAAGGTCGTACCAGCATTAGTGGAGCAATCTGATACTGAGGCTAAGGGCGGTTTATGTATTGAGTAAGTAGAATAAGAGTATTTGCTTCATTTATGAACTGATGGGTGACTGTGTGGCAATTGCAAAGCGTAGCAAATACTCTATTGTCATCTTGACACTGAATGACAGACTTTTTATTTGTATTGTTACCAAACTTAATTTTACTCATTTTATGGACTTTGCAAGAATGAAACCCTGTGTGGGTCTGCCAAAATTGAAAATCTTGCCCATGACGTAAACCAGAGCCTCCTATGCTTCAGTCCAGTAATCCTTCAGAACTGACCTGAAGCCTGGCACAGATAACAATGGTTGGGCAGCGAGGCGGTGGGGAAGTGGAAAGACGATGGGTTAGGGAAAATAAAATAAAACAATAATTAAAACCACTTACCTTGTATTTATTGCTTTATTTGACGTTTCCTATCCCGTCGTCTATCCACTTTCCCCACCACCGCCCGCCCAGCCCCACCTCCGTTTCCTGCGCCGGCAGCGCCTGCCTACAGCATGTTCGTAACCAGAGCTTGCCACCAAGAATATGCAACAAAATGGTGTCCGTTTGGTTCAGCCTGTTGCTGAGCTTGTGCTGAGACGCTATGTAGGACCTGCTAGATTTTAGCTAAGTCGCTTCTCAAAGAGATTTCATAGACATTCAGGCTTAGATTTATGTACCTATCACACAACAAAGTGCAGCACCCAAAGTTGGTGGCTGTATTGTGCGATAGGGAGGGAGCAGGAAATCGCCATATCCAGAGAAATAGGGCACTCTCAACCTGTCTCCCTAGTGCCAGCTCACATTTAAGCTGCAGAGCGCCATGCACACACCATTGCAATTGGTGCGAAGGTGTTTGCACAAGCCTAACATAGGTTGTGTACTGCAACTGTGCCTTTCCAGTACAAAATACTATGCTTAGACTAGTAAGTAAGCAAGTAAATAGTTTATTGTGTAGTTAATTAAAACCATTACCATATTCCAAGACATAAAGTATAATACATATTAGCTTCACATGCTATAAAAAAGATCGAATGTATACAATAAATATCAAGTTTAAAAGTTAATTTGCAATTTAACATGTTCCGCAAATATTGAGACATTATTCTTTCTTCAATTTCTCAAGGCGGGTTAAAAATTTGATTATTTGACAAATTAATTGTAGGTCCTTTGAGTCCATATTTGTTAATATTGCCGATCTGCAGGTACGAATGCCTTTTTCATTAAACTTCCTCTTAAGCAAATCCTGGCGGCTGAGCCCTAACCCCGAGCAGATACATATCAAATGCATAAAGTCCTGTACTGCTGCTCCACATAGATCGCAATCTTTTCGGGCTCGGGTCCTCCTCTGTTGATCGGCATTGGACGGCAGCTTCCCCATACGCAGCTCCATATACTTAGTTTTCAGATGCGGCGGGAATGTTAGGGCTAGATAGGCTGCTGGCTCAGACCTCTTATATGCTTGTAGAACCATTCATGCATTCCCACGTTGGCTTAAAATTGCTTTGTCTTCAATTAATGAGTGAGCTTTTACTGCTTTCTTCATAAGCTTTTGAAAAGATGTCCATGGTAGTTTCCGTTGCCAGAGAACCTCCATCTTAGTTATTTTCAGTGAGGAATTAAAATACTTTGTGTTGTGTGATTTTGGATCATTTTGCAGAGCTTCCCAGAGAGCAAAATTGATATCTAGATCCTGATTCAGCCATGTTTTGTACCAGAATTTGATTGCCTCATATCTTTTGTGTAGTTGTTGTTGTTGTTGTAATCCAAACTCGAGGCGTTCTTGGGCTGGCGAGGCATCACATGGCAGATGGAATACCCTTCTGTAGACTCGTGTTTGAATTTTGTCTAATAATAGCGCACTTTTTCCCTGAAGAACCACACTTCCATATGCAATAGTCGGTAGTCGTTTTGCCTTGATGACTGCAAGAAGTGGGCCAAACAATGGCCCTTTTAGTCATTTTAGAATACTGCAGAAGGCAAACAGTTAAGCAGTTCCCTTCTTTTCAATTGTTGCATGATGCGTAGCGATGGAGAACTTTCGGTCCAAATACATACCCGAATATTTATAACTGTCAACTACTTCCAACTTGGTGTTATCCATTATACATTTTGGCCGTTTAGGTCGACAGTGTGTTATAATAATGACCTTTGTTTTTTTATATTAATTTCCATTAGGTTTGTTTTGGTGTAATCTACTAACGCATGAATTGATAGTTGTAGTCCAATTCTCGTATGGCTTAGAACAGGGGTACTCATAGTACGGCCCGCGGGCCAGTGGCGGCCCGGCAAGCCTTCCTTGGCGGCCCGCGGACCTTGCACACATCCTACCGGTGTTTTTTTTTTTTTTTAAATGTCAGCAAACACCGCCGGTTGGACTCCGAGAGACTCTGCTCTCTGGGGCCTGGGCGATGTTCCGATAACTGAGTGGAGCTGCAGGGGCGCTAAGGAGAGGCGAAACACAACAAAGCCTCATTTGCAAGTAAATGGTCTTTAAAAGACCTGTGACGTACTCGGGCCGTACTACGAGTACCCCTGGGTTAGAGATAGTACAACATTAAACTGTGGCAACTCCGGCAGAGGGCGACTTGCGTGTCCTACCCCAGGCAGACATAACAGTTCTTAATTTAGGAAGACGAGCCGGCGGGGACGCGCTTCTTATGACTTTTGACTTTACGCTGGTGAGGAAATGACCATTTACAACCGGCGCAGAGCAACAAAAACAAGACTTTGAATTTACGCGGGGTGTGTTTGTGTGATGTTTTGCCAGCGGCCAGTGCGGTGTTTACTAGCTGTGGTGATTTATAAACTGTGAGGTTTAAGAAGAGAGGTTTATATTTGTCAATAGACGCACAAGATGCGACCCCTGTCTCATGGAACGAGAGCCACTGGCGTTTTGGAATAATTTGCAGATGCTGAAAATGGATCTTTGCGCAAATACACGTTTATATATTATTTTATGTATTTTTTTTAAGTTTTGATTTATTGTGTGCGTGTCTGTATTCTTATATGTCCTCAGCTTGAGTAAGACACCGCCGGTTGGACTCCGAGAGACTCTGCTCTCTGGGGCCTGGGCGATCTTCCGGTAATAGAGATGAGCTGCAGGGGCGCTAAGGAGAGGCGAAACACAACAAAGCCTCATTTGCAAGTAAATGGTCTTTAAAAGACCTGTGAATTGGGTGCGGCTCTGTGTGTGCCCGGGGAAGCTGTCTGAGACGGGCTGCCACACAGGGAGGGGGGTGGGGGGGGGAATCGGAGGGGGAGAGGGGACGGGGAATTTGCTGAAGCCCTTTCGGCCAGGCTCTGGGCTGGCGTGGGTGCACTCTGCACACTTACAAGTGCAGGAATTGCAAAAATGATTCCTCAAGCCGTGGCCATGCCAAGAACACATCATTGAAATAGCTCACCTCACGGAGCAAGCACGTGTACATGGGCATTTAATTATTTTACATTTTTATGATTGGAATAAAGAGGCTACGAAACTCAAAGCACAACACATTTTAGGTGGTAACAATTCAGTTCATCACGAGAAGAATCAGGAATGTCGCGCAACTTCACATAAGGCTGCTTTGTGTTACTTCTCCGTCATGGGAGGGCCTCAACCTAGAAATTAATGTTGCTGAACACTTGGTAAGATCACACATAGCCCTACTAAGTATTTTCAATTAGTACACGACCTTTCAATTTGTGAGATATGCTAATTGTACTTGCAAAGTATCTTTTTTTTTTAATGCACTAAATTACGATTTTGACAGCATTGTTTTCACCTACATTTGCCCACAAAGTACATAGATACTGAAGGGGAATCATACATACCGCTGTACTTTTATGGTTCACAACCAAGCATACCTCTCCCCAGGACTGTTGCTGCTTCCCGTGGTACTCATAGTGAGGCGGGCAGGCCTTCCTTGGCGGCCCACTGACATTGCAGTTAATGTACCCATGGCCCTCCAGAAACCCACTTTTACCAGTGACAGAAGAGAGTCGAGAGAGAGAGCGGAGAGGAGAGAGAGATGAAGAGAGAGAGAGTAGAGAGAGAGGAGATAAGGAACAGTGGAGAGAGGGGGAGGGAGAGAGAGAGTGGAGAGAGAGAGTGGAGAGAAAGAGAGAGTGGAAAGAGAGGAGAGAAGGAAGAGTGGAGAGAGGGGGAGAGAGAGTGTGGAGAGAGAAAAAGGAGAGAGAGAGAGTGAGAGGTTGGTGAGAGAGAGTGGAGAGAGAATGACTGACTAAGAGAGAGATAATGATTTACTGAGAGAGAGACTGACTGACTAGGAGAGAGACTGACTGACAGAGACTGACTGACAGAGAGAGAGACTGATTGAGAGAGACTGACTAAGAGAGTGACTGATAGAGAGAGAGTAACTGACTGAAAGAGAGACTGACAGACTAGCTGACTGACTAAGAGAGACTGACTGACAGAGAGAGATTGACTGATTGGGAGAGGCAGACTGACTAAGAGAGAGACTGACTGAGAGACTGATTGACTGACCAAGAGAGACTGACTGACTGAGGGAGAGAGACTGACAGACAGAGAGACAGAGAGACAGAGTGACTAAGAGAGAGAGACTGACTGACTGAGAGACTGACTGACTAAGAGTGACACGGACTGGGACAGAGAGACTGACTGACTAGGAGAGAGAGACTGACTGACTAGGAGAGAGAGAGTGACAGCAAGAGAGAGAGTGACTGAGAGAGAGAGACTGTCTGACAGAGAGAGACTGACTGAGAGAGTGACTGATAGAGAGAGAGTGACTTATTTAGACAGAGTAACTGACAGAGAGAGAGACTGACTGACAGAGATACTGACTGACTGACAGAGAGAGAGACTGACTGACTAGGAGAGAGAGAGACTGATTGAGAGAGACTGACTGAGAAAGACAGAGAGACTGACATAGAGAGTGACTGACCGAGAGAGAGTAACTGACTGCCTGACAGAGAGACTGACAGACTAGCTGACTGACTAAGAGAGGCTGACTGCAGAGAGAGATTGACTGACTCACTGAGAGAGACTTACTGACTGACTGAGAGAGAGAGAGAGATAGACTGACTGACTGGGAGAGATAGGGACTGACAGAGAGAGAGAGAGAGAGAGAGAGAGAGACTGGCCTCAGCAGTGATGGAGTTTGCTCCAGGAATAAAAAAGTAAACCCTTGGGAGTCCTCTTGACTTTATGCAGTTTTTGGTCCATGCCTTTCAACCATTGCGTTTTCAAGACATTGCAGGCTATTGCGGGGCTAAGGATGGGCCAAAAGTAACCCTGTGATGGAATTGGGGTAAAGTGTGTATGAAGCTATGCAATGCCTGTTAAGATTGCAGTGTCTACTTTTTTAAACAGGGTTGATTTTTTTTTACTCTAGTCCCGCCCCCCACTGACCCCGTCCCCCACTGACCCCACCCCTACCAGTGCGGCCCTCGGCCACAAACTACACTGTCATTTTGGCCCCCGACAGAAAGTTTGTGAGTACCCATGGCTTAGAAGTACAACGTCATCTGCATAGGACAAATGTGTTAGTGGCAGTGTAACACAATGAGGGAGGTACCCAAAGACCAGTGAGGGACTGGGTAAACCAATATGCAAAAAAACAGAAAGAGTCCCTAGTTGGTGGGGGTATATACCCTACAGCGTAGACTGACCCAACCAAAAGGCTCTAAGGGTAGCTACGTTGTCAAGGACAAGATAGTCTTTAGCATAACATACACATAATTTACAAATAATTTACGAATACAGGCTAACAGTCAGTATAGGAACCCTGTCTACAAAGCACCACATTAATTAGGAAACTATAATCTTTACCAGTGTAAAAAACAATTTATTAAAAGCAATACAGTTTAAATTCGCATTCATAAAACAATTATACATTCAAACATATATTAAAAAACCAAAGAGTCGACGCGGCGTTTCGGTGTCTTGTTTCGATGATAACACCTTCTTCAGGATAGGTTTTTAAGTTAAAAAAATCTCTAAAAGGTAAGATTAAAAAAAACATAATCAGCAGGGGCCTATTGTATACTGACGTTAGCATTGTTATGACATTATTACAAAATATGGACTGTACACACAGAACAACATTCGTGATCTCTATATTCACATTTGTATATTCAGGAAAACAATCACTGTTCTCTTTTACTTTTTTTATCCATATGAACACCCAACAAGGTTACATCATGTCTAGGGTTATTAATTGTTACACCAGCAGTGCCAGTTTGATACACATACCCACATTTGATACTGGTGACCAAAGATATTGTCTAAGTCATGGTTTTATCCTTCTGTAGATTCACTGTTAGCTTGCATTACACATACCCTTTTATCCCAACAAGATTAACTTATTACTATCTTATAATTATCCTTATGGTCCCATGCAGTTTCTCTTTTATCACTTAACAATTCTAGACCTACCTCAGAAATAGAGGGATTTAGGGAATTTGAGGTCTCATGAGGGTACAGTTTTTTTCAGTCATTAGTCTGACTCTCATGGACTTATCTTCCTTTGATGTAGTTTAAAAGCAATTTTGTTCCACCTAAAGGGTAAATTACACAATTCAGATGAACCCAGATTCTATTACACTTAGAAAACTTATACCTCCGTGATAGATATAGAGGTTCATTACCTGGATATAGGTATTCAATAAAATTATCTGTGCTGTATCAGGGGTGACCACCGTATATCAATTCGGCTGTTTAGCATGTAACTGTAAAGGTCAGAAATACAATATTCCTATTATTAAGACATAACGTGTGAACCAGAGTCTTGTTGGTTAAGGTCAGAAAATTACCCATGATTACCTTTAGTTGTATCGGGTTGGGGATGATCCAACTTATCTCTTGTAGGTAGCGGTCTTCAGATTTGTTACCTTCCCTTCTACCAATTCGCTTACTATTCCTTCGTAAATTATTTGTAAATTATGTGTATGTTATGCTAAAGACTATCTTGTCCTTGACAACGTAGCTACCCTTAGAGCCTTTTGGTTGGGTCAGTCTACGCTGTAGGGTATATACCCCCACCAACTAGGGACTCTTTCTGTTTTTTTGCATATTAGTGGCAGTGTACCCAACCGTGGTGGGTGAGAATTGACCCTGTCTAGCCTTGGTGTTAAATCAGCCATAAATAGGTTGAAAAGGTACAGGGCCAATACGCAGCCTTGTTTTAACCCTTCATTAGTGTGGATCCTCCGTGTGAGCCTCTGACCATCGGCAATCTTGACCTGCATCCAGGTGTTAGGGTTAAGATCAATGATTGGGTTTAGAAGTCTATCTGGTAAACCCTGGTGCTTAAGTTTGGCCCATAGTGTGTGTCGATTAACGCGGTCAAAGGCTGCTTTAAAATCCACAAAGCATAGATGGAGTGCCTGTCGCTGTCTTAGGCTTTTATCGGCAATTAGCCCTATCGCTAATATATTTGATATTGTACCTGTGCCACAACTAATTCATAGGAATTTTCTTGTTTTCATCGGACCAGTTTATCAAGTCGGTTAGAATCAGGGATGCATAATATTTAGCCTCTGCATCTATCAACGTGATCAGGCGATAATTTGAAGGATCTGTGCGCTCTCCAGCTTTATATATTGGGTTAATAATCGCACCTCTCCATCTTTCTGGGATTCTACTGGTGGTGCTGATCATCTGGAACAGACTACTGATCTTGCAAGCCCAGAAGTTGGGGTCCTGTTTATAAATTGCCTGTGGTACACCATTCGGGCCCGGTGCACTGTCAAGCCGACTTTTTTAATGATCTGTAGAATTTCTGTTTCAGCATAGGCTGCTGTCAACTGAGATACATCTTCTTTCTGCTTTTCATAAATCATGGCTGCTGTCAACTGCGATAATTCTTCTTTATGCTTTTCATAAGTCATGGTGTTGACTGTGGACAAATGGTCCAGAGTGTTTATTGAGAATGTCGAGATTAAATGCTGTACCCATGCATACTCAGTAACGCAGGCCGTGTTGATAGTTTGAAATTTCTGTTCCTGGAATTCACCAGTCCCCAGAATGCTCTAGCATTGGATCTTTTTGCGTTATGAAACAATTTCATCCAAAAGTTATTTTCTTCATTTTTTTTATCGATCTAGATTTGTTTTTTGTATTTCCTTGTTAGAAGGCGTACTTCATCCCATACCTTGAACCATGGACTCTGACGTTGAGCCTTTCGGAGGGCCTTTCTTAGGTGCTTTCTCAAGCTTTGTGATGTTTGACTCAGATTGCAATCATTATGTTTTCAGTTGTACGTTTGGTGGTTACTCCTGCTTCGGTTAATTTTTCCAGGAAGATGATCAGGGTTTCTGAAGCCGTTTTTTTTCTAGCTCAAGAGATATCATTACATTTTTGGCTTTTACAGCGTTGTCCGGTAGTGTGTTGCATGTCCACCTTAAACATTTCAGATTAATTGTTGATATTTCCCCATAAATGGCTGGGGCTTCTGGATGTTTGAATGATGTTGTTTTAAATTCGATATGCTGAGCTCAATGATCACTATCGACTGAACATTCAATTTGGAAACTGACTATTTGCCCAAGAAGTGAAAGTTACTATTGTGTAATCCAAAGTTGAGCTCGAACGGGTGCCAATGTAGGTACAATTGGCAGGTCTATCTTGCTTTATTCTTCCATTTAAGGCTCGCATGCCCAGATGTTCAAGTTCTTGTATCAATTGCTGGCCTGTTTTATCATTACGGTTTTGTTAGTGAAACAGCTGCGTTTTTACAGCCCAGATTTCGTTTGCCGCAAAGATGTTATCTTCTTCTTCTTAAGGATGCAATAAGTTTGCATTGAAATCCCCAGTTAGAATTATCTCCCAGGTTGGGTGTTCACAGCGTGATTCCGTGATAACATCTATCACTTTCTTGAAAAGATCTTTTTTTAATTTGGTTTTAGAGTGAGCATAGATGTTGATTAGAATAATGGTGCTTACTCCTAAATGTGTGCCCAGATCCATTCGTATTATTTGCATGGCCGGAGTTGTCGATATCACCTGAGTTGTCGAGATTTTTAATGATGTTGAAATGTAAACAGCAAGACCCCCCTTAGATCTACCGTATTGATGCGTTCTTGTTGCATCAACGTGATATCCTATCCAACCTGGGACTGCTACAGGGGCTGTCAGCCAGGTTTTTTGTAGCATATTTATTTCGTAGTTATCCCAGGACGCTATCTTTCCTCTGTCCTGAAGGATTCCTTTTGCTCCTTAGAAGTTCCAGGATAGGATTTTCATGGAAATAGTTGCTTTTTCTCTGGATACACTACAATTTAATTCTCCTGTCCCTCCCTGAGTGGGCGGGGCCTGCTTTATTTTCTTTAGTTGATATATTTTTTCCCCTTCTGCACCTTTGGCACCTCTTAGAACCGAGGGTACTTTGTTATTTCCTGGAGTTTTTATTTTGGAAATACATGGAGACAGATAGCGTTGGATTACTGGGATAGTGAGCGATATTCCCCAGTCCTTGAATTTGGTGATTTCTTGTAAAATTTCAGTTACAGTCTCTTCGTTTTTCCATGTTGCTATAGTACCTGCATTTCCTGCATTTTTTCCAGGGTTAACAAATTCAATTGCTATTAGATCTGCAGACATTAAATGTTGTAGTGTTGGAATTTCTGTCATGAGGCGTAGGATATTTCCTCTGTTCAGGTAATCTTGAGGACCCTGTGAATGATAATGGGGGATGAATAGAACCTTATTTTTTAAATCTGGTTTATTCTCCTTTGTTTGTCCATAAGAGAATAGCAGCTGCTCATTTGGTTGCTTACTTCCAGGTTCCTTATTATCCCTGCTGTTTGTGTCATGGGACTGCCTTGTTATGTTGTTCGGTTGCTGATTTTTCTTACCATATTCTAACCGCTCATCTTTCTTCAGGCTATATTTTCTGTCATCTTTCCCATTTCTGCCCTTTATGCTGTTCTGATCATGCTTGTACGAGGTTAGGGGTTGACAGTTCCTTGGTTTCATTCTTGTTCTGGTATTCTATTGTTCTTTAGTTTGACCCATTCTGGATTTATATTAATCAGTAGTAAATCTTCCTTAATATTTCCTGTGTTTCCCCCAGCCTGCGTGATGACTTGTCTGACTTGCTTAATTTCGCGGTTATATTCTTGTAGATTAGATCTAGTGTTCCTGTCAGGGAAGGTATTTTCTTGTGATTGGATGATCCATTTCTGTTCAGTACCACATATTCGTCCGGCATCATTACTTTTGTTTACCTCTCAGGTTGGCAATTATGCTTAGACTAACCTTAAAACTTTTCCTACTTTGTATGTGTGCTTTACAACGCAGCACATAAATGAAGTGGGAAACGATAAGAGAAATAAAAGCATTTCTCGTTTTTAACACCTGCGTAAAAGTGATGTTAATTTTTGACACAAAACCCTGTCCACTATTGTTAGTAGATGGGGGTTTGCAAAAAAAACATGAGTGGTTACACAGGAACACCCATGTGCCACCCATGAAACACCCACTTAATGCAGAGTAATGCAAAGCTGCGCTTCACACTTTTTTGTGTTACTTTTTCTTACAAACCAACATAAATACTAATTTGCATTGGTTTGTAAATCCTGAAAAGGATTTTGTGTCAGGTTTGAGTTATTAAAGTGCTGCACACCCAACACAAAACCTTTGTAAGTGTGGCCCACAGAGTTGCCATTTATGTTCCGTGGTTGAAAAAGTACTATGACTGAGAGCATCTTGGAGCTGTTTCACTTCTGATACACACTGCTACGTGGCTTCCATAATTTGTATCCTTCTATTATTGTCTTTTGAGCATTGCCCATCCGACGGATGCCTACAGGGACAACCACGGCCCAGAGCAGTGAGTCAGGCACCACCATCATGTCGACTGCAAGAGATTATTATCATTTTTATTTTTGAATTAACAGTGTTATTGCTGTGGTTTGTGTTTAGCGTGATACAAAACTTCGACCCTCTGCCCGCTGAAGAATTCAAGTGATACATAAAGGAATCCCACAGTTCAAGAACAGACTAGAAAACACTAAGACGAATAAATGATGTAAGAGTGATACAATGATACAGACTCAACATGAAAATATCCTATGCACCAGACATCCAAAAACCGAAAGGCTTTCTGCTCCTCATTCAGACCTGGATGTTCACACCAACCTGTAGCTCAACACAACCAGGAAAAAATCTAAATATATGCCAGGAACAGTAAACAATAAATTGTAAAAACATGGCTCAATTACATGAACCATTAGTTCTCCGAACTCCAACTTTTACCTAATGCCACATCACTTAAATTCACCCTGAACACCAACCTCACCAGCAACTAATTCATTGCCCAAAAACTAACATGGCCTGGTACCATCTCATGTTTCTGAAACAAGTGAAACTAGTTCTTCCAGATAGAACCTTCAAAATTGTTGTAAAAGACCTTATGCTGTCTCATCAGGATGTTGGTAATTGCATGCTCCATTTCCTCCAAGACTCCTAATTTGCTTCCTAACAGCATCCTACACTTTGCAGCAGGTTTCATTCCGGGCTGTATGATATATTATCACATCAAACTCATTCTGATGGAACTCCATTGTCTCTCATTGCCACCCGGCATGATCTTCAAAACCTGCAAAAACAACCCTGTATCCATCAGGACTACCCCAACGCTGCTCCAATTTAAGAAAGAGTTGAAATTGCAACTATGTAAAAAATATTACTTCACAGTGCTGTAACCAACACTTTGTTTCCCATAATTCACCTACCTTTTCTATCACTTTTTGACTGTATGCTTGACTTTGACCATGTACTGCGCCCCAATACCTTTTGACTAGGTTCAATTTACACCAGTACCACATATATATAGCTGCATACATGTATTCCTAACATGCATATTCTGCATGTACATCTATACTGAGAACTTTAGTAAGTCATAAGTTACCATTGATGTCCATGGGCGAAAGCTTGAAATGAAAAGGAAAAGCATAATGCATTGTTTGAATTTGTGTGACGAGTGTCCTGTACAATCCTTTACTCTGCCATATATTTTATGTACTGTTTCTTGTCCTCTGGAGGCTGAAGTCTTACCTGTCTTGACACAGAAATGTTACATATTGCACATAATATTTTCGTACGTGTATGATTATGGTTGAGGTAAGTATATTTTTACTTGCTTGTTTACCTGCTGACCGTCAGAGACAGGGATCAGTTTTTTTTGCTTGCTACCTATTAACTTTTAGGGAAGGATGTACATATGATTATCCTTCATATGCCTTCTCAGACAGAGACTTACTTACCTTCTAATCCTCTGCCCGAGGGCAGCAGGGATTTTATTTACTTAATATTCCATTGCCCAAGAGGGGTACGAGTTCTACTTTCTGGTGTTACTTGCTGTTTGTCACGGCCCAGTAGGGACTGAACTGCTTAACATCCTATATGTGGTTACTTAATTAAAGGTGCCCTTGAGGGTTTCATATTATTCTACTAACAGTGTAGCACACATTTTTCACTTGGATAAGAGTTAGTATTCCTGTGCCTCTCTCATTTCATCTTTGAAGGATATAATGGGGACTTTATGGACTTTTCCTGCAGTTGGTTGTTCAGTTAGTCAGTCATTCAAATCCGCTATATTCGTTTCAAAGTCAAAACCATAAAAGCATACAAATGTAAGAGCAAAATAATAAAATATGGCATACGTTAAAAAAGTTCATCCTATAAAATTAATTTATCAATTGTTTGCAGCAAAACATTTATCATACGTCCTAGGCAATTTAGACATTTACTTATGTTCCCTATCTAAAATAGTTAATTATGGCTAGACAAGTAATTGCTTCACCTATTTGTTTCAGGTAAGCTAAAGCTGCTTTATACTGTCTGATGTTAACCTCTTGTAAGAACGGCACTAGAAAATGTTTCCAAATAAACAAATATAAAGTATAAAAAAGAGTAAAAGGTGTTGTGGTCTGTTCTGAAACATTTTCAGAAGGACATTTTGGTACATCTGCAAATTATTATTATTATTATTATTGTTATTATTATTATTATCATTATTTTAAGAAGGAAGCGAATCAAACAATATCTATACTGAGAGTTGGGGGGGAAGGGAAGGTAAATAACCTTCTCCCAATACCAACTTCCTAACCTTAATTCGGTAGTTTTTGTTGTTGTTTGTAATGTGTTGTTAGCTTTGTTTGGTCACATTCAGGTTGGTAAATATGATAGAGCTTCTTTCAATAGAAGTGGCAATCCTTGGATTGGTTTAGATGTGGTGCTTGCATGTGCTTGTGATAGTGTTGTTGTAACCATGGGCAGTGTTCTTCTTTGTTTGTATATCATTGATGATTACTTCATTATGTTTTTGCATCTGCAGAAAACATTTTGAGCCTAATTATGATGTTGTGACACCATATCGGTATGAAACCGTCTGACCCTAGGTTGGCTGTTCTGACCTCAGGATTACGATGCGACCACCAATAGGGCGGTTGCAAACATGCATTTTATAATGAAAGCTTGTGCTACAGGTGTAAAAGGCCCACATGTCAAGCTTCCATTGTAAAACGCATCTTTGGAGATATCCCAGCACTGTTATGCAGGGATGTTTATGGGGGCACAGGACCGATTGCGGAGGGCCAAGGGGAGGGAAAGGGGCCCGGATAGGGCCCCCAAAGTCATTTTCCGACAGCGTTTTCATGTCGGAAAGGCCGACATGGCAACGTTGTTGGAAAATGACATCAGAATCCCGACGGTTGAGCCGCCGTCATTAGGGGATTATGATGTCTTTCTGAAACCACTGACGGACTCCTTGAGCCCGTCAGAAGCGCAGCAGATAGTTCCTCTACCTAATGCCTCCACCTGCCACATCGTGATGTAGCGGGCAGACTACAGGGGCAGACGTTGGTGGGTACAACCAACCGACATTGTAATTAGCCCCTCTTTGTTTAGGTGTTTAACATTCCTGTGTGAATCACTATTTCCCCAGAGGATCAAAGTGTGCTTTGCTTTACCTTGTCTGTGTACATGTCCACCGCTCAGCCTGTTGCTGGTGAAGTCATGAAATGCGTTTGGTGTCTCAGTGGGTTGGACAGGTGGTGTTGGGATGGAAAAGTCCCCTGCATGGTGACGATATGCAACCCTGTCCTGAATGCCCCAACTGCATTGACATCTGGATCCCTGTTACTGATTTGTGGTCCTTGTGCACAGAACCAAAATTATGTTCAAGTGTCACAGAACAAGAATTCCCATCTTACCCTAAACACTGAATCGATCGGTTTGCATGGTGGGAGAGTAGATAAACAGAACACAGAGTGAAGGAAACATGTCTTAAGTTAATTAACCAAGGTGGCACAAATAGTCCTTTTTACAGAAACCAAGGGTGAGCACTGATCTCTTCATGTATTTTACCCTGTCCCTGTGAAAGACATTTAAAGCAGCATTCCCACTGAATCTAAGCACTATTCAGAAAAGGAGCACTACGAGAGCCACTTCCGTAAGTGTGGGATCCAGCACATTGTGTGTTTTGTGTTAATTCCTTTTGGGTGCTTTCTTTCATTATGCCCAAATCAATCATAAAGCGTTGTCTCATTGTTTTCTCAATACTGTTAAATCAGAGGCATATTTTCTTCTGCATGATATTAATACCACACAGACACTATCACAAGTTGAAGACTAGGGCTTATAATCAGAGCTAAAGCAGATTCAGGACAAGACTGCCCTTCACAAGGCTATGGTAAAAGAAAATCTAAAAATCTAAAAACCACACAACTCTTAGAGGGCTGATTATCACAAAATAACCCTGCATCTTTGTTATAAAGAAGCAACTCTGTGGCAGATGTAAGTAAGAGTAGTCTTTATTCTGTCACCCACTCTCCAAGACTGCCAGAGGGATGTCAACATTCTAAGGCAAGCTCTGGCAGAACATACCAAAAGGGGAGGGGGGAAAGTATGGGGGAACGTACCAAAACAAAGGAAGGAAAAGAAAGGCAAGATTACAACAATCTTCTTAGTATATTTAGCATCTCTCAAGGATTGGTCCCTTGTAGCGTGTAAATGCACGGGGGACTGGTTAATTAGCATCATAAACACTGAGTGATAACTACTACTTGTGATATTAGTCAAAATTCAGGAGGCTGAATACCATCTGGGCAAGGCAAAGCATGAACATCGTGTGGGCTGCCATCATGGCGGTCACGTCGGTCCCGGGGGGCTCAGGGGAGGTGGGGCGGGTCCCCTTGCACACTGATGACGCAGTGTCCCACCTACCCAGAGCAACCAATGGCTGCGCCCGGTGGAGGCGGGACCCGGAAGCACTGAAGTGCTTCCGGTGCATCGCGATCCGAGGACGTTCGGGGCAGGCCGGTTCTGACCGGTCTGCCCTGCGCCCCCCCTTAAAGGGGGAGAGGGGAGCGGGAACAGTCTCTTGTTCTCTCGCTCCTCCAGACGGCGCTCGGGCCATCAGTGGCCCGTAATCTTGCATTTCTTTTGTCATTTTAGGTTGGTTAAGGATCCGCGGTTGTCAGCAGCAGAATTTTCTTTGGCTGATTGAGTGGATTTCGCCAGGCGAATCGGGAGCGGAGCGGGAGGACGAACAGCTGCAGGGGAGGAGCTATGGGCGGTTCAGGGCACTTAGCGGTTTGGGAGGATTGTGTCTGGGAAGGACTGCATCGCGGGAAAGCAGCTGTATCCAGGATCTGCTGTATTTATAGAAGCGGAGAGCGGCGGTATTGAGCTGCAGAGCGGCCAGCTGTTTTCGTGGAAGGAAGGTGAGCGCGTGGGTGGCGCGAGGGGAAGAAAGCTTGCAGTGGGAGCATTGGCAATTTAAGATGCCCATAGGGTCGGTGGGAACTGCTGTTGGGGCAATTTAGCGCCAGTGACTCAGTTTGTGGGCAATTTGAAGGGTCTGTGTGCAGATAACAAGATAAGCTGTTTTAGGTTAGCTGTTACTCAGCCCTAATTGCTTAAGTGTGTTGTTAATGTCAGCTCGCTCCTGCTGGGAGTTAACCAATCTGAGATCGTTCGCTTGCAGCGCGTACAGAACACAGCTGCGAAAGCAGTGGTGGGTCTGCCGAGGGCCTGTCCCACTTCCAATACTCTGCGGTCCCTACACTGGTTACCGATCAAAAGTCGAATCCACTTTAAGGCCCTGAGCCTTGCTTTTAAAATTTTAAAAGGGTCGGCACCTGAGATTCTCAATAATCTCTTATCCGTCTATGTCCCGACTCGCTCTCTTAGATCCCTTGGGCAATCCCTTGCGTGGATTGCCCAAGGGACAACCTCCCACGTTTCAGGCTTAGCCGGATGGGCGGTCGCTCTTTTCGTGTGAGAGCTGCGGCTCTCTGGAATTCCCTCCCTTTGGAAATCCGCCTGTTAGAGGATCTTTTAGCATTCCGTAGGGCCGTGAAAACTTACCTGTTTTAATTCCTCTTATACTGACTTTTTGGCCTTTTGTTTCCTTTTGCGTTGTGTTATGTTCACCTTTTCCTTGCGCCAGGACGCTCCTTAGCTGGAGCATCTTTGCGCAAAATAAATGATAATAACATAACATAACAATGTGCAGGCAACAGCTGCTGTTTGTGTTTGTGCTGCTTGCGTGGGGACCATAAGGGGGGGCAGCGGGGAAAGCATCTGAGGAGCTTTGTTGATCGCATTTCAGGGCTGCTTAGAGGCAAACCATCCAGGGGGACCGTTTGGGTATTTTGAATTGTAAGGGACCAGCTGTGGGAGCATCCTGGGGCAACACTCTTGGTATGGGGGCGTGCTGCACAAAAAGAGGTATCATTTTTGTCCCCTAACTGCAGTGACAGCCTTTGTGAGAAGCACACAGCAACAGTTGTGGCATTTCCTCCATATACCCAGAGCATCAGCATATTGTGGAGAATTGTCGAAGGAGGCCGTCGCATGATCGGTGAGGGCAGCACCGGCAGTTCAGCATTTTTATCGTTTCTGGGAACCATGCAGGTTTGAGTAGGGGCTCACCTGAACCCTTTGGACTAGCTGGTGGGCCGTGGCTCTGGTTGCATGGGTTCAGGGGCTGGCTGGTAGCTGCTACAGCTCGAAGGTAGGGATCTGGGCAGCGTCCCGGACCTATGTGAAAGGTTGCGGTAGTGTGGGTGATCTTGGGACAGTGTCTCAGGAGGGTGGCAAGGGTGATCTGCATTATCTCCAGTAGCAATGGCCACTAAGGTGAAGCGTACTGTGAAACGTTCCCGCACTGATCTTATGCTGGAGGCCCTTATGCAACAAGTACATGTTATGGGTCAGGCTTTGAAAAGATTGCAGAAGAAAGTGGATGGTCCTGATGGGGGGAAAGGGAGGCCCAGGCGACCATAGGACCTACTAGGACGTTTTCTCCACCGTTACCCAAAAATCGCAGGCCCAGGGCTGAAAGAAAAGGGGTGCCACGGGTACTGCCCCCAGGGAGGAGACACCCCAGCCCACGGTCCCTGCGCCAAGATCGCCAGGCAATGAGGAGCCCTTTAGGACAACACCTACGTTGCAGAGAGGGGACCAGCCACTGGCTCCATCAGTCCCTCTAGGGGGGCACGCCTGTCCAGTCAGACATATTGGCCAATCTGGCGGCAGTACTACTGTGGTTGGAGACAGTAGGGAATTGGTCCCCAGGAGCGGGGGCATCAGCCAGCTGGGGCGATGCCATGGAGATGGCCAAACAAATAATGGCTCAGCTGGGGAAACCTAAACCAACCAACAGTGGTGCCGGCAGTACCGGCGGGGGCTGCAATGCCTGTGGAAACAGTCCCAGGTGGTGGGGGAGGTCCAGTAACAGGAGGTGCACCAACGGAGCCGGAAGCTATGAAGGCAGCTGACACAGCAGCACCAGCAGGTATAGATAAACCATTGCCACCATTCGGTTTGGGGGAATTGAGCTCATCCAGAGAACAGTTGGGGTGGCATTTGTCTCAGGAAATAAAGGAAAAGATTTGGTAGGGGACATATGTTAACTTTTTTTCTCTGTTAATTCACGAGGCAGAGAGAAAGGAAGCAAAGAAAAACAAAGAGTGGACTCTCCCTAAGGAGTGGACGAACATAATCTTAAAATACTGGGTAGAGGAAAATTTGGCTAACTGGGTGCAGGGCTTTACTATTTACATGGCAATCATGCTAGGTCGTTTTCCAGCGGTGGGGTCAGAGATGGCGCGTTATCAGAACAGGATCACCGCCACTCATGCTGAGCAAGGGGGCAACGGGTGGAAGGAATACGATAAGGAGTTTAGAAGGGCAAAAGCACGAGATGCAGCATTTGAATGGAGTCAAATGGACATGTTTATTCATCTGAAACGCTTGGGTCAAGGGCCAACTGACAACCTCCGGGGGCAGGTGCAGGACAATGTTAGGTTCCAGCCCGTTCGTGCAGACCCCTAGGGGATTGTGGGGGCACCCCAGGAAAGCCAGGGGGGCCAGGAAAAAAGGTGTGTGTTTTGATTTCAATAGACAAACCTGTAATAGAGCCCCAGGCACATGTAGGTTCAAACACAACTGTGGTTTCTGTGGTAACACATCACACCCTGAATCTAAGTGCTTCAAAAAGTCCAAGGAAAAAGGAGTTAAAAGGCAGGAATGAAAGAGCGCCCCTTCTGAAGGCTGGATTCCCCATTAATATCAACCCCATGATTCCTTGTTTGAACTTGTACAATTGCCCGGACGCCGCAAGGACGATCAGGGACGGGTTTGTCGAAGAGTTTGTCTGCTCACCGCTGGGGGGGTGTCCTAAGAAGGTGCAGGGCCATTTCTGCTTAATCCATAATCTTTCGGCACCCAGGGGAAGGTCTTTGAATGAGGCAATCTCAGACAATTTGTGTAGTGTGAAATATGCATAATTTGATTAGGCAGTGGACATGCTTAAAAGTTTAGGTCAAGGGGCGTTGATGGCGAAGTCCGACATTGAGTCAGCTTTCCGGTTACTGCAGGTGCACCCACTGGATTTTCACCTGTTGTCTTTCCAATTTCAGGGGAAGCATTACGTGGACAAGTGTATGCCAATCGGCTGTTCAGTATCCTGTACTTACTTTGAGAAGTTTAGCTCATTCTTGGAGTGGGCCATCAGGTGGGACACAGGCCACCAATAGGTGTTACATTACCTCAGTGATTTCCTCTTCTTGGGGGCACCAGGATCAAGTGATTGCAGGGCAGCATTAGGGAGGTTCTGCACTCTCATGCATGCGTTTGGGGTTCCACTGGCACCAGGTAAGACAGTGGGCCCTAGCACAAAGATCAAATTCCTAGGGATTGAATTGGAATCAGTGCCGGGGGTGTCTAGGCTAACAGTAGAGAAGATGAGTGATTTCGGGATACTGTTACAGCAAAGCTTTAATAAGGAAAAGGTCACTCTGCATCAGTTGCAGCAGGTAAAGGGACAATTGAACTTTGCACTGCGCATAATTCCAATGGCACGCCCTTTCTCCCGCACCATCACGCAGGCTATGTCTGGGCTCAAGGAGAAGCACCCTCACATCAGACTGTCCAGTGAGGTCAAACAGGACAAGCTCATTTGGAAGGCATTTCTGCGAGATTTTAATGATCGGGTGGTGTGGCCTAGCCCGCCCAGGTCCAGTTCTGAGTTGGGGTTGATGACCGATACGGCAGGTAGCGAGGGGTTCGGTGCCATTCTGGGGTCTGACTGGATATCACGGCGCTGGACGGGCTGGTGGAAATACTCAGGGCTCACAAGTAACATAAGCTTCCTTGAACTCTTCCCCATCCTGGTGGTGCTGTCCATGTGGCTGAGCAGTTGAGGGATCAGTCTGTGATATTCTGGTCTGATAACATGGCGGTGGTGGAATGCATCAGCAATCAAGCAGCAAAGTGCAAAATGATCCTGCAGTTGTTAAAAGAGATTGTATTGCAGTGTATGAAATTGAATACTCTTTAGAGCCAAACACGTGCTGGGTATATTAAATTATGCAGCTGATTCATCATCTCATTTTAAGATGTAGGCATTCAGGGCCCACCTCCTAGAAGCAACAGAGAATCCAACACCGTTCCCAGAACAGCTTTGGGAGCTTAGTGCCCCCAGTTATCGGACCTCGTGCCAGCTAGCCTAGCACCCAGTACCAGGAAAGCTTACGAAGGGGCGTTCTGGTCATTTTGTCAGTTCTTGGGGGATAGTTGGGAACAAAGGTGGCCCGACCCAGAGTCGGTGATTGCTTATATGCAATTCATGAGGGATGAGGGGCGCTCAGTAGCAGGGGATAGGCGTCACATTACAAGCATCTCCTTTTTGCTAAAACGAAGGGAAAAGAGGATCCATCAAGGAATTTTGTAGTGTGCCAGGCTTTGAACGGGTGGCAACGCTTGCAAGGGGTGCAGCTCGATGAAAAAAGACCCATATGTTTGAAAACACTATTTAAGCTAATGGAAGCTCAGCAGCTGGTTTGTAACTCGGCAAGGGAAGTTACATTGTATTGTTTCAAGCAGCATTCTGCCTGGCTTTCTATGGCTTTTCAGAGTAGGGGAGATGGTGTCAAGGAATAAACAAGATTGGCATGGGGACTGCAGGTGGGACATGTAAAAATAAATGGAGACTCCGTATTGATCACCTTACCTAGGTCCAAGACTGATCAGGGTGGAAGGGGTGAGGGCATTGTACTTCACAGGGCCATAGGTAGTGCATGCTGCCCCGTTGCCAGATTGGAGGCCTTCATGGCACAGCAGACGTGGGCCACTGCAGGCCCACTTCTAGTCCATATGGATGGTTCACCACTTACTGTCTTTCAGTTTAAGAGGGTCATGGGTTTGGCCATGCGAAACGCTGGCCTGGATACGGCTAACTTTGGGACCCATTCCTTCAGGATTGGGTCAGCCACGGAAGCAGTGCCAGGGGTTTTAGAGAGGAGCAGGTTAAGAGGATCGGTAGGTGGTCCTCTAACTTTTACAAGCACTATGTGCGACTGCATATGCTATAGCCTGTATGTTTTAGCTTGTAGTAGGGCGATGCACTGATGGTTGGTTTCTGTTTTCCTGTTTACTTGCAGTTTCTTCAGCCTGTGACTCAGGGAAGAAGCTTGCATCGGTGCACCATCGCGACCGATGGACGTCACCTTGTCACTCAGGGGGACGGCGGTCAACGGTTTATGAACGTACAGCGCGGGTAATGGCACAAGTTCACTCGCGGGTCCCGGAATGTCAAGAAATCTGGTTAATTGGTCATTCCTATGTTCGACGTTTATAATCTTTCTTTCCGGAGGCCCATGAGACCAGGGCAAGTAGTTGGGGGCAAAAATTGATTTTCATGGACAGGGAGGACTGCATGTGGGACAATTCAGAGAGACGGTGACCTACGCGGTAAAAGAAATTAAGGGACCTCCTACAATGTGGATCTTACATTTGGGGGGTAACGACTTGGTGCACCTGAGGCGGAGGGTGCTCGTGGAAGAACTGCTCACTGAGGTGGGAGGGTTGTCAAAGAGGTGCCCCAAGGCCATGGTAATCTGGTCTCATATGAACCCAAGGTTCCATTGGAGAACGGGTGAGTCAGTGCAAGTGTTGAATCACGCGGTACAGCGGATCAACACGAAGTTTGAGAAGTTGTTTAGGACCCCTAAACTACAGTCAATAGCACATGGGTACATCTGGGGCGATCGTTTTTTTCTGCTGGATTGGGTACACCTCTCGTCTAAAGGGAATCAGGCATTCATTGAGGACATACTAGCGTGGTGGGAGGGAGTGAGGCGCAGGACATGACCTCCTAGTGAGTGTAAGGGGAGGCCAGATAGTCCGGCAACTATGCTGGCCTGTGGCGGGAAGGTCATGATTGGTAGCATAGTCTTCGGTCCTTAGCGGCCAGCACCATGTAACTCCAGGGGCAGTGACAGACAGTCAGCGGGCTGAAGGAGTGAGGGGCCAGTGGAGTCACTCTTTCCAGTAGGATGGTCGTCCAACCTCGCACACGCATGCGCATCAGGGCGCAAGTATGCTGAATTGCAGCCCCTGTTATGGAGTTAAAGCTAAGGGCAATGGGGGGGTCCCAAGGGTAAATATTTGTCCGATAAGCTGTACCCCCTACGCAAGCTTACTCCGGTGGAGTCGTTCTAGTTTACCGGGATCTGGAGCTGCCAGTCATTGACCTTGCCATAGGCTCTAGCGGGGACATACAGAAAGTAAAGTATATACATGCTTAGGTTACTGTAGGAATGACAATGTCTAGAAACATGTTAAGGTTAGCAAAGTGACATTGTGTATCTATATCTGGACTTCTGCATAATTGTACATAATGTAAATGATAATTAATGTTTTTTTATTATGCAATAAATACTTCGGGGTTACTCTCCCTAATCCAAAAGAGTATGGTTTGAGATGCTTGCCTTGGAGGAGGGAGGGAGTCCTCGTCCAAGGGCGGTCTCGGGACTTTAAGTAAAAGGGGACTTAGGCTGTACCAGGCCACATAAAAGAACCTGTACAGATTTCCCTTTATAAGAAAATACATTAGAAAATCAACACTGATATAACTTTGCAGATGCAGAAGGATATAGAAAAATGTTCACATTACCCCACTTATTTTTACGCGATGGAGGAATATTATAACCAAGGTAGTTCTCTTGTATTGTAAAAAAGTAGCAGTCAGATTCAGAGAGCTGGAGCAGTGGCAAGGATTTTATACCTAAGGGGCATGACCAGTTTCAAGGTCCACCTCCCTCATTATTTCCCCCGACCCCTCAGCTGCTCCATGCATGTACTGGCCAAGTTTATATGGCCCCATGCTGCCTAGGAGCCTCTTTAAGCATAATACACTGTTTTGTTTAGAGTGTGGCTGGGGACTAGGAAAAGGAAAAAAAAATCCAATGTACAATAGGATGATGTAAATCAATAGATAACCTGGAATATGATCAAATGAGCACAACCAGGGACCAGAAAATCAGGATTTACTAATACAAATCTCAAAGAACGTAAACTTAAATCCTCAGTAGGGGTTTAGGTTTTATTCTGACGCCTAGAGTGGACAGGCTTGGTTTAAATTGTAAACGAGCCGATATTCTTAGGAAAATATTATTAAAAATTGCTTTGCATGATCAGAGAGCAACCAAGATGAGCCCACCAACACTGGTTTACTTAGCACATCATACTTTCAACCCCCCAATAGCATTCCATCTGAGGTGATAACACTCAAGCAGACAGTCATGAAGGAAGTTTAGTCTATTGATACAAAAACAAAAATGTTCCATAATCTAACCAGAGTATAAAAGTGGGTTCTGGATGAACTTCAGAATTCCACAGAATCATAAAACCAGCAGATAAGGGTTTGATTTGGTTTGATTTAAATTTGTAAAGCGCGACAATTACTCAATGGCATCAAGGTGCTGTAGACCACTGTCCGGAGTACCTTGCTTCGCCTATAGGTGTTCAGGAGGAATACTCTATAACGAATACAGCCAGGTCTTAAGTGTCATTGTTGTGCAATCAAGGACAGCTTACAGGCAGGAATGTTTCAGACGACTTGGTTATACCACTAACTACTTGACCATTAAATCAGACCATGCTAATAATAATAATAATACTGACATTTGTAGAGAGCGAACAGCTACCTCAAGCGGAGGTGCGACTGTGCTATAGCAACAGACAACTTGCACAGGTGGCACAAACAGCAAAACCCACGAGGATTAGTCTAAACTGAATAGTCACGTTTTCGCCGCTTTCCTGAACAGTGGTTCAGAATCAACGTGTCGCATGTAGTTAGCCAGAGAGTTCCATAGGTTGGACATCCCAACCGCGTAGGATCTTCCGCCTAGCCGAACTTTCCTAACTCGTGGGATGCAGAGCGAGTTTTGAGTATTAGATCTCAGCGAATGATTTTGCCTATAAGTACGTAACCGTTGTTTCGGTAACTGGGGCAGTTACCATGGATTGACTGGAATACTAGGGTTAAGGCATTAGACTCGATTCTTTTTGCCACTGCAACCAGTGCAGTGCTAATGACTTACTTGGAACAATACAAAACTTGGTGAAGGATGCTGAAATAGAGTATGGGATTACACAGCATAAGGCTGATATTCTGGCAGTGAAAAACCCAGGGGCATGTTTATCATAGTGATGCTTCACCCTTGCACCACACAAGGGGTCTCAGGGCTGATCAATACTAAAGTCAGAATTATACATGCATCCATGCAAGGCCACCTTGCATGGTGCTGCATCGCTTGATAAATGTAGAGTAACGTAATGCAGCCCAAATCGCTGCCTTGCATTTCTCTGCCCCAGGGAGGCATTCCATAGGTGAAGCATGGGTGTTCCCATGCATCCAGCCATGGCTTTGGTCACATTCCCAGATTTACCATTAATAGTAGACCTGGGAATGCCACAAAATGCTACACCTACCCAGGTAATGCGTACTAAGGAGAAATATCATTATTTCTCATCATCAGTTTTCCTCTTTCTACAATTTCTGTATTCTGTAGCGCACATAGAAAGAGGTAAATACCTCTCCGAATTGTTTTTGTTCAGGAAGGTGTCCCTTCCTGAACAAAAACAACCCTGAAGGTGTCCATTCCTGCACAAAAATTATCCTGACTACAACAAACGCATCCTTGCAACATGGCGCAAGTGTGTCGGCGCTGGTGCGAGGTAGATAAGGATGCCAACAAGGATTTGTTCAGAAGACAATTTAACAAATTAATGTCTTATTCAATTGAGATGCCCAAGCCTGACATCAAGTTGTAGACTTGACTTTGTAAGAAAATAAATGTCAGGATGCAGGTGCATGTATTTATGTCAAAGTGATATAGAAATTCAAAATCATAAGTGCAAGGGTTAAAAAAATATGTCTCATCATACATTGACAGTGATTAAAGCAGTACTTTTCTAAGTTATTATGCCATTTGTCAATGTATGTTCAAGCCCACTTTCTAGATATACAGCAATAGCCAGTCTCTCACAGAAGAACTAGGCTTTGAACAGAAACTCAACAATGACTAAAAAGAAAGTTGGGCTATGCTTCGACGTTCCGGTCTGTGTAGTTGTGCATCTGTGAAACCATCTTCAGGACTGTATAACTTCATGAATATGAGGAAACCACCCTACAAATCTGTAAAAAGGAACATGACTAATATGGTCAATATTAAAAACCTACACCCGTGGTGGAGTGAGCTGAATCCACATCAAGAAATGTGAGGCTAGAACAACATCACCAATTAAGAAATTTGGTAATTTTGAAAATATTAGGTATATCAGGGTGACTGTTGAAGATATAGATTTTATTAATGTGAAAAATATATTTAAAAAGAAGGTGCATAATAATAAAGAACTTCACCAAACTCCATATGTAATTCTCTTTTAATATGTATTGCATCCGAGATTTTATTCCTATTAGGTCAGTCAAATAATGACTGCGACGACTTGTAATGTGCACTGTCAAGAGATCAGGCAACTAAGAGGTCTGAAAAGGATAAGAAAAATGAATTAATGCAAGAACGGGTTGTATCTTAATTGGGCAGAAGGTGCAAGAGTTACACCAAGAACTTTTGCGTGGTCACGATATAAATTGTGCAGTTGGAATTATATGCTGGAGACGTTGCATGTATTTATGCTCTGAGAGAAACAAGGGACAAGGGAAGACACTTTAGTTTAATCAAGTTATGAAAAAATTATATTAATAAATAAAGTTGTGCATCCTCATGGTTTACATAAAGGCTGCATGAAGGGCTTTAGAACAATGCAATGGAAGACGACGCCTACATTGTCGAATACATATTGAGCACGTTATGTACATAGGCTCAAAATAGGCAATACCTCGAGAAAGTCCTTCAGACAATCATTGCGTTGTTGCCGCATGAAATAAAACGACTTCCACGCTGTAATCTTTAGTGCAGCCAAACTTTAAAGTGCATTAAATATACATGTGGACCATGTTATAAAATAAAGTGTCAGGTTGCAGCTTGAAGAAGCAACATGGATAAACTAGTAGGTGACTCTCTGTACAATGTGGCATCCGAAAACATAACAGGCATTGCAATCAGGCAGTAAATGATTTAGGCCCTATAGGTAATAGCAAATTACCGAATGGTAAATACCGAATTTTACCGATTCGGTATTCGGTAAAATATTCGTTAAAAATCCCGAATCGGTAAGATTCGGTAATTACTGATTCGGTAATTACCGAATCTGTATTTGCCATAGATTCCTATGGGCCTTGAAGCCCATAGGATTCCATAGCAAATACCGATTTGGTAATTACCGATTCGATAAATGTACCGATTTTACAAGGGGGACAGGGTGTCACTTTGACACCCTGTTGCACCCCTGTTTCTGGCTTGTGTGCCATGTGACACACTTACGTGCCCTTAGGGCATGTCTGTGTGCCACATGGCACAGGTGTACATGCACAGATGTGCATGTACACTGGAATTCGTTATTTACCATGGAATAGTATTCCATGGTAAATAACGATTCGGTAAGGGCCTGTGGCACTGATTACAGTGCCACCTACATATGGATTTACAGAATCGGTATATTTACTGATTCGGTATTTTACCGATTCTGTAAATTTACCGAATCGGTAAATATACCGATTCTGTAAATATGAGGTCCTCTACATTTCAAACCCCCAAATACCGCGGCCGGTGACCTATATGTGGGCCCAGGTCATCCCATGCTTGCTGCTTGACTCACCCAGTGAGGAGTCAATGCACTTGCACTTGCAAATAAAGAAAGAACGCATATCAGCGTGAAGCACAAATGCCACCTTTCTACGTATAGAGGGGCATATAATCAAGCACAGCGTTAACATTATCGCCGCTTTAGCAGCAGAAAACTGCCGCGGATGCGGCGATAATGGGCTTGATAATACGCCGTAGAGAATTCCCATTGAAGCCCATGTTCACACCAGAACACGGGCTTCTATGGGAATTCACAAGGGTGTATTATCAAGCCCATTATCGCCGCTTTAGCAGCAGTTTTCTGCCACTAAAGCGGCGATAATGTTAACGTTGTTTCTTGATAATATGCCGTCCTGCTCAGCATTCAACATTAGTTGGATGCCTCTGGAGACTGCAGAAATCAGCTGAGTTATATGTGGTAAACAACGCGCGGCCTAACTATAGTCAGCCATATTGGGGGGAACATTACTAAAAGTCGGCATTTCACATGCTTACAAAAACATAGAGCTAACCACGATAGTCAACGATCTTGTAGAGTATGAAGAACTAGAGAGAGGACTCTGGTCGGCCATATTTGCGGTATGCTGAGATCAATATATCTCCTCGTATCGAAAAAAACAGGGTCAAAAACTCTCTCGTTTGTCGAGGAGAGCTGTTATCAGAGTATTAGAGTTGTACATAGTGAATAAAAGACGAATTAAGAAGCAAATTAAAAAAAATAAAGAAGTTGTGTCCTATTGAACTGAGGGATGTTAGTGAGACCAGGGTGTGCCATATTCGTCGTATTAGGTAGTTTTAGGTATATATATTTATATAACTTACAGTAATTAACAGTTGAACACCAGAAGAGTGATATGCTAACCTGACAGATTAATATGTCAAGGTAGGTTGATGCCATTATATATATCAATTGTGTCATATGATATAATACATAGCACAGAATACAAATTATATTCCTGGAAAGAATCAAATTGCATCACAAGCTTAAAAGAAACCTGCATATTAACATGATGAAAAACCGTTTACTCACATCAAAGTATGTACATGATTAATACGTCATTTGATTAGAGATGCTATTGTACAGACATATGGATATTAACTTAATCAGAGATCATATCGACATAGTAAGGTATGCACATAATTATACCATTTCATAGGATAATATTATCTTAGGATCTCTTATATATAACTATCTGACAGCAGACAGAGCAGGATATTCAAATCATAACTGCTCTGATACATTATACGACACATTTGTAATGCAGAGTCAGCCAGAGTTTTAAATTGTGTGTAGTGTTCGAGCTTTGAGGTATGTTCAACTTGGCATCTGGTTCTAGAATGATGCTGAACTATACGTTTCTGGACTGGTTGAGTTATCCTGCCTATACATTGTCGGCCACAAGAACATTCAATACAGTAAATGGCGTTGCTTGCGTTACAGTTTGAAAAGGGTTTTGACAGTTGATTGTTGACCATTCATGCTGACATTTAAAAAATATTTTTACTGTTTTAGTTGTGCTGTAATCTATACAGTTATTGCATTTGTAGCGGCCAAAAATAGATGCAAGTTGAAGCATTTGTTGGATTGTTGGTGGTGTTACTTCAACATGTGCTTCGACCAGTCTGTCTCTTATGTTGGAGCCTCTTTTAAAGGCAAATAACGGTTTCCTATAGAATCTTGTGTTTCCTGCCAAAAGGCTCCAATGTTTACACATGATTTTCTTTATTTTACAATGTGCCGAAGGTAGAGACGCATGCCAGACATGATTATCTAGGTAGTTCTTTAATCTCTATGGGGCTTCCCTGTTGTTGTGCCATGCCCTCTTCAGTGACCTCCGAGGGAGTCTGGAAGGATACCCTTAGGCTTTGAGTTTTTCTATCAATTCATGTGCCTCTGTAAAGTAGTCATCTTTTTCGAAACTGTGCATCTAAGACAAAAAATTGCCCAAAGGGGAGATTGTCTATTAGGGCCTGGGGTGATGAATGTTGAACATTAGAAGTGTATTTCTAGCAGTTGGTTTAGTAAATAAAGTGGTGTGTTTGTTTGTTATCTTTTGTCTTGATTGTGCTATCAAGGAAGTCCATACTTTGGTTGTTGCATTCATTGGTGAATTTCAAGTTAGGGTTAAAACAGTTAATCCAATTGTGGAATATGAGTAGGCTTTCTGTGTCACATTCCATATCAAGAAAATATTGTCTATATTGTGCATCCATTTACCTTCATGCCATCTGCATGGATTGTCAATATAGTCTATGTGTTTTACCTCAAAGTTTGCAACATAGATGTTTGCTATGTCTGTTTTGGTGCTAGGGAGTCAAAAGTGCCCCAGCACTAGGGGACAGGAATACTCCTTATAATGTCAAATACGGCACAATAATGCCCTTTCGCGCAGCGCAGCAAGGTGGCTTGCTACATTGTGCTGCATGAAAAATTGATACATATGCCCCCCAACAGCTTATTTACACACATTGTCAAAGAGCGTCCTAGGACATCCTATAGTCTGAAGAATGGGCCCTGTTTTGGAGCCTTCTTCAAAATTCTGTGACTGCTTTCTTTGTCTCCTAGTAGGAAAGAGGCTGTCAAACCGAAAGGACACTATGCATGCTCAAGCTGTTGTCAGACATGTATTTTGACCTCACCAACAAACTCATTCTGGGTCTTGATACTGAATCCTTGTATACCAGCATTCCCCAGGAGGAAACTCATTGATAGCAGGATCACAAGTTCTTTCTTTGCCTGTTTTTAAATATATCATACGGACCCAAGAATAAAAACCTCTGAGGGTACGAGCACGGTATTTGTAACCCACCTGCACAAATCCCCACACATCCGCACTCACCACTTTTTGGCATTCCTCAAAAGGATCTCTGCCAAAAATCCCTCTCGCTGGGCCCATGGGGGACTGCAGCGCCACCCCAACGAGGAGCAAAAAGCTCAAAGATGAAGCATGACACCCTGATGGGTGTGTGAGGGCAACTCTCCAATTAGGAGGAATTCCTCTCTATCCAACCTCCAACCACTAAGGAAGATAGGCACCTCTTTACCTATACTTCACGCCGCTGAATGAGCGAGCCATTATAGGAACAGTTACCTTTCAATGATTGACATGGGGGATTAGTTGCCAGGAAGGTGGCTGGAGGCAGTAGCATGAGATAGCAGGAAAAAGGTATATCACATGGATCAGGTAAGGTGCAGTCGGTAGGAAAGAAGGGGGTTGCAGAAAGGGTGGGAGCAGGGAAAACAGAGGCAATATGTGAGGCAAAAAGCCAAAAACATGCGCACAATAAGAGACAAAAAGGTGAGAAAATGGGAGAAAAGCACTGAAAAACTCTAGCCAAAAAACAAAATAAAGGCAAAAAAAGTGGCACAATAAAATAGCTCAGGCAGACAAAAACACAGGAACAATAACAAGAGAAGTGCTAAAAACAAAGGCTCATTAGGAGAGAAAGTCTAAAGACAAGGGGCCATATGTACAAATTTTAGGAATTGGGATTTTGTGTGAATCACAGTTTGGAAATTGCTATTCCTTTTTTTAAAATGTATTTTAATTCCACAGTTGGATCAAGTTAACAACACCAATCATATTATACAGTTAGTAATGTTTACATAACTCTTAACATTTTACATCATAAAGTAACACAATTATTACATCTCTAGATGATCTTTAATTGCCCCCCAGATTGACATACCCAATCGTCGTTTTTTAGCCCCCTTTAAAACATAGAGACTCCATTCCAATTCATATAAGTTGTATAACTTAGCTCTCCAAAATTCAAATGCCGGGGCCTCTGGTTGTAACCATTCTGTCGCTATACATAAACGTGCAGCAGTCATTGCTATAAACAAAAAATGTTTGTATTTACATAAAGCAGTATCTTTTCCCACGATTTGTCCCCCGCCTAATAACATAAGTGCAGGAGAAATTTTTATCGGGGTATGAATAATCATAGTAATAAAAGTTTATATACTAATCAAGTAATGAGCAAGCTTGTAATAACTAAAAAATATATGTATGCTATCAGCATTCTCACCACCGCAGCAAAAACATTTACCATCATATTGAGGGCCCCAGGCTTCCATCCGTCTAGGGGTATAATATAACCTAAACAGCGTTTTTATAAACTTGCGCTTTTAAATTGGCTGAGAGGCACACCTCTTACGCCATCACAATTGTATCTACTATTTCAAGGTCCGGTTCCCCTAACTGCGTCTGCCAATAAGTGTTATATTACTGTAAATCGTCTGGTCGATACTCCATCATAATCTGATATAGCATGCCAATTTTTTTCCGAAGGCGAATCCCTCCACTAATTTATTGGGGGCAGGTCTAATTTGCTTTCTCAAGCAAAAATCTCGAATTTGAAGATATTTAAAAAACGAAGAATGAGGTAACTTGTATTTTGAAACTAAATTTTCATAAGTACAGATAATCCCATTAGCTTCAAACAAATCCCCAATTCGCGAAATCCCCTTATGTGACCAATCCATCGCCACTCTGTCCCAGAACACAGAAGGAAGCAGTTTGTCCGCGCTAAAGGGTGTATGATATGTAATTCACCCAAGTTTAAGAAGTCTTGATACCTTTCTCCAGACTTTAAAGGCCGAGTCCAACACTTTAAAGCGAGTATGCTTAAAGTAATTACCCTCCAATTCTTTCAGTAAGCACCCCCTTGCATGCTCCCCCAATAATAAAAAAAATATAGAAGGAGCTTCAGCTGGTTCTTCAATTGGCTCACCAGTTAAAAGAAGTGTCATTCTTTGCAAAAAACAAACATAATAATAAAACACAAAATCAGGAATCCCTCGACCTCCTCTTTCCACCGGTAACGTCATCCATTTCATTGCCCGTCTAGCTTTCCCGGGGGCTCACAGAAATTTTGTAGAAAAACTCTGAAGCTGTAGTATGTAATTTATGGGGCTCTCCAAAGGAATACTCCGAAATAAATGAAAAACTTTAGCAAGAATATTCATTTTAATGATATTGCCTCTTCCGATTATAGACATCTGCAGCCGTCCCTACCTATCTAGCGATTGTTTTGTTTGTTGGATAATAATATCCCAGTTGGCATCCACTATCTCTTTTATTTGAGTCTTGATTTTGATGCCTAAGTGTGTTACTTCGGACGTTACCCTGGGATCGTTAAATTGAATATTGTCTGTACATAAGACCTGGGTTTTTAATGAATTTAATTTATACCCTCAGATTGCAGCAAAATCATGAGCCATTCGCTCAATCTCTACTATAGCCTCTGCGGGGTCAACTTTAGTAACGGCAATATCATCAGCGTATGCAAATACTGAGTATGCTATATTTTAAACTATAAATGGTTTGATATATGGTGTATTCGACAAGTTATATTAAAAAGGATTAATAAATAAAGCGAAAAGAAGTGGGGAGTAAGGGCATCCTTGCCGAGTCCCTCTAGTTATTTGAATCCTTTCAGATCTAGAACCCATAGCTACTATTCTTGCGTTTGGAGCTGTATATAACACCTGAATTGCTGTCAAAAAAATCTTTGCCAAATCCCGCTCTCTTTAAGACCTCCCATAAATATTGCCATTTCACGCGATCAAAAGCTTTCTCAGCGTCTAGCAATATCAATGATAGTTCCCGTTTTTCCACCTGAGCAATGTCAAATAAAGTAATACCTTATTAATATGCGATATTGTACCTCTATTTGGGATAAACCCATGCTGATTTAAGTATACTAGTGGTGTAATCACTTTAGATATACGGTTCGCGATCATTTTAGAGTATATCTTGCTATCACAGTTGAGTAAGGATATTGGGCGATATGAGCTAGGTAATTCAGGAGGTTTACCCTTTTTAATGAAAACCACAATAGAAGCATCATTCCAAGACAGTGGGGCTTTTCCAGTTTGTGCAGATCTAAAGGTCTCAAGCATGATATGCTTCAATGGTTCAAAAAAGCATTTGTAAACTTCTCCCGGAATAAAATCTGGGCCTACCGCCTTCCCCTTGACTAAAGTTTTAATTGCCACTTCCAATTCCTCCACAGAAAATGGACTATCCAAAAATTCTTTCTCACTATCAGTTAATTTATTGAAAGTTCCCGCCTCCTTCGGAAATTTTTCGACTTCCTTCCCCTATCAGCCAGGAAAACTGTAGCGGTGGCATTAATCACATCCAGGCTAGACTATTGTAATGGTCTATATGTAGGTGCCAACAAAGCCTTCCTACATAAGTTGCAAATGGTACAAAACGCCGCAGCAAGATTGGTGCTAAAATTGCCAAGAAAATCCTCAGCATCTGCAGCACTAGACATTCTCCACTGGCTTCCCATTCAAAAGAGAATACTATTCAAACTATTGATAATTTCCTTCAGGGCATTTCACAAAACAGGCCCAACTTACTTGTTTAACAAATTCAACCGCTACCACCCAGGACGTCACCTGAGATCTGCCACGGCCAACCTTATGATCATCCCAAAGTTCCGACTGGCCACCAGAGGGGGAAAGTCTCTAGTGGTCAAAGGATCTAGAGCATGGAACAAACTCCCCCCTCAAATCCGGGAATCTCATGTGAGAGTAAATTCAGGAAAGCCATCAAAACCTGGATCTACAACCAAACAGCCACTTCCTGCAAAACCCTGGTCTAAATCTGAAACGTCTCTAGGGGTCTTTACACCTCCTACCCCTCCTTCTGGATCTACACAAATCACATCCAGCGCCAAGATGCTCCTCGGAGTGATAGAGCGCTATACAAAACCCAAATCAAATCAAATCAAAATCCTGTAAAATATATGTACCCAGGGCGGGCTGGTGAGTATATAATTCCGAGTAGAGTTGATATAAAATATCAAGTATTTTTTTTGGGTCCTCCTGAACAATACCATTCTGATCTTGTAACTTGGGGATTATGCAAGATGTCTCCTTCATTTTGAGTCTTAACGCTAAAGACCTGCCAATTGCCTCCCCATACTCATGAGCGTGTCTTCTACACACAAGATATTTCCGGGCTATCTCTTCACTCCATACCCCGTTATTTTTGGCCGGTATCGTGCCACTGTATCTTCAAAAATTGAAATGTTTAACACATTGTTTATTTTTCCAATTTCCTTAATCAGATTTTCTTCCGCGATTCTTAAACAGTTATAGAGATCTCGAATTTCTGCTCGTAACTTTTTTTGATTATAAAGCCCATAACTCACCGCCTCCCCTCTAAAGCAAGCTATAAATGGATGGATGTCATTACAACGCATACTTTTACAACGCATACCTTTACAAGCATTTTTTACACCGCAACATCCATTACAACGCATTCCATTACAACGCATGCCATTACAACGAATTCTTTGAAACTACCTTTACAACGCATTCCACTACAACGCATACTACATTTACAACGCATACCATTAAAACGCATACCATTACATTGCATGTATGGTAAGTATTGGATAGTGTAGGGGTAAAAATTACTATTCTAACTCCAGGGGGTGCAACAGTAGGGTACGTATTGGATAGTGTAGGGGTAAAAATTACTATTCTAACTCCAGGGGGTGTAACAGTAGGGTACGTATTGGATAGTGTAGGGGTAAAAATTACTATTCTAACTCCAGGGGGTGCAACAGTAGGGTAAGTGTTGGATAGTGTAGGTATGCGTTGTAATGGTATGCGTTGTAATGACTGCATTGTAATGACATGCGTTGTAGTGGTATGCGTTGTAGTGAAATGCGTTGTAATGGTTGCGTTGTAATGGTATGTGTTGTAATGGATGTTCCATTGTAAAAGTTTTGTTGTAAAGGTAGTGCATTGTAAAAGTTGCGTTGTAAGTGTTGTTTCCCACTTTAAATGTATCCCATATCGTATCTATACTCGTGGAGTATAAATTGTTATTAATAAAATCCGGTATCCATTTCAGCATATAGGTTCTAAACTGTTCATCAAGGCAGAGCTTTCTATCAAACGTAAAGCCCCTAGACTGATTTATCACCTTTAATTGTGAAAGTTCAATCAAGATTGGTGAATGATCTGATGATACCCTA
Organism: Lissotriton vulgaris; assembly: GCF_964263255.1. Taxonomy (NCBI): domain Eukaryota; kingdom Metazoa; phylum Chordata; class Amphibia; order Caudata; family Salamandridae; genus Lissotriton; species Lissotriton vulgaris. Next base: position 918,973,371 of record NC_141687.1, read on the forward strand.
GGAAATAATTGTACCTTTGCCCCACTCATTAAATATGTAGATAGAAAAAAAATAATCCAGACGGGCAAATTTCTTATGGGGAAAAGAATAGAAAGTATACCCCGGGAGTGTTGGATACATTTTACTCCAGGTGTCCACTAGACCATGATCTGACACCAAATTATACAGAGCTTCAAAAACTCGTGGTTTACGATCCTTATATTTCTCAAAACCAGCCGCTAGTTACCCTGTACTTAAATTAATGTTCAAATCCCCGCACAAAATTAAGGGAGAGGTCCAATTTGCGAGCTCAATATTTAACCAATCCAGAACATCCGTCTCGTCCAAATTATACCCATAAATTGAGCAGAGGGTTAATTGTGCCCCCCAATCTTTAACTCCGATATTACCCATCTGCCCCACTTATCCGTTAAGCTGCGTCCTATAGTACAGAATCGTGGTTTAGCGAGAATAATACCCCCCTGGTCATAGATGTTTGCTGAGAAGCTGCAATGAGTGTGTATCCTAATTCTGCTACAAGAAGTCTATGGCTCCAGGATAGATGTGTCTCTTGAAGACAAAGAATATCCGGTTGAAAATAGCGAATTTCAGATGCTATCCTCTTCCATTACTAAGACCTGATACATTTAAAGAGCAAATTTTAATATTTCGTGACATCAGCCAATAATTATCAAAGCACTCCAGCTTACTCTAGAGATGTGTATAATCCTTCTTGATTGCATTAACCACAAGATTATACAATACACATACATTTTCTTTTCAGTATTGTCACATGTTACCAACGTGGTTTTTTTTCCCCTTTAACCCCTGAACTCTTCACCAACCAGCCCAACCCCCCCCCTTCCAAGAGACCCCCACCCCGGCCATGCCCGTCCACCTTTACCGAGGCTTTCGGACTCACGGTCCTGTTGATGTTAACGAGCTTCCCAACCCCCTCTGTCGTTTCCCCACAGGACTAACCAAAACTCATGCGAATATTATTCTTTCTAAATTCGAATCAATAATCAGTAATCTTACAAGAAAGGAGATGTGGCAACAAAAAGCCCCTACAGCTACCATTCATCCTTAATATATTCACAACCGGCCTTTAAACCTGTATATCATGTATAGAATGCAAATATTCTTTTGCCGCGGCAACATTTGTGACAAAACGAGCATTCTCTTTATAAATCACCTTAAGTTTCGCTGGATTCATAATATAGGCTTGTGCACCCTTACTTTGAAATTGATTTACCAAGTGGCGCAACTGCCAGCGACTATCCATAGTATATTTGCTATAATCTGGTGTAGCAAAAAATATAAATCCTTCTCCCATACCTTTACAATTAGGTCGGGTATGCAAATATATATCCTCTCTGGCAAGAAAGCTATTAAAAGCCACAAGCAAAGGTCTAGGTTTAGATACATTTTGTCTAGGTCGAAGGCGAATGTTGAAGGGATATCTATGAGCCCTCTCAACCTCTCTATCCCAGTCCCATTTGGTTAAATCAGGAAATGCCTTACGAAACAGTTCTACAATAAATTTACGGGGGTCTTGTCCTTCTTTGCCTTCCGGGATTTGCATAATCCTTAAATTATTGCGCCGAGCCCGGTTTTCAAAATCGGCCATTTTCCAGAGAACATCATCTTTATTGGCACTTAAAGGCTCTGTAGCGACCTTTTGCCTTGCCAACTCATCCTCGATTTTCTACCTCCGTAAACCTCTCCCCAAAGTCAGCCTGGGATTTTGCTAATCTCCGAATATCATTTTGAAGCTTTCGCATGAATTATGTATCCTAAGACTTTCTTGCTCAGTTTTATCCATATGACTCAGAATTGTCTGACTATAACAAGTGTACCCACAGGGGGGTGAGAGGCGCACTCTTTGTTTAAACTTAACGTTTACCGTCTATTCAACCTATTTAGACAAGGGTGCTACACTAAAAACATGTGTTGGCTCCACATGTATATACCTAATCTGACCCGGAACAGGATAACCTGCTCTAGTGTGCACTGTCCCTAATGAACTAAATGTTCACAGAATTTAAACATTAATCATTTTCAAAACATACTCATTGTACCACAGCTTCAGTTTGTTGTGTACTGGTATTTACTTTTCGTTTCAAAACATAATTTTATGACTTTTGCACATGCATATTCATAATCATTTGACATTCAAATGCTGTTTTGATTATTCACAGTGATTGTCCATATTATATTTACTCATACAGATTCTCTCATTGAATTCTTCTATAATCATATTATTGCTCCTGAACCATATTTAGTTTCTGGCCCAATGCATTTCGGAACGGAGGTTCCTTCCTCAGGGACTGTGTTCTAATTTTTTTAAGCAAAATTTCTTCCTTGTAACTGTTGCCTCGAGGAATGTTCAGGACACAATGTCTGCCTTCTCTGCAACCGTCACAGAAATGATGTCGACCTTCCTCACTGTGTGGGACTATTTCTGAAACGCGTATAATGGCCCGTTATTATAGTTACGCAACTCTGCTCTATGTTGGTGCGCCGCAGCAAGAAAGATGGAAAGTCGTGTCATCAGTGTCCGTTCCCCTATACGCTTTGTGAACTAGCGCTGCTCTTCTCAACCTTGTCCGTACCTTCCGACATTGACGGGAAGACTCTATGTCTTCCCGTCAATGTTGGAAGGTACGGACAAGGGGAACGGGGAATAGGGGAACGGACACTGATGACACGACTTTCCATCTTTCTTGCTTCCATCTAATATTACGTTCATTATTTACAAAGGAGTAGGGATCCCGTGGAGACCCCTTCCCATTTGCAAATGGTTACCATTACCCTTAAGTTGTCGGTCAAAAATTAATGTTTGGCGACCGTAATTTGGTTGCTAAATATTCAAAATATAAATATATAAATATTAATATTATATAATATAAATATTCATACCACTGTGATTCTGTATTTGGAAGGGACGCCCTTAACACTTCTGTTCCAAATACTGAATCAGTATGTGTGTGCAGTTCCAAATTGTGATCCGTCATGACTCACAATTTGTTCTTTGTACATAAGAAAAAACATTTTTTCAGTCAGAAACAGCCCAATCGGGCCATTTCTAACCACAAAAATGGGTTGTACATAATGCGCTAGGTTACAGGGAGAGAGAAATGCTAATTACATGGGCACAGTAAGAGACAAAAGACAGATAAAAATGGGTGGCACAAAACTGGCCTAAAACAGGAAAAAATAAGTGAAAAGGGGAGAGATAGGAGTAGAAAACTGAACAGAACAGATAACCCCCAGATTTGCTGGGAATGAAGAGTAAGGATTTCTCCATGAGGAAAAAAAAATCCTATTAACGAAAAAAAAATTGCTATGGAGAACTCAGAACAGCAGGAATAGGATTCTGCTAAGAATGTCACATGACTTTCCCAGGATAATGAATTGAAACCTAAGAATGTTTGTGAATTCCAGAAGGTCGTAAATCGGTAAGTGTAAACCTGTGAGTGCAGATTTGTGACTTTCTTTGAGAATCTTTGAGAATCTGGCCCCATATGTTTGGAAATTACTTGTAGTTCTTTGGTTTAAAGATTTCATTAAAAAATCTACCATTGTAGTAGAAGATAAAAGGATTAATAATGCATGGAGATACCAAAAGGAAACATACACCATATTCTTTCAGAAAGGCGAACAGTGCAGAGGTGCAGGTCACAAAATTGAGAGGGATCAAAGCACCATATAAAAGGTGGAGGAGAGTATTCTTTTGACTGAGCTAGCAATAAGCTGGACAATGTCTTCATCTGGGAGAGAAAGAGAAACAAAGGAAAAGACCAGCCATATGGCACACAACAATGAACAGAAATGCTCGAAAGCTCCTCCTATCACTAATTGTATTTCACAATTTTACATAATATATGAGTACAGGGGCCTGGAATCCTGGCACAAGAATCCAATTAATCCTTCTAAATTCTGTGGCAATCTTAGCCACGGGCCTATGATACACATATATAGTCCTCTCAGATGCAGCAACGCAGAGAGAAAATGAAAGTGAGCAAGAGGGCACTTCAGAAAGTCAGTGTGACATCACTGACATGGAGTAAGTGACAGATATACCAGCCACGCAGATAGAACAAGTCCCACCAAGATGCACAGCTGCTGCTTCTGCCCGGCCAGTTTTCCCCAGATGTTTCTGTTGAGCCTGGGCAAGGCCGGGAGCTAGAATAGTGCGCGCCGCCATTAGGGCGGTCGCTTCAGTCCCCGGGGGCAGCGGGGAGGGTTTGCCGCACCAGGAGATGACGCGGCACTCCCAATACCCTGAATGACCTATAGGGGAGGGGGAGATTCGGTCCCGTACTGATGTCATGCTGGAGGCTTCAATGCAGCAAGTCCAGGTTATGGGACAGGCACTCAATCAGTTGCAGGAGAAGGTAGATGGACCTGAGGGTTTAGAAAGGAGGCCTAGGTGGCCTATTATTCCACCCAAACCGTATTCCCATCCTTTGCTTAAACAGAAAAGGCTCAAGTCCACAGGGAAAGGGGTAAGGAGGTCCCAGGGCAGGCCCCTAGGGAGCCGGTACCGTACCACACGCACCCACGCCAAGCCCACAGGGTAAGGGGGAGCCAAGTAATGCAGTGCCCACGGGGCTACTAGAGGGACAGCCATATGGTCCAGTGGTTCCTCATTTGGGAGGTCCAGGGGGGGCCGCATGGGAGCTGCCAGACATAGTGTCCAATCTAGCGGCAGTGCTCCCGTGGCTAGAGAAGGTGGGGAACTGTTCTCACGCTGAGTGGGCATCCAGAGGCGGGAGCGATGCAATCAAAAGGGACAGACAAATAATGGCTGAGTTGGGAAAAGAGAAGCCAGATGGGGTGCCGGCAGTACCAGCGGAAGTGGCAATGCCTGTGGTCTTGGTAGCGGTCAGTGGTGGTGAAGGCACACTGGTGACAGGAAGCATACAAAAGGACCCAGGAGCACGAAAGATGGCCGATACAGTAGCACCAGCAGGTACAAATTTGATGTTGCCTCCTTTAGGATTGGGGGAGATGCCTTCCAGCAGGGAACATTTGGGGCATCATTTGTCTCAGGAGACCAAAGAAAACATCTGGAAAGGGGCATATAGGAGTATTTTTTCACTTCTGATAGTTGAGGCAGAAAGGGAGGAGGCTAGAAAAAACTAAGAATAGACACGTCGAAAGATTCCCAAAAAGAAGATATCCGGAATACATTATTGAGGAGTCTAGAAAACGAGTCAATTCCATAGAGAGAGGAGAACTCTTGAAAAAGGAGAAAAAAAAGACTGAAGAAACCAGATTAGTGGCAGTTTCTAAATTTTCAACATCAAGTGAACGCTTTAGAAAAACTATCATAAAAAACTGGTCAATGTTGAACCTTGAACCGGATTTTAACGAAATTTTTGAAAGAGTGCCACTATTCGCTTACACAAGAGCCCGGAACATAGGGGAAATGCTAAAAAACAAACCCATGAAAGAGGAAGTATTCAAAGGAACAAAACCATGCTTAAATTGCGGAAATTACAACAATATTATCAAGGGGAACCCCATGAAAGGCAATGAAATAAAACTGAAGACCAATGCCACGTGTGATACATCTAATGTCGTTTATGCTCTGAAATGTCCATGTGGAAAACTTTATGTTGGAGAAACGGAAAGAAGTATAAAAACCAGACTCATTGAACATAAATCCAACATTCGGACAAAAAATATGAAATCAACAGTTGCCACGCATTTTTTGGAGGCACAACATAACATATCACAGCTAAAATACATTTCGAAAAATTGGCGTGTACTCGAGGAAGCTACTGGCGAGTGGATACCAGGTCAGTTTGTGTTTATGAATCACTGGAGATGACAATGTCAGCTTGGGATAGCAGAGCGTTGCCCCTAACGTGCTACTTATTGTACTCTTTTTGATAGCTTTTGAGCTCACTGAGAAACGCTACACAACAGAATCGGCATGTGAGTGGGACACACGGCTAATTTTTGAATTCACACAGGTTGTAAGGATATGGAAGGTGATAGATAAACTCCACAAATTTTAATATGGCACACTCGATATATTTGTTCTTGTTTTACTGAACACGAAAACTCATGCAGATGTCCACAACATCATGGTAATTGTCAGTAATATTAAGATCGTACATTGTTTTTGCTTTTTGCTTAGTTTTATTACTTTATTTTTGCAGTATTGTTCCCTGATGAAGGGCAGTTTGTAATGCCCGAAATGCATTGGATCAAAGAATAATGTCGTAATTCACAAGTGGATAAAAATGGATTACAAATGAGTGAAAAAAAGATATGGATTTAAGAACAAATGAAAATTTGAACTAATCGCATGTGAATAAAACATGTTAAAAACAACCTCATAAAAGATATCAAGAACCCTCATTTCATACTGGGGGGTGGAAACAGGGAAGGGAACCATGCCTGCTGCACCATTGCCAGACTAGATGCCTTTATGGCACAACGGGTGGGAGTCACAGGAGGGCCTCTTTTGATACATTATGTGATGGGTCACCCCTCACTGTATTTCAGTTCGAAAGAGTCATGTTTCTGGCCATGCAAGACGCAGGGCTAGATTCAGGGAACTTTGGGACCCACTCTTTCAGGATAGGAGCGGCCACGGAGGCAGTGGCCAGGGGGCTGGGGACGAACAGGTCAAGAGGTAGGTGGTCATCCAATAGTTGTGTGAGATATATGCGGCTGCACATGCTTTAGTTTGTTTTGATTGGTGATTTTTCATGTTAACTGCAATTTTCTTCATCCCGTGACTCAGAGAGAAGATGGCATTAGTCACTACTACAAAGTGCTATGTGCAGTTTGTATGTCTGTAGCATTCTTGGTGTGGCAATGCATTTACGGGGTTTTTCTATTTTTCACATTTACTTGCAGTTTCTTCATCCTGTGACTCAGGGGAGAAGCCTGCATCGGTCCCCAATCGGGAAAAAAAAGGAGGTCACTGTGTCAATCAGGGGGACGGTGGATAACAAGCTAAGAACGAACAACACAGGTGATGGCCCAAGTTCACGCTTGGACTGAGGAACTAGAAATTTGGGTTGTGGGACATTTGTATGTTCATCGTTTGAAAACTTTCTTTTCAGAGGCCTACGAGGCCAGGGCATGGCAGTAGGGAACAAAGGTCGTATTTTATCGACAGGGTGGTCTTTGCGTGGGGCACTTGAGGGAACTGGTGAACCGCGCATTAAAAGAAAGTAAGGGACCACCTGCGATCTGGATCCTGGACCTAGGTAGCAGTAACGACTTGGCTAGGCTGGGGCGGAGGGTGTTGTTGGAGGACCTGCTCACCGTGGTAGGATGGTTAGCAAAGAGGTGTCCGGAGTCTATGATTGTCTGGTCTCACATGATCCCTAGGTTTGAGTGGATGGGGGAGTCAGTACGGGAGTTGAATCACGCGGTAAAGCGGATCAACAGCAAGTTTGATAAGCTGTTCAGGACCCCTAAATTGAGGTCAATGTCGACATAGGTACATCAGGGGGGATCAGTTTTATCTGCGGCACCTCTCGTGCAAGGGAAATCAGGCCTTCATGGAAGACATCTTAGCATGGGTGGAGAGTAGGGGAAAGCAGGACATGACCTTCTAGCGGGCTGAGGGGGAGGCCAGATAGTCGAGCAACTATGCTAGCCTGTGGCGGTAAGGTCATGATTGATAAGCATAATCTTCGGTCCTTAGCGGTCAGCACCAAATAACTCCAGGGGCTGTGACAGCTGGCAAGTAGGCTGCAGGGGTGCGGGCCGGGGGAGTCATTCTTCCCAGTGGGCCAGTGGCTACCCTCGCACACGCATGCACATCAGGGTGCCAGTATGAAGAAGTCTGCAGCCCCTGTGATGGGGTTTAAGGCTCAGGGCGTAGGGGAGGCCCGGGGGAAAGTATTGGTCCGATAAGCTGTAACCCCTGTGCAATGTTACTCCGGTGGAGTATTTGTAGTTTACTGGGATCTGGGGGCTGCCAGTCACTGACCTTGCCATAGGCTCTAGAGGGGACGCGCAGAAAGTGAATATATGCATTGTTAGATTATGGTAGGCGTGTCTCTTGTATTCAAATTTGTTAAGGTTAGCCACATTACAGCATTTGTCTATCAATGTATCTGTACTTTCTGCGTAATTTTTTGTACATAAATGTTAATAACATATGTTTTAAATTTTGTAATAAATACAGCCAGGGGTGTCACACTCCCCCAATCCAAAAACTTGGTGTGGTCTTGATGATTGACTAGGAGGGAGGGGGGGGTTGGTGGCATCCATCCCATAGATTTGGTGAGTCCAAAAGAAAAGGGGACTTAGGTGGTACCAGGCCATATGGGCATGGCTGACAGCTAGATTAGAGTGCGCCGCCATTATGGCGGTTGCACCATTCCGCGGGGGCAGGGGGGGAGGGGTCGCTGCACCAGTTGATGGCGCGGCACTCCCACGCCCCGAATCACCTATAGGGGACATCGTCAGAGCATGAACCAGAAGTTCTTTAGTGCTTCCAGTTCAGGCACTCAGCCGACGTCGAGGCAGGCCGGACTAGACCGGCTTGCCCTGTGTTCCCCTCCTTTAAAAGGGGTTGTGAGGAGCAGAACAGTCTCTTGTACTTTTGCTCACCACAGAATAGGCAGCCGGGCCCGCAGTGGCCCGTAACTTGTTTTACCCCACCCACCATCCCCTAAGGCAGGTTTTTGTTAGGGTGTATGTCACTAATGTATTTGTTTGCCCTCTATTCATTTTTTATTACAGGTATCGTAAGAAATGCAATCGATAAAATTATGCGTTGTAACTAGCATGTAATAAAGTGTTAGCATTTTGGAACTTTGTTGCAGGTAATATTGTCGTATTTAGTCATGTGTCTACGGTCAGGAGGTAAGGTCATGATTGGTAAGCATAGTCTTCGGTCCTTAGCGGTCAGCACTATATAACTCCAGGGGCAGTCACAGCTGGTAAGTAGGCTGTCGGGGTGTGGGGGCATGGGGAGTCATTCTTTCAAGTGGGTCGATGGCCACCCTCGCACACACATGCGCATCTGGGCTCCAGTATGCAGAAGTCTGCAGCCCCCGTGATGGAGTTTCAGGCTCAGGGTATAGAGGGGGTCCGGAGGAAAGTATCTCTCCGATAAGCTGTACCCCTTGCGCAACCTTACTCCAGTGGAGTATGTGTAGTTTACTGGGATCTGTGGGCTGCGAGTCATTGACCTTGCGTAGGCTCTAGAGGGGACATGCAGAAAGTGAATATATGCATTGTTAGATTTACGGTAGGAGTGTCTTGTGTATTAGAGTTTGTTAAAGTTAGCCACATTACAGCATTTGTCTATCAATGTATCTGTACATTCTGCGAAATATTTTGTACATAAATGTTAATCACAAATGTTTTAAATTTTGTAATAAATAGGGCCAAGGGGATCACCTCCCCCCCCCCCCCAATCCAAAAACTTGGTGTGGTCTTGATAATTAACTAGGGGGAGGGAGGTGGCATCCATCCCATAGGTTTTGTGGGTCCAAAAGAAAAGGGGACTGGGTGGTATCAGGCCATATACCACAGCCAGGGAAGCAATTGCAACAGCTTAGAGGGGCCGACAGATGCTCCAGAGGCTTATGCAGCGTTGTTGTTCTTCTACTACATCTCGAAATACAGGACTCCTTGCAACTGAAGATAGTTCTAAGACCTCACACTTGTTTGGGGACTTAGAGACCTCACTGTTCTCTATGCAGTACATGAAAAACTAAAATATATAGAGTGTTAATAGACATTGGCAATGAATCGTACAATCTCACAATTGGTAGATGGGCAAAGTGAATGTGAGAACTACAGTAGAGAATAGTCAAATAATGAATTGTACAAATGTTGCCAAGTTTATTTCTTTGAATACATTAGTCACCAACGTTCAACAAGCAATGTAACTCAAAGGCGTAGACATCACCAACACATGGTGGGTTGTTTAGATTATTTAAGCAAGCCAGTTAACTGTCTAGCACAGCCTTACAAAACCAAGGCAAACTGGGAATATTAAAACAAAGGTGGGGCACTATTCTAGGGATGTGGCACATGGCTTTGTGCAAGTCACGTCAGCTTTAGAAGATATACAAACTAGCAACATTTCAGGACCTGCAGATTATGGCACAGGGAAAAGGCTTCAAGCCCAAGTACCCCTTCTGTGCATGACATAACAAATGTTAAGCGTTTATGCAACAGGGGCATAACAAAGGTCCCTGCAGTGCAGGGGGCCCGTAAACACAGTACCCTGGTGTAATGGCAGAGTTTTTGGCTTTATTTAGCAGTGATATAGATCATTAGTCTTGCTCGCATCTAGTATAGGTATTCTTAGCCTGTGTTGGCCCTTTTAAGCCCTTTTTCCAGATCTAGAAGAGGATAGCTGCTTAATATGCCTTTATTCTTGACTTTAACCTGTCTATTGCCTATTGGCTTTGACATATTAGACATATTGGTATGGTTTATGTAGGTATTCTGACAGAGCTAAGGAGCATTTCACCCCTTTCAGGCCTACAGGCCTAGAGCTAGAGGGACTCCATTTTGTTGAAACTGGGAGGCTTTTCAGGGCAAAGGCAAAGTTTATAGTTAAGGCTGTTTTTCACTTGGAGAGAACCGGTCTGGGCCAGCCCTTATCGGTAGGCTGTATTATTCTCTGTGTAGAAGACACAACAAAAGGCCGGCCGGCTGGGTGTGTGTCCTTGATGCGAGGTGATGCAGAGGCCTGGTGAGAGGCGGGCTGATGGCTGGAACTTTCCATGAGGAAACAGCATTCTATATTTGTGAAGTGCAGAGGCGGAGTCAGTCAGTCGAGGAGAGAGTCAGCCAGAGAGTCCAGCAGAGAGTCGAGCAGTGGAGTGGAGTTGGCAGAGAGAGAGAGAGGGTTCAATCTGGAGAAGAGCTGAGTTGAATAGTGAGCTGGAACTGAAGGAAGCAGTCAGAAGCAGTTGCTTATCAGGAGGAGGTGTGAATAGCTGGAGTCTGAAGTAATGCCTTTTAGAAGAGATAGAGGAGAGCTCGTGGACTAACCTATGAGAGCAGATGGAGTTAATTGGACATTGGCGCAGAGACAGAGTGAATAAGCTAGTGGAATGAACGGTGATCAGAGCGGCAGGAACCATTAAGATTGAAGACGGAAGGTGGAGAGACAGTTCGTGTGGGGGAGAGGAGTCCAGAGACAGAGTGATCAGCGCAGAGGTGTACCCAAGAGTGCAGGAGAGAGAGAGAGGCTGAGATGAGCCAAGGCACAGACGAGAGAGGAACCCAGATGACAGCTAGAACAAGACTACACACTAATAAGGTGAAGGCGTTCCTGTTATATTAATTTACTTTACACTTGCATCTTAATCTTATCTTTATTCCCTGGGCTTTTGCATTGCTAATCTTTTCCCTTTCAGCGGAGTGTTCCTGTTATGTTTAATCCTTCTCTTTCAAGTGGTGTGTTTTACCTATAGTCTTTGTCAGATCTGTGTATGTATCTATATTATTGTGATTAAAGAGACCCCCAGTTTATTAATGAACTGCCATGCGCTTCATATTTTTGGTCAATATAGGTAAATGTAGCTCCTAGGTGAGTGCTAGGCACGTGAATGGATGAGTAATCCCAATCAGGTAAGTGGTGATCACATAAATAGGGAGTGAGTGGACCTATGATGCCAAGAATAGGGGACGCATGATATTAATTGGCTAACTCCTAATATTGTAGTAGCAGACCCTTAGTGAAGAGACTTCCCAATATATATATATATATGTATAGGTGTTCATAGGAATGTGGTCGTCGTTGATATGCGGCGTTAGTGAGAACACTGGGGAGGACTACCAGTGCCGATACCCACTGGATTGTGGCTTGAATAAGTGAGAGCGTCAGGGGGGAATACTGACGTGGAGTTCGACAGGATTGTTGAGCGTTTGGAAACGGGAGCATTGGGTTCTGCAGGCCCATGTGTAGTCGCACCGGATTGTGCGCAATATCTGCCCTAGGGTAGACCGGTCTGGGTCTGAGTGGCCGCGAGACCAACTGATGTAAATAAGTGTGGTGTAGGGTATGGATATCCCTAGTAATCAGTAAGTATTCTTAGTATCCCTATAGATTTAGTGGTGTTTTTGATAATATGAGCTTGTATATTGCGAGTTCCCCATCCTCAGGTAGGTACCAGGTGCCTGGATAGGTGGTCCTGAGGAGGGAAGGTGAGTACGTTCTGGCTGGGTTGGAGGGGCCCCTGGGGGCTGATCCCACCTACTCAGAAAATCCAGCCATTACATTTTGGCGTAGTCGGACAGTTTACGAAGCCTGTGTGCCTGGCCATGTGCTTAGAGAGGTTCCCATGTGTTCTGAGGGAGTGCCCTGAACGCTGGTTCCATCTGGCGTAATGTTGCAGTTTATGTAGCTTGTTAGACATAAGGGCTTGAACAGTTGCAGCGTGAGGAGATTGCATTACATCATGGCATTTGGTTTATTCAGGGTGGAAGGAATGGTTTTCATCTTGGTGTTTAAACTGTCAGAGTTAAAGGATGGCATTACATGAGGAAGCCAGTTACATCTTTGTGATGGTCCAATTGTATAAATGTGTGTAAAAAGTGCTTTTAAATTGCCCATTAAATTGCTTGCTGCATCTGCTTATGCTGTGCAATGTGAAATGTGTTCATTTTAATATGATCTGTGGAGTTTTTTGAATATAGCTCCTTGTAAATATGACTTGTGAATAGCGCCATATTATTGTGGCTTATGAGGTGCATGTTCTCATGTTGATCTGCTGTGTTGCTTGTGAATGGTGCTTTGGATATATTCCTTGTGAAAAGCGTGTCATTTTTTGAGTTTGTTTATTGTCTTGTAAATATGGCTTTTGAATAGCGCCATTTTAATGTGGCTTGTGAGGTGCATGTTCTTATGTTAATTTGCTGTGTTCCTTGTGCATTGCGCCTTGGAAATGTTATTTGTGAAAAGCTTGTCTTGTACATATGGCTTTTGAATAGCGCCATTTTAATGTGGTTTGTGAGGTGCATGTTCTTATGTTAATCTGCTGTGTTCCTTGTGCATTGCGCCTTGGAAATGTTGTTTGTGAAAGGCTTGTCTTGTAAATATGGCTTGTGAATAGCGCCATGTGGTCATGGCTTGGACAGGGCATGTTCTCATTACGTTTGGCAGGAGAGAGCTGGATCTCTCTCGGGTGCTTGGGGATAACGTTTTTGAAAATATGTGTACGTATTAGCTGTGAACGTGAAGAAATGATTGTGCTTGAGCTGCCAAAGGGTTAATATCTTGAGTTGAGATGGCAGTCTTTATTTTTTACATGCTGTCAACATGCATGGTTATCTGACCTGACTATAAAAGTCAGTGGATTATTTGATGGTTTGATTTTGACTTTTTTTTGATTCCTTGGTCAGCCTATGTGTTTTGTCAGTTTCTTGACGGAAAGGTAACATCTTGTGTTTTGAGAAGGGTTCTGTTCATTTCACATTCCTTTTGAAATGCGTCTACGAATTTTTGTGTGGGTTTGCCTTGGAACTGATGTGGTTATAAATCAACCTTACGGAGGAAGCTGTGTTTTTTTTTTTTTAAATGAGTGAAATGTTAAAAAGATGGCCCGTTAGAGTGCACGCTACGAGCTATTTTCATTAATTATTTCTGTGAGGGGTTTCCATCTAGACAGGAATGTGTTGGTTTGAGACTACTAAATCTTGCCCGACTGTGCATGGTGACATGTGCTTCTAATTAGTGAAAGGCAACCATGTGCCTTTGAAAGAAAAAATGTTAAAATGTAACATTATTATTTTCCCAAATGTGAATTAAAATGTATGCTTTTATAAATGTGTCAGCAAAACCTTACATTAAATACAATGTTGAAATGTATCTGCATTTTATGTTGTTTTACAAATTATTTCTCTTTGACAAATGGACCATGTTAATTCGTTTTTTCTCAAATGCAGAATGTATAATCTTGTGTGCCAAAGGTAGTTGCCCCTTTCTAAATAAGTGCCCATATTTTAAGTGTCTTGCCTTTAGCTGAATTAGTTGGACTAAAGTATTTTTAAAAACTGGAGCTTTTTTAATTGGCAGTACACTGTAACAGAATTGTTTTTTGTTAAATTCTAGCTTCCGTTAGTTAGAAAATAAGGCATGAGAAATCTGTTTTTCGACCTTGGCAGACCAGCTGGTCTGTGCAGACGAGTTTTTTCTTCCCTTCATTCTGCTAGTTTCGATCACGTCCCAGTTTGTTATGATTGGCTACAGTTCAATTTTCTTCCGCGAACGGCTTGTTTATTTAAGGGCGGGGTGACCTGGCTCTTCCCTTGGAGTTAGTTAGTCATGATGGGTCTGGGCGGGCTTCTCTGACCAGGGAAATGGGAGGCTTGCAGTGCCCTGCTGAGGCTGAGTGGCTCATCACTTGGCGGTAGTCCAAAGTAGCGTCACACTGTAGCCTGGCTCCTGCTCTGAAGGGAGGGGCTGTCCCATGAAGGATTAGTGTATGAAATAGGCCCTTCTGCCTGTGCATGTAAACAATTAGATTTTGCCCAAACTAATATTAATACATATATGAGTTTAATTATGTCTTGACTTTAGAAATCTGTTTTTAATTAATTGAGTTTTTTTTCCCAACACTGAAAGGCACCCGGGGTGCTTTTTAAATGGAAAATTTTATTTTTGCAAGAATAATGATACTTGTTCTCTTGTTCCTAGGATTGCTGTGGTTGTGGTTCTGCGTGGGTCCGTCCCCCTTCCACTTCCTTTTCTTGTTTTAGCTTTTTACTTTCAAGTTTTTATTTTAGTTTATTGTTTTTGGATGATGGAACCAGACCAGACCAGACCAGACCGGAAGGGTGATGGATGGCCGCATTGGAGGAAGTGTCTGGATACCGAAGATGCAGGGTGGTGGCCTACACTGAAGAATTTGGACTGACTTATTTAATCGCTTGGCCTGCGTCTTTTTGTTAACATCTCTACGAGCAGGCCCCACTTTTAAAAAAAAAAGAATAACACAAATATGTTTTATTTGGGACAGAATTATACATGTATTTTGATCCATAATCCCTTGGACAAGCAGGCCCCACTTTTTAAAGCAAAAATATGTCACCTATTATAGTTTTCCTGTTTTCTTCAAAACAGTTTTTGCCAATGAAGGACTTTTTTGAATGGCGGCGCACACATGTGCTCCACTGTGTGATTTAAGCTTGATGTTACACCAGCTACCTTGCACAAATGGGGTTGTTGTTTTGTTTTTTACTGTTCTTACATTTTCACCTTGATTGATCAAAGGGTGGTTACCTTAAAATTTGGATTGTTCTGGGTGGTGTGTCTTTTAGTATGATTATGTATTAATGTTTGCCCAAACCTTGACACAGTTTGTCATGTTTATTTCTCAGATTTCACTTTAAATTGACGAATGTCAGCAGGTAGGCCTCATTTAGGCCTATTGTTATTTTCATCCCACAAACAAGCCCCTACACCAATAGTTTCATGAGTCATCATTAGCTTAAGTTGCCTATAGTACGTAGGACTCATTTAGGCCCTTTCTTGTTTTCTCATTAGAAGTTGAAACACATTTAGTTCTTAAGTTGACAATAGTAGGTAGGCCTCATTTAGCCTGAAGTTGTCCGAAGTAGGCCCCATTTAGGCCCCTTGCTATTTTCATTCAACACATAAGTCCCTACATCACTAGATTTCACCAGTTATCATTAGAAGTTGAGGCACATTTAGTTTGAGGATGCTTTGGTTAGTTTCTGTTGTTATCAGATATGTTTCAGCATTCAAGTCAAGGGTGCTTTGATTTGTTTTTAGGTTTCTATTCCCTACAATTAGGTTTCAGGTGGAATTTCTTTGAGTTGTCATTGTTTTTAGGGAGTTTTTTAGGTTTTGATTTGTTGATGGATTGTGTTGATGTTTGTTTATCTAGATGTTATTGTTTATAAGATGTTCGCAAGATAAGGATCTAAGGGTGGATGGCAGAGATATTTAGCAGTGATATAGATCTTAATCTTGCTCACATCTAGGATAGGTATTCTTAGCCTATGTTGGATAGATTATGTTGATGTTTGTTTAGATGGTTGTTGTTGTTTATAAGATGCTCGCAAGATAAGGATCTAGGGTGCAATGTAATGGCAGAGTTTTTGGCTTTATTTAGCAGTGATATAGATCATTAGTCTTGCTCGCATCTAGTATAGGTATTCTTAGCCTGTGTTGGCCCTTTTAAGCCCTTTTTCCAGATCTAGAAGAGGATAGCTGCTTAATATGCCTTTATTCTTGACTTTAACCTGTCTATTGCCTATTGGCTTTGACATATTAGACATATTGGTATGGTTTATGTAGGTATTCTGACAGAGCTAAGGAGCATTTCACCCCTTTCAGGCCTACAGGCCTAGAGCTAGAGGGACTCCATTTTGTTGAAACTGGGAGGCTTTTCAGGGCAAAGGCAAAGTTTATAGTTAAGGCTGTTTTTCACTTGGAGAGAACCGGTCTGGGCCAGCCCTTATCGGTAGGCTGTATTATTCTCTGTGTAGAAGACACAACAAAAGGCCGGCCGGCTGGGTGTGTGTCCTTGATGCGAGGTGATGCAGAGGCCTGGTGAGAGGCGGGCTGATGGCTGGAACTTTCCATGACGAAACAGCATTCTATATTTGTGAAGTGCAGAGGCGGAGTCAGTCAGTCGAGGAGAGAGTCAGCCAGAGAGTCCAGCAGAGAGTCGAGCAGTGGAGTGGAGTTGGCAGAGAGAGAGAGAGGGTTCAATCTGGAGAAGAGCTGAGTTGAATAGTGAGCTGGAACTGAAGGAAGCAGTCAGAAGCAGTTGCTTATCAGGAGGAGGTGTGAATAGCTGGAGTCTGAAGTAATGCCTTTTAGAAGAGATAGAGGAGAGCTCGTGGACTAACCTATGAGAGCAGATGGAGTTAATTGGACATTGGCGCAGAGACAGAGTGAATAAGCTAGTGGAATGAACGGTGATCAGAGCGGCAGGAACCATTAAGATTGAAGACGGAAGGTGGAGAGACAGTTCGTGTGGGGGAGAGGAGTCCAGAGACAGAGTGATCAGCGCAGAGGTGTACCCAAGAGTGCAGGAGAGAGAGAGAGGCTGAGATGAGCCAAGGCACAGACGAGAGAGGAACCCAGATGACAGCTAGAACAAGACTACACACTAATAAGGTGAAGGCGTTCCTGTTATATTAATTTACTTTACACTTGCATCTTAATCTTATCTTTATTCCCTGGGCTTTTGCATTGCTAATCTTTTCCCTTTCAGCGGAGTGTTCCTGTTATGTTTAATCCTTCTCTTTCAAGTGGTGTGTTTTACCTATAGTCTTTGTCAGATCTGTGTATGTATCTATATTATTGTGATTAAAGAGACCCCCAGTTTATTAATGAACTGCCATGCGCTTCATATTTTTGGTCAATATAGGTAAATGTAGCTCCTAGGTGAGTGCTAGGCACGTGAATGGATGAGTAATCCCAATCAGGTAAGTGGTGATCACATAAATAGGGAGTGAGTGGACCTATGATGCCAAGAATAGGGGACGCATGATATTAATTGGCTAACTCCTAATATTGTAGTAGCAGACCCTTAGTGAAGAGACTTCCCAATATATATATATATATGTATAGGTGTTCATAGGAATGTGGTCGTCGTTGATATGCGGCGTTAGTGAGAACACTGGGGAGGACTACCAGTGCCGATACCCACTGGATTGTGGCTTGAATAAGTGAGAGCGTCAGGGGGGAATACTGACGTGGAGTTCGACAGGATTGTTGAGCGTTTGGAAACGGGAGCATTGGGTTCTGCAGGCCCATGTGTAGTCGCACCGGATTGTGCGCAATATCTGCCCTAGGGTAGACCGGTCTGGGTCTGAGTGGCCGCGAGACCAACTGATGTAAATAAGTGTGGTGTAGGGTATGGATATCCCTAGTAATCAGTAAGTATTCTTAGTATCCCTATAGATTTAGTGGTGTTTTTGATAATATGAGCTTGTATATTGCGAGTTCCCCATCCTCAGGTAGGTACCAGGTGCCTGGATAGGTGGTCCTGAGGAGGGAAGGTGAGTACGTTCTGGCTGGGTTGGAGGGGCCCCTGGGGGCTGATCCCACCTACTCAGAAAATCCAGCCATTACACCTGGTCTGAGAGTTTCTGAGTGAGTCCAGAGGGGTTCCCCTCTATATACTTTGCTGGGGGGGTGCGGGGAGGGGGGGGGGCATCAAGTTTTGTTGCGCCACTGATATGCAGACATACATTTAGTAGTGATGTGTCTGGTACTCCACAAATACTACTGCAGAGAAAAGTAGTGCGAGTAGAGGAAGAAGAAATTAATAACATTATTTATATTTGTGAGCCATGTTTTAAAATTCTTATATAAACTTTAAAAATATATATATTTTTGTAATACTATTCATTTTTGTTATCATGATATGGAAGAAATATATATTGTTATCAAACCAGCGCAAACTATTTTTTTGTTTGTGCCATAGAAATAATGTTTTGTTTAATTTGATGTGATTATATTTTTGACTCACCTTAAAAATAATATGATGTAACATCTGCACGACATGATCTGCCCTGTATTTGAGTGTTCATGCTCTGGATTGGAGTCAGATTCTAATTCAAGACTGGGGAGACTCTCTCCTTATCGCTAAGTTATTTAGAATCATTAATGAAGCAATGATTTTGCAGCAGATATCTGCCCAGTACTGGGGAGTTCTACTGCTTTTATGCAGTTATATGTGCACTCACTTCTGGTACTCAGGCTTAAATAGTGTGTCAGGAACCTAGGACGTAATGTGTATGCACTGTCACCTAAAAATTTTCACAAACTTGCAGTACCATGAGTAAATTGGTTGTGCATTAAACAGGTGTGGTTGCAATATTGAAAATCCTTACCAAGCAAATAAAAATCACCAAAATCACCTTAAGACAGCTGATTCAATATCCCACTGTGGTGTAACAATCAATCAATCAAAATAGCTTTATTATGGCACAGAGACAAAAAAAGCACAATAAAACAATTGATTAAAAATAGTACAATAAACATATTCAGCAAAACATACAATAAAGGAGGCAGCCAATTAATCTAATCACTACTCCCACTGGATCCTGAGATAAAATGTGGTCTCTCTCTCTCTCATATAAAGGCACTTTGCTTAAATAAATAGTAAAACAATTATAAATACTGTGGTTTAACATATGGGTCATGTGTGCTGCCAGGAAAATGAGCAACAAGGTCTTTTATGACACAGGAGACATCATCATACACAACCTGGATATTGAGAAAGAGTTTATTTGTACGATTATGAAAAATAAACGCTTTGTAGAGGGTGCACATAGTACAATATGAGTTCCATCTACACATACTATTGGAGAATTGTGCAATTCAATAAAAAAGAAGTTTGGTATGTTGTATGTCCTGTTTAGATGCAGGAAACATATTGTAATCATTAATTTTGGACAATATAATTTCAGGAATTCTTCCAAAAAACATGAAATAGCACTTTGTGCCACTTCTCCCGCTCCCAGGCAGCTTCCTGAGGCTAAAAGATGTAGGGAGCAGAGTACTTGTCAATGCAGTGAAATAGCATTACCTCTGTCTGTTGGTGTTTGTAGCCGAGTATTGAAATCTGCTTATATATCCAAAATAACCTGACTACTGAGTCTTTATTTGTCATAGATCTGCTCTTATTTTAGTCCAAAAGGGTTACCCTTACTCTCATGATTCATATTCATTCGTCGCATACTATCCAAAATATTCTTCCTCGTTGCAAGAACATACAAAGCCACCATTGTGAAAGGGCCTGATGCATGTTGTTGTATTTGTTATAGTTTGCACCTAATTACCACCTGATTCGAGTCTGTGGAAAAATGCAGATGCAAATATGCCTTTTGCGACTAGTCGCAAATTGCGAATGGCTCAGACATACTAATACCAATTTGCTATTAGTACATTTCTAATAGCGATTCAGTTTTTGAAATTGCAAAATAGCAATGTCCTTCTCATTTGGATAGCAAAAAAAATGATCCAAATGCCTTCCATACATATGAAAAGGGCTTTCTGTATTCGCAAGAGTCCCAAACTAGCGATTCGAACCATTTGCAAGGGCAAACAGCTTGAATACATGTGGAACCAGATTCGAAACTCGAAAAAGAAAAGGATACAGTACACAGAAAAACGAAAGTGGAGAAGGGACAGAAGTAAAGATGAGAAGTGAGTAAGTGAAGGGTGAGCAGGGGATAATATAAATTGAAACAGCGTCCAGCCTGGGTCACGTCCCCAGTTAAAAAGCTAAAGGAATGGCCCAGCAACAGAAAGAGAGCTCTTCATTCAAGGAAAAACTTGATGGCGTTGGCACAGGATGTTTCTGTTTATTATATATCGGGTATAGAAATGACAACATGGATTGAGCCTATCTTCTTTAGCTATAAACATGTTAAAAGTAAGCAGATATACTGCTAAACAGATTCACACATAGAAAGTAAAGTGAAAGTAAAATGAGAACAGAACGAAAGTTACCAAAAGAATAAGAGAGAAGAGGAAAATAAACATAAGAAAGGAATAGAAGAGAACCAGTCTGTTAAACGGTGGTGTGGACAAAAGATAATACAACGTTGTGAGCACTTCAGGTTGGTAGGGGGCTGAGTGAAGGGGATAGCAGGGAAGGGGCTGTGGGGTTGGACATAGGCCCTGGTGACTCGCTAATGACACAGGGTGTAAAAATGCTACATATACAAATCGAGATTAAGACACTTGGGCCAGATGTATCAAAGGGGTTTATCCATTCTGTGCCTACGGGATAAGGTGTTCATACATATGGCCCTTGATGTTTTTAATTCGAATTTCACCTTGGTATAGGTTAAGGTGCTAGAGATTCAAACACAGTGGTTGTTGTGTGCAGACCTCCCGAAGAGCCTGTGAAATACACCACGAGGGAGGCGTGAGAAGAGCGTGGGAAGAAGCCGTAAATAATGGCTGGAGGCGATAATGAAGCCTGTGATACATTGAGGAAGAGATCATTACCGAGAACATGTGCAGATTGCAGTAAATGTCCACGTGGCGTAATGAACTCAATGTGCACATAATGAATGCACAGGGCTGGTAATGAATGCCTGTGTGTTGTGCTGATTACGAGAATGGTGGGGCCGAATGTTCTAGGACAGGCAATGAATATTGTCTCCCCCATCGTGATGGAGAGCGCGGTGTCCTGGTTGTAAATAACATCTCGTTAAAAGCAGAGCCTGAATCTGATACAGTCAGAATAGTTTCCAAGAAGCAGGAAGAAAAGCTCAGGGAAAGGTCTCTTTATTGGCTGAAAAGAACAAATAGACCAATTTTTTTAGGTCAGGCCTAGAGTCAGGATAAAATTTGTGCCAGGCTGATGTTTTCCAACAAAAAGCGAAATAAATTATTAAAAATACACAACTACACACACACGCACGCTCGCACTCACGCACACACACACACACACACGCACACACAAACACACAAACACACATATATATATATATATATATATATACATATATATATATTTATAACCAAGAAGCTATACTCTGCTCCGTTGTTGATTATATAGCAATGATTATTTGGTGGCCATCCATTGCCACACAGCACACCATCACCAACGTATTTCGACTACAAAAGTCTTGTTCACGGTCTGGAGTGTGGCGTATAATTTCTTGGTGAAAAATATTTGTAGGGCATGGTTCTGCTCTGGGCGCCTGCACCAACTGTTAGCGCGCTGTGATTAGAGCCGATTTAGTGGAACATCAATTTTTATATATATGTATATATATATATATCAATATATATATATATATATATATATATATATATATATATATATATATATATATATATATATATATTCCTCGAACAGCAGGCACTCCTTCAGCTTGCAAAAATGAAAGGCACACACAGAGTTTTGAATTAAAGCTTCAAAATGCTTTATTCCGTGCTCAGCTTTCTCCCCCCTATCGACAGACGCATTTCGCCTCGCGGCTTTTTCAATATATATATATGCACTGAAAAAAACCCACATGTTTCAGGGATTTATAGTTAGCTGGATATTTCACTCGTACAAAACCAGAGAAATGTATAACGCGTGCACCCGCAATGCACTGCTGATGACGTCACATATGACATCATTCATGACATGGTCAGTGACATCACTGATGATATGACTGATGACATCTCAAATAACATCACTGATGGCATTATCCCGTTAATGTGTGTTTTATGTAAAGTTTAAATATGTTTTATATATATATATATGCCAAGGTGTATTGAAGAATGAGTGGGTGCATAAGTGCCTGAATAGATGATTTAGTAGGAGCATGACTGACTGTATACGTGAGTGTCAGTCAGTTCAACTTTATTTCGGCTAATTTTAGCCATAAAAGCACAAAGTAAAGCATTACATACTATTACCTCCATAGGCCGATTACAAAAAATTGGGGCAGAAGCAATATACAATTTATCAGTTTAGTAAAATATGCCCTAAAAACATCGAGCTAGTATCATAAGTATAGTAAAAATGTATCTAAAAGCCAATTATTAAAACATATTGTGCAACAATTAATATGCACAGATCAAGAGTCAATAAAATCAGGACAGTTACACTATAATTTTAGCCCAGCCTGCTTTCTGATCAGGAAAACATTATATAAGAACCTAGATGTACAGAACACCACCACCTGTGTGGAATTTGACCTCAATATGCGTTCGGCTTCTTTACATGACCTAACACCCATATTCCTGCATAAAGGTCTAATCCATCGAACCCTGGGCAACTTATATGAAGGGCAAAAGAAGAGTAGATGGATGTCGTCCTCCTTCGCCTTCTGCGTACATAAAGTGCATAGATCAGTGCCTGTGTTTCCCCCCATCTGGATGTGTTTGCATTTATCCGTAGGACCCTGTATCTAAACTGCAAGAATAAAGTTATTGCTATCGGTGGTCCAATCTCGTCCATAAAGGGTTCAAAGGAAACAGTATCTTTGAAGGTTAGAAATTTCTGGGTTAAAGAACCAATGGATGAGCTATGTAGTGATGAGTTGTTGACGTAATACCAAAATGCTGACTTTAGAAGCTTTTTACAAGAGGGTGTCAGACTCATAGGCATTTCCCAGTAGTGGGATAGCCCTAGTCTGTTTGCCCAAAAAGAAATGCGATTAAGCCAAGCAATGTTTTTCTGTCCATCAATTTGCATGATTTCTGTCAGGCCACATCTATAGTTGATCAGTTCAGGGGTGGTCCATATCTTGATCCAGTATAATAGAGGCCTTAAAATAGCTTGATGGTCTGTACGTTTAATGGCAACATCCAAAATCACAGGAACTAGGGGGGTTCTGGACGGAATTTTTAACAGTCTCCGTATGAAATTGTTTTCATCCCGTTCAAAGTTCTTTTTACAGGATGGCCCCCAAATCTCAGCCCCATAGAGTCCGGCTGATTGGGCCTTTGCTTTAAATACTTCCAGTGCTGGAGTGATGGCCTTAGATTGACTGCCACCATGTACTTTTAAAACGGGCATTGAATTTTGGCGAAAAGTTATCCTGCTCTTTTCAAGCTGCCCCTTCCAGGATAGCTTGCTATCCAGCATGATTCCCAGATAGTTAAAGCTCCCCACATGTTCTAGTTTTTGGTTGTTTAGGGCCAGATTTTTCCTAAAAGTTTTTTGAGCGTTAATTGACATGTATTTCGTTTTTGGTGAGTTAATTTCCAGTCCCTTATTCATACAGTAACTATGAAGGGAATTCACCAAATTTTGGAGTCCCTTTGGGGTCTGTGAAATAAGGATGGTGTCGTCAGCAAATAGTAATGCTGAAATCGGTTCACCTCCAAGTTTTGGGGAGTCATGTGCACAGTTCCCCAAAAACGCGGGAATATCATTAACATAGAGAGAGAAGAGCGTTGGTGCCAATACGCAGGCTTGGCGTACGCCCCGTCTCACTGGTATGGCCTGTGTTACCTCCCCTCCCTTCCCCCTCCTTACTTTGGCGTCATTTCCTTTATGGAGTCTAATTAATTCTATAAGTAGTTCGCCAGGGACCCCTATATTTGCTAATGTTTCCCATAAAAGTGTGCGAGGGACAAGGTCGAACGCAGCCCTCAGGTCCATAAAGGCGACGTACAGACTACCCTTACTAATATTAATGTATTTCCAAACAATACATGTGAATCTAAAGACCTGGTCTAATGTGCTGTCTTTGACTCTGAATCCTGCCTGATATTTGGAAAGTACCTGGGAATCTTCCATCCACTCTAAAAGCCTATTTAAAATGTGTCTGGCATACACTTTTTGGATAAGATCGATTAAACTGATTGGGCGGTAATTTGCTGGGTCGTAACGGTCCCCTTTTATGAAAATTGTTATGATTTCTGCCCCCTTCCAGGACTCCGGGATTGGAGTACCTGCTATTATGGAGTTACATAAAAAATTAATATATGATCCCCAGACTTCTGTATCATGCTTGAGTAAATCGCCAGGAATCTTATCGGGTCCTGGGGCTGTCCCTGCTTTGATGGCCTTTATCGCCAGAACAGTCTCTTCTAAGCTAAAATATAGGTTAGCTGTCCTTGGTGCCAGTACAACCTCTTGTTCTACTATGGGGAACTCCTCCTTACTTAGGGAATACAACTTAGAGAAGTGATCACTCCAAGTTTTTTCATCTAGGAAGGTGTCCTTGCAAGATCTACCCGACTTGTTCGCTTTAGATTTTAAATTCCAAAAGGTGCCTTGATCCTTCATTTTGGCTGCCGTAAGTAGATCAGCCCAGATTTCCTCATCCCAAACTTCTTTTGACTGAGAGAGGATTTTTTTGTAGGTTTGTCTAGCATCTCAAATTCCCTTGGAATTCTTTATTTTTACTGCCTGAATCAGGAGAGACTTAGCTACACCGCACTCTTTGTTATACCATGGGTTGCCAAGTTCTAGGTTGGTGTTATGAGATCCATCCTCCTTCTCATAAATTTTACTCAAGAGGGGTGTTAGAGTGTCGACCAACTGAGGGTGCATGTCTAGTACGCCATGGTCGCCTAAGGCAAGATCCTGGTATGTTGCAACTATATCAGCAAAGATGTTATAAATACATGTCATAGTTGCTTCCTTGGCTAAAATATACGGCCATTTTAATGCACGCCTATTATTGCTTATCTGGGGTTCGCCATCATTCCTCTGGGGTACTACTTCTTTAGATATATCGGTTAAAAAGGGCTGAGGGTCCAAAATTAGTTGTAACGGTAAGTGGTCACTCTCAGTCCTAAGCACAACCTTAAAATCTGCGATTAAGTGCCACAAACTCATAGAGACCATTATATAGTCTATGCGAGATTTGGCATTTCCTCTGCTAAATGTAGGGGCCGATGGTCTATCTGACTGAAAACGACCATTACACGCCCTTAGATTGTGGCCTACAATTAGTTGTAAGATTTGGGTTGCCGCAACCGTGCATTTTGCCTCCCCATTACTATCTAGGGCGGGGATATTATTGGCCTTATCTTGCTCATCAAATAAACCATCTAGGCCTAAAATTAGCTCATATTTTCAATTAAAATCCCCACCTATAATAATTTGCAAATTAGGGCCTAGTGTTTTAAGAAAGGAGTCAAGTTGGTCAATCACCCTGGATTCTTTGTTTAGTGGGCTAGGCCTATTATATACGTTTATTAAGTAGACTATCTCTTTCTCTCTAGTCGTTATTTTGACACCTAACAGATCATGGGATGGAATGGAAAGCGAAGTAACTTCGACTTCCAAAGTAATTTTCATCCAAATTACCAAGCCCCCAGAAATCCTTCCTCTTGCAGAAAGGATGGCTTCACGACAAAAGGTTTTATATCCAAATCTATGTGGAGTATCCAAAGACCAAGTCTCCTGTAAC
The DNA here is from genome assembly GCF_964263255.1 of Lissotriton vulgaris. Lineage (NCBI taxonomy): Eukaryota > Metazoa > Chordata > Amphibia > Caudata > Salamandridae > Lissotriton > Lissotriton vulgaris. The sequence continues at coordinate 918,999,171 of NC_141687.1, forward strand.
AATATTATGTCATATTAATCAAGATAATTACAGCAGATATTGTCCCGAAGGTTCCTGGATAAGCCTGCAATATTCCAGGACATCAATTTAATTTCAAGGATCCCACTTGGTTTTGGTAAAATTGGATCAACTTGGCCAACTTGAGTGGTAGAGGGCCCTAAACCAGTTGTTGTTATGCCTATCCCCGTTTTTGCATGTTTGCTATCACTAGTTATTAAAGCGTTGGCAACACTATTGCTAGTTCTTGGTGTACCATCCTCACGGACTATGTTTGTCCTGCCCCAAACTTTTGGCACTTCTAAAGGAGACAGAGGCTTTAACACTCTGCCCATGGCAGGCTCCATGTTAGTATTAGGGGGGGAGGGCGTAGAGATGTTTAAAGTAGTTAGTCAGTCTACCTCCTCTAGAGTATTCAGGCCCTCAAATCTGTTCTCTAGGGGGGTAAAGGAAAACTGGTGTCTTGGTGCCCCTGTGTGCCTTGGTTAATAGAAGTAACCCAAGGGAAGTACGCTAATAAGCGTATTTTCGCATTGGGATTCTTCCATTAGTTCCAGAATCCTCCTGGCTTGCTTGGGACGCCTAAAGTTGATAACCACACAGTATCCTCTGATGTTCTTTGGAGAGTGACCCAACCACCCCACTCTACGAACCATCAGGATATCTTGACTATTTTCTGGGTGAAACCTTTTGAATTTAGCTAGCCAGTCTACAACCTTGTTTCGTAGGTTATGCCAGGATTCGATTTGATTTCTTTTCAGTGAGGGTACCCCAGTTAGGATAATGACATAGGGAGAAGATGCCGATGGTAATTGCAATACATCAGAGCTTGGCATCAAGTCAGTACCTTTCGGGCTGTAGACTTTAATATTGCCTAATACCTTGCTTGGGCTACCCTGAACTGGCAAACTCGCTGCGCTTCCAGTGCTATGTCCCACCATGCTTATATCCTTATCCCCTCCTATTGAATTAGCAGCCCTACCTAAGGGGTATGTGGGTAGCAAAGGACACTTTGCTTCCTTTCCTGTTAATGTAGGTAGTAATGGGGAGTTACTCTCTTGGGATGTAAGATTTCTTCCCGCGTTCCTCAAGTTTCTACACGTGTGTTCTATTCTCGCAGTAAACTGTGATAAACTTGCTACCAAATCCTTTTCTATTTCAGCCATTGTCCCCCTAAACAGTGATTCCAGAGAGTCCTTTAGTGATGCTTCTAGGGTGTCAAGCCTTCTCTCCAGCCCTACGTCAAGCAACGAAATAACACTTTCTGTTTGTGTACCTATGGTGTTTGTTGAGGTCCCTTACTTACCCCTAGTGTTGGCATAAGTGGACTTTGGTCTCGCACCACCTGTTTCCTTACTGCTAGATTTGTTCCTGGTGGTGGGATTAGTTAGATTTTTCTTTGTACCATGTCCTTGTGCCTTATGTTCTGCAGCTGCTCTATAAGAGCGAAGTCTTGCTGCCAGAGATGGAGTAGACTTGGGTGTGACTTCCTCAGGCGAGGTAATTGCGGAAGTACTTGGGGTCTTGGACAAACGTGACGTGTATAAGGAGTCCGATAATGGGCCGGGAGGGGGATTACAAACCATATCCAAAGGGAGAGTTAATCGAGCATGGGGAAGCCCACTGTGCTCAGCTTCGCTTGTGTCATCAATGGATATTTTTGTAGCATTGTGTGTGCTGCCTGACCCTTGTTTGTGGCCTTTCCTGCTGATCAGAGGCACAGGGTGGGAGTTCACTGCGGGTGACCTGGCATTACTAATTGTACCTAAAGAGGACCTTTTCTGTGCCTCAGCTAAACCTTGAGAAAGCCGTTTTTCCGCTAAGGATATCTCACGTTGAAGCACAGATCCCGCCCTAATCAGGAAGGCGTCCATTGTGCCCACCACTCCCTCCCCCAGGTTATGGACATTGTTATGGGTAGCAGCCATGACAGGAGTATGTGTAAGATATAGGAAACACAGCTAGGCACTAACCAAGTCACACTTGTCAGGGGGGTGGCCCTGCCCTGCCTCTCCTGGCCTCGGACGGCCACAGACGGCCCCGCCCTTGTCCCGGGCTTCTCCCAGGGCACTCCTGCGTGCTCCTGCGCCGCGGTGATAGTGGGTCCTTTTTATGACGCCTGAAGTTGTGGGCGTGCCAATGGTCCGGGCCAGGTGTATGTGATCAGGGGGAGTCTTGGGACTTGTAGTCCCCCGATGCCTTTGACGATGGAGCAAGTAGCGACGCTCTCAAATCAGGGTGCTGCAGATCGGGAAGAGACTCGATCCCCGTGAAGCCCAGGAACAATTGCTTTAGTTGAGGGAGAGTTCACAATCAGGAAATCACACCGCAGAACCAAACCACAGCCGGTAACAGTGCTGCGGCACCCGCGAAAGCGGGTGCGGCAAGATGTTATCTAGGCGCCTGGAGCTGTGGGCGTGCCGATGGTCCGGGCCAGGTGTAGGTGATCAGGGGGAGTCTTGGGACTTGTAGTCCCCCGATGCCTTTGACGATGGAGCAAGTAGCACCGCTCTCAAATCAGGGCGCTGCAGATGGGGAAGAGACTCGAGCCCCGTGAAGCCCAGGTACAATTGCTTTAGTTGAGGGAGAGTTCACAATCAGGAAAAGCACACCGCAGAACCAAACTGCAGCCGGTAACATTGCCACACAGCACACCATCACCAACGTATTTCGACTACAAAAGTCTTGTTCACGGTCTGGAGTGTGGCGTATAATTTCTTGGTGAAAAATATTTGTAGGGCATGGTTCCGCTCTGGGCGCCTGCACCAACTGTTAGCGCGCTGTGATTAGAGCCGATTTAGTGGAACATCAATTTTTATATATCTGTATATATATATATATATATATATATCAATATATATATATATCAATATATTACCTACTGGCGGTCGCCAGTAGGTATATATAGTTAGGATTTTTCTCTATGGAACTTTTGAAAATTCTATGTCTAATAACTTTGGCGTTTGTGGACGGAATCGGCTGAAATTTTCAGGAAAATGGCACATTTTGTTTCTGATCAGCCCCTGAAAATCTGAGGGGGTTTCGTCAAGGGGGGGCCGAGAAAAAAGGGGGTTCCCAAAACGCGTTTTTCCCATTCATTTTTCCATAGGGCGTTTGGCCTCACTTTTAGCTCGAACGGCTGAATGGATTTACACGAAACTTGGCAAAATTATAGGGACTGTTAGCCCGATGTTCCTTTGCTGGATCTCAATATATGTGCTCCAGTGGATTTTGAGAAATTAACGTTTAAAAAAACAGATATATCTGTGACAGCGTCCTAGATAGCGCTCCAGATCGCGTACTTTTCGCGTAACGGAGCTTTGCGAAGCGAAGCTGATTGGCTCTCTGGTGTCTGTCAACATTCTAAACAGTCCGTAGCGGCCGCCATCTTGTCTCTCGGTAGGATCGAGAGACAAGAGGAGGCCAAAACGAAGGGGGAAATGAAGGAAAGGGGGCAAGGTAGATCCCTTCTGACCCCCTAGGATTGATGAGGGGGATATTAAAGTGCCCCACGGGGCCAAAAAAAAAAAAAATAGTTTTTTTCGTGGGGTGCACCCTGTTCGCGTACCGGAAAGCGGTCTGGGGAGCGTACTATAAGGAAACAAGAATGATTGACTTTTAACTTATTGTATGTTTATTGATTGTTCCTTTTGTTGTTTTTCTTGTTTATTTTTATTTACGTAGCTACATGTAGGTATCAATGTAGAGTCTATAATTTAATAAAAGCCGTCTCCTTTGTAGATATCTTGCTTGTTGTTAAAGAAGTTATTGTGGTATATGGAATTCATACCATAGTCTGTCTGGAAAGCCGAAACAACATGGAGGCAGGAGATGATAAAGAGATGTAAAATACACATTGGAGATAATATAGTGGGAGAAAGGAAGTAACTATGAACAAAGTTAGTATGTAACACCAAAAAGTTGCACAGTATATTTAAAGTCTGACTTCACGTTATAATCAATTTGCTACTAGTTTTCAATATACATATACAAATAAATAATGTGTCAAACAATTTTTGAATTAAGAAATTAAAATTTATTTTTCAGATTGTTTTTCAAAATTTAAAAGAAAATCTAAAAAATCGTGATAATTCTTTTCTTCATTTTTCAGTAGAAAATCTACTGCATCTACACATTGCACAAGTTCATTGTTTATTGTGTTGTCGTAGAAATCCATGTCAACTTCTGTCTCAATTTTTTTTTCTGTTTCAGTTTTCAAGTTGTGTTCTTGTCCTTCCATTTTGAATTCTGAAAAATTAATTTAAAAAAAATATATCAGTACAGAAAGGGCATTGTTGGGTTTCAGTACAGACAAACAGTTTGGTTATTTAAACAGTGTTTTTTTCTTTGGGCAGTGTATGGTATCAAATTGGAAGTAGAAATATGAAGAAAATTATCAAATAAACTCTTAGTCAAGTCTGAATTATACTAGAGAAGTCTAACTCTATCCTTAACTCAGGGCCGGCGCTAGGCATGGGCAGCGTGGGCTGCCGCTCAGGGCCTCGCACTCAGCCCACCAGCATGGGGCTGCACTGGTGATTTGTCCTTTTGTTTTCCTGGAGATCTATCACAAAGAAAGGTGTCGCCTGCAATTAAGGTCTATTGGAGGGGGCCCCCTCCTTGGGCCTCTCATGGATGGTGTCAGGAGGTATAGGGGAGGAAGAAGGAGACGCTCCTTCAATTTTAAGGAGACCATTCACAGACACTGTGGGGGCCCCATTGTCCAGCATTTTGGCGCACCCTCAGTTTTAACTTTTAGACCACAATCAATTCCCACACCTATGAAGGTGTGAGAAATGCGTGTGGATTAAAAGTTAAAACTGTGGGGGCGTCAAAATGATGGACAATGGGGCCCCCACAGTGTCTGTGCATATTCTCCTTGTAAGTGGCCAGTTATGTAATTTGGAGGGGGCCTTGCGCACGTTCCCTTTTAGCTCAGGGCCTCGCATATCCTTGGACTGGCTCTGCCATAACTAAAACAGAGAAGTCTATTTTATTCTATAAGTATTACAGAGTGAAAGAATAAAACTGTTTGAAAATGTTTTTCTAATTAGCTTTCAGTACAGAACATACTTCAGTTTTAAAAATAATATCTTACCTTTTAAATATAATTTGAAGTTATCAGTTGATTTTTTGTTGTTCTGCACTTCACGAAGTAGTAGTCAAAATGGCTGTGTTTCTCTCTCTTTGTTTATATATATTCAGGTACATAACCAATCAAATGTCATGATATAATAGTAGAAATTGAAAGTAATATTTTAATTGGTTGTCATTTCCAACACTTTCGATATGTTTTGTGAAGTAATTTACCTCAGGGATTTTAGAGAGTTCTACATGCTAAATGGCTAAATGGTATTCCAACTAAATTTGTGAAAATGGTAGGGATTGGTATGTAGTATGAGCTACTGTTTAATTGGTGAAAGTGTCTCCAGTGGTTTTTCTGTAAATTACTTTCCCACCTTTTTTTGAGCGAGTGCTTGTCAGTGCGTTTCCCGGTACGCGAACTTGCAGTGTTACGGGAGTCCTCCATTTTGTGTTTCGGTAGAATTGAGATACAAGATGGAGGGTAAATAATGTTCAGAATGGGTAGATTGGGGTACTTTAGACGTATGCTGTTTCCCTAACTTTTCTGAGGGTGGCTGAGGAGGCTCATATATGTCGATAAAAAAAAAAGTTTTTTTTCACATGGTTAGCTGCAGGTACGCGAACTGGGTAGCGTACCGGGAAGCGAATATAGGTGAAATTAAGTGAAAAAAAGGTTCATTCGAAATTTTAAAAGAGTACACTAAGTTAAGGTAGCTCTGAAAAGAGCTTTTGGGTTTTGTGTATGTTCTAGAAAGTTATAAGTAGGAACCAATACACATTCTTAAATTTAGTATGAAAACTCTGTTTCCCTCATCTGAGAAATGCACGCCATCTCCCCTGTAGATATCTTGCATGTAGTAACGCAAGTTATTGTTGTAGATGCAGCCCATTCCATGGTCCCTCATGTAAGCTGAAACAGACTTATTTACATGCTTCCTCGATTTCTCAATTTGTGGACAAAATTGATTGGACCACCTCCATTTTTGTCTTTGGCATATATTAGAATATACCAAGGCAGTTTGAGGAAAAAATGTCATCAATTGCTCAAAGGTGTCCTTTAAAAGCATTTCCAGACCTACCCCAGTCAAAGTGCCCAAATCGTTTCCTCCACAGTGCACTATTATGAGGTCAGGGGTTGGCAAATGTAAAAAGGTTTTCACCAATGGTATCAATTGGTGACATTTCAATCCTCTTCGACCAATCCATTTGACTTCCACATTTTGTAAATTGAGGTTGTGTAAATTTCTGTTATCAGCATACCTGTGAGCCCAGTGGATGTAGCTATGTCCCAGAATCCAGACTGAAAACATGGCTAGAGGAGTTTTTGCTGCAGTCAGATGAAGTGTGGGAATGAAATGGCAGTTGAAATAGTGATGTTTGTAATGTAAAAAACTGTGGAGTTTAAGTGCAAATGATTCATTAGCAGTGATTGGTGTATTTCCATTGCGGAAAACAGAAAGTTAGGGTGCATGGATGTGTTCTTTGAAAGATGTATTTTGAATGGTTATTTAAAAATGTTGTTATGAAAGATTGCAGTGGATTAGCAGGTGTACTGAGAGTTCAGAGTTCATTTGAAACATTGTTGTGTGAACTTGTGGCCATGACAGGTCAGGCAGGCGGTAGTTGCTATGGAAAAGAGGTAGAAAGGGCAGAGGGGGAAGGGTGTTGATTTGAAAAAAGTGAGGGAAGAGTTTTTATTGGCTGACATGAGAGATATGTGTGTTGAATATCAGCGTTTCGGTGCCTTTGTTGGTTCCAGCCTCTGGAGTGCATACCTTTAATTCTGGTACAGAATAATTGGTGTGTTTCTGAGACTGTTTTCAATTTCAAAAAGAATTTGTAAAGGTGAGTTATCGTTTATATATTTTAGTTAAAGAGTAGTATGCTTTTTTGCGTAAATAAGAAAGTCAGCTGTGTATTTAAAATGATGTTTTGCGTCAAGTGCTTGCATTCTGCTTTGAAAGGCGATTTTGCATTCTTCATTTATAGAATCGGAAAAATTATTGGTTCGGTAAAATACCGATTCGGTAATTTTACCGATTCTGTAAATTTGCTATGTAGGGGGGAGTCTTCTGAGTCTCAAATGACTTAACGAATCGGTATTTTAGCATGAAATCAAACTTCATGGTAAAATACCGATTCCGGTGTGCATGCACATTTGTGCATGCACACGTATGTTATGTGAAAGGCAGACCTGTCCTTACATGAATGTAGGTGTATAATTGTTTTACATAAAAGGTTTTAAAACTTTGTTTGAAATCAAATGCATGCACACTTAGGGCCCGATGTAGGTGGTCGTTTAGGCCATTTACCGACCGGTTACGGCCGATTTCGGTCGTTTCCGACCTGTAAATGGCGAAAAGGTATGTAGGCGCCTAAATCCAGGGTCACATGTAGGTAAATTTACATTTACAGAATCGGAGAAATTGTTTTTGATGGTAAAATGATGTGACTCCTGCAATGCGTCGCTTTTGCGGAACAGATATATGATGTAATTGTGTTGTTAATGTTACGGTGTACATGTAAAAAATGATGCATAAGTGTTGCACGGGCATTGTAGATACTCTCCTATGTGTGCTTAGCAATTTCAAGTCACTTCCCCCGGGTTCAAGGTCCTTGTAAATACGTCCCCATGTGTGTCTGGTCATTTGAAGTCATTTTCCTTGTAGTGTAAGGCCCTTGTAAATACGCCCCCATGTGTGCCTGGCAAATTTTCATTTTGATTGTTTGAGTTACATAGCCATGTTAAAAGTTATTGAAAAAAGGTGCAAGTTCCTTAAAAAAAACGTTTTCATGTGTATTAGGGCATTTTAAGTCTGTTCCCCATGAATGTAGGGGCCAGATGTAGGTGGCTGAAAATAGCCATTTACCGATCGGTAACGGCCGAATTCGGCCGTTACCGACCGGTAAATGGGCATTGACATGTAGGGGCCCTTAAATGTTGCGTTTTCGGTAATTTTACCGAATCGGTAATTTTACCGATTCGGTAATTTTACCGAATCGGTAATTTTACAGATTCGGTAATTTTACCGAAAATGCAAGATTGAAATGTGGGTAGCCAATTTTCCATTGGCACATGGCTTTCAGAATCGGTATTTTACCATGGAATACAAATCCATGGTAAAATACCGATTCCTGTGTACATGCACATCTGTGCATGTACACATATGCCATGTGACAGACAGACGTGTCCTTAGGGCATGTCTGTGTGCCACATTGCACACATGCCCGTTTTGGGGGTGCTAGATGGTGTCAAAGTGATACCCCCTGCACCCTTGACAAATTCGGTATTTACAGATTCGGTATTTACCGAATCGGTAAATACCGAATTTTTAAGGAATCGGTAATAAATCAGATGTTGGTACCTACATCCCATTTACCGATTTTGAAATACCGAATCAGTAAAAGTCGGTAATATTCGGTATTTCAAAATCGGTAAATGTGATTTACCTACATCTGGCCCTAGGTGTATTATTGTTTTACATAAAATGTTTTAAAACTTTGTTTGAAATCAAATGCATGCACACTTAGGGCCAGATGTAGGTGGTCGTTTCAGGCCATTTACTGACCGGTTACGGCCGTTTTCGGCCGTTTTCAACCGTTAAATTGCAAATCGGTATGTAGGGGCTTAAATCCAAGGCCACATGTAGGTAAATCTACATTTACAGAATCGGAAAAATTATTTGTTCGGTAAAATACCGAATCGGTAATTTTACCGATTCTGTTAATTTGTTATGTAGGGGGGAGTCTTCTGAGTCCCAAAGGCCTTAACGAATCGGTATTTTAGCATGAAATCAAACTTCATGGTAAATACCGATTCCGGTGTGCATGCACATGTGTGCTCGCACACCTATGTCATGTGAAAGGCAGACCTGCCCTTAGGGCTGGTTTGCTTGCCACATGGCACCTGTGCCTGTTTTGAGGGTGTCAGAGGGTGTCAAAGTGATACCCCCTGCACCCTTGTGCATACTTTTTTTTTTTATAGCATTGTCGAATCTAGTTCTTACTGTTATTGATTTACTGTTTGGTAATAGTGGTTATTAACATTTTTTATTATATTTCACCACAGATTTAACTGCAGATTATTTGGGAATTAGACAATGCCGTCTAAGGATAGAATTCGAACGGCTACAAAACGTCAAAGACAGCAGTTACCTAATATTTTGCAGCAGTCCTCTACATTAATATTACCTCAACGGACGAAGAGAACACCGGGTAAGAGAACGAAATCATTCCTTAAAAACATTTTTAGAAACAAAAGTATAACTACAGAACAAGTTTTAGTCCAGAAAAAGAGAGCCAATTTAAATGGAAAGGAAAGGCCCATGAAAAAAGTTTGTGCTAGAGCAGGAGATAACTCTGTGCATGGCAGTAGAAGGGCAAATATTTTCAGGGACATTCGTAAGCGAATGTTCCGTAACAGGTTAATTGTCAATTTGGTAAAACAATTTAAAAAAGGTCAACAGAAAGTGTCATTTTATAAGAAAAAGAAAAATGTAGAGAAAATTATTGATCAGGCTTTTGAAATCAAGCGAAAGTTATTTATTTTGGTAATTAATAGAATTAGGAAACTAAACAAGGTAATCTATGTTTTCAAATCTAATAGTAGATGGAAGAGAGACGTTAATCGGAGTAATTTTTGTGAAGTTTTCTTCGGAGAATGGATGCATAGTTCAAATAGTGAGGCATTTTTTAATGAGGAGAGTTATTTTCAGGACAATGTTTTGGTGCATGCAGTTGACAGCAGTGGTTGAGCATATGAGGTAAAAGATGGTCATCCGGTTGAAAAAGAAATACTTGTGTCTGCAGATGCAGAAGAGGCGCTAAGTGATGAGGTTTTAGGGAGACGTCCTAAGGGACCAGTGTACACCTGGAAGTGTAGTTCTATTTGCAGTGTGCGACAGGATTCCATCAATTTGCTTTGTGATTTTATACGGACATTTCATAAGAAAAGTGTAAAGCAAAAAATAAAGTTGTTGCAAGAATTAGATCCTTGCAGAGTGAGACAAGTGACAGGTTTGCGTGGTCATTCACTGGCTTGTCTTTCTAGGAGAGTATGCCAGAGTGTATTTCATCATTTCAGGATGCTTGCAGTGCATCATAATAAAGTGAGGAAATTAGTTAGAATGTTGTATTATGCTAAGAGTCCAGCAATTATGCTTAAAAAATTAAGCAAAGCTCTTTTGCATGGTTCTGAAGTAGATGTGAAGAATATTTGTCAAGAAATTGAGTTCTGTTATTTTGCTGGTAAAGAGAACAATGTTGATATTGAACCACTAGAAGATGGTAATGTGGAAGACAGTGAACAGATTTTCAGTACAGATAAGTTTCACAAGGAAATTTCCACGTTTATGGTGAAATCAAGTGAGAGGCCTAATTTCACTTGTGTGTGTTGTCGACTGACTTATTATAAGAATCAGACTAAGTTAGTGGATATATATGCAAAGAGTGATATGGAAAACAATAGTGAATGGAAGGATTTTGCCACATACTTGATGGTAGAAAATTGTTTTGATTTGGGAGCAGACCAACGTATGTGTACTTATTGCTATAACAAATTAAACCAAAACCAGATGCCTGCTAGAGCGGTTTATAATAATCTGGAATTAGATGACATTCCTTATGAATTGAAGGATTTAAATATTTATGAATCTATTTTGATTCAAAGTGTCCATCCCTTCCAGGCTATTGTACGAATGGAGCCAAAGACAGAGAAGTTGCCTCCATCAGATTTACAGAGAGGTTTAAAGGGAAGGGTTGTTTATTTGCCTTTGGATTTGAAGAAAAACATTAATACAATTGGAGTAGAGAAAGTGGAAGAGGAACCTCTGGTTATCATAGTTAATGGTGTTCCGACAAAGAGTAAGAAAATCTGGCAAGATTTAGTGGATGTTAGGAAAGTTAAAAAGGCAACATTGTATTTGATAAAAAATAATAAGTACTACAAGAATGTATGTGTTGCAGAAGAGGAAGTAAGTGAAAAAGAGGACACCGATTTGTGTCCTGGTCAAATTGAGAAAGTAGAAGCCTCTAAAAAGGAAGAAATATATGAACATTATAGTGTTCATCCTTTGCATTCCAAGGAAGTCATGGGGAATGCTATTGAGTTGTTTCAAATGAAACAAGCCAAAGGGAGTCCTATTAGTGTTTGGGAGGAAAGTTTGGAAGCTCGGTGTTTCCCACAGTTATTTCCCACAGGTCGAGGAGGACGTTATGATGAGCGACCTGTTCAAATTCCTGCTTCAGAATACCGGACTTTACGATTGTATACAGAAGATCCTAGGTTTCGACAATGCATTCCCTATTTATTTCATCTATTGTTTGAAAGTGGTCTCTCTGGATTGTCTTATGCAGTGAACCACATCTTGAAAAGTGGTATACAACTGCGAAATATCTCGGCAAGGGACTTTATGGATAAAGTCAATGTGCAAGACAGTATTTTGGATTCTCACCTGATTAATCTCATGGCTTGTCAGCGTGGTACTAATGAGTATTGGTACCGCCGTCATGGTGACTTAAAATGTATGCTGAGGAACTTAGGAACTCCCACATGGTTCCTCACTCTTAGCTGTGCTGAGTATGGCTGGGAAGACTTACTTGAATTTCTACGAGAGGTAAATGGAAACATTGAAAATATTGAATTTAAGACACCCGGAGAACTGTGCTCTTTGGATCCTGTGAATGTTTGCAGGTACTTCAATCATAGATTTGAAGCTATGATGTCTTTCATCACGAACAAGAAAAATCCACCTCTTGGAGAGGTGTTGGATTTTTTCTGGAGAAAGGAGTATCAAGCAAGAGGTGCTCCTCATATACATATGCTACTATGGATCAAAGATGCACCCAAATTTGGAACAGATCCGGATGACTTAGTGATGAGTTTCATAGAACAGTATGCTACATGTGCTGTTCCAAAGACAAACGAAGACAAAAGTCTAAGAGAACAAGTTTTATGGTTTCAAAGCCATCGTTGTGGAAAGTACTGTCGTCGTAAATTCAGAAACAAGGACAAATACTACACCAAATGTCGTTTTGCATTTCCACGGTCGGTGTTATCAAAAGGAAGAGTTAACAATTTGATGTCATCGCTGCGACATAATGTGACGAGGAAATCACCCAAAAACACATACAATTTGAAAAGAAACGAAGAGTCCAAGTACATCAACGACTACAACCCAGTGATTTTGTCCATGTGGAATGCTAACATGGATATACAGTTTGTGGCTGACAACTGTATGGCTGTGGCTCGGTATGTGACGTCTTACATCACTAAAAAAGAAAAGACAGAACTGAAGGATATGTGGGAGGATATTTCCCATGAAAAGAGTCTCAGTAAGAAGTTGTACAGTTTCAGTCTGTCGCATCGAGAAATTGGAGCTTACGAATGTTCTGACCGGTTATCTTCAGCAAGTCTCTATGCCAAATCTAGGAGTATCATTTGGGCGAGTCTTGGTCTTGCTGCAACGCGTAATCGAGTTCTGAAACCTGTACGGGAAATTGAGTATTTGGCGGAGAAGGAGCCAAACAGTACAGATATTTTGAAGAGCAACATGTTGGATACATATTATCCAAATAGAAGCAGTCACCTTGAGAATGCTTGTCTGTATGAAGTTCTTCAAAATTACGTTTTCAAGAGGAACATCAAAGAAGATATTGATAAAGGTGTGTATGCTGTAATTGGAAGTGAGGGATGTCTGGTCAAGCAAAAAAAATTTCAATTGATAAATCATCAAAAATTGGATTGCGAATCTCCCGAAAGAAAAGAGTTTTTCTATTTAGTTCTTTTGCAACTTTTCAAGCCTTGGCGTGCAGAAGAGGAACTGCTTGGGGATTTCCTCTGTTACGAAGACTCTTTCAATGCAGCCAAGGAGTCCATAGAATGTCCTGTTTTTCCAAAATATCTACAAATGTTGAATGCAGAAATTGAGCAGGAAGCAACAATTGCAGCCGAGATTGCTAGAGACAGTTCTCAGGACAGTCAGAGTTCTGTTTCATTGAGTCAGGATCCACTAGGAGAACCAGTTATTGAAAATGAAGCTGCCACTGCCATGATTGAAGTGGAAAGAGCCATGGCACATGCTCAGAAGGATGTGGTTAACTTAGAAGAATTGGAAAGACAACTTAACGTTGAGCAGAGGAAAATATATGTCGAAGTTACTAACCAAATTGAGCATGGATTAAGTCATGAGAAGAAAGAGTGCTCATGTACGTCGTTGAAGCCTGTCCGACTGTACGTGAGTGGAGAAGCAATAACTGGAAAAAGTTTCCTTATTAAAGTAATTTCATGTTATATGCAGAAAAGGACTGATTCATCACTGTCTTGTGTTGTGACCGCTCCAACTGGACTGGCAGCTCATAACATTAAAGGGATTACTTTGCATCGGTTACTGATGCTGCCAGTGGAGCATGATAACAAATTACAATACCACAAGTTATCTGGAGATGCTTGTTGTGAAGTATCTCGAGTTTTGAAGAAGATGAAACTTCTTATCATTGACGAAGTAAGCATGGTTTCCAATCTCATGCTTGCTTTTGTGCATTTAAGAATGCAGGAAGTTCTTAAAACAGTGTATGATGTGTTATTCGGTGGCAAACACATCATTGTTTTTGGTGATTTTCTGCAGCTGACACCAGTGAAAGGACAACCAGTGTTTAAACTGCTTACACATGAAGATACCAAGAAGTGCCTAGGGAGCATTGGCAACATTAACATATGGTTAAACTTCAGTTATGCTGAGCTGCGTGAAAATATGCGTCAGGCGAAGGACGAAGATTACAAGAATATTCTACAAGATATTAGAATCGGGAGAGTGACTGAGCGTGGTAAAGAAGCTTTACATGCACACTTACTGTCAAATTTATATCCAGAAGAAGACGTTTTGCCAGAGGATATTTTTCAGAAAATTACTGTGAAGAAATCTGGAATATGTTTGATGCCAACTCTTGCAGAATGTTCCATCTTCAACAACAAAATGTTGAATTTAGAAAAACAAGAGATTGTGAAACTTGAAGCTATTGACAAAATAGAGCATATGGGAGCAACAATTATTTTGTCAGAGAATTTGAAATCTAAATTGGATTCATTAGAGAAGACTATATCTAAAACTGCGGGTTTTGAAAAGACTTTGAATGTGTGCTTAAATTGCTGAATCATTTTGAGAAGGAATTTACATGTTGAAAAAGGTCTGGTAAATGGATCAATGGGTAATGTTGTTGATTTTGAGAAATACAGAAATAGAGATGGAATTGAATTTTTAAAAATTAAATTTGATGGCATTGAGGAAGTACAGCTAATTGGTCGTTGCTCTGCTAGGTTTTTGCTTGTTAAAGACTTATATGTTCGCCGTAAGCAGTTTCCTGTTTGCTTGGCATATGCAGTAACAATTCATAAATCGCAAGGTTTAAGTGTAGACACTGCTTTAGTGAATATTGGCAGTTCTGTATTCAAAGAGGGTATGGCTTATGTAGCATTGTCACGAGTCAAAACTTTATCGGGTTTGTACTTGATTGACTGTGATGTCACAAACATTTGTGCAGATCTAGATTGTGTTAAGGAATACAATAGGTTAAGAAGAGAGTATGCGCCACATTTGCCTCAATATCCTTTGATTGAGAAACGTGTGGTAGGCTGGAAACAAATAAATATCAGTAATAGTAGGGAGGTTGTAGCAAAAAGAGCAAAAGTCGATGAACCTAAAAGTGGAAGCAGGAATAAAATGAATTCTGTTGAAAATGTTGTTGGTTTTAAATTTGAAAATAGTTCTGGTGTCAACTGCTATGCTAATGTAGTTGTTAATGTTCTCTTTTCACTAGAGACTTTCAAAGAACAGATTGTGATCAATTCGGAACAAAGTTTATGCTGTTTGTTGAATTCTGTGTTAGAGAAATGTAGTGCTGATAAAACGAGAGTAGAAAGTGTGTCTGAAATTCGTTTTCTGTTAGACGAATGTTCAGGTCAAACAGAATTCTCTGAAAATATTCAGCAGGATTGTCAGGAGTTTTTAATGTATATGCTTGATGTATTGCAAGATGAGGGTGTAGATGTAGATTATCTATTTGGCCTTTCTTATCAATGGCAGCATGACTGCGAGAACTGTAGGCTATCAAGTACTACTAGTGTAGACTCAGAAAGATTTATATATTTAACTTTGCCTGACAGTAAATCAGAATCCTTCAATAAGCTAGTAAAGGCAGCCGATCAAAACATGGAGTGCAGCCAATGTAAGTCTGGAATGCTGTCCACGTTAATTTTACGAAGTTATGGCCAGTATGACGTTTTAATGTTCCAACGATGTAGGCCTGAGGGAACTAAATTGACAACTTTAATTAATAATTTTGTGGCTTCGCAGTTGTCAATATCAGGAAGGACTTTTAAAACTACTGCAATTATATATCATAACGGTCCTTCAACTAATTCAGGACATTACACAGCTTATTTGAAATCTGGAAACGGATGGTCATTCTGCAATGATTCTGTTTTAACTTTTAAAAAAAGATTGCCTTTCCACCTTCAAAATTCTTACCTGGTGTTCTTACAACCAAAATTTTAGGAAAGGAAGCTTGGGATTTGTTTAGAGGAGTTTACAGAGGTTCTAATGGCTCCTACTATATATGGCCTTGTGGATAATTGTAGTACAGAGCGAAAACTATTTGTTTTTATAAGCAAAGTCAAGCAGCAGATCAAAAAAAGGAGTAGAGGAAATGTAAGTCTGCAATGCTGTCCACATTATTTTTGAAAATGTATGGATGAAATGTCATTTTACAATTTCAACTACATAAACTAGAAGAAAATAAGTTGTCCAGTCTAATTAAAAATGTTTTTGCTACACAGTCATCGATTTCAGGAAGAACATTTGCAACTGCAGTTATCACATAATATGCTGGTCTTTTGACAACATCTGGATATTACACAGCTTATTTAAAATTTTAAAAATGGCTATTCTTTCAGCAAACATTACTAATTGAGTATGAAGCAATGTTGCCTTTTAACTTGATTTTTGAAGTCAAAATTTAGGGTAGGTAATTGGACTACAATGATTCTAGGTGTTGCTGTAACTTAGTGTGCTGTTTCAAATTGTTTTGTATGTCTCAGTTTTCTTAAAACAATTGAGTTTATCTTTCAGAAAGTGGCGGGCAGAAAATAGTAATAGCACAACTGAGTATAAGCTGTTCATAGGATATCCTTTGACGTCATAGAAAGTAAGTTACTTTGGAGAAGTTCCTATTTCTGCTTATTTATATTATTTGGGTTTTTTAAACACAATCATTTTGATTGTGGTTTTTTTCCCCTGCTGTTATATGATGAAAACCTTCAACTCACTGTTTTCAGTGAAATTTGATTTTTTCTGATAACAGCAAAAATAAACCATTAAATATGTTTAATTAATTTTCTACTTTGAATTGTGATTTTGTAATATGTATATGGATTGGTGTGGCTCACTGATTAGAGGCGGTAGACCCAGAAGCAGAGGTCGGCCTGGGACCAGGGTTCAATTCCTGACGTGGCAGGATCTTGGGCCTTGGTCAGCGGACTCGATAATTTTTGCTTCGGTGCCTACTCCAACCATGGGACCCACTCAGCAACTTTGGGTAATAGCTTGCTTAATCTCAACTAACAGCCCCATCAGCGCCGAGGTGATGTATTGAAGTGTATTGAAGAATGAGTGGGTGCATAAGTGCCTGAATAGATGATTTAGTAGGAGCATGACTGACTGTATACGTGAGTGATTAAACGTGTCTTACTGAATGGATGGGTTAGTGACTAAACTGTCTAAATGTCAGTATCAGTCTGTCAGTTGGTGTGTAAGTGGCTGCATCGGTTGGTGAGTAGCTACATGAGTATGTATAAGGGTTATTGATTGTTTATCTGAGTATCTGTATGTGTGCCTGAGTGTCTGTGTGGATGGGTGGGAGGTGTGTGACTCTGTGCATAGATATGTGACTGGTTGATTCACTGGGTGTATGGGGTCAACAGTGCATGTGGAAACAGCTCTATGGGTGGGTGAGTGTGTGTATTGATGTGTTGGTGAGTGAATGGATGTCTCAGTGGTACATGTCCGAGTAACTACAAATGTAACAGGTAGTGTATGTGAGAGTTGGATTATATGAATGATTATACGTGACAGTGAGTGACTGTGAGAGTGGCTGTATAGATGAGTGTGTACTTGTATCAGTGATTGTATAAGAGAGTAAGTATGTGTTAGTGTCTGTATGAATAAGTGAGGTGGTAAGTGTATAACTGTAGGTGAGTAAATGGAAGTGTGATTGATTCTTTGCATGACTGACTAGGAGTGTGAGTAACACTGGATGAGTGGCGTGTGTGAGTGTCTGTATAGGTGTATGAGTGCATATGATAGTGTTGATTTGAAGAGTGGCGGCATATGTGAGTGACTGTATGGGTGAAAGAGTGAATGTGTGTGTAGACCTAGGAATCAGTGAGTGGGTATGTAGTAACTGGTATTGGTGTTTCTATGATTTCGAAAATAGTAGTCTGTATTTTAGAGTGGGTGTATCAAAGGTTATATTAGGGTGTGAGGAGTTGCATCAGATTTTCACGTGGATGATGTCTTCAGTGATGTCATCACTGATGTCACTGACCATGTCATGAATGATGTAATATGTAACGTCATCAGCAGTGCATTGCGGGGGCACGAGTTATAGTTAGCTGAGCTAACTATAACAGCCAAATTTCTCTAGTTTCGTACGAGTGAAATGTTCAACTAACTATAACAACCCTGAAACCCATGTTTTTTCAGTGAATTTCAAAGGTTTTTTTAAATGCTAATTTCTAACTATAACGTCCCAGAAACCTATGTTTTTTTCAGTAAATTTCAAAGGTTTTTTAAATGCTAATTTCTAACTATAACGTCCCTGAAACCTATGTGTTTTTCAGTGAATTTCAAAGGTTTTTTAAATGCTAATTTCTAACTATGTCTACAGAGGTAGGACATGTGCAGAAAGAGGAAGAAAGGTGCAGTAATAAGCAAGAGAAATGCAGAAAGGGGCAACAGAAGTCCAGAAAGACAAAGGTACAGAAAGAAGCAAGAGATATGCAGAAAGAACCAACAGAGGTGCAGAAAGGGGCCTTGTTGCTAAGTCATCCTGTGCCCCCAACTTTGTTTTGACTGGTACTGGTGGTAACTGACTCTGAGTAACCAGGCCCGGAGCCAGTGCTATGCTAAAAGACAATTAGAATACAACACCTACATATGCTAGGGTACACTATGGTTTGGAGTACCCCGGTGATTGGCATGACCTCCTCTGTAAGGCCCTAGTATAAGTGAACAGCCATTAGTACGCTGCTATTACACCGCATACCATTACTTTGCAAGCGTTACAACACATGCAATGTAACAATGCGTAGCCTTTACTACGTAAGTTGTTACGTCGCATTAATTGTAGTGCGATGGCACATGGTCACTGTGGGACAGGAACTGTTATCTAATTAGCCCAGGGAACAAAAAAAAAACTTGACGATCCAAATTCATAATATAATTTTTTTAGGATGAGACGCACAAATTGCCATAGTTCAGAAATAAGTCAACAACTCTTACGATATACGTTTAATTCACAGGCTAATTAAATATGCAACTTTCAGGTTTCTAAACTAAAAGTGTTGTTCTGTGGAACTAAAATGCAATGACGCTTAGTACAAAACGGCACTGCACCAAAACCATTTCACCTTCAATGGAAAGTAGCAGACCTTTTTTATTTCTATGTTCATATCAACCATGCACTAGAAAGAAACCAAACGTACTAGAAATGACACCAAAATGATGGACCGCAACGCCATACAATCAAGATCATGCTCGTGAAGTGTGGTCACCATTCAGGATACACGTCCAGGGCGGTCATAGGCATGCGCAATGCATTTACCTCTGCATACTCACCATTTTCAAGACTCTGTGCACCTCTGATAATGCTGGAAGCCGGAATAGAGAAGAATTATGAGGAGAGAGAGGTAAGAGGAGCTGTGTAGTTTTTAAGGGTTTAAGATAGGGGGAGGGTCATGCAGGAGGTAGTCTTTTAGGTTTTAGGGTAGTTTAGTTGTGTTTTTGCTCACACACCCTGGTAGGACCACTTAAGGGGAGGTGCCTTTGGTGACGGAGACCCCACATATCCAGACGGGTCAATCATTGGAGGAACTGGTGGTGCAGCCATTCCTGGAGTCACTGTTCTCGATGCTTAGAGAAGACTTACAAACAGTTATGAAGGGTCTCACCCAGGAGATTAAACACATTGGAAGGATGTGAATTCATTGGGGGACTGGGTGGTGGCTTTGGAAGACAAAGGAGATGGCCAGATTGAGAAGACAGAGGCTCTCTGTCAAGAGACGCTTCGCCTCCACAATCAGCTCATAGATCTGCAGCCCCACCTCGAAGACCTTGAGAACAGATCGTGAAGGAACAATGTCCACAACAGAGGTGTGGCGCAGAAGGTGGAAGGGGAAGACATATTCAACTATGTGAGAGAGACCTTTTGTCACATGCTCTGTAAACCTCAAGATACAGTGATTAAACTAGATTGAGCACACAGGGTGGGTCCTACTTCTAGATTCGGAACCCCAAGCGGACATTGTGGTATGTGTACATGAATTTCAGGTGAAAGAAGAAATTCTGTCCAGAGACCATGATATGCAACTAATCTCCTTTAAAGGGCAAACTCCGACCCTTTATCAGGAACTTGCTGCACTTACGCTGCAGAAGCGGAGAGCGTTCCACCCATTCACCATGCAACTGCACAATCAGAGCATATCCTATTCCTGGGGCCACCCCTTTCATCCCATTTTCGGCCTCGGAGGCTCCCTTACAGAGGCCTACCAGCTGTTAAATCTGGATGTTCCAGAGGAAGGCGGCGATCACGGGGCACCTTCCACGAGCCGTGGTGAGCACCAAATACGATGGAGAACACAAGAACCAATGCTCACCCCCAGATGACCGGTTCTGGCGTAGATAGCAAAGGGACAGCTGGTGGTGTTGGAGTCCATCCCTGCAGTGCTGGCCAAATCTGAAAAATCATAGCACAACTATTGGAAGGCCGCTCTCATGAGAGGTTTTGGGTGGGCAGTGGGGGTGAGGGGGTTGGAACATAGCCACACTATGGTCCCCAAGTACTATTCCTGCAGCCAAGACTGGCCGTGAGACTGATTTTGAACATTCCATTTATTCTAACGGTTAATTTTTTTCCACAAGTTTGTATGGGTTTCCAGTTTGGGCTTACACTCATTTTCAGGCTACACAAAACAACCCTGCTGTGGGTTAGATGGGAAGCGCCTAGTAATAGAGGGAGAATGACCTGAGCTTAGGTTGGGGAAGATGCCAACAGCAGGTTTGACTTTATCTTACACTAATGCACCCCTGTACTTAGAATTCTCACCCTCAACGTAAAGGGGCTCAACAACCCAGTGAAGCACAAAGCTTTCTTTCATATCTGGAAACTCAAAAGCAGACATCTGTCTCCTACAGAAGACACACCTAGTGGCCAGACACTGCCACCGCCTCAGATCACTGGCCCAAGAAACTCCTTCTACATGGGGTTGGCGATGCCCTTGGGGTCGCATTTGTCGGAGAAGGTCAGGACCAGGATTTGGAAGCACGTATTTGTAGATGTTTTAGGCTTTTGCATAGGGAGGTGCAAGCCAAAGAGGGCTCGAAGGAAGAGGAATGGGAGCTGGCTAGGCGGCCCAGGGTCCCGGTGACGATGGAGAACTGTACTTCTGCGTTCTTAATATATGCCAATATTTACTGTGAGAATTACTTGGATAGGGCTATTGCGTTGCTGAAATACATGGACATCATTCGCAAGGCTCAAATGCAGTTTGGGGGGTTAGTGCGGACCCGGAGAAGAATTGGGGGGAAGTGGACCAGGAGCTCTGGGTGCAGTGGATGGCGTCCACGCATTCTACTGCATCTACACATACGGCCAGCTGGTTGCCGGTGGCATATCGGTCCTTTCTGCCGCGTCCCACCCACGGCGGTACGGGGGGAGGTGCGGTGCCCAGTACCCTTACCACTGGTCAGCCCAGTAAGCCAGGGGGATACACGATGGCGGCCTGTTGGAGCTACAACAGGGGGTACTGCTCGAGATACCCCTGTAAGTTTAAGCATGAGTGCTCCAAGTGCAGCAGGAAACATGCCCTCACTCAATGCCTTACACTTGTCACCCCCTCTGAACAGTGGCGGAACGCCAAGGGCCGGGGCCACCCTGGACAGAAGGGCACCTACACCGGTTAGGGTGGAGGTGATGGCCCTGAAGCTCTCGTGTTACCCGGACCAGGAGGCGGCGGCGCAGCTTTTCTGGGGTTTCACGGAGGGCTTTAGGGTAGGCTATCAGGGTCCCTGGGTGCGGAGGTAGGCTGACAATTTGAGGTCCGTGAAGGAATTGCTTGGAGTGGTGTCTGCTAAGTTGCTGAAGGAGGTTGAGGAAGGAAGGGTAGCCGGCCCGTTTACTGATTGGCCTTTAGAAGATCTAATCATTTCTCCACTGGGGGTGGTGCCAACGAAGGAGGAGGGGGAGTTTCGGATGATTCACCATCTCTCGTGGCCGGAGGGTCAGTCAGTGAACGACTTTATTGCAGAGGAGGACTCGAGAGTGCTTTTTGCATACGTGGACGATGCGATCCGTTTGGTGAGGGCGTGTGGGCCGGGGGCTGAATTGGCGAAATGCGACATCAAATCAGCCTTCCGGCTGCTGCCTATACATCCGGCGGATTTTTCGCTCCTGGGAATGCAATTTGGGGGGGCCATCTACGTGGACAAGGTTTTTCCCATGGGGTGCGCCATCTCATGTGCCCTGTTTGAACTCTTTAGTACTTTCCTGTAGTGGGCAATGGTGAGACTTAGTGCGTGCCATGAGGTCATGCACTATTTGGATAATTTCCTCTTCCTGGGAAAGGTGGATTCTGGAGATTGCGGCAGGGCCCTGTCGCGGTTTCAGGAGATGGCTTTCCATTTCAGTGTTCCTTTGGCGCCAGAAAAGATGGCTGGTCCCAGCTGTTGCTTGACGTTCCTGGGGATTGAGTTGGACTCTGTGCAGTGGCTGGCATGCCTTCCGGGTGCCAAGGTGACTGAAATACTGTTGTGTTTGCGGTGGGCGATCGAGTAGAAGCGGATTGCTTTGAGAGCAGTGCAGAAGCTGTTGGGTTTCTTGAACTTTGCGTGTAGGGTGGTCAGGGCAGGACGGACGTACTGTAGGCGGTTTGGCATGGCCATGTCGGGGCAGTGCTTCCACACCACAGAGTCAGGATTTCCATGGGGGTGCGGGCTGACTTGAGGACTTGGCTGACATTCTTGACGGACTTCAACAGAGTATCTCTGGAGTTTGATGAGGAAAGGGCGGTTTGGCAATGTCAAATTTTCTCTAATACAGCTGGGTCAGCGGGGTTTGGCATCTTCTGGGACGGGAGGTGGTGTGCGGAGTGTTGGCCTGCTCACTGGTTGAAACAGGGGAGGAGCATTGCTTTTCTGGAGTTCTTTCCCTTGCTGGTGGCGCTGGAGATTTGGGGGCGTGAGTTTAAGAACAGATCCGTGCTTTTCCACGTCAGCAACATGACGGTGGTTGAGCTGGTGAATCGCCAGAGAGCCAGGGACCTGAGAGTGTTGTGGTTGCTGCGGAGATTAATGCTTGGTTGCCTGCGTCTGAATGTGGTGTTTAAGGCTAAGCATGTCCCTGGGGCGAATAATGACATTGCGGATGCTTTGTCTCGTTCGCAGTGGCAGCGGTTCCGGCACCTGGCACCGGGAGCGGATATGTGCAAGACCAAGCTGCCGACGGCATCTGGGCCTTGGGGAAGTGAGGATGATAGGCCTGGTGGAACGTTCGGTTGCTGACACCACAAGGAAGACGTATCGATTGGCATGGTCAGAGTTTGGAGCATTCATGGGGTGGAGTCAGGAGTCGAGTCTGTGTGACCGGACTGAGGTGGAACAGGGCGTTAACCGTTTTGTGCTGTGCTGCATTGATAAGGGATTGACTGCGGCCACGATATCTGGGAATTTGGCAGGAATCTCCTTTTACTGTACTTTGTTTCTGGGGTTTGATCCTACGAAGGATGTGATTTTGAGCAGGATGCTCCGAGGTTGGGGTAGGTAGTGTCGGATTGGGGGGGTAGGCTGCGGGAGGCGGTTACGTTTGAGCTGTTGGTTCGGCTGGTTGGGGTGTCGCCGGATTGTTGCTATGATCTTTTTGAGGCACAGGTTTTTCGGTTGTGTATGATGTGGATGTTTTTTGGTGCGTTTCGGGTATCTGAATTGTTGGCCGCGAGGACTGGGTCTGGTAAGATGTACGAGGAGATACGTGTGGATGGAGGGCGTTTGGGAATTTGGTTGGGGTGCTCTAAGACGGATCAGTTGGGTAGGGGTAAGTGGGTGTGGATGAATGTGGCGTACGGAGGGGAGGTGTGCCCGGTGGCTGAATGGCGGAGGTTCGTGGGGACCTCGCGTGTGACGCAAGGAGAGATTTTTAGTCATGAATCGGTGTCACGGGTGACGGCTGGCCAGTTGTTGGCAGTGTTGAGCATGTCTTTGTGCTGGCTAGGGTTGAAGGCTTCTGGTTTTGGGACTCACTCCTTTCGTATCGGGGCTGCGACAGCTGCGGGTCGGTTAGGGTGGTCCTGGGATAGGATGAGGCGGATTGGGAGATGGAGGTCTCGTTGTTGCGAGAGGCATGTGAGGAAGTGAATGGGTCATGAAGGAATTCTGTTGGTTGGGACGTGGGTTTTAGATTTGTGCTAACATATCTTTCTCTCGTAGGTTGCGTGGACGGACCGGGGACCAATACGGTAACCTGGATTGTGGGGCACTCCTTCGTATATTGGGCAGCTAAGTATGCAGAACAGGAGGTGTACGGCCGTAACCTGGGACTGAAAGGACATTTACGTGAGGTGCACTGGTGGGGTAAAGGAGGGATGCGATGGGGGGCACTATTGCCTTGGCTCGCTAAGATGGTCCCACAAAAAGGATGCCCGGACCTGTTGATAGTTCATTTGGGAGAAAATTATTTGGTGCAGCTGTCGGCTTTGGCACTTCTACAGCTGATGCAGAGGGACTTGGAGGTCATGAAGTCAAGGCTTACAGGGACTTGCATTGCCTGGACTGAATTGGTACCCAGAAAGGTTTGAAGGGGCGCAGTGAAACACTGGGCAATGGAAAGGGCAATGAGAAAACTCAACAGGGCGATGAGACTTTTTTGCGGGGACAAGGACATTAAGGTGATCTCCCATGGAGGCATTCGACTGGAGGAGCCTTTGGTGTTTAGGGACGACGGTGTGCACCTGTCTCGTTTGGGGAATGCGTACTATGTGATGGAGATGAGAGATGTGGTCAGCAAGCTGTGGAACGAGGCGATATGGTGTTGCAGGGAGTGAGTGCGGACGGGCGTGAGTGGCGGAGGGGACCTGGCCCCGGGAGTGGGGTGGGGCAGTGAACCGCCCTACAGGGGGTTCCCTGGTTGGCGGTACTTTGAAGGGAGAGGGGGTCAAGAGCGGGCACACCCATCCCATGGGGGGGTAGTTTGAATGGGAGATAGAGGAATGACTGGAATGGTACAAGGATCGGGTAAGTTGACAGGTGTTTGGTGGATAAGAATGAGGTACGGTATGGGGCATGGAGTCGTTTGAGATGATGCAGAATGTGTGAAGTGGGTGAGGTGCGAATGGTTGGTTTGGTTATTTATGGTTATTTAATGTTGATGTTTTGTTATAATGTAAGTTCACTCAGCCTGGTCTAATAAATGGCCTTTTACGCTGAACACTGCGTGGTCTGTTTATTGCGTGATATATGTGGTACGCATGATTCATATCTTTCTTCTTTTCCTTATTCCATAGCATACATTCAATGTCTGGTGAGGTGACAGTTACCCCACGACGGATTTGGTCAGGTGTGCATGTCTCCGTGCTATCTACGTCATGGCATTGAGCATGCGCTTTTCTTTTTTCAATAAATTGTAGTGAGTTCTTCAATCCATATAATGCTGTAACTTCCTGACAAACCGGGGTGGAACGAGACGTTGATGATACTTGTGTGTATGCGGGTTTGAGTCTATTTTTAGTTTTTTTCATTATTTAAGCTGCATATTTTAAAATAAATATTTTAATTCTCAGATTTAATTTATTCTTTTCAAGATGGTGTGTACCGGTTGCCCCTTCTAAATTTGGCAATTTTTATAACGTGGGCGGTACCTAGCGCTATTCACTAGGTGAGAGTACTTAAGGGTTCATTATTTTGAGTCCGAGGTTTTGTTGCGTATTTTTTTTAACTCATGGATACCTTGTCATTACCGGGGCTTTTGCTGGTGTTATATTTGTTTAATGCTACCATTTTTTTGGGTAATACTGTGGCTCGAGGCTTAGTTGATCGGATTTTGATCTCGGTTCTTTATGGTTTGAGCACGACCTCTGGTTCATTTTTCAGTTTTCTTATTTTTTCATTTTTTGGCAGTTTATAATTTAAATTCCGATGCAGATGCTTTATTTGATTATTAACTAGGCGTGGACACATTTAGATGACTCATGTTTGAATGAGTGATTAGATTGGCACTTGGGGGCAGATTTATGAAGGGCTTGCGCCACGTTTACGCCGCCGTTGCGTGACGCAACGGCACGGAAACGTGGCGCATCCCTGCGCCCTATTTACAACGTGACGCATCGAGGAGATGCGTCACGTTGTACAGCACTGCGCCATGAAGAGGCGTTCCTGCGCAGGGGGGGGGGCGTTCCTGCGCAGGAACGCCTCCTGAAAGTGGCTGAGTGAAATCTATGAGATTTCACTCAGTCACTTTCAGGGCAATGCTGCGTCAAAACCCTGCGCCTGCTTGAAGCAGGCGTAAGGCTTGAGGCAGCATTGAAAGAATAGGCCCCCCCAGAGCATTGCTGGAGCTGCGTCGCGCTTGCGACACAACTCTAGCAATGCGCCACATTTCCGGCACAGATGCGTCACGCATCTGTGCCGTTTTTGCCCCATGGTGCGCCGCATCATAAATGCTCACAGTTTCTCACTTTAGAAATTCAACGAGGATTAACGTTATTTACCTCCAAGATGATTAAATCATGAAATGTTCATTCTACAGGGAAAACAACCACCTGTCACAACTCATTTATTTACAAAAGAAGGAGTTTTAATGGAGTACTCCGAATACAGCGAAACATTTATTTATATACATTTTTACAATATTCACAGCGAACGGTAAAGGAAAGAGCTAGTGCTTCTATAAGGGTGCCAGAAAAAAGAGAAAAATGGTGGTTTAAAGGAAAAGGGGTGTAAGCCTCGAAAGAAACAGTGACATAAGATTAAATAAACTTAAGAGAAAGGCTGGTATTTATCCAGCGTATTAAGTAAACAGGCCACTGTTGGTGTCAGTCCAATTATTTAGACAATCATACAGTCTTGACTGGCATGTATGATGTTCAAAGGGATAGTGGTCCTGATGGTTGAAAAAAGGGGGGCGTCGACGTTTCGACCCGTCTTGTGGTGCTAGGGTAACTTGATCCAACCAACTAACACGGATTGGGCCATTGTTTTTGATAATACAGACTACCCAGGTCCAACAACCGTTTTGGGTTACCCCATTTTTATAATGGCATCATAAATGCGGCGCACCATGGGTGGCGTAGCTGTGGCACACTGTGGCGCATGTTAACTGGCGCATCCCTGGGGATGCGCCAGTTAACATAAATCTGCCCCCCAGTATTTTGTGATTACATACATGGGCGTTCAAAACTCAAGTAATGTCGGATGGTGTGTCAATAAAGCACCATCCTGTTTGAATCTCAAGGCAGAGCGAATTACTAATGTTACGTGATGTATTTAGGACCTATACAAGATACGGGTTCCTATGTAGATTTTTGGCGCGAAAATCGTTGGTTAGAAGTCTTCACGCTCGGAAAACCTTTCGATTGGAATGGATAGGACGCTTTGACTTTTAACGTACGTTTTCGTGGCGGTGACTTTGTTGTTTGGTTTAGTATTGTTTACACTCATTTCTTGATTGTTGTTAAGGTTCTTGGGGTTTTTAGCTCCTGTACAATTTGTAAGCAATGAGTTTGGTCTCCATTTTAATTAAACTTCGGACCCTGCTAGCTTTCTTTGTGTTGCCGCTTTCGAGATGATAACAAGATACAAGCTGACAGGTCATCAAGGCTAACCTCTTTGCTGTCTTAGCCACTTTATGCGGGCATTAAGGTGCTTATGTGTTTTTAAGTCCGAGTTCGTGATTTGTGGTTTACAGGTTCATTGATACATTTTTATTATATGTACGGGTGGGAATGTTCGACTGGTTCAATGCTACCATTCATTGATACATTTTTATTATATGTATGGGTAGGAATGTTAGACTCGTTCAATGCTATCGTTTCTCATGTGATACCGTGGCTCTGGGCTTAGCTGATCGGATTATGATCTAGGCCTCTTGGGGGTTCGAATACCACAAATATGTTTTTTCGAAGGTATCACCACCATTTAATCTAAATTGAAGGCGATATTTATGTTTTCTGTGTTTTAATGCACGTTATATTTTGACTGGACTGTGCTTGGTTAGACATGCTGTATGCTTCACTAATGAGATTAGTTTCTAGTGAGGCTCTGCCTGTTAATAGTGTAGGGGTGACCACGTATATAAGGTAATTGGGTGAACCTTCTAACCTACAACATCCTATGTGTGGATTCTTTGAATTTAATACGCAAATATTTGCGTCAGTCATTGTCCTTTGCAATTTAAGTGTGGGAAATGACGAGTTACTAAACTTTTTATGTTTCTTTTTCACATTTATGATTTACAGTCTTCTAAGTGCGGTGCCTATCAGACGGCCCAATGTTCCACTTCTTACGGTATGACAGAGAACTGAACCTGTTCCAGGTAATTGATATAGATAATTACATGTTTGGCGAATTTTAATACACTGATTTTTGGAACTCTAATTATATTTATTACTTGTTTTTCCTTCCTCTTTAGATACTTCATTTATATTCGACTTCTTGTATTGTCACGCCGCCTTGTGTCGTTTTCTGGTCTGATCTTCTTATGAATGCTGCTTACACACAGTATTTTAAATGGGAACTTTAACTTTGTTGCTAGAGCATCGTGTCTTGAGTTATATAAAAAAAAAATCGGTGTTGATGGCATTGCATTTTTCTTTTGTTTGTTTATGTGTTCCACAGCCTAGCGGTTGACTTATTAAATCAACTGCTTACTTTTTCGTCTCAACGGGATTGTAGTCTATCTGAATATATCTTGGTGAGAACTTTGTTATTTTTATGTGATCTTGTGGTGTTGATGGCTTTTCATTGATGAACACCATTTCTCTTAGCTTTATGGTTGTTCTGATGTTTAGCATCGCATCTGGGTCCTTCTGTGTAACTATAGGTATTGTTCAATAAAATGGTATACTTGTGGGTTTTGTCGCATTTGATTGTGTGATTTATATCATTTGTTTCCATTCATTTGATATGTTCATGTTTTCTGTTTTGGTTCTTTCCCTCTTTTCTCCTTTTTCCTTTTATTCTGCATATTTTCCTTGCTTTTTTCAACTTTTCCATCTGTGTTTTTTGCTTCGTTGTATGTGATGATCCTTGCTCATACTAGTATTTGTGATAGCTATTGTTAATCTGCTAGACACCTAGTATTCGAACAAACAACTGTGATGTATAACGTGTCACGCTATTTCTGTGCAAGAGCACATCATTAAGAGAAGTTAGATTTACTTAGAAACAATAGCTGACATAATTTTTTATTGTTAAGAATCCAGAACTCTATTGTATATATTCTAGCTTTTTGATTCTGTGCATATATTTGTTTTTACAGCCCTGAGGAAGCTTTAATCGGGCGAAACATATTGGCTGTCTTTCATGCTGTTTCACTGATCACCATACCTTCTGTCTTGTGCTGTTTTGCTGATCATCGTGTTTTGATTTCTTGGCTGTTATCACTGTGTCAAGACTTATTTGATTAAAATTTGGACTTGTTTTGTATTCCCGAAGGATAGGTGTCTCAATTTATCAAAATTGATTTCTCATATTCAACTTTTTTTTTTGTTGCCTCTTCATTTGCTGTTTTTGTGTGTATTAAATTTTAGTCCTGTGGCAGTGGACTTGGGAGGTGGGCAACTCTTATTGTTCAAGACTGTGTACACTAGTGTATATGTTGGTTGTGCAACATCTAAATCCCTCACTGCCTAGTTTTTGCTGTATTTCCTATATTCATATAATGAGGGCCCTCTGCAGCCCACCGCGGCGCCCCACCCTCGGATACCTCACGCCTTAGTCTCTGAAGACCCGAGCTCTGCTGACAACAGGGAAATTGACGCGCTGCGCTGCTTCAGCCAGCACCCTGAGGAAAAACCCCAGAGCGCTGTATTGAAACAACAATGCTTCATGGCTGGTTCCAATTATAGTCCCTGTAGAAGCGGTCTGAATACAGAAGCCTCAGAAGAAATCACAACGTCACCAATGACTCGCTGTTTCTGTTCTGGGCTTTAGATAGCGCTAAAGTTATCGGAGCCTTTATCGCTAAACAATTATGCTACCAGAGGCTCCAACCTTCTCCCCCAAACAACTCTTCACCCACCCCGGCGTGCCCCAAAATGTTTGGGGCAGGAAAAATAGCCATAAATAGTGCTTTGCAACACAGGCGCCTTAAATCGTCACCACCACGCAGCACAAATGCCACTCCCGGCCGCGGGCCCTTTGCCCATGCTGCTCCATCTGCCACACAATACAACCCCAGGCTAATGGGCTAGCGGACATCCACTGCCCCAACCCCACGACCAGTGCCCCAGACTCCAAAAGGAGCCACAGACAGAAAGGGGGAGACCCATAGCTTCAGTGCCCACAAACTCACCGGAAAAACCCGCCAGACCAAGATACGACGTTGTCAGCCGGACGAACCAAACGGCGACAGGGTGAGGGGTCAAAGAGGCCGCCAAGTGGGCGGGGGAGGAATTTATACCTCTACCCCGCCCCCCAACATGGCCGGTAGTGACGATGGGACCCGCAAGGGGTCATGTAACACTGGGCTGCCCCGTGTGCCATCTTGTGGCACTAAGAGGGCCGCCCTCCTATGAGGGTCCCCTGCGGAGAAATGTCGGTTGGCCCACAGAGAAGGCGGCCTTTCACTACAGGTGGGGGGACACTGACGGGAACAACGTTTTTTTAAATCTCCACAAATGTTTCAACGACTGCAATAAATGTGTAATCTGATTTGACCTGAGCTGCCAGGAGTTGGGGAATAAGAGGGGTTGAAAGAAGGCGGAGTGGAGACTGAGCCTGAGGAGGGAAGAATCCTTGCTGTGAAGAAAAGCTGAGGTTGCGGCTGCGCTTTTAGTGATGGCTAGATATGAAGAATTTCGTAAAGAGCCTCTTCTTTGCAGGAAAGAGCTCTGATCTTAGTTACTTTCCCAAAACAAGCATTGTTGCTGCTTGAAGCTGCAGTTATTTCCCCAGAGTTTAATGTTTAGCTTCCACTCACCCTCCACTCGGGTGTCTGCTTCCGTCCCCCGTATATTTATATTGTCCCCCCTCCTCTCCTTCGCCACAGTTCGTTTGTTTCATTCCCTTCACCTTTCCTGCAGCTGCCTGTAGTAGAACCGAGATTCACGTTTAAATCGCCTGTGTTCAAAGCCTGCACTCATGGGCCATGGCTCTCTCAACATATGGGTGAAGGCTCTCTCAACACAAAGGGCAGCCAAGGCAACATATGTGCAACAGCTCTTTCGACATAGAGGTAAGCAAGGCAACATATGGGCAAATGCTCGCTATACATGGAGACAGCCAAGAAAACATATGGGTGGATGCACTTTAAACATAGGGACAGCCAAGAAGCAAATGCTCTTTAAACATAGAGACAGGCAAGGTAACATATGGGCGAATGCTCTCGCAACATAGAAGCAGCCAAGGCAAGACATGGGTGAATGCTCTTCAAACACAGTGGCAGGCACAGTAATGCATGAGGCTTTGGCAATGACATGTCACAGACATAGCCATAGTAGCATATGAGACAGTAGTCATCAAATTCAGGTACAGTAAATAATGGGCAAATGTTGCTCAAAATTAGGGATCTGAGCTTCATAGTCTCATTGTTACTTCATTCTTGTGTCTCCCACACCCTTCTTCTCTTCTGTATCTGCTGGCATCGCGTACCACACACATGGAGCACGCTGTCGCAACATCTACATGCTAACGGGGCCCTCTGTCCCCTTACCATGATGTGAGTACCCCCAGACAACTTGAACTGCATTAAATGATTTGTCCTGCCACTCTAAGATGGCCTCCTATATGTGTGACACCCGATGCGACACACCATGTCCCATAGTCAATAACACTGGGTTGCCCCGGTGTGTGCCAGTCACCGACTCTTATTCCAGGAGGGCCGAATCAGTATTCCATCCTTGCAGGAGTAATGAAATGGCTTCTACTGCCGCGGTACTAATATTAGCCATTATTCACGTGTCTGTGGACCGTTCCACTAGATTCAAATAGCAGGGGTGAATGCATCGGTTCCATCTGCCCCACTACACTCGGCCTCATTGCTCCAGTGTTGCTTCCCAGGGAGTAACGATATTAACAAGCATTTGCAATGCAATAGGTCTTGCATTTGCGAGAGTTTGAGCTATTTTTATTGTAAATGACAATGCCTTTTATTTATGTTTTGGTGTTTGAAACATAAATAAAAGCCATTGTCCATTACAATGCCAATAGGTCAAACTCGCGTAAATGAGACCTATTGCATTGCAAATGCTTGTTTTAGAAAAGAGATTCCTTTCCCATTTTTCCATGCTGAGAGATGTCACCTTATGGCCCAGCACTGCAGCTGCTTACGTTTTCAAACACTGTATGTTGTAACCTTGGCCTCATGATGTTTGCAAAGCCCCACCTCACTGACAGTTTCCCTTTATTTGTGAGCCTGGTCAAGAAGGATTATGTTTTAATCTCTAACTTAAGGAACAGAGAACTTGACACTAGTAGACGTTATATTGCTAAAAGTCATGCACCGGTGAAGCAATTTGAGGAGAGAGGATGTGGCCTTTCGGCTAGAGCGGTCGGCCTTGAAGTTGGGGAACCAGGGGGCATATTACCAACAACTAGCGATAATTATCGCTAAGTTGGTTTAGCGGCGATATTTTTATCGCCGAGCTGCGGCGATTATTATTGCTTAGGAACCTTGCTATTATCAAGGTATATCTCCTAAGCGATAAAAATCGGCCGAAATGCATGAATATCGCTGAAAAGTCCGCGATATTCATGCATTACCGAGCTAATGCTCTAAGCCATGTTATCCACCTACCATTGGATAACATGACTATGAACTGCTCAGGGGCAGGTGTTAGCTTTTGGAGACATTCGCGCTTAGCGCGAATATCTCCAAAAGTTGGTAATGGGAGATAGCGATTTTAGCAACTGTTTCCAGTCGCTAACATCTTGGCACGCCCACTTTGCATGTCATTAGTGATAAATATCACTGACATGCAAAGCGGGGCCCAAGATGGTCGCTATCTCCTACTAGCTGTCGCTAACTGTTGTTAGCGACAGCTAGGTAATAGGGAGATAATTTTATCTCCGCTTTCTTGGCTTTTAAAGCCAAAAAAGCGGAGATAAACCCCCAGGACGCTCAACGTTCTGTGATTCTGGGCAAATCCCTTAATCTCCCTGTGCCCAACAAAAATGAATGTGTCCGTCTGTAACGCAACTGGTGTTCATGTTAAGCGCTCTGATATCTTCGGGACAAGTTCGCACTATATAACACTCCGAACAAAAATGTATTTATTTTATTTTAAGACTTGTATCCCGCAAAACGAATCATCCCCAAAAATGTGTGCTTTGCAACTGAGAAAAGAATGCTAGAAAGAAACAAATAAAAGTTTAATGTTTTAGAAATACACCCACTACGTTTTGTTCAGTCACTGAAAGTTTAAAAATGTAATTTCAAAGTTCCACATGTGTGTTTAAAATAATCAATTTCAGTCATGAGCAGTTACAAATTGATAAATGGAAAAAATGCATGCAATATATAAAACCGAAAAAAGTTTGTTTCTCATTCTTTCGTGAATTTATTTTTGTGTTTTGAAGAATAGGCCCTTGACCTTTTAAGTAAGGTTCATTAGACGGGCATGACACCACTTCGTGTGACGTCACTTCGGGTGACTGATTGTGAATGGTATATAAGTAGTCACCCCCACTATTTATATCAGGTCTTCTGTCCTGCTTTTAAATATCTTGAATGTTGGACTTTCTGAATACATGGATTATATCTGCCACCCTCGCGCTCTTTATTGCAATACAGGCATTGACAAATTATTTCTCCATAACTACATTCGATGTTCCAGCTGCTCCGCTCCCCGCTTGTTTTGCTGATTTCCCTAAAGTTTCCTCGCGCGCAGTTGTTTGATTCACTTTTCACTCCCTCCCATCGGTTCCGAGTCGCGCGCCAAGGCGACAGGCGGTCATTAGATGTTGTTAGGCGCTAATAAAAGCACTTAGGAACTTTCTTCAGGGGAAGCGGTTGCAGAACAACAGCCGAGCCCATTACTTCTGCCTTGTGCTATGAAAAGCAAGCTGCATGCAAAATTTATGATGTCTTCTTTTAGCTGCCTTATATTTTATTCTCTTTCATTTGTTCCAAAGAGCTTATCTTAGCGCCGGCCAATGTAGCTTGTTGACAATTAAATAGTTTATACCAACATACTACAGCCTCAGGAAAAAAGAACAAGTGAATTGTGCGGTGGGGTGGGGCTTGCGTTCCAAAAATTTTCTTTTGATTTCTACAGGAAATTTTTGATGAATTTGAACCACTGCGGCTGGCATCTTCTCATCTCATGGAAAATACTGTAATAGACACTTAAGAGATTTTTTTTTAAACAAATATGCACAAATCCTTGGTTTTTCACCAACACTATTAACTTTCAACTCACTGCTTTACTTTAGATGATTTTAGTTTATATAAAGAATCGATTTGTTGTTGTTATTATTCACAGCCTTCGAGTTTCCAAAATGATTGGGCTGTGCAAGTGACATCACGGGCGCCCTGATCCATGATGACATAATCATTTCAATTCTTGACCTGCTTTCACCCTGTCTAATCCCTAATCGTGGCTGAGGAGTAAGGGAAAGATCATGCACTGGGATTTACACACATGAACGGATCTCATTCACCTCTGCTTACGTCCTGTGCCTACCACTGCCAAGAGTACCAACAGGCAGACACACAATAGCGGCTACTGCCTCCGGCTGGCTATCTCTAATTCAAGACCATGATATTATTATATATTCAAGTAACATTCGAATGGCAGGAGTTTAGCTTCTCTGGTGGTGCCCGATTTCAATTCACCATATTTGGTATGACACATTCGAGCCATACCATCACACAGCTGCATTGATATTGCTACATTGCAACTGTTAGGGTTAAAATCAGTGTTATGGTTAGGGCTACAGTGAAAGGAAGGGTTAGGCTAAGGCTTATGTTTAATATTATGTTCCAGGCTGACAATAGTTTCGGCAAGTTTTAATGTGTGAGGTATGGCTTAGTCTGTGGGTTATGATAAGTGAAGTGCTAGACTTAGACTCTCATTACTAGTGAGTATGGGATTACCATTTCGAGGAATCTAACAACTCCGTTAATAAGGCCGGAGCTCGCAAAGTGCAGAAAACTCTGGTCCGCATAGTGCAGCAGAGTTTTTACCCCCTCTTGGTTAACCCCTTAAGTGCTGCCTCGGTGCATTGGCCGACGGCAGCACTACCTCCCCAGTGCTGCGCACGACCATTGAACGTCCATTCAGCACTAGTTCTAATGGACAGCGCAGCACTGGGGAGAGATGTGTAATAGCAGCTATGAGGTTAAGCTTTAGGATGAGTTTCATGGCTACATTTAAAATTTCATTCAGGGAAAGGTATAGGGTTGTAGTTAGCATTAGACTTTGGGTTAGGGTAAGGTGAGGGTCAGTGGTAAGGTCAAAGGAGTTATTCTGAACATATGGTATTGATATTCTATATAATTACATGACGTGCATATCTATTCAATGAAGTGATAGGTTGTTGTAGTGGTTTCTGTTAGTGGTATTTGCTATGTATTTATTTTGCAATTTTGTAGAGTGCAACTATACATATAAAGGTACCACCAAGATCTACAAACAATGAGAGAGATGATGCATCTCTTTTAAAAGAACCAGTAAAACTGATCAATTTTGAAAAACTTGGGACCACATTTTAACCCTGGCTGGTGGTCTACTATCATATCTGGGTCGTGGAGATTATCACCTCCACCACCTTAATTGGTCTGCCACCTGCCAAATGATGAGATCACTGCCAGCTCTGCAGTGATCTCTGTGCCTTCACATGAGCCCCCACCACAGGACTGTGAGTTTGTTTCTGAAAAAAAAAAACTAATGGCATCCACACCGTGGATGTTTTCTCCCCGGGTACAGGGGACATTGTTTTATTTTTCTGTCCATCACCAAAAGTTTTATGCTAGCAGTGATGGCCAGAAAAAAGGGCATCAGCCCATCTGCTCTGAAGAGGGGGACTATCTGATACCCTTATTCTAAGAGCCCCTACGCCGTTGGACCATCAGAGTAGGTTTCCCGATTGCAGGGGCAACGGGTGAAATATCATCAGAAAACTGACAATCCATCCTCCTCGGAATAGAGCAGGCAGGCCAAGGGTTTGATGGACAGTGTACTCTGTTGCACTTGTGACACAATACCCTGTCAGCCAAACTCTAAATTAAGCCATATGGGAGGTAGAGAAGACTGAACCCCTTAACTGATGGGCCATTCTCGTCCAATGCTGAGCCCTTGTTGGTCTATTTGGGATAGTTTGCATTTAGGGCTGCATAACTTTTCTTCTAGACACAGTATTGATAGAGCGCGGGCTCACCTGCTCGTTTACCAAACTCACCTGGGCCCATAAAAACATACACACTTTGAACAGGTAAACCTACGCTAATCAGATTTAAATTGACCTTTTAGGACCTATACAATTGACTTACAAATCCTAGTCACCCGTACCTAGAGTCCTAAGGGATCAGGGGAGTTAGCATAATAGGTAGAAAATAAACAATTGCATTTATAAAATAACCACAGACTCGGGAAAGGTTTAAACACTTTATCTATGTAAATTCTTAAATGTCATAGTCCATACCAATTCAATTAAAGTTCATTCAATTAGGAAGAAAATAATCAAAGCAAGATCATGAGAAAATATTGCGAGACTTCCCTCAAGCATTGAAACATAGGAAGGGTAAGAAAGGGAAACAGTACAATGACATACCCACACACATTTTATATTTACCTAGAATGGTGTGAAAACCAACCCTGGCCACGGGCTGGAATAAAGGACAGGACTCCCGCTAGTTCAGGTGCCAACAGGACAGGACAGGTGCATCCCAGAATCAGGACAAGTATGGATCAAATTGGATCAGGACAGGACCACCGCAGGTCAGGACCCGCACCCACAGCTAAAGTGTAACACCAGCGTCACACCCTCTCTGCAACTAACAGTCAGAGCCCGATTGGGTTATCGACCTCCTTCCCAGAACCCCGATTGGGTTATCAAATCTTCTGACAGAGTGCCCCGCCAGCACCTCTGCTCTCGATAGCCTTTTGAGTACGTTGGGTCAGTGACAGGTCAGCTATTTGGACAATTCGGACAATCTAACTAGCTAAGCCTAACTCAGTTATACAATTTTCCAGGGCAGTGTACCACCCCCCCAATGTTGCAAGTTCGTGTATTCCCTCAATTTGATTGGTCAAAGGCGAGAAGAGGTCATCACCCCATACCAGTTATGAGGTCATTTCATTCATATATTCAAATTAATGTTCCCTCCCATGATTTTATTTTCCCATGCACTTTTATTCTTCCCAACAATGGATGTTTCAATAACAAATACAATGTATACGAAGATTGGTAAGTTGTCTTCCTTTTTGAGGGTAAAAGTTCATTTTCCCAGGTGCATTGCAGGCAAGACTGTCACTGGCACGGTTTCAATGCCATGGCTTGTGGACTCGAGGGAATTCAGCACATGTGCGTTGAGAGTCTCAAAATGGAGTTCAGCAATGACACATCAGGCCCAAATACGAGCTAGTAACAAAGTCAAAGAGAAACATTTTTAGAACAAAGAATAAATGAATGCACTGTGTACCACTTTTCTCTACTCTATTCCCCTTACTTTATTTTAACTATAGTGGTAATGATTTAGGCAGAACAAACAGGGTTTAGTACGAGCAGCGGTGCAAGCATTAGCATGTGAAACATAGAGCAGCCATTTTTAGTTCTAGTGCGCAGAAGAAAAGATTACCCACCAGAACAGAGAATACGACATGTCATGTGAGTGTGACAGACGCATGCGCAATAAAGATCCCACATTGTGACGGCCATTTTAGATCACTCAAGTTACTGTTTGTAAAAGCACATAGGAAAGCTTCCCCAGCTTACTAGAAATGTCGTGTAGTGCATTATTAATAAGACAAAACATTTTTATTAATGCATTATGTGTTATTTCGAGAGGATTGAATCCAAGCAAGTCTCTTTATGTGCGAAACCTTGCTCCATCAGTATCCCCGCCAAACGTGCATCCTTTTTTCCAACATCCTGGGGATTCTAAAGGTATCCAGGGTTACTGGATTCACCTGAAGACGATAGAGAAAATAGGCAAAATACAGCCACATTTTGAGTTTTGGGGGAAAAATAGGAAAACATGTCTCTTTTTTTCTAAAAAAAATGGCATTAACAAATGGTTTGCTGTTGTAAAGTCGCCATCTTCCCAGCTTTCAGGAACATGCAGAGCTGAATTAAAAAAACATATTTTTTACCACAGGTTTAGCATTTTTCAAAGAAGTAGTCAATGTTTCCTATTTTATGTGTTCTAACCAATTTCCAGTTTGCGGTGGAAAACAGTGGAAAACACATGGGTGTTCCAGGAGAGCTATACGTTTCTGAAAAGTAAACAAAATTTATGAGTAGATCACTCATGATTTCCCCAAAGAAACTAAGGGGCATATTTACAAGCCACTATTGCCACCACAGCGTCACTTTTTCTGATGTTATTGTGGTGATAGGGGCTTTGCCTAATTCACAAGGCTGCATTAAGTGACTTAACGTGGCTTAACGCTGCCTTGTAAATAAGGCACCCTTTCACACTATACTTAGCGTGAAAGGGGAGGGTAATGGGTGTTGCGGTGGGCGTTCACCTGCAACACCCATTGATTTTGACGCTGTCCCATACTTACAAGGGCAGCATAAATATTGGGCATTGTTGCCAAAATTAAGACCAGGCAAAACCTGGTCTTAAACACGTGCAACAAGGAGAAATGTTTAATTACTCATCATTTTGTAGTTTCTATGTGTGCTGTATTCTGTAGCACAGAAAGAAGCAGCAAAAGGCCATTGATTCTTTGCGTGCAGGAAGGGTTAGATTTTGCAACTTCTATGTGTGCTGCATTTAAAATTTAAAAATGTCATAGTTAGAAATTCCATACAATTCAATTCAGCTCCAGTAAGACTATTTTATAATTTCAATGGTTTTCCATCATTTTACGCACTCGCGTAATTAGTCTCAAAAGAGTACTGGTACGAAAAACGAATTCATCAGAATCCAGGGAAACTAACATTCTATAGGATTCATTAAGTGAGAGTGGTCTATATTTTTTTAAATACGGGGTTAAAAGCCATTTAATATATCTAAGATAAAATTTACAAAAGAATAGGAAGTGCAAATCATCCTGTGAACTGACACCGTCACAGGGGCACGGATTGAAATCAGTGCTATGTCGATGCCCCAGTGGAAAAGACAACAAGAATTTCACTGTGCCCGCTCTTAAACGAAACAAAAGTGATCTCTCCCAGCCTGTCATAGGTAGGGTGAGATATGGC
This sequence comes from Lissotriton vulgaris, assembly GCF_964263255.1. Taxonomy (NCBI): domain Eukaryota; kingdom Metazoa; phylum Chordata; class Amphibia; order Caudata; family Salamandridae; genus Lissotriton; species Lissotriton vulgaris. The sequence continues at coordinate 919,038,101 of NC_141687.1, forward strand.
GGGAGGGATTGTCTGCACAGTTCATTCCCTAAATATTTTGCAACAGTTGATTTCTTAGATTCTCTTCCTATCCGTTCAGTATTGTAAAGTGCGTACAGTGCATTTTTAACCTCGGCCTTATCCTTAGGTTCAATTGTGGTAGGATCAATAAATAAATTGCCTCTATCCACTACACTCAGTGTTTTGAAAACTTCTGAGAGCCATGGAATCGCCATACCATAATTGCAATTTAAACAATCTTTTATAATGTTTTGTATAAGGACGGCAGCATCGTTCCTCCAGACTCTGATCCAGAAGAGTGCTGGTCTGGCTCTAATAAAATCGCTGTTATATGGGAGATTTAATTCACTATGGCAAATGTAATCAGAGGATGAGATCGGGGCGCCAAGTATTTTCCTGCAGAAACGGCCTTCCTCCCGTTGAATACATTGGTTGCTTCCCGACCCCCAAACCTCCGCTCCATATGAGGCGACAGGTAAGCACTGCAATCTAAAAAATTTTAAAATAGCTTTAGTGGCACCAATCTTCTTAGGGCGGGGAAGACTCAACACAGAATTGGTGGCTTTCGAGAACTTGCTCGTGGCGTGGGCCAAATGCCCACGCCACGAGCTGTTCGCAGCTAAACCAATCCTAAATAGGGGAATATGGGAACAGATTCAAGTTCATCTGTGCCTATCTGTATAGAATTGAGCTTCCTTTTGCCGGGGCCACAAGACATAATGAAAGATTTTTTTAAATTAACCCGCAAATCTAGACCCTCCATAAAATGAACAAAGCTATAAACCAGTAGACGAAGGGCATTTGGTGTGCGGGCCATGAGCACCGCATCGTCAGCGTATAAAAGCACTGGTAAGGGTTTCCCTAGTATTGTCGGAACATCCGTGGTGACTTTTTTGAGGCAATTGGATAGGCCATTAATATAGATAATGAACAACAGGGGTGCTAAAACGCACCCCTGTCTCACCCCCCTGCCTATGTCAATGGCTCCTGAGACTTCAACGCCCATCCCGATTCTAACCCGTGCTTTCAAGTCAGGGTGGAGAAAGGCAAGGAACCTGGCAAGAGTATCGTCTAGACCATTGTTGGAAAGGATTGTCCAGAGTTTGTATCTGTTCACCAGATCAAAAGCGGATGAAAGATCCATAAAAGCGAGGTAGGTGGGAGATGATCGGGCTATGCTATACTTGTCAATTATTAATTTCAAATTCAGGTATTGCTCCACTGTTCCTACCCCACTCCGGAATCCCATCTGACATGGATCCAGGAAGTCCTTGTCTACAGCCCATTCAAGTACTCTGTTATAGATTATGCGTCCCAAAATTTTCAAGGTATTATCCAAGAGGGAGATCAGACGGTAATTAGCTGGTTCTGTCCTATCTCCCTTTTTGAAAATTGGGACGATAATACTAGTTGCCCATGTGGCCGGCTTAGCCGCTGTTGGGAGACAGTTAAAAACATTAAGAAGAATAGGGGCCCATAAATCAGAAATGTGTTTAATAATATCTATGGGCAGACCATCAGGGCCAGGCGCCTTGTTTCCAAGGCTCTCTTTTATAGCTTTCACCACTTCAGGAGCTTTAATCTCTAGGCCAGCCAGATGTCCTAAATTGCGAGTGGGTGGCTCCTCTGGTGGGGCGGCGTAAATCTTGGAGAAGTGGGTCTCTCATGCATTGCTAGTTATATTACAGCTAATTGGGGTGAGCTTCTTACCCATTTCTCTTGTTTTCATGACAGCGGACCAAAAGGGACCGCTGCCACCCAAATTTGCACTGATCACCAGTGATTCCCACTGTTCAGAAAGCAGTGTTGCCTTTCTTTCTGCTAATTTAGTTTTATATTGTTTCCTGGCTATCTGAATGGTCACTTTGCACCTAGGTTTGGCATTAAGTGCCTTTCTTAGTTCCCTGTTAGCCAACGAGCAGGCTGAGTCAAACCACCTTGGGTCTTTACCTTCCTTAGGTAGTGGGACTGACAAAAGAGATTTTATAATAGAACACAGTACTTCAAAATCTGCAATTATGTTATCACAATTACCATTCATAGACAGGCAAGAGTTAAACAGATGTGGGTGTGAGATTTGTGCACTGTCCAAAAATGCCCCACAGTCAACCCCCCCCCCCCATTTTTATCGTCAGCCATCAATTGAGGGTGTAATATCCCTTGCACCATTCAAATTCATAAAAACAGGGCTGGGTGCAAGGTTCAGGGTTACTGTCAATGGGTTATGATCACTGAATGGTGTCACCATCACTGTAGTCTTTACTATACAATCTATTAAATGAGGTGACATAAATATATAGTCAATAGTGGAGCTTCTATCCCTACCTATGAATGTGGGGGCATGAGGGACACTAGGACTATAACCCGTTCTCATGGCGTCATCAAGGGCAAATTCAATTAATATATCACCTAATTCAGTGCCCCTGCGTTCCGCTTGGTCTAGATAGGTCCTATCCTTGGTCCCGTGACTCTCTGTGAATTTCGCATTAAAGTCACCCCCAATTAAAATTCCTGACTCTGTGTCAGTTACAACACTACATTCCAGTTTTCTTAAAACCTTTGACAGTGCCAGAAAATTCTGATTCGGTACATGATAAAAGTCATTATTGTAAAAATGTATTAAATAAATCCTGGTCTTTGACTTTAACTTATATTCAAGGATTTGAATATTCGGGTTATCACTAGACAAGACTCTAGTTGAACCACCGGCCAAAATCCTGATCCCGATAAACAGTCCACCCACTTTTCGACCAAAGCTAGGTTTGGATGACGTAATGCTAAAACAGTGGTAGCCCTCTATATATAAATTTCCGACAGCCCATGTCTCTTGAAACATAAGAATATACATGCCATCAATTATTTAAGCCCATGCGGGGTCTGAAAGCCTAGATTCCAGCCCGCCTCGTTCCAGCTGAGGATTGATAGCCCATGGATACTGTGATGATTAGTAGGTTTACTCCCAGCACTCCTCGGTGTGACCTTAGTAATATTAACAACTGCAGGTGGGGTACTATTGACATTCATGTCGTTCACTGAGTTATTCTGATTTATGCATTCTTCAGCTAGTGATGAATATCCCTCATGTCTGTTATTTGTGACTGGAATACTGGTGGTACTCTCAACAGTTTTATCCAGTCAATCCTGCTCATCTAGATTAGAAAAGTATTCAAACCGGTTGTGAGTGGGAATATTAAATAATGGCCTAACTGTGTGTGTGGGTGGCTCTGTGTGTGTGGGTGGCTCTGTGTGTGTGGGGGTGGCTCTGTGTGTGTGACTCTGTGTGTGTGTGGGTGTCTCTGTATGTGTGTGTGGGGGGCTTTGTGTGTGTGGCTCTGTGTGGGTGTAAATGCAATAGGTCTCGTATTTGCGAGCGATTAAGCTATTGGCATTGTAAATGACAATGCCATTTATTTATGTTTTAAAAACAAAAACATAAATAAAAATAATGTCATGAGCAATGCCAATAGCTCTATCTTTAAGAATGCCGAGACCATTGCATTGTAAATGCTTGTTTTGCAAAGTGAGTAGCTGAGTATTTTGAAGCTTAGCTCAGCTGACACCTAGGAAAAGCGAGCAAATGTGCACATTTCTAAAAGCTAGACAACTGAGGGCACCAGGGTGGGGTGACTTGTGTGGCTACCACCAGGTTATTTTAGCCAGAATCCTTGTAAACTTCAAATCTTGACTAAAAACACATTTTACCTCACATTTCTGTAATGGAAAGTTCTGGAATATGTAGGGAGTCGTAAACGTCCTTTCATCCAGCATTTCCCAAGTCTCCCTGTAAAAAAAGTACCTCATTTGTGTGGGTAGGTCTAGTGCCCGTGACAGGAAAATGGCCAAAATGCAACATGGATACATCACATTTCTGCAATGGAATGTTCTGGAATCTGTGGGGAGCCTCAAATTTCCTACACCCTGAGTTGCAACATATCTCCCAATAAGAATGGTAGCCCATTTGTGAGGTTAGGCCAAGAGACCATGACACAAAAGGCTCTAAAGTACTACATTGGTAGATAAGCAATAGGGAAAACTGCGGTATTTGGGGCCTTGCTGTAGCACCACCCATGCAAGCCTACAAACCCCAGACATTTTCTGAAAACTAGACAACCAGGGTTTCCAGGATGATGTGCCTTGTGTGGATCCCATAATGTTTTTCTTACCTACAAAGCCCTGCAAACCTCACATTTTGTCCGAAATAACACATTTTCCTTGCATTTCTGTGATGGAAACTTCCAGAATCAGAAGGAATCTGCAACATTGCTAGCCTACCACACAGCATTACCCCACTTGTGCTGATAAAATTGCTGAGCCACTTGTGTGGCTGGGCCTAGTACTCAACCGGAAAGAATCAAACAAGGTCCATGGGAGCTCTTCTCAGGGGACTCCCATTGACGTTGATTTGGTCCATTCATGTTGCATTCACTAGGCCCAGCCACACAAGTGGTAAAAGCTCACACTTCTCCAGGTTATGTGTCACCCGACTTTTGCCTTCACTTGACAACTCATATTCCAAGAACAGGGCACTGAGGGGGGCAATTTTCGATTTTTTTAAATACAATTATTAGCCTATGTGAGCAAATCCTAGAATTATGCGATGCACTCTGACCAAGTGTGTTGCTAAGTCATCATCCATCAATTGTATGTCATCAACACAGGACAATGCATGGTTGTCACAGTCTTCAGACAGTTCTGTTACATGGGCTGAGAACAGCCCCAGGCTATTCTTATAGCCATGTGACAATCAAAAGAAATGTTTTTGAGAGCCAAGGGTGCTAAATGAAGATACCTGCATTTAGGCACTATATTTTGGAAGAAAAATCCATTTGAGATGTCTAATGTGATTTAATTTCTTTTGCATATTATATTGTTTATTAGTGTAGTGCCATGCATGTTTTGTACTGCAAATGTGTGAGTAGAATTGTTCAATTATCTGTAGTTTAAAACCAAGCTATATGAATGATCCGCTTTCTAGAATCAAAGGATTTTTCATTGGTGAGGTGCAACTTTCTACTACACCCTGATATTCAAGTTGTGTGAGTATTTCTCTAACCTGCTGTTTTGCTTCATTTTTAATGGGATATTGTGGTTCAGCCTGTGAGTTGGGTCTTATCTGTATGATGTGATAAGGAGATCCTTCATCCCAAACCCCGTGGTTTCAGCATTAAAACGGGGCTTGAGCTAGGGTGTACACCTTTGCACAAGTTTATTTTACTGACTATGAAATGAGGTTGAAAAAAGCTGGTAGCATTACTGTTTCTCCTAGTGGGACATTTCAAACAAACTCCAGTGGCCAATCTTTTCAAGCCAATAGATTGTCATAGCCAAATTAAAAGTTCTCCCACAAGAGAACATTAGTAGTCTGTGGTATATCCCCTTCCATCTGGAGTTGTAATTCATACAATTGATTTGGGGAACTTAGTCTTGGGTCCAGTGTTTCCACCTGGACATAGTCACTCATTGCTACTGCCGCCAGACACTCCATAAGATTCTGACAAACTATTGTGACTTCTGCTGTACTGTCTAGCAGCATCGAAGTCCACTCCCCGTTCAGAAACCTTAATATTTGTGGCATGATTAACTTTTATCCCAGCAACTTTCTTTTTTTTTAAATTGAGGCTTTTTGCTGTGGATGTTTTTTCTTACTTTTTATTATGAAGTCAGAAGAGTGCTGTGAGTCCTTTTTCAGTTTCATGTACTCCTCTGATCTGTGCTCTGATTGTCCTCTCCCCGAGCATTTTTCGGATGATTCGTGAAAGGAACGAGAAGGACATGTTTCAGTATCCTCATACCTGTCCAGGTGGTTTTATTGTATAATGGTTGCATAAGTTATGATTGTCAGAGGACTCCTGTTGAGAAGATTCACCCTGTGGTTTAGTCTTTTCTTTATTATTCTAACTAGCAGCCCGTCCCGACGTTGTCCGGGTATGAATTGCTGCCGGCCAGTAGTATATTGTTTTGTAGGATTTCGTTTTGATAGCATTTCTTATCTGTGACAGGCCTGTGAAACGCTGCGATTCACAGTGCACTGCTGATGCACTGAAGAGTGCGCGCTCAGTAGTGTGTGAACTCGAGTTTCCCTACTTTATTTTTCCTTGCAATATTATATAGCGCGAACTCGACAACATGGCATGAGCACAATTTACATTACAGAAGAACACATTCATTTGTGGTAGGCACGGGGAGACAAAGCGATTTGCCCAGAGCCTAGAATCACAGGATGTTGAGCTGATGCCGAGATTCGAACGTAGCTCCCCAGCTCTAAAGTTCGCAATTCTAGAACTTGTGGCGGGAGGTGTGTCTAAAAGTGTATGTCAGTGCTGGCCATCAATTAGAAAGACCTGTGCATTTTTCAAATGGGTGGTGAAAAAATATGAGTGTGTTGCTGGAGATGTGGGCCGCCGTGCCACCAATGTACTTACTGGGGGAGGGTAAACACCCATTATTCCGCAACTTTCTTTCCGCATACCATCACTCTGCATACTTTCATTACAAAAAGTACCATGACTCCGCAATGCCATTATAACGCACGCATTACATTTTATATGCTTTTACCACGCATACATTTACAACGAAATTCGTTGTAAATGCATGAATGGTAAAAGTATGTTTTTTTTATGTTTGGATAACGTAAGTATGGGTATAGGGGTATATGTTTTGGGGTACTGAGGTATATGTTTTGGGGTGTTTGGGTATTTTAAGTGTTCAGATATAGTTTTGGGTTATGGGGTACAGGGGTAGTTTTAGGGTTTAGGGATAGGCATAGGTTTTGAGGTACAGGGGTATTTTTAGGGTTCAGGGCTAGGTTTAGGTTTTGGGGTATAGGGGTATTTTTAGGGTTCAGGGTTAGGGTTGGGTTTTGGAGTACAGGGGTATTTTAAGGGTTCATGGCTAGGTTTGGGTTTTAGGGTACAGGGGTATTTTTAGGGTTCAGGGCTAGGTTTGGGTTTTCGGGTACAGGGGTATTTTAGGGTTAGGGGTAGGTTTGGGTTTTGGGGTACAGGGTTATTTTTAGGGTTCAGGGCTAGGTTTGGGTTTTGGGGTACAGGGGTATTTTTAGGGTTCAGGGGTAGGTTTGGGTGTTGGGGCACAGGGGTATTTTAAGGGTTCAGGGCTAGGTTTGGGTTTTGGGGTACAGGGGTATTTTAGGGTTCAGGGGTAGGTTTGGGTTTTGGGGTACAGTGGTATTTTTAGGGTTCAGGGCTAGGTTTTGGTTTTGGGGTACGGGGTATTTTTAGGGTTCAGGGGTTGGTTTGGGTTTTGCGGTACAGGGGTATTTATAGGGTTCAGGGCTAGGTTTGGGTTTTGGGGTACAGGGGTATTTTTAAGGTTTAGGGATAGGCCTGGATTTTGGGGTACAGGGTATATTTATAGGGTTAAGATGGGTTAGTGTTTAAGGGTGTTGGGGTATTTTAAGGAGTAAGGGTGGGTTATGATTAGGGGGTGTTGGGGTATTCAAAGGGAGCAGGGTGGGATTAGCACACAATATGAGACATGGCATGAAGGGCGGAACATACCACACGCCCCCAGCGTGTGTCACGCCCCCAGCACACGCCCTCAGCACAACGCAGACAAGCCCACAAGGGACTACTTTGCTAGCACGGTTCTTTTACCTTTTAAATGTATATGGTGGGAGTCTGCATAGCCTATGTCCTTCTGCTGCAACTGCCCTTTCCAACGCTGTATTGGGTGTTGTGATTGGTGCTGTGGTTCCTGAGATTACCCGCCTCAAATGTTTGGGCTCTCTCTTTATTATATTAGTATGCATTCAGTTTTTTTGGTAAGAAGACTTTGCTGCCTGTTTTAGGTTATCCTTTTCAGAATTATCCTTAAATTGTGGTTTGTTAGGTCTGGCTCCTAAATTATCCTGACCTATTGAGGAACAGTTTTCTGCAATAATTGTAGGTAGTTTTCGCTCTCAGTCTACTGAAGCAACCTGCACGAGCAGTTGGCAGACTGGCAATGTTGCTGTTTTCCCTTTTATGTTACTTAATATCATTGAGTATACTGTGGCAAAATTGCCCATTAATGTCATCCCCAAATCCAGGTCAGGGGCTGGTCTGTATTAATTCTGAATCTGTTTGAGCACCTCCGGCAAGACACATAATGATGATGTACTATGTGTTATGGTATAGACTGCAACAAAGACTGTGCCCCAATTGGCACAGTCTTCCATCAGAGTAACTATTCCTAATAGTGGGCAGATTGGGACATATGTATCAAAGGATATATTTGCGTTTCTCAAATAGCGATTTTTAGAGAATCGCTATTTGAGAATAGCAGAATGCAATGTTTGTGGGATTTGCTAATGATTTTGCGAATCCCACATATTCCTTATTTGCGAATCGCAAATTGAGATTCACAAATAAGGTATATCTTCCCATTCATCCCTATGGGCTAGGAGGCCAATAGGAATGAATGGGAAGGCATTCTCAATTTGCAAATAGCAATTAGAGAATCGCAAATTGAGAATGCAATTTCAAGGGTAGGTTTAGTGTACAAGGGAACCCAAAATAATGGCCAAGGACCATGGGTTGAGCTACTAATTTTATATTACAAAGGTCCTAGGTTTTTAATGATATTTAGAGGATTAATTTGCACAGGCTAAAAATAAAGACTGTGTTTTTGCTTCAGTGTCCAGCCGGACCTAGAAGTATTTATTTTCAAAATAGTGAAGATAATCAGCATAAAGCGAAAACATTTTGCACATTAATAACTGGGCACAAGCCTGTACCAAGTCAGGGGGAGACAATACAAAAGAAAAAGGACACAGAATTCACAGGCAAACAAGGAGAACAGGGTGGCTTATAATACAATGCAAGAGGTTCTTGAATAAGCACAAACCCACAGTAACTGCCGAGAAAGTTAAAGATCATATAACGAGCAGTACTGCAAAACAGTCGACGAACGTTTCGATCCCTATCTCCAATAATATAGTGGGATCATCTTCAGGACTAGAATTGATTTTGCCTGAGTTGTCAAGTGAGCCTGTAGGGTATAAACAGGAGGAAAAAGAAAAGAAGAAATTTTTCTGTATCAAATATTTACAGAGTGAGTGCTAAAAAGCTAAAATGCTCGCCAACAACCGTTTTTTCATGCAAAATGCAACAGGTGCACATGCAGTCGAGTGTTCCCAAAGGGCACGGATCTCAATGTGCTCGTGTTTGGGATGCAGGAGAACAGATCAAACAAGCAAGGCATACCGCGTTCATATATGTGGCAATAGTGCTTAGTGGCGGGGAATATAGTGTTTTGGTGAAGGAATATCGTGGTGGCGAGAGTGAGTCAAGGGGGGGGAAAAAGGGGGGGGGGGGAAATAATTACCACGAGCCGGGCTGGATGGGCCAGTCGTGGGTGGACACGTTTCCGATCAGTTCCGATTACTGGTGATGCCTGAAAGGATTGGTTATGGTTATTATTCGGTGTGTGACAGAAAAGGTTCCACACACGGCATATTTATAGTTAAAAAACCACCATTACCGGGTTGACGATTCAGTGGAATCGAAAGGTTAAAGCCGGCCAACAAGGGTCGAATTATTCATGACCTAGAAAGAAGGTATTATAATCCAAAGTTAAAGTTTATAGTATTTATACCGAGGTGACAACGTGGGTGCAGTGAAGGTAAAACACACATTACCGATTGAGCCTAGCGTTTTGCGTGGGCTCGGTACAGGGCTTCAGTTTATAAGGGGTGTAGTCTGTGGAAAGAAAACAATAGTTGGGATTTTGAGTGAAGGGCAATTGGCAGCGGTTGGTGATAAGTGTGGACAATTGGTTACCGTAACCGGGGGTTGGTTCCACGCAAGGCACTCAATAGAATTGGCCTCTTCCGTGCGAGCCTGAAATAAAAATATCAAGGGCGCATGTGACATCTGGCGCGAGTCTATCCGGGCTCATTCGAATACATGAGGGAGCCACGGTTCTGTCCAAAGCTTACCTTCAATTGCTCGTAGTGGGGCCGCAATGGGATCCCGTTACAGCAGCGCGATGGCCGGATGGTAAGCGTCTGCATGCAAAGACGCCTAATATGCTCCGTTGAGGCAGGAGTAGAAAGTGAAGACAGGCTACCAACTACCAACGGCGCTAGTTGCTAATTTGAGATAGCAAACGCTGAAATTCTGCGAATTTCAAGAGTTTGCGATCACAAATTGGCTTCATACATATGGCCCATTGTGAGAATTCTGTTATTCTTGGGGTCCCTTATGGGAAAACACTGCATCAAGCTGATTTATTTTTGTGAAATCCAGAACAGACTCTTATCCCGCCTGACGGGAACTTTACCCATAATTGCATTTATAGTCTCTGGGCTAATTCCAGACATCCCCAATTGTGGTTGAGCAGCTTGAGCAGCCCTTGCCCTTGCTGGGATTGCTGTTATGGTTCGCATAACAGATTGTATTAGTCATCTATACAATGTAACTATACCTCTATATAATGCATGTAGTTCTGGAGCTGTAAGGTTCTTATATCTGGATAAGGTTTGTAACCAACTTGGAGGGCCATTTTTTTCTCTCATTACTGAGAGGACGTAATCTAACATTTCTTAATGTATGTGAGAGCATGTCTAGGAACCAATTCATGTGCTCCTGATATGTCAATGAGATTTCTAAATCCTCATATGATCTATAGTTGTTTGGTACTTCTGCTTTAGTGTATGTGTGAAAATTCCCTTTGTTGGCATTTGCTGCTGGTAATGTGATTCATAAATAGAATACCTCTGTTCTATACGCTTCATGCTATGGTCAGCATAAACAGCAAAGCTGTACAAGACTGACCCCATTCACACCATCAGGATATGTTGGCTTTAATCCTGGCTAGCCCACAGTGCACCCTCTGGACCTCTAAACCTTACAAGGTACCTGAGAGCATGTGCAAACGAGCATGTTAACTCTGTTTCTGCAAGGAATTTGCAGAAACAGATCGATCTCAATCGTTAATAACACGTGCATGCTCAAAGGGAGATGCAAGAAATACTTAAATTGGCAGTTCAATCATTTATTGAAGCATTGTGATTCTTGTGTAGAATTCATGTTCTGCGATGATTGATAGAAGGAAACAAAACAGAGTAATCAGCATTACTAGAATCATAAAGGAAATGAACAATTCAACCATTATCTTGTTACATTGATTATAAGCATACATATGTAATCTTATCTATACTACTACCTAGTGCTTCTTAACCTAGTGGGCGTAGGAGGTGCAAATCTGTCAGAATACCCCAGGGTGAGTATGTTTCATCTCGGAGCTTGTTCTTGTGTAGAGCAGGCCATCACCCTTCCCAGGAATGTAAACAGGATTAAGCTTGGCTGGAATTCCAGAATGAGGCAACCTCGACAGTGACAGCGAGATGCTCCTCCGTCTCAACAAAGGAATGGTGTTGTTTATATAAAAAACTTCACCCAAGTTACCATACCTGAGCCCCAGTCAGGCCATCATTATTGATTCTACAAATGCAGGGCTGTTGCCCAGAGGACAACAACAAAAATCATAATTTGGCGCAGTGAATTTTAGCCTGATACAGACTGTTCAAGGCCCTGATAATATGCCTATGAAGAAGTGTAAATGTAAGCAAATACATTTCAGAGAAAATTATCCTGTGTGTTCATGCAAATGTGTGTCAAGAGTCAACGTTTAAGAAAGATGTCAACTTTAAAAGTAAACATGTAAAATGGTGGCATTCCTCCCGAGACTAATTTAACCACATGACACCGGTGTCTAGTGGGCTTTCTGCCCCCCCAGTAGGGGGGCAGATCAGGGATAATCATCACATCCGTCCCCCTGGGAGATGGGGGTGCAGAAATACTGTTCCATATATATATACATATATATAGGCGAACCCGCCGAAATGCATTCGCCAAGCTGGGACTACACGGAATAAAGATGTGTCTTATCTGATTCCCCTTGCGGCCTCTGTTCTTTTCTCTGGAAGGGATTTTCGTCATATTTTCTGAGCTTGCCAGCAGCTCAGTACAGACGGCCCCGCAGCACGAAAGTGAACCCGAAGCTCAACTGGCACGCTGCTGCTTGCAGCACACCTTCAAACCAGGGGACTGGTAACTTCGGTTTCCGCCATGACCGACCGGAGGATGCAGGAAGACCGAGGTATTTTACCTCAGGACGGCGATCTGTCTAGCATTTGGCAGCCACTTCTTGCATCTTATCTGAGCGCATCTGGTAGCTGCGGAGTTCAAGGGGACACAGCGAGGACCCAATTTGTTCCAGTGGTGCTGTGACCCACCCGACTCACCTGAAGCCTGCACTGCACACATTTTTGTTCACTGCTCCACGCCACCACCTCGGGATGCCATGATGGGGTATGCTGGGAAATGGAGTACACTGACTTTGTACGTGGACTCTGGCTGGTGCGCAGACCACGTTAGGAGGAGGGACACAGGTGCCGGCAATCATTCAAATCAGGAGGAGATCATTCGAAGTGGAGCTTAACAGCGTATGGCGCTGAAGAAGGCGAACCCGCCGAAATGCATTCGCCAAGCTGGGACTACACGGAATAAAGATGTGTCTTATCTGATTCCCCTTGCGGCCTCTGTACTTTTCTCTGGAAGGGATTTTCGTCATATTTTCTGAGCTTGCCAGCAGCTCAGTACAGACGGCCCCGCAGCACGAAAGTGAACCCGAAGCTCAACTGGCACGCTGCTGCTTGCAGCACACCTTCAAACCAGGGGACTGGTAACTTCGGTTTCCGCCATGACCGACCGGAGGATGCAGGAAGACCGAGGTATTTTACCTCAGGACGGCGATCTGTCTAGCATTTGACAGCCACTTCTTGCATCTTATCTGAGCGCATCTGGTAGCTGCGGAGTTCAAGGGGACACAGCGAGGACCCAATTTGTTCCAGTGGTGCTGTGACCCACCCGACTCACCTGAAGCCTGCACTGCACACATTTTTGTTCACTGCTCCACGCCACCACCTCGGGATGCCATGATGGGGTATGCTGGGAAATGGAGTACACTGACTTTGTACGTGGACTCTGGCTGGTGCGCAGACCACGTTAGGAGGAGGGACACAGGTGCCGGCAATCATTCAAATCAGGAGGAGATCATTCGAAGTGGAGCTTAACAGCGTATGGCGCTGAAGAAGGCGAACCCGCCGAAATGCATTCGCCAAGCTGGGACTACACGGAATAAAGATGTGTCTTATCTGATTCCCCTTGCGGCCTCTGTTCTTTTCTCTGGAAGGGATTTTCGTCATATTTTCTGAGCTTGCCAGCAGCTCAGTACAGACGGCCCCGCAGCACGAAAGTGAACCCGAAGCTCAACTGGCACGCTGCTGCTTGCAGCACACCTTCAAACCAGGGGACTGGTAACTTCGGTTTCCGCCATGACCGACCGGAGGATGCAGGAAGACCGAGGTATTTTACCTCAGGACGGCGATCTGTCTAGCATTTGACAGCCACTTCTTGCATCTTATCTGAGCGCATCTGGTAGCTGCGGAGTTCAAGGGGACACAGCGAGGACCCAATTTGTTCCAGTGGTGCTGTGACCCACCCGACTCACCTGAAGCCTGCACTGCACACATTTTTGTTCACTGCTCCACGCCACCACCTCGGGATGCCATGATGGGGTATGCTGGGAAATGGAGTACACTGACTTTGTACGTGGACTCTGGCTGGTGCGCAGACCACGTTAGGAGGAGGGACACAGGTGCCGGCAATCATTCAAATCAGGAGGAGATCATTCGAAGTGGAGCTTAACAGCGTATGGCGCTGAAGAAGGCGAACCCGCCGAAATGCATTCGCCAAGCTGGGACTACACGGAACAAAGATGTGTCTTATCTGATTCCCCTTGCGGCCTCTGTTCTTTTCTCTGGAAGGGATTTTCGTCATATTTTCTGAGCTTGCCAGCAGCTCAGTACAGACGGCCCCGCAGCACGAAAGTGAACCCGAAGCTCAACTGGCACGCTGCTGCTTGCAGCACACCTTCAAACCAGGGGACTGGTAACTTCGGTTTCCGCCATGACCGACCGGAGGATGCAGGAAGACCGAGGTACTTTACCTCAGGACGGCGATCTGTCTAGCATTTGACAGCCACTTCTTGCATCTTATCTGAGCGCATCTGGTAGCTGCGGAGTTCAAGGGGACACAGCGAGGACCCAATTTGTTCCAGTGGTGCTGTGACCCACCCGACTCACCTGAAGCCTGCACTGCACACATTTTTGTTCACTGCTCCACGCCACCACCTCGGGATGCCATGATGGGGTATGCTGGGAAATGGAGTACACTGACTTTGTACGTGGACTCTGGCTGGTGCGCAGACCACGTTAGGAGGAGGGACACAGGTGCCGGCAATCATTCAAATCAGGAGGAGATCATTCGAAGTGGAGCTTAACAGCGTATGGCGCTGAAGAAGGCGAACCCGCCGAAATGCATTCGCCAAGCTGGGACTACACGGAATAAAGATGTGTCTTATCTGATTCCCCTTGCGGCCTCTGTTCTTTTCTCTGGAAGGGATTTTCGTCATATTTTCTGAGCTTGCCAGCAGCTCAGTACAGACTGCCCCGCAGCACGAAAGTGAACCCGAAGCTCAACTGGCACGCTGCTGCTTGCAGCACACCTTCAAACCAGGGGACTGGTAACTTCGGTTTCCGCCATGACCGACCGGAGGATGCAGGAAGACCGAGGTATTTTACCTCAGGACGGCGATCTGTCTAGCATTTGACAGCCACTTCTTGCATCTTATCTGAGCGCATCTGGTAGCTGCGGAGTTCAAGGGGACACAGCGAGGACCCAATTTGTTCCAGTGGTGCTGTGACCCACCCGACTCACCTGAAGCCTGCACCGCACACATTTTTGTTCACTGCTCCACGCCACCACCTCGGGATGCCATGATGGGGTATGCTGGGAAATGGAGTACACTGACTTTGTACGTGGACTCTGGCTGGTGCGCAGACCACGTTAGGAGGAGGGACACAGGTGCCGGCAATCATTCAAATCAGGAGGAGATCATTCGAAGTGGAGCTTAACAGCGTATGGCGCTGAAGAAGGCGAACCCGCCGAAATGCATTCGCCAAGCTGGGACTACACGGAATAAAGATGTGTCTTATCTGATTCCCCTTGCGGCCTCTGTTCTTTTCTCTGGAAGGGATTTTCGTCATATTTTCTGAGCTTGCCAGCAGCTCAGTACAGACGGCCCCGCAGCACGAAAGTGAACCCGAAGCTCAACTGGCACGCTGCTGCTTGCAGCACACCTTCAAACCAGGGGACTGGTAACTTCGGTTTCCGCCATGACCGACCGGAGGATGCAGGAAGACCGAGGTATTTTACCTCAGGACGGCGATCTGTCTAGCATTTGACAGCCACTTCTTGCATCTTATCTGAGCGCATCTGGTAGCTGCGGAGTTCAAGGGGACACAGCGAGGACCCAATTTGTTCCAGTGGTGCTGTGACCCACCCGACTCACCTGAAGCCTGCACTGCACACATTTTTGTTCACTGCTCCACGCCACCACCTCGGGATGCCATGATGGGGTATGCTGGGAAATGGAGTACACTGACTTTGTACGTGGACTCTGGCTGGTGCGCAGACCACGTTAGGAGGAGGGACACAGGTGCCGGCAATCATTCAAATCAGGAGGAGATCATTCGAAGTGGAGCTTAACAGCGTATGGCGCTGAAGAAGGCGAACCCGCCGAAATGCATTCGCCAAGCTGGGACTACACGGAATAAAGATGTGTCTTATCTGATTCCCCTTGCGGCCTCTGTTCTTTTCTCTGGAAGGGATTTTCGTCATATTTTCTGAGCTTGCCAGCAGCTCAGTACAGACGGCCCCGCAGCACGAAAGTGAACCCGAAGCTCAACTGGCACGCTGCTGCTTGCAGCACACCTTCAAACCAGGGGACTGGTAACTTCGGTTTCCGCCATGACCGACCGGAGGATGCAGGAAGACCGAGGTATTTTACCTCAGGACGGCGATCTGTCTAGCATTTGACAGCCACTTCTTGCATCTTATCTGAGCGCATCTGGTAGCTGCGGAGTTCAAGGGGACACAGCGAGGACCCAATTTGTTCCAGTGGTGCTGTGACCCACCCGACTCACCTGAAGCCTGCACTGCACACATTTTTGTTCACTGCTCCACGCCACCACCTCGGGATGCCATGATGGGGTATGCTGGGAAATGGAGTACACTGACTTTGTACGTGGACTCTGGCTGGTGCGCAGACCACGTTAGGAGGAGGGACACAGGTGCCGGCAATCATTCAAATCAGGAGGAGATCATTCGAAGTGGAGCTTAACAGCGTATGGCGCTGAAGAAGGCGAACCCGCCGAAATGCATTCGCCAAGCTGGGACTACACGGAATAAAGATGTGTCTTATCTGATTCCCCTTGCGGCCTCTGTTCTTTTCTCTGGAAGGGATTTTCGTCATATTTTCTGAGCTTGCCAGCAGCTCAGTACAGACGGCCCCGCAGCACGAAAGTGAACCCGAAGCTCAACTGGCACGCTGCTGCTTGCAGCACACCTTCAAACCAGGGGACTGGTAACTTCGGTTTCCGCCATGACCGACCGGAGGATGCAGGAAGACCGAGGTATTTTACCTCAGGACGGCGATCTGTCTAGCATTTGACAGCCACTTCTTGCATCTTATCTGAGCGCATCTGGTAGCTGCGGAGTTCAAGGGGACACAGCGAGGACCCAATTTGTTCCAGTGGTGCTGTGACCCACCCGACTCACCTGAAGCCTGCACTGCACACATTTTTGTTCACTGCTCCACGCCACCACCTCGGGATGCCATGATGGGGTATGCTGGGAAATGGAGTACACTGACTTTGTACGTGGACTCTGGCTGGTGCGCAGACCACGTTAGGAGGAGGGACACAGGTGCCGGCAATCATTCAAATCAGGAGGAGATCATTCGAAGTGGAGCTTAACAGCGTATGGCGCTGAAGAAGGCGAACCCGCCGAAATGCATTCGCCAAGCTGGGACTACACGGAATAAAGATGTGTCTTATCTGATTCCCCTTGCGGCCTCTGTTCTTTTCTCTGGAAGGGATTTTCGTCATATTTTCTGAGCTTGCCAGCAGCTCAGTACAGACGGCCCCGCAGCACGAAAGTGAACCCGAAGCTCAACTGGCACGCTGCTGCTTGCAGCACACCTTCAAACCAGGGGACTGGTAACTTCGGTTTCCGCCATGACCGACCGGAGGATGCAGGAAGACCGAGGTATTTTACCTCAGGACGGCGATCTGTCTAGCATTTGACAGCCACTTCTTGCATCTTATCTGAGCGCATCTGGTAGCTGCGGAGTTCAAGGGGACACAGCGAGGACCCAATTTGTTCCAGTGGTGCTGTGACCCACCCGACTCACCTGAAGCCTGCACTGCACACATTTTTGTTCACTGCTCCACGCCACCACCTCGGGATGCCATGATGGGGTATGCTGGGAAATGGAGTACACTGACTTTGTACGTGGACTCTGGCTGGTGCGCAGACCACGTTAGGAGGAGGGACACAGGTGCCGGCAATCATTCAAATCAGGAGGAGATCATTCGAAGTGGAGCTTAACAGCGTGTGGCGCTGAAGAAGGCAAACCCGCCGAAATGCATTCGCCAAGCTGGGACTACACGGAATAAAGATGTGTCTTATCTGATTCCCCTTGCGGCCTCTGTTCTTTTCTCTGGAAGGGATTTTCGTCATATTTTCTGAGCTTGCCAGCAGCTCAGTACAGACGGCCCCGCAGCACGAAAGTGAACCCGAAGCTCAACTGGCACGCTGCTGCTTGCAGCACACCTTCAAACCAGGGGACTGGTAACTTCGGTTTCCGCCATGACCGACCGGAGGATGCAGGAAGACCGAGGTATTTTACCTCAGGACGGCGATCTGACTAGCATTTGACAGCCACTTCTTGCATCTTATCTGAGCGCATCTGGTAGCTGCGGAGTTCAAGGGGACACAGCGAGGACCCAATTTGTTCCAGTGGTGCTGTGACCCACCCGACTCACCTGAAGCCTGCACTGCACACATTTTTGTTCACTGCTCCACGCCACCACCTCGGGATGCCATGATGGGGTATGCTGGGAAATGGAGTACACTGACTTTGTACGTGGACTCTGGCTGGTGCGCAGACCACGTTAGGAGGAGGGACACAGGTGCCGGCAATCATTCAAATCAGGAGGAGATCATTCGAAGTGGAGCTTAACAGCGTATGGCGCTGAAGAAGGCGAACCCGCCGAAATGCATTCGCCAAGCTGGGACTACACGGAATAAAGATGTGTCTTATCTGATTCCCCTTGCAGCCTCTGTTCTTTTCTCTGGAAGGGATTTTCGTCATATTTTCTGAGCTTGCCAGCAGCTCAGTACAGACGGCCCCACAGCACGAAAGTGAACCCGAAGCTCAACTGGCACGCTGCTGCTTGCAGCACACCTTCAAACCAGGGGACTGGTAACTTCGGTTTCCGCCATGACCGACCGGAGGATGCAGGAAGACCGAGGTATTTTACCTCAGGACGGCGATCTGTCTAGCATTTGACAGCCACTTCTTGCATCTTATCTGAGCGCATCTGGTAGCTGCGGAGTTCAAGGGGACACAGCGAGGACCCAATTTGTTCCAGTGGTGCTGTGACCCACCCGACTCACCTGAAGCCTGCACTGCACACATTTTTGTTCACTGCTCCACGCCACCACCTCGGGATGCCATGATGGGGTATGCTGGGAAATGGAGTACACTGACTTTGTACGTGGACTCTGGCTGGTGTGCAGACCACGTTAGGAGGAGGGACACAGGTGCCGGCAATCATTCAAATCAGGAGGAGATCATTCGAAGTGGAGCTTAACAGTGTATGGCGCTGAAGAAGGCGAACCCGCCGAAATGCATTCGCCAAGCTGGGACTACACGGAATAAAGATGTGTCTTATCTGATTCCCCTTGCGGCCTCTGTTCTTTTCTCTGGAAGGGATTTTCGTCATATATATATATATATATATATATATTGGGGGTGGGGACATGACCATGTCTAGGTGGCAGTCCCCATCCCTATATTGTTATGAAACAAATAATCCCTTGTGTCTAGTGGGCTTCCTACCCCCCGGAGGGCAGATGAGGGGTAATCACCCCATCTGCCACCATAGAGGGGCTGGAAGACTGTCACAAATATATATATTGAGGTTGAAGACATATCTATGCACTGATCGGCAGCCCCCACCCCAATATCTTTATAAAACAATCCGTTGTGTCTAGTGGGCTTTCTGCCCTCCCAGAGTAGGCCAGAAGGGGCAGAAAGAATGAAAGTTTGGAGGGTGGGTTGGGGAGCACAAGCCCTTGTCTAGGGGACACTCCTCCTCTCCCTGGTGGCTAGTGAGTCGATTCCTGCAAGGGAATCGCTCTCCTGTGGCGATCCCCAAGCAGGGAGCTAGTGGTTAGAGGAAATTCTCCTCTTTCCAACAAAACCTCTCCCAAAACAAACAGTGCTTGGCTGTGGATATGCCGAGACATGCCCCTGAGCACTGATTCAGTGAATGAAATAATGACAGCTCGCCCTTCATGCGGATCATCATTGCAAATCAAAAAGAAAAGCCCAGGCTGCTTGGGGAGGAAGGTACAAGGAAGAGCACAAGTGCTGACATCACCATCAATAGCAAAATACAGAAAGTCACTGAGTGTGGACAGGAGAGGCAAAGGGGTAGGAAAGGGTAGGAACTAGACAGAGAAGAAAAATTAACGAAAAGTATTGAAATAAGGGTGGAGGTTGGAGAGCATTCTGAAACATTTGTAAGGAGTTGCATGTTCAGCTATGGATTACACAAGCTTGTTTTCAGTTGCTATGGATTTGAAGAAGATCATCAGAGCCACTTTGGTCCTCAAACAAAACATTCCACAGGGAGAATGGTGTGATAAGAAACAATTATGAAGGAGAATCCTATTTACGCTAACAGAGGTCTCTGAAAATGATAAACACTGTTGTAAATGTGTGTCTGGTTTCTAGCGGAAGCCAGTCAAGGCTTCAACATAGAAGTGAATTGCTTAAATGTGTTCATGTCTGAAAGAAATCTGGCAGCTTTGTAAAATGCTGCTTTGTTGTGAGATAGTGTGGGGTTGAAATCGTTCTTTAGTGTGGTTTTCCTGTAGTCAGTGTGTGAGATGATTAGTCATTGATCCACAGTGTGAAGGCATCGGTCTTTGTAGTGGCAGTTAAGTCATTAACATCCACGCATCAGAGTAGAGCCTCTTTTTGAAATCCAGGAGTGTCCAATGTTGAACTCTCAGATCAAATTCTCACCATATTGTTGTGATAACCATGATATAGATAATTCTCATTGTTGTCTGTAAATGTATCCCATGAGAATATCTCGAAAATATTGTATGGATCCAGCCCTAATAGAAGAACATAACACATCCATGGAATATACCGTTGTATAGAAGGAAAATTGTTCATGTGTCTATAACATCAGTATTCTGTTGTTTTTTCTTACAGCAGTTGCTACCACTGTTTTTTTCTGTGAAAGGGTAGGTGATCTGAAGCATGGTCAATATAAGAACACCATTTAACACTGAACAGAGGTTTTATTCTTGATTCATTATAGAATCACTTGTCTATGCTCTATCTGCCATAAATGGTTAGAGATCAATAGGTTGAGGTGGGAGCAGAGATGAAATATCCTTTTTGAAGCTGCCAACATCTTTTTTACCCCCATCTACTGGAGGCCTAATCTGCCTTATTTCCCACCAAGGCTCTAGTTTACTGCTACCAAATTTTCGATCAGAAGATAAACCTAAGGTCTAAAATGGTACTGGTTGTTTACAGCTGCTTATGAAAGTCTCTATTCCTGAGTAAGGTTTTGCTTCATACACATGATGTACAGGAGCTGGTCTTTCAGACCTGCTGAACAAAATTGTTGCCACAAAATGGTAATCCACTTAACCTACATTTTTGACCCTGATGTAAATCATTGCCCAGATTTACTGCTTTACAGAGATTACGGGTTCTCTTGCAGTACATTTTCTCTTGCACAATTTAATCAAGATGAAAGTAGGTTGCCTTACTGGATCTGCATTGGTTTGGGCAACCCTTATTCGATGGAGATAATTAACTTTCCTGATTTTGATTACTCCATTGAGGAGGCCATGTGTGATAGTCAGAAAGGAGGAGTGGATATATTGACTTTTGTGGCTTATTTTTATTAACTAGCTTCAGAAACTGCCTTGGGTTATAAAAACGCAAATGGCGAGGACGCCATTATCCCTGCGGATCCCGCCAGACTGTGTCCTTGAGTGTTATGCACATTACAGTGTCCCGCGCTACCGCGCACGCCCCCTCACTCTGCCTCCTGACATGCCACCCACAGCCACCATCCCTTCTCCCCTCTCTTCTCCCTGCCCTCAGATTTCCGTACTCCGACTACTTCCTCTTTTCCTACTTGCCACTCTGGCCTTCGTCTCGCTCTGGGACGGTTGAGCCCTGTTGGGCTGTTTATTACAGTTGGGCTAAATGCCTGCCACCTACCTCCCATGCATAGCGGGCATATGCTTGCGTGTGATGAACTTCTGGATTACTCCCCCATAAGCCACGTGCTGGCTCTCTCTCTCTCTCTTTCTCTCTCTCTCTCTCTCTCTCTATAGAGAGAGAGAGAGAGAGAGAGAGAGAGAGTTGTAGGTATGGCGCTGTGTTAAGGCTCCCAGCCGGCTCTAGTTGACACGCAAACACAAGAACTATTGCAAACGCGGCCGGCCTCAGCAGGAGGTTGTAGGCTTAACGCTGTGTTCCAGAAAATAAATATGGCCTGTTTGGGCCTGGAAAAAAAAAACGCAAATGGCATTATTTCAATATGGGTTAAAGAAGATTAAAGATAAAATAGTCAATCATAGCATCCTAGTTAAATTCCTGATCTTACTGATTTGGCACATTTAACTACAGAAAAGACAAGGGGGTGGAAATAAGGTTCTAGTTGATCATTCTTTACTACTTAAAGTATTTTCATTTTCTAATTCCTGTGGAACATTTGTTACATGAAGCAACTATGCAAGTTGGAACAGTGAGAGGACCCTTGCTTGAAAGTCAGAAGGAGTGTAAGATCCCCAGAAATAAGTGGTGCATTCAAAGTGATTACTGGAATGCCTGAGGACCATTATACCAAGGTCTGTTTTTTTTACCAAATTCTCAACGCACAATTGCTCTTGTTTCAGGCCCGGAGCAATATCCATAGAGTACTACAATATTTACAGAGATGGGGGTTTCTCAATCTGTCAAGGACTCTATGTTGAGAAGCCCTGTCAAGTGCACTTCTAGATCACCTGAAAAGTGTGACTCCTTCCAGTAGAGACAGTGCCTCACTGTAAAGAATAATATACACAACAGTATTTGAATTGTCTCCTTTAGGGGGGTCACAGTTTAGAGAACAAACATCCTTTGGCAGTATTAGTAAACCTTAATTAAAGTTGATGATAGAATTGATACAAACAGGGCATACAGAAGGGCAAAAGTGTAGACATGGATGATCCACACAAAAATTCAACCTGCTAGAGTAAAAATCATGGACAACAATTCACAGCATTAAAATGTAAATGTAAATTGATACTTGTATAGCGCACTACTCACCCACAAGGGTCTCAAGGCGCTTGTACGAATACCGCTATGGAACCCATCCTGGCTTTCCCTGTGAGGTGTCCACTCCTGGGCACCTCACAGGTGGAGGCCAGGCATCCTTAGCATTGTGGGGGCCATTGTGGAGATTAAGCAAGCTATTTCCCAGAGTTGCAGAGTGGGACTCCATGATTGGAATAGGCACCGAGGCGAGAATGATCAAGTCCGTGGAATTTTGAGCCCAAGACCCGCCGAGGCGGGGAATTGAACCCTGGTCCCGGGCTAGACCTCTGCATCAGGGTCTGCCACTCTAACCATTGAGCCACACTTCTCCACCAGCATTTGGTTATAAAGTGTGATGCAAAATCAGGGAAGGAAATGCGTTGCATCACACCAGGCCTTTCCGAGAGCGCCTTATATTTGCTTGACAGGAAATTACATTATAGGAAGAAACTCTACAATATCTAGGATTGAGATTCTCCAATAACTTCCAATATACCAATCACCATCTTGGTAATGGCATTTTAAAGTTTTAACTCCACTTCTCTTTGAACGTTTGTGGGCTTTGTTCTACCTTAAAGAAGAAACTTGAGTTTGACAACCAATGTGCCATTCATGTAGGAAATATGCCTTTTCTGCATGGTCCCCCCATATCTGACACTTTCTGCTGGACCTTAAATTTTTTCTTGGCTCTAGAACTATGTGCATTTTACCCCTGCTAAGCAGTACTAAAGTGCCTGTGCTTCCCCTTTAAACATGGACGATTTGGCAAATTTATAGTTGCACATTTAACTTACGTATAAGTCCCTAGTATATGGTACACAATATTCCCAGGCCCTGGAAGTTAATTGCCACTAGTGGATTGCAGCACCTATTGTGCCTTCTACTACAGTGGTAGTACGTACGTGACTTAAGGCCTACCAGTGTAGCCTGACTGTACCAGTGTAAAAATTGCAATTCAATCTATCAAAATAAACCCTTTTGAAAAGTCAAACCCTCCCTTGTAAATGGTAATACGTCACTCCTATGTTGGCCTTGTCATCTACAAGGTAGAGTGCATGGTATTTAAAAGTTCAACACCAGAAATCTAATGTTAACATCTCCTGTGACTAGAACCCAAAAGCTATTTTTCACTGTGACAGGCCTAGCTCTACTAAATATAAAATCAGAGGATAGATTAAAACACTAACACTGTATCTTAAAAATGGGATTAGCTAGAAAAATTATTAAACAAACATTTTTATAGTTATTAAAAATCCAATTCGATGGTGTAGTATTTCTAATAAATATTAAAGATCAGTACACTTAAAAAGCCACCTCTCCCTGGCTGAAGTTCCTGGAGGCTAATTTGCATTTGCTCTCAACTTCTCCCAGCCACTGATTAGCATTTGAGCAGTTGTGAAAAAGGTGTGAAATGCCTCCCAGCCACAAACAGTGGGCTGACCTAAATAAGTAGCGATAACTCTACTATGCCTCACCAAATCTGAAGGGTGGTGACTGCAGGCATCCTTTTTTACATTGCAGTGTAAAATCCTGCTTGAGTGTTAAATCCTGCTTGACAGGTGTGCTGGGTTTACATATAACACTTAGGGACTCAATTGAGAGGAAGGGAAACAGGATGGCAAAACAATTCCACTGTTTCTACTGTTGGGTTGCTGGAACAACCTACTTTTGTGTTATCAATCAATCAATCAATCAATCAATCAATCAAGCGCACTACTTACCTGTGAGGGTCTCAAGGCACTGGGGGTGTGTTGCTACTGATTGAAGAGCCAGGTTTTGAGAAGTCTTCTGAAGGCCAATAGGTCTTGGGTCTGCTGTAGGTTGGTGGGGAGGGTGTTCCAGGTCTTAACGGCGAGGTGGAAGAAGGATCTGCCGGCGGCGGTCGTTTTTTGGATGGTGGGGACTGTGGCGAGGGTGAGGCCGGGGAAGCGGAGCTGGCAGGTGGGGGTGTAGAAGCTGAGTCGTCTGTTGAAGTATGCTAGGCTGGTGTTGTGGAGAGCTTTGTGTGCGTGGATGAGACGCTTGAAGGTTATCCTCTTGTTGATGGGGAGCTACTGCAGATCTCTCAGGTGGGGTGTGAGGTGGCTATGGCGGGGGATGTCAAGGATCAGACGTGCCGAGGCGTTCTGGATGCGTTGCAGTCGTCTCAGGAGCTTGGCAGATGTTCCTGCATAGAAGGCGTTTCCGTAGTCCAGCCTGCTAGTGACGATGGCCTGGGTGACTGTTCTTCTAGTTTCGGTGGGGATCCACTTGAAGATCCTGCGGAGCATTCGGAGGGTGTTGAAGCAGGAGGAAGAGACGGCGTTGACCTGTTTAGTCGAGGATGACCCCTAGGTTGCATGCGTGGTCGGTGGGTGTCGGGGCTATTCCTAGTATCATTGGGGTTATTGTGGGTACTGTGCCTATTTTAGTGTTTAATTTGGGAGGACAATAGGATTACCATAATACACTCCCTACACACACATCCAGCCCTCAGAGCCCAAGTTTAGTTTGACTGCAGACATTTGCCATTTTGGGCCTGATTTAGAGTTCTGTCGATGGGTTACTCCGCCAAAAACGTAATAGATATCCTGTCTGGCATATACAAATGCCATTGGATATAATGCACTTGTAATACGGAGGATGGGATATCCATTTGTGATGGAGTAACCTTTCCTCTTAAATCTATCTCAGGCCTTAAGTCAGATAGTAAAATCTTTGATCAGTTGGTGTATTTGATCAGTGCTCTACTGCGTCCTTTGACTTTCATTGCCACTTTGTGCTTTTTGGAGCTATCCCTTCTTAAAACTTTAACAATTCCTATCTCTAGTTCCACTTATTGATTCTTGTAATTTGGATGTCCTTTTGTTTATTACATTCTACTGTATTTTTGCTGATTGCTGTTAGGGATTTTATTGTTTTGCACTTGACTTTATTATTGTTTTGATACTGTATACATACTTTATACATTGCCCTAAATTAAGCCTGCCTTCCCTGTGCCATAGCTACCAGGGCGTTGAGCTCTGGTTAATTTAGTGACTTTGATGGTTCACCCTGACAAGGGTTCTGATTATTCATTGAGGTGGGTAGGAAACCTCCCCAAATAATAATCACATTTCTTACATGGCAGCATTCTGAAACCCTGCTGCCAACACCTCGGCTCCCCTCTCCTTTCAATACACAGGAAGACTTTCTTGATCAATGGGAGTACAGCAAGGGAGCTCTGAGTCTGACTAGACACAGCTTTCTGCAACTCGCTGATGTGAAGAAATCTAGAGTCTCCATCCTCTTTCACACAACCTTACATAATGGTACTATCTGCCTCGTGAATGCAATAGCATTTTACAGTCACTCGTTCAGATAGTATAAAAGTACAGCGTGATTTGTTTTCTGGATTTTTTAGAACACTGTCCAGGCTTACTAGACAACATGTCACTAAGGATTTTGTTAGTGTGACAACCTGAGACAGGAAGCCAGTTGCACTGCAACCACCCTGGAACCCACTAAACTCTAATTGAGGGAGATGTGCTCTAGGTAACAATCAATCCTTTGAGATATCACAGGGATGACTAGTGGAATTTAAACTCTTCTTCATTAAGGAAGGACACAATCAAAACATAAGGAAACAAGCAATATTTTTAAAAATGCATTATTTTAAATAAAATCCTATATCAGTGCATACCGCATGAATAGTAACTATTATAACAAGAATTGCAAAGCCAATAGGGCTTGCCTACGATACAAGAGCATTTGGCTTTCGTAATTTTTAGTCATGTCAGGGAGGGTGGGGTGAAAGGCAACATGTAGGGCAGAGGAAAGCAACACAGTAAAAAATGGTGTGGGGAAAAACGCACGCACGCACTGGAGACAAGCTATCCTGGCTGATGAGGGGTGAAACCCCGAAACCAGTCCTAGGATGCTTGTTTCTAGACCAGGGAGGATTTGGCCTGGCAGTTCGGCTGGACTGTTCCCATTGGTCGCAGGTTCAAGACTGATTTGCATTTGGCTGGGTTCAAACTGGTATGGCATGGGGAGCAAATAAACAATAGATTTAGACTCAGATTTCTGTACAGGGGTGAATGTATGACATTGCTCTGTATTCTGTTCATCAATTTGTTTGCACTTTTAGAACGTTGGCATTTTTCTGTCTAAACCAAATATTCCTTTCTGCCAGTCACATGGTTGTTAATTGTTCTCCTGTGGTATGATGTATATTCCTTCCAGACAGGGGACAAAGGGATCTAGGGTGTGGGGAAGGGTGTTCTTTTCTTGAGCAGGATAGCTTGGGGATTGTATTCAGCCCTTACGGTGCTTCAAACAGCTGCATGAGAGCAGTGACACCCCTGCTTGACTTTTGAAGCTGTCTGCCCAGTCACTAGAAAGTGCAGCTCACTCCTTGACCTGACTGCCCTTTCTCACTCTAGATGGGGAACAGCTTTTACTACAAAGATTTTACTTTGAAATAACAACCTATTTTTTACATCACAATTACTGTTACCACGCAATTCTTTACAACCCATATAAGTTTGTATTAGTGAGTATGTGATAAAAAGTTTACAGTTTTAATGGTAATGAAAATGCTGGGTTTGGGGGGTCTCCCCCAAAAAATATAAAATATGAAAATTGTAGTAGACGTGTAATCAACATAAATGTAATTTAAAAAATATAGATATATTGATTACAATAACGTATTAAGATGTATTCTATATTTTTTAACAGTAGTGACAGTGTTAGACTGTGACCAGATTTTTCTGTAACCGTAAGCGTGGTAGAACTATATGTGGTTGTGGATTACATGGTAAAGGTATTCACATGTGAGTGAATGTAAATGTGTGGTAGTTGTATGTATTTTAAAATCTGCGTTGTGAAAATGTGTGCAGCGAAGGAGAGCTTGGTAATGTCATACAACCACTCTAAACAGTGTGTATCCAAAACCAGGGTAACTGGGAGGAACTGTTAAGAAAAAGTTTAGGGTTATACAAAGAGACTGACCCCTACATATAGTGTGGCACTGGATATTAAAGTGGTACCCTCAGAATCTCTCATCAGAACACTCCTGGACATGTGAATATTCAGAAGAAGGACTACCCTGCTGTCTGAAGAAGGAAAACTAGACCTGCTTTCCTTGAACCCAGGATCCCAGAAGTGACTCCAGGGGTCCGTTGGCTAACCATCCTGTTTGAGCTACGTGGAGGCAACAAGATTCCAGGAGCCTCCCCTTCAACTGTCCAGCTGACGAGCACCAACTGGACATGCCTGGACCCTGCTTTTAATTTGAATCTTGGCCCCTAGATGTGCATCCTCAGATCCTGAAGCCTTACCTGGGTTCCGTACTCATCCAACCTGTAAAATACAAGAACTGAACCCCAGGTGAAAATCCAGAAGTTTTGGTCTCTTCGAGAATGCGAACGACCATGTGTGTCTCCCACCAACTTGAAGATCAGACTGCAAGCTACTCTTTATGTCAGCAGTGACCGCCCTGTCTGACACCAATGCAAAGCTCCTACCTGGTCTTCGTGCCAACAATAATCTTCCTGCGGCTCATCTCTTTGGTTATTTTAACTAAACTTAGCAACAAGAAAGAGGCCTAATTGCAGTTTTAAAGATGGTTCACAGCATACATCTCTTCTGCTATTCCCATGTGCGTTGGCAGGCAGGCTGTTACGTCCACCAAACAAAGGCTGTTTGCCTTCCGTTAGCCTTCCTCATGGAAAGTGATATGGTTCTATACGGCCCCTGCCTCAAGTCTCTGGCACAAAGCTCCTCTCTATTTCATCACACTCAGTCACCAATTGAATGCACCTCAAGACCTGGCTCTTCGAATGACCATGACTGAGCTGCTCACTCAACGCTCCCCCCGCTATACCCTAGCGCCTTGAGACACACACGGGTGAGTAGTGCGCTCTACAAAACCCTGATTGATTGATTGATTGATTGACTCTGTTCATAGTTCATAAATGTATCTGGTCATTGAGGAACTTTTCACAATAAACAATTAGAAGAAAAGGCTCTTGCATCCTAACAATTACTTACATTCTGTGAAACTCTGCTTTTTGTTCAAAAGCAATACATGAGAAGTGAAGTTTTCATCTTTGGTGAAATCTTATTCTTTACATAAAAGCATTCACTGGAACATAGAATTTGACTCATGCAATATAAGATGAATATATTTAAGCAGACTTGATTATCACATTGCAATAAAAAGGTGCATTTTTTGACACATCTCTAAATAAACAACATATATAATTTAAGAAACAGGATATCTAAAGGGAAAAAATATATATGATATAAATAACAAGTCCACACTTGTGATATTTAACGTTTATACCACTGATGCATTTCCTGTGCTATGTAACAGAGTTCTAACCTAAAAGTGAAATATGCCAATTGGGGCTAACCTATTTTACCACGGTTAGGGGTCAGAGCATATGCAGTCAGGTGTTGTATAGTAATCTCCGAATGTCCACTGTCGAAATGTAATTCCTGTAATTCTGTGCTCAAAGGATCACGAAGTTCCTCCGTTGAGGTTACACAAAACAGCAGAGTAACCGCTCCGATGGGTCGGGACGAAAGAGAACGGAACTTTCAATCGACTGGTCTTGGATCTCGAGAACAATAAACAGCAGACCTGAGGCTCATTGACAGATGGAAAAAATACAATAAACTCCTCAATGTTAAAATTTTGCACCTGGAACATAAACTGCTTTGGTGCAAAAACCTCCAATAAAGGATTATTATTGTATCTTCAGCAATTTGATATAATCCTATTACAGGAAACATGGCTGGAAGAGCCTTTTCACTTACAAGGCTTCAAATCATACCATCTCTCTGGGACTAGAAACTCAAAATTTGGACATTTTAAAGGCAGGCTCATAACCTATGCTGCAATTAAATCGATAAACTCAGTGAAGGAGCTACCAAGCACAAATACCGCAACAATTGGAATAAAAACAATATAGTTTCAAATTTTAAGCCGCAGAAATAAAGAAGTCTTAACAATTGTTAATTCCTACATTCATTCTCATAATGAAAGAACCGGTGTAAATACCTTAGTAACTGAATTGACAAATCTCATCACTGTGGAACCATCTTCAAATTTTATCGTCTCGGGGGACTTTAACATGTTCCTCACAGGAGGGATTGACCAGGACAGTCCTGCAGCAGAACGCCATGCTGCATGGGGCATCCCAAACCAGGACGCCTGCAGATGAGGCAAGTCATCTAAAATATCGAGGGGCCTTCTAACCGAGCTGACAAATTTGTCGTTGGTTGCATTAAATGGGCATTTCGCAGGAGACCGCCCACCGGCTGCCACCTTCCACACTGCCCAATGTAATACCGCAATCGACTACACTTTCACGTCTTTATCGACTTTCGGCCTAATATAAGGGATTACGATCAGAAATCAGGCCCACAGCGACCACCAGCCCCAAGAGTTTACCCTTGATGCTCATGGAACAGCAACCACTTACCCAATGGAGGTCACAAATGTAATGATAACATCAAATCACCGGAGAATCCAATGTAACACCTGCAATCCAGAACAACTCCAGGCCCTTGCGAAAAAAAGATGGGAGGAAAGTAAGCAGTTAAGCACCAGCCACTTAAAAGCATGGGAGAACTTCATGGACAGCTTCAATCCAACCATGTCAAAAAACAAGTCAAGAGAAGGACTAGTGAGACTAGAAAATCCCGGGGTCGCCTTGCGCAACCAGGCACGAAGCGAAATACTCCACCTCTCACAACACCAGGATTCTGAATTAAGGGAATTAAAAACCAACATCAACAGGGCAATGCGCAGTCTTCGTACACACGGCCCAGTTGAGAACATCCAGTTCGAATTAAGGAGTCTTATAGCACGCAAGAAGAAAATAATTTGACTCGCCAAAAAAGAAAGGGACGAATCAACATGGGCTAAACTGACATATGATGCAAAAAACAACAACAATGCCAGGTTTTGGCAGACCATCCGAATCCTAGGGAATCCATCCACTTTAGGAATTTGTTCATACATAACTGAGGACATCTGGGCAGAGTTCCTACTGAATCACTTCAACTCAGAAGCTGCCGAATCTGCGGAAGCCTTACCGGAGCTCCAAAGGGACCAACAACAATCCAGATTTGAAGGACCGGTTCTTCCCATCGTCTTCACAACTAAGCAGCTCGGGGGCAGATCAAGAAAGGACGCAAAGACGGAGCTCCAGGCCCCAACGGTCTTCCGCCAATCATTTTTAAACAGGATTCGATCTACTGGGTTAAAGTACTCTTCCCCCTTCATAATAACATCCTCGAAAGTGAGAGAATTCCGGACTCCTGGAAAGGATCAATCATTTCTCCTATCAACAAAAAGGGCGCCACGTCAGACCCAAAAAACTATAGGCTCATCGCTTTAATCGACATTGAAGCCAAATTCTATGCAGGGCTCTTACTAAATGAACTTACAGTGTGGGCTCAGGAAAAAAACCTAATTCCCATCATTCAAACTGGTTTTCTGCAAGGTCTGGGGACTTCAACAAATATTCTCGCCCTTTCTCTTCTGTCTGACGCCTCCAAAAAAATCAATAAACCGCTATTCATCTGCTTTATCGATTACAGGGCAGCTTTTGATAGCATCAACAGGGGGTTACTTTGGGCCAAACTAGCGAGGTGGGGAATTCCTACAAATTTTCTAAACCAGCTAATCCTGCTTCACTCTGAAACTTGGGTCCAGATTAAAATTGGAGCGGGAGATACCCTGTCTAGAAAAATTCCTAGTACCAAAGCGTTGAAGCAGGGTTGTGTCTTGGCCCTAACCTTGTTCAACCTCTTTGTCTCTGACCTTTCCAAGGAGCTGGACAACTGCAACCATCATGCCACGAACCTGGGGGCTTAACTCTAACGAACCTCTTGTACGCAGATGACCTCCTACTAATCAGCCGTACCCCAATCGGCCTCCAGCATCTGATAAACATCACAAGTACCTTCGCTGGAAAAAATGGGCTTACCATAAACAAAGGTCCCAACAAACCCTATCCACGATGGTCAATGAACAATCGGCTGCTGGTCCCTACAGAGGAGTACAAGTATTTGGGAATCATATTTGAGAGAAATGGCTCATTTTCCAAACAGAAAGCATCCATCAAAGGCAGAGGGACTGTATTGGCAGTTGCTTTAAAAAACATCAAGCAAAAAATAACCGACCCTAGCCTTCTCCCATTGCTAGAAGTGCTTCGAGCGTGGCTCCTACCCTCCATCACTTACAGAAGTGAAGCAATGAGAGGAAGAGATGAGGTCACCCTGGACATAGTGGTTGCTAAGGCCCTAAGAATAATATTCAATCTTCCGCAATTTACCTCACCAGCGCAAATAAGATTAGAATTTGGACTGCTAAAGCAGAAAATCTCATGGAAAGGGGCCTACGCCAAATGCTGGTTCAAAATAAAGGGGGCCGAGCCGGGCACATTAAATTCATACCTGTGGTTGGAAATCTCAAAGAGAAATGATAGCCTAGCGATGAGTTACCTTCATTCAGCAATCAAGCTGCTAGCTTTACAGGACATATGGGACTCTTGCTTATCCCAGAAAAGCTTCAAGGTCCTGGTAAACAAATCAGTAAAGATGGTATCTCTCGCAGAAGATAAAGCCGCCCTTAGCAGGAGGGCCCACGGCTGGTTCGTAATCCAGAGCTACATGTCAACTAAGCCCCAACTATACTTAGGAACAGGTTTTGCAAGAAAAACAAAAGAACTGTTCCTTCGTCTGAGGCTGGGAATCTTACCAGCAAAGCCCCACCTTCCTCCATGGAAACGTGCAATCTCCTCTAATTGCTGCAGTCTGTGTGGAGATCTAAACGAAGACATAATACCTCTACTATGCATCTGCAATGGCTTGAGAGCGGAAAGGAGACAGTTTCTAAAACAGCTCCTGATTGCAAGTCAGGTTCGATCTTGTAGGGAGGCTGTAAAGGCCTGTTTCGAGGGCAGTAACATCCGCCTGCCTTGCAGCCTTGTTCGGTTTATGAGGGAAGCAAACGCAAAGTTAACTCTGGAAGACCCACAAGTTATCGGTCTTTTTGCTATGCGAGCGGGCTTATGAGTCAAGTACAACAACCATCTCTATTAGTGCTCTGATTAAGACCTATGGATACTTCCTTGGTTGCCAAGCTCCCAGCAGTCAGCACGGGCTGGCTTCGAGCTCATTGACTTTGTATTCTCCACAAACATCATTTCATGGGGTGCATCCATCCACAAGAACAAGCCTTATGCTGATCTATCTTTTTAACCATGAAGAACTATCTTATCTACAAGTTTTTATTCCTTTGTAATTTTATTGAACTACAAAATATTTGTAATCTTTTTGCATCTTTTAAAGGTGAAGCTGTATCTTGTGAATTAATGTTTTACTTGTTTGCGAAGGTTTTAATTAATCATGCAATAAAGTCATTACTTACTCACTCTCGAAATGCAAGCAAATGTATGGCAACAAATGTGAAAAAGGCAAATTTCTCACAATATGCAAATCACGTTTTTCTCTTTACTAAAGCAACAGCTCATTTTGGATTGTTATATGATATTGACACTCCATAAAAATATGCAAACCCATGCATTTTTTTACTTTTTTTGTCTCAGCGTAAAGTTAGGCTACACTTACTCCTACACTTTTTAAACTGTGAAGCATTTGTCAAAAATACATCTTATTGCTCACTTGTTAACCTTGGAAAAACTTCTACAGTATGAACTTCCAGGATGGTGAAGGACAAGTCTTGGAAGGGGTTGGTTCTAGTGTGGTGGGAGCTTTGAGCCCCTGTACTGCCTTAGAATTGCAGTTACCTATCATAGGCAATTGCTATCACGTTTTGCCTAAGGCCACAGTGGCACTGGAAGCAGGGCCAGCTTTAAAGTAGTATGGCCTGTACTTTAGCACCTGGCGCAGACCTCAGTGGGGTTTAGTGGGGGGTGCTGTGTCTAGAATTAACTTATGGTTTTAAAAGCAACTGTTGCAAAGTTTCTGTATCAAGCAGTTTTCAGGAAGCAATAAAAATTTCAATATAGTTCTGGTAATTAATGTTCCTGCTGGAAAGAGATGGAGTTGTTTTAGGTGAAAGTTTGACTTATCATAAAGGGTTAATATGCCTGCTGCAGAGAACGTGTACCATGGAGATCATAGAAGTGTATTTTATTTGGCTCACTCAGTGGATTAGTTTGTTCTTTTTCTGAAGTTTTATATAGCATGGACTCGACTTGAAGGTACTGGAGTGCTTTACATGAGCACCAGTTACATTACAGAATGACCCTTTAATTTTTTTGTAAGGACGGGAAGATTATGTGATTTGCCTAGAATCACAGGATGTTGAGCTGATGATGAGACTCGAACCTGGTTCCACAGTTCCAAAATCGGCGGCTCTGGCCATCATGCCGCATCCTTCCCCCCCCCCGAGATCCTTTTCTTACAGCAGTTCATAAATTGCAATCTTAGCTAGGTCTGGTGGCTTAGTGGACTAATGCATTCACTGTAGGGGCCTGTGTTCAATCTCCTGATAACAGGTTCAAATCCCACCAAGTCCACTCAGCCTTTTATCCTTCTGAGGTCAATCAAATGAGTACTATTGAGTGGGGTAACAATATACATCTGACATTCAGCAAAAAGATATCCCTGGGTGAATGTGCGCTTTTCAAATACACATGTTATGTAATATAGGGCAGTGACTTATGACCAGGTCTAAAAGAGACACATGCAAAATATAGGTTAATATGTTATGCTTTTCCCCCAGTCTTTCATTATCTATTCCTCATGTTACTGAAAAGGGATCATTTTATTTGAGTAGATATACCTTTTTAGTAATTAAAACCAACCCCTACTAGAGCTTTAAAACAAATTAAATGTATGTGAGATGGGGGCTATAGAGAGATGAGGGGCACTGCCTGAGGCTGGTAGTGATGAAATCCAAAGAGGAGCTGATTGATCAGGCCGCCAAAAACGATTGTCGCACCGGGTACCACCAGTGTTAAAGCCGACCCTGACTGGAGGTGTGATAGTAGAAGATCATTGTCAGACCATTGTCTGGTGAAACTATTGAGTCCTGAATATCATTTACAAATATATCATCCATTTCATACCAGATGATTATACTTTACAAACAACATTTAGGAAACAATATTTATATCAGACTGTATTCCCGTGACTAATATTCTGCCAGGATACCCAATGGGAATGCCTCCTATGTCCTGGGAAGATTGAAATCCCAGTACAGGGGGGGCGTGGCTACAATACCGCGCAAGATGGACGCTTAGGGAGATTCTCCGCTGCGCCAGACCTTTCATCGGAGCTACGCTATGTTTCTATGTGGCGCTACCACATGAAAAAGCTACTAAAATGAATCGGAACAATTGCTGCTTCGGGTGAGGTCCTTGCCGCGTTAACCCGCATTGCAGTTTCTCTATTTCGGTACTGGCGTATTTCTCCTTACACAGAGCCCGCCATTTTGAGAATGTGCGCCCTCCTCCAATTACGGACATTTGCCTCAGGGAACTTTGTTTTTGAGCGCTGAATATTGCCTCAACATTATTTTGACTTTCTTCTTATACTACCATTTTCAGGGAGTGCTTCTTCTTGTTCTGTCGTGCAGCATAGTTACACTGGGATGCTGCAATGGTGGAACTTCTTCCTCTGATTGACTGCTATAACAAAGTGACGCTCCCCCCTTCTGCGGTACAAAAGGGGGGTGGTGATGGACGGAGCATCTGAATCAATCAAACACTCACACCCAGTCAAAAGATCTGGGTTTAATTCATCACCGTTCTTTAGCCCACTCTGCCACCCCAGTTCAGACATGGCTATATGCAAATCAGTCTGACCCTGTGCCTCATGGGAACAGTCCAGCCCGAACTGCCAAGCCATGTCTTCCCTGGACCGGAAACAAGCTTCCGAGGACCGGTTTCTGGCATTCCAGCCGTCTTCAGCCAGGCTTGCTTGAATCCAGTGGCAAAGTGAGCAAGGGACTCACGTCTGAGCATACCTTGCCACACTTATGGCGGCCAAAAGCGGTACAAAAGGGGGGTGTTGATGGACGGAGCATCTGAATCAATCAAACACTCACACCCAATCAAAAGATCTGGGTTTAATCCATCACCGTTCTTTAGCCCACTCTGCCACCCCAGTTCAGACATGGCTATATGCAAATCAGTCTGACCCTGTGCCTCATGGGAACAGTCCAGCCCGAACTGCCAAGCCATGTCTTCCCTGGACCGGAAACAAGCTTCCGAGGACCGGTTTCTGGCATTCCAGCCGTCTTCAGCCCGGCTTGCTTGAATCCAGTGGCAAAGTGAGCAAGGGACTCACGTCTGAGCATATCCTGACACACTTATGGCGGCCAAAAGCAGTACAAAAGGGGGTGGTGATGCACGGAGCATCTGAATCAATCAAACACTCACACCCAGTCAAAAGATCTGGGTTTAATCCATCACAGTTCTTTAGCCCACTCTGCCACCCCAGTTCAGACATGGCTATATGCAAATCAGTCTGACCCTGTGCCTCATGGGAACAGTCCAGCCCGAACTGCCAAGCAATGTCTTCCCTGGACCGGAAACAAGCTTCCGAGGACCGGTTTCTGGCATTCCAGCCGTCTTCAGCCAGGCTTGCTTGAATCCAGTGGCAAAGTGAGCAAGGGACTCACGTCTGAGCATACCCTGCCACACTTATGGCGGCCAAAAGCAGTACAAAAGGGGGTGTCTGAACTGGGGTGGCAGAATGGGCTAAAGAACGGTGATGGATTAAACCCAGATCTTTTGACTGGGTGTGAGTGTTTGATTGATTCAGATGCTCCGTCCATCACCACCCCCTTTTGTACCGCTCCCCCCTTCTGCAACATTGGATATCTGCTGGGCACACCTCGCTCTGTCATTCATTGACATGACAACACCTTTAATTACAATGCTATCGCCTACTGGCCACATGGATAAAGGCCATCCATTTTCTACCTGTGGTGTGATTTCGATTTTTCTGAAGTGTGGCTTGCTCTTTTTTTAGTAAGGAATTTCCTGGAATAAATTCACATTTTAGCAGTCAGCGGAGAAAAAACAACATCCTCACTTCTTCTTGTTTATGCTTAAGAAATAGAATGCCACATAGTGTTTTCTGATGACATTGTCTTATTAAAATGTTTGCCAAACCAGTTTTTCCCACATACAGGTTTCCTGCCATTTTCCACCTGTGGTGTGATTTCTATTTGCTAAGACTATTTTTCTGAAGTGTAGCTATCTCTACTTTTAGTGAGGAATTTCCTGGAATAAACTCACATTACAGCAGTCCACGGAGATAAAGCACGCCCTCACTTCTTATTGTTTATGCTTAAGAAATAGAATGCCACATAGTGTTTTCTGATGACATTGTCTTATTAAACTGTTTGCCAAACCAATTTTTCCCACATCAAAGTTTCCTGCCATCGTCACTAAGTGGAAGTGCTTAGTTCTATCTGCAAGCTGCGCAAACCAAAGTTTGTCTTTGCTTCTTTAAAGAGTGCTCACATGCCATCTTCTCCACCCTCTTCAACCTCAAGTCCTTCTACTGGTACCGCTCAAATGGCTGGAGTCACATCTAATCGTTCTTCTTCAACGCAACCCATTTCAAACAAGACTTTTCCTTCTGTTGCTTCGTCTAAATGTTTGAAGCAGGATCCTCCTTCTCCAGACAAACCTCTCTCTACTATTTCTATGGAGTTCATTTTAGAAGAGATACGAGCTCTGAGCCCATTTGTAGAAGAAACCAACAACAGAATGCTATTTCTGGAGGAGAAGTGGTCAACTATGGACAATAGGGTGAAATCTCTAGAACAACAAGTCTCGGAGGTGCAAACTACTTCCCAACGCATCTCATCTCTGGAGAAGTCGGTCCTTGCTCTCCAATAGCACACAGAAGATTTGGAAAATAGGAATAGGAGAAACAATCTATGTATTTATGGTTAACCAGAATCCTTGGAAGGTGATGATCCGGTGTCATTCTTTACCTCTTTTCTTCTAGACATGCCAGCGACTACTTCTCTCACTATCCAAAGAGCACATAAACTTGGTCCACGTTCTTCTGCCTCCATGAAGCTGCGAGGTGTCATCATTATCTTTTTGAAATTCACGGATCATCTCTCAGTCGTTTCTGCAGCTGTCTTCTTGTATATTCCTCTCAGGTACGTTCTTTCAGCCATCCTTTTGGATATGTACTGTCTCTTCTTGTATTTTCTTCTTATCTTCCTTCTCCTTTCTACCCTTTCCCGTCCTTTTCCTCATTGGTTTCTCTCACCTTCTGTTTACCTTTGTTTTTTTCTTCACTCTCATTCTCTTTTCTTCACTTCACTCCGGCTTGACTTTTGATGTTTTTTGTTATATTTGCTTCTTTCTATTCCTTCTCTCATTTTTGCGCTGTATGTTATGTATAAACTTTCATACACTTTTTGTCTCTATCAATTTTATGCTTTATATAAATTCAGAGTTGTTTCCTGGAATGTAAAAGGTTTTATTAATGCCATTAAATAGCAGAGAGTCATTTCTTATTTAGCTTCTTATAACCCTGATATAGTCCTTTTGCAAGAAACCTACCTTACTGAACTTGAATCCCTTAAATTGAAAAGGAATTGGGTTGGTATTGTTTTATTTTCCCCCTCCTACAATAAAAAGAATGGAGTTGCCATTTTATGTCATAAAAAAATAAAATGAAAATTTTTGTCAAAGAAAAAGACGACGATGGTAGATGGATACTAACTAAGTTGCTAATTAATTCTGTACCTTTAACTGTTTTTAATATTTATGGTCCTACTCAACCTCACTGCTCTTTCTGGCCCCTAATTACAAATAAGTGTATTCAACATAAAGATGAATTATTTATTTTAGGTGGAGATTGT